>NC_064929.1:53362979-53987979 GCF_023897955.1 Schistocerca gregaria
TTCCCTGTATGGGAGTAATGTCTCAAATAGTTTACGCTTTGATCGTATCCTGGAAGACCAGTAGTAGTTTCCGATGCACATCTGGAGGCATTCTGTAATCTGTGGATTTTCTGAGTGTTGATGAAACACAGAAATTGCATCGAGATTGAATACAACCGTCACCATGTGCACTTTGCTCCATGAGACTAATCTCTCAAACAGTCTACGCTTTGATGGTTCCCTGGAAGACCAGTTGTAGTTTCCGATTCACATCTGGAGACATTCTGTAATCTGTGGACTATCAGAGAGTTGATGAAACACCGAAATTGCATCGGGATTGAATACAACAGTCACCATGCGCACTTCCCTGCATGGGAGTAATGTCTCAAACAGTTTACGCTTTGATCGTTCCCTGGAAGACCAGTAGCAGTTTCAGGTTCACATCTGGAGGCATTCTGCAATCTGTGGACTATCAGAGTGTTGATGACACACAGAAATTGCATCGGGGTTGAATACAACAGTCACCATGCCCACTTTGCTCCATTGGAGTAATGTCGCAAACAGTCTACGCTTTGATCGTTCCCTGGAAAACCAGTAGTTGTTTCCGATGCACATCTGGAGGCATTCTGTAATCTGTGGACTATCTGAGTGTTGATGAAACACAGAAATTGCATCGAGATTGAATACAAATGTCACCCTGTGCACTTTCCTCCATGAGACTAATCTCTCAAACAGTCTACGCTTTGATGGTTCCCTGGAAGACCAGTTGTAGTTTCCGATTCACATCTGGAGACATTCTGTAATCTGTGGACTATCAGAGTGTTGATGAAACACCGAAATTGCATCGGAATTGAATACAACAGTCACCATGCGCACTTTCCTCCATGGGAGTAATGTCTCAAAGAGTTTACGCTTTGATCGTTCCCTGGAAGACGAGTAGTTGTTTCCAATGAACATCTGGGTTCATTATGTAATGTGTGGACTATCAGAGTGTTGATGAAACACAGAAATTGCTTCGGGACGGAATACAACAGTCACCATGCGCACTTTCTTCCATGGGAGTAATGTCTCAAACAGTTTACGTTTTGATCGTTCCCTGGAAGACCAGTAGTAGCTTCCGATGCACATCTGGATTAATTCTGTAATAGGTGGACTATTAGAGTGTTGATGAAACACAGAAATCGAATGGGGATTGAATACAACAGTCACCATGCGCACTTTCCTCCATGGAAGTAATGTCTCAAACAGTCTACGCTTTGATCGTTTCCTGGAAGACCAGTGCTAGTTTCCATTGCACATCTGGAATCATTCTGTAATCTGTCGACTATCAGAGTGTTGATGAAACCAAAATTGCATCGGGATTGAATACATCAGTCACCATGCGCCCTTACCTCCATGGGAGTAATATCTCAAACAGTATACGCTTTGATCGTTCCCTGGAAGTCATTGTAATAGTTTCCGACGCACATCTGGAGGCATTCTGTAATCTGTGGACTATCAGAGTGTTGCTGAAACACAGAAATTGAATCGGGATTGAATACAACAGTCACCATGCGCACATACCTCCATGGGAGTAGTGTCTCAAATAGTCTACGCTTTGATCTTTCCCTGGAAGAGCAGTAGTAATTTCCGATGCACATGTGGAGGCATTCTGTAATCTGTGGACCATCAGAGTGTTGATGAAACACAGAAATTGCATTGGGATTGACTACAACTGTCACCATGCGCACTTACCTCAACGGGAGTAATGTCTCAAACAGTCTACGCTCTGATTGTTCCCTGGAAGACCAGTATTTGTTTCCGATGCACATCTGGAGGCATTCTGTAATCTGTGGATTATCAGAGTGTTGATGAAACACAGAAATTGGATCGAGATTGAATACAACAGTCACCATGCGCACTTACCTCCATTGGAGTAATGTCTCAAACAGTTTACGCTTTGATCGCTCCCTGGAAGACGAGTAGTAGTTTCCGATGAACATCTGGACTCATCCTGTAGTCTGTGGACTATCAGAGTGTTGATGAAACACAGAAATTGCATCGCGATTGAATGCAACAGTCACCATGCGCACATTCCTCCGTGGGAGCAATGTCTCAAACAGTTTACGCTTTTATCGTTCCAAGGAAGATCAGTCGTAGTTTCCGATGCACATCTGGAGGCATTCTGTAATCTGTGGACTATCAGAGTGTTGATGAAACACAGAAATTGCATCGGGATTGAATACAACAGTCACCAGGCGCACTTTAATCCATGGGTTTAATGTCTCAAACAGTTTACGCGTTGATCGTTCCCTGGAAGACCAGTAGCAATTTCCGATGCACATCTGGAGGCATTCTGCAATCTGTGGACTATCAGAGTGTTGATGAAACACAGAAATTGCATCGGGGTTGAATACAACAGTCACTTTGCCCACTTTCCTCCATTGGAGTAACGTCTCAATCAGTCTACGCTTTGGTGGTTCCCTGTAAGACCAGTTGTAGTTTCCGATTCACATCCGGAGGCATTCTGTAATCTGTGGACTATCTGAGTGTTGATGAAACACAGAAATTGCATCGAGATTGAATACAACCGTCACCATGTGCACTTTCCTCCATGAGACTAATCTCTCAAACATTCTACGCTTTGATGGTTCCCTGGAAGACCAGTAGTAGTTTCCGATGCACATCTGGAGGCATTCTGTAATCTGTGGACTATCTGAGTGTTGATGAAACACAGAAATTGCATCGAGATTGAGTAAAACCGTCACCATGTGCACTTTGCTCCATGAGACTAATCTCTCAAACAGTCTACGCTTTGATGGTTCCCTGGAAGAACAGTTGTAGTTTCCGATTCACATCTGGAGACATTCTGTAATCTGTGGACTATCAGAGTGTGGATGAAACACCGAAATTGCATCGGGATAGAATACAACAGTCACCATGCGCACTTGCCTGCATGGCAGTAATGTCTCAAAGAGTTTACGCTTTGATCGTATCCTGGAAGACCAGTAGTAGTTTCCGATGCACATCTGGAGGCATTCTGTAATCTGTGGACTATCAGAGTGTTGATGAAACACAGAAATTGCTTCGGGATGGAATACAACAGTCACCATGCGCACTTTCTTCCATGGGAGTAATGTCTCAAACAGTTTACGCTTTGATCGTTCCCTGGAAGACCAGTAGTAGCTTCCGATGCACATCTGGATTAATTCTGTAATAGGTGGACTATTAGAGTGTTGATGAAACACAGAAATCGAATGGGGATTGAATACAACAGTCACAATGCGCACTTTCCTCCATGGAAGTAATGTCTCAAACAGTCTACGCTTTGATCGTTTCCTGGAAGACCAGTGGTAGTTTCCATTGCACATCTGGAGGCATTCTGTAATCTGTGGACTATCAGAGTGTTGATGAAACCAAAATTGCATCGGGATTGAATACATCAGTCACCATGCTCCCTTACCTCCATGGGAGTAATATCTCAAACAGTATACGCTTTTATCGCTCCCTGGAAGACGAGTAGTAGTTTCCGATGCACATCTGGACTCATTCTGTAGTCTGTGGACTAATTGAGTGTTGATGAAACACAGAAATTGCATCGCGATTGAATACAACAGTCACCAAGCGCACATTCCTCCGTGGCAGTAATGTCTCAAACAGTCTACGCTTTGATCGTTTCCTGGAAGACCAGTAGTAGTTTCCGATGCACATCTGGAGGCATTCTGTAATCTGTCGTTTATCAGAGTGTTGATGAACACAGAAATTGCATCGAGATTGAATACAACAGTCACCATGCGCACTTACCTCCATGGAGCAATGTCTCAAACAGTTTACGCTTTTATCGTTCCCTGGAAGATCAGTCGTAGTTTCCGATAAACATCTGGAGCCATTCTGTAATCTGTGGACTATCAGAGTGTTGATGAAACACAGAAATTGCATCGGGATTGAATACAACAGCCACCATGCGCACTTTCCTCCATGGGTTTAATGTCTCAAACAGTTTACGCGTTGATCGTTCCCTGGGAGACCAGTAGCAGTTTCCGATTCACATCTGGAGGCATTCTGCAATCTGTGGACTATCAGAGTGTTGATGAAACACAGAAATTGCATCGGGATTGAATACAACAGCCACCATGCGCACTTTCCTCCATGGGTTTAATGTCTCAAACAGTTTACGCGTTGATCGTTCCCTGGGAGACCAGTAGCAGTTTCCGATTCACTTCTGGAGGCATTCTGCAATCTGTGGACTATCAGAGTGTTGATGAAACACAGAAATTGCATCGGGATTGAATACAACAGTCACCTTGGCCACTTTCCCCCATTGGAGTAACGTCTCAATGAGTCTACGCTTTGATGGTTCCCTGGAAGACCAGTTGTAGTTTCTGATTCACATCCGGAGTCATTCTGTAATCTGTGGACTATCGGAGTATTGTTGAAACACAGAAATTGCATCGCGGTTGAATACAACAGTCACCATGCGCACTTTCCTCCATGGGAGTAATGTCTCAAAGAGTCTACGCTTTGATCGTTCCCTGGAAGTCATTGTAATAGTTTCCGATGCACATCTGGAGGCATTCTGTAATCTGTGGACTATCAGAGTGTTGATGAAACACAGAAATTGAATCGGGATTGAATACAACAGTCACCATGCGCACATACCTCCATGGGAGTAGTGTCTCAAATAGTCTACGCTTTGATCGTTCCCTGGAAGAGCAGTAGTAACTTCCGATGCACATGTGGAGGCATTCTGTAATCTGTGGACCATCAGAGTGTTGATGAAACACAGAAATTCATTGGGATTGACTACAACTGTCACCATGCGCACTTACCTCAATGGGAGTAATGTCTCAAAGAGTCTACTTTCTGATTGTTCCCTGGAAGACCAGTATTTGTTTCCGATGCACATCTGGAGGCAATCTGTAATCTGTGGATTATCAGAGTGTTGATGAAACACAGAAATTGGATCGAGATTGAATACAACAGTCACCATGCGCACTTACCTCCATGGGAGTAATGTCTCAAACAGTCTACGCTTTGATCGTTTCCTGGAAGACCAGTAGTAGTTTCCGAAGCACATCTGGAGGCATTCTGTAATCTGTCGTCTATCAGAGTGTTGATGGAACACAGACATTGCATCGAGATTGAATACAACAGTCACCATGCGCACTTACCTTCATGGGAGCAATGTCTCAAACAGTTTACGCTTTTATCGTTCCCTGGAAGATCAGTCGTAGTTTCCGATGCACATCTGGAGGCATTCTGTAATCTGTGGACTATCAGAGTGTTGATGAAATACAGAAATTGCATCGGGATTGAATACAACAGTCACCATGCGCACTTTAATCCATGGGTTTAATGTCTCAAACAGTTTACGCGTTGATCGTTCCCTGGAAGACCAGTAGCAGTTTCCGGTGCACATCTGGAGGCATTCTGCAATCTGTGGACTATCAGAGTGTTGATGAAACACAGAAATTGCATCGGGGTTGAATACAACAGTCACTTTGCCCACTTTCCTCCATTGGAGTAACGTCTCAATCAGTCTACGCTTTGATGGTTCCCTGGAAGACCAGTTGTAGTTTCCGATTCACATCCGGAGGCATTCTGTAATCTGTGGACTATCTGAGTGTTGATGAAACACAGAAATTGCATCGAGATTGAATACAACCGTCACCATGTGCACTTTCCTCCATGAGACTAATCTCTCAAACAGTCTACGCTTTGATGGTTCCCTGGAAGACCAGTTGTAGTTTCCGATTCACATCTGGAGTCATTCTGTAATCTGTGGACTATCAGAGTGTTGATGAAACACCGAAATTGCATCGGGATTGAATACAACAGTCACCATGCGGACTTCCCTGCATGGGAGTAATGTCTCAAAGAGTTTACGCTTTGATCATATCCTGGAAGACCAGTAGTAGTTTCCGATGCACATCTGGAGGCATTCTGTAATCTGTGGACTATCTGAGTGTTGATGAAACACAGAAATTGCATCGAGATTGAATACAACCGTCACCATGTGCACTTTGCTCCATGAGCCTAATCTCTCAAACAGTCCACGCTTTGATGGTTCCCTGGGAGACCAGTTGTAGTTTCCGATTCACATCTGGAGACATTCTATAATCTGTGGACTATCAGAGTGTTGATGAAACACCGAAATTGCATCGGGATTGAATACAACAGTCACCATGCGCACTTCCCTCCATGGGAGTAATGTCTCAAAGAGTTTACGCTTTGATCCTATCCTGGAAGACCAGTAGTAGTTTCCGATGCACATCTGGAGGCATTCTGTAATCTGTGGACTATCAGAGTGGTGATGAAAGACAGAAATTGTTTCGGGATGGAATACAACAGTCACCATGCGCACTTCCTTCCATGGGAGTAATGTCTCAAACAGTTTACGCTTTGATCGTTCCCTGGAAGACCAGTAGTAGCTTCCGATGCACATCTGGATTAATTCTGTAATAGGTGGACTATTAGACAGTTGATGAAACCAAAATTGCATCGGGATTGAATACATCAGTCACCATGCGCCCTTACCTCCATGGGAGTAATATCTCAAACATTATACGCTTTGATCGCTCCCTGGAAGACGAGTAGTAATTTCCGATGCACATCTGGACTCATTCTGTAGTCTGTGGACTATCAGAGTGTTGATGAAACACAGAAATTGCATCGAGATTGAATACAACAGTCACCATGCGCACTTACCTCCATGGGAGCAATGTCTCAAACAGTTTACGCATTTATCGTTCCCTGGAAGATCAGTCGTAGTTTCCGATGCACATCTGGAGCCATTCTGTAATCTGTGGACTATCAGAGTGTTGATGGAATACAGAAATTGCATCGGGATTGAATACAACAGCTACCATGCGCACTTTCGTCCATGGGTTTAATGTCTCAAACAGTTTACGCGTTGATCGTTCCATGGGAGACCAGTAGCAGTTTCCGATGCACATCTGGAGGCATTCTGCAATCTGTGGACTATCAGAGTGTTGATGAAACACAGAAATTGCATCGGGGTTGAATACAACAGTCACCTTGCCCACTTTCCTCCATTGGAGTAACGTCGCAATCAGTCTACGCTTTGATGGTTCCCTGGAAGACCAGTTGTAGTTTCTGATTCACATCCGGAGGCATTCTGTAATCTGTGGACTATCAGAGTGTTGTTGAAACACAGAAATTGCATCGGGGTTGAATACAACAGTCACCATGCGCACTTTCCTTCATGGGAGTAATGTCTCAAAGAGTCTACGCTTTGATCGTTCATTGGAAGTCATTGTAATAGTTTCCGATGCACATCTGGAGGATTTCTGTTATCTGTGGACTATCAGAGTGTTGATGAAACACAGAAATCGAATCGGGATTGAATACAACAGTCACCATGCGCACTTTCCTCCTTGGGAGTAATGTCTCAAACAGTCTACGCTTTGATCGTTTCCTGGAACGCCAGTGGTAGTTTCCGTTGCACATCTGGAGGCATTCTGTAATCTGTTGACTATCAGAGTGTAGATGAAACCCAAATTGCATCGGGATTGAATACAACAGTCACCATGCGCACATACCTCCATGGGAGTAGTGTCTCAAATAGTCTACGCTTTGATCGTTCCCTGGAAGAGCAGTAGTAATTTCCGATGCACATCTGGAGGCATTCAGTAATCTGTGGATTATCAGAGTGTTGATGAAAGACAGAAATTGGATCGAGATTGAATACAACAGTCACCATGCGCACTTACCTCCATGGGAGTAATATCTCAAACAGTCTACGCTTTGATCGTTTCCTGGAAGACCAGTAGTAGTTTCCGATACACATCTGGAGGCATTCTGTAATCTGTCGTCTATCAGAGTGTTGATTGAACACAGACATTGCATCGAGATTGAATACAACAGTCACCATGCGCACTTACCTCCATGGGAGCAATGTCTCAAACAGTTTACGCTTTTATGGTTCCCTGGAAGATCAGTCGTAGTTTCCGATGCACATCTGGAGGCATTCTGTCACCTGTGGACTATCAGAGTGTTGATGAAATACAGAAATTGCATCGGGATTGAATACAACAGTCACCATGCGCACTTTAATCCATGGGTTTAATGTCTCAAACAGTTTACGCGTTGATCGTTCCCTGGAAGACCAGTAGCAGTTTCCGATGCACATCTGGAGGCATTCTGCAATCTGTGGACTATCAGAGTGTTGATGAAACACAGAAATTGCATCGGGGTTAAATACAACAGTCACTTTGCCCACTTTCCTCAATTGGAGTAACGTCTCAATCAGTCTACGCTTTGATGGTTCCCTGGAAGACCAGTTGTAGTTTCCGATTCACATCCGGAGGCATTCTGTAATCTGTGGACTATCTGAGTGTTGATTAAACACAGAAATTGCATCGAGATTGAATACAACCGTCACCATGTGCACTTTCCTCCATGAGACTAATCTCTCAAACAGTCTACGCTTTGATGGTTCCCTGGAAGACAAGTTGTAGTTTCCGATTCACATCTGGAGACATTCTGTAATCTGTGGACTATCAGAGTGTTGATGAAACACCGAAATTGCATCGGGATTGAATACAACAGTCACCATGCGCACTTCCCTGCATGGGAGTAATGTCTCAAAGAGTTTACGCTTTGATCGTATCCTGGAAGACCAGTAGTAGTTTCCGATGCACATCTGGAGGCATTCTGTAATCTGTGGACTATCTGAGTGTTGATGAAACACAGATATTGCATCGAGATTGAATACAACCGTCACCATGTGCACTTTGCTCCATGAGACTAATCTCTCAAACAGTCCACGCTTTGATGGTTCCCTGGGAGACCAGTTGTAGTTTCCGATTCACATCTGGAGACATTCTGTAATCTGTGGACTATCAGAGTGTTGATGAAACACCGAAATTGCATCGGGATTGAATACAACAGTCACCATGCGCACTTCCCTCCATGGGAGTAATGTCTCAAAGAGTTTACGCTTTGATCGTATCCTGGAAGACCAGTAGTAGTTTCCGATGCACATCTGGAGGCATTCTGTAATCTGTGGACTATCAGAGTGGTGATGAAACACAGAAATTGTTTCGGGATGGAATACAACAGTCACCATGCGCACTTTCTTCCATGGGAGTAATGTCTCAAACAGTTTACGCTTTGATCGTTCCCTGGAAGACCAGTAGCAGCTTCCGATGCACATCTGGATTAATTCTGTAATAGGTGGACTATTAGAGAGTTGATGAAACACAGAAATCGAATGGGGATTGAATACAACAGTCACCATGCGCACTTTCCTCCATGGAAGTAATGTCTCAAACAGTCTACGCTTTGATCGTATCCTGGAAGATCAGTCGTAGTTTCCGATGCACATCTGGAGCCATTCTGTAATCTGTGGACTATCAGAGTGTTGATGAACACAGAAATTGCATCGAGATTGAATACAACAGTCACCATGCGCACTTACCTCCATGGGAGCAATGTCTCAAACAGTTTACGCTTTTATCGTTCCCTGGAAGATCAGTCGTAGTTTCCGATGCACATCTGGAGCCATTCTGTAGTCTGTGGACTATCAGAGTGTTGATGAAACACAGAAATTGCATCGGGATTGAATACAACAGCCACCATGCGCACTTTCGTCCATGGGTTTAATGTCTCAAACAGTTTACGCGTTGATCGTTCCCTGGGAGACCAGTAGCAGTTTCCGATTCACATCTGGAGGCATTCTGCAATCTGTGGACTATCAGAGTGTTGATGAAACACAGAAATTGCATCGGGGTTGAATACAACAGTCACCTTGCCCACTTTCCTCCATTGGAGTAACGTCTCAATCAGTCTACGCTTTGATGGTTCCCTGGAAGACCAGTTGTAGTTTCTGATTCACATCCGGAGGCATTCTGTAATCTGTGGACTATCAGAGTGTTGTTGAAACACAGAAATTGCATCGGGGTTGAATACAACAGTCACCATGCGCACTTTCCTCCATGGGAGTAATGTCTCAAAGAGTCTACGCTTTGATCGTTCCCTGGAAGTCATTGTAATAGTTTCCGATGCACATCTGGAGGCATTCTGTTATCTGTGGACTATCAGAGTGTTGATGAAACACAGAAATTGAATCGGGATTGAATACAACAGTCACCATGCGCACATACCTCCATGGGAGTAGTGTCTCAAATAGTCTACGCTTTGATCGTTCCCTGGAAGAGCAGTAGTAATTTCCGATGCACATGTGGAGGCATTCTGTAATCTATGGACCATCAGAGTGTTGATGAAACACAGAAATTGCATTGGGATTGACCACAACTGTCACCATGCGCACTTACCTCAATGGGAGTAATGTCTCAAACAGTCTACCCTCTGATTGTTCCCTGGAAGACCAGTATTTGTTTCCGATGCACATCTGGAGGCATTCTGTAATCTGTGGATTATCAGAGTGTTGAAGAAACACAGAAATTGGATCGAGATTGAATACAACAGTCACCATGCGCACCAACCTCCATGGGAGTAATGTGTCAAACAGTCTACGCTTTGATCGTTTCCTGGAATACCAGTAGTAGTTTCCGATGCACATCTGGAGGCATTCTGTAATCTGTGGACTATCAGAGTGTTGATGAAACCAAAATTGCATCGGGATTGAATACATTAGTCACCATGCGCCCTTACCTCCATGGGAGTAATATCTCAAACAGTATACGCTTTGATCGCTCCCTGGAAGACGAGTAGTAGTTTCCGATGTACATCTGGACTCATTCTGTAGTCTGTGGACTATCAGAGTGTTGATGAAACACAGAAATTGCATCGCGATTTAATACAACAGTCACCATGCGCACATTCCTCCATGGGAGTAATGTCTCAAACAGTCTACGCTTTGATGGTTCCCTGGAAGATCAGTTGTAGTTTCCGATTCACATCTGGATGCATTCTGTAATCTGTGGACTATCAGAGTGTTGATGAAACACAGAAATTGCATCGGGATTGAATACAACAGTCACCATGCCCACTTTCCTCCATGGGCGTAATGTCTCAAACAGTCTACGCTTTGATCGTTCCCTGGAAGTCATTGTAATAGTTTCCGATGCACATCTGGAGGCATTCTGTAATCTGTGGACTATCAGAGTGTTGATGAAACACATAAATTGCATCGGGATTGAATACAACAGTCACCATGCGCACATTCCTCCATTGGGGTAGTGTCTCATACAGCCTGCGCTTTGATCGTTCCCAGGAAGACCAGTAGTAGTTTCCGATGCACATCTGGAGGCATTCTGTAATATGTGGACTATCAGAGTGTTGAGGAAACACCGAAATTGCTTCGGGATTGAATACAACAGTCACCATGCTCACTTTCCTCCATGGAAGTATTGTCTCAAACTGTCTACACTTTGATCGTTTCCTGGAAGACCAGTGGTAGTTTCCATTGCACATCTGGAGGAATTATGTAATCTGTGGACTATCAGAGTGTTGATGAAACACAGAAATTGCATCGGGATTGAACACAACAGTCACCATGAGCACTTCCCTCCTTGGGAGCAATGTCTCAAAGAGGCTACGCTTTGATGGTTCCCTGGAAGACCAGTTGTAGTTTCCGATGCACATCTGGAGGCATTCTGTAATCTGTGGACTATCAGTGTGTTGATGAAATACAGAAATTGCTTCGGGATTGAATACAACAGGCACCATGCGCACTTTCCTCCATGGGAGTAATGTCTCAAACAGTTTACGCTTTGATCGTTCCCTGGAAGACCAGTAGTAGTTCCCGATGCACATCTTGATTAATTCTGTAATTTGAGGACTATCTGAGTGTTGATGAAACACAGAAATCGAATGGGGATTGAATACAACAGTCACCATGCGCACTATCCTCCATGGAAGTAATGTCTCAAACAGTCTACGCTTTGATTGTTCCCTGGAAGACCAGTAGTTGTTTCCGATGCACATCTGGAGGCATTCTGTAATCTGTGGATTAACAGAGTGTTGATGAAACACATAAATTGGATCGGGATTGAATACAACAGACACCATGTGCACTTACCTCCATGGGAGTAATGTCTCAAACAGTCTACGCTTTGATCGTTTAATGGAAGACCAGTGGTAGTTTCCATTGCACATCTGGAGGCATTCTGTAATCTGTGGACTATCAGAGTGTTGATTAAACACAGAATTTGCATTGGGATTGACTACAACTGTCACCATGCGCACTTACCTCAATGGGAGTAATGTCTCAAACAGTCTACGCTTTGATCGTTTCCTGGAAGACCAATAGTAGTTTCCGATGCACATCTGGAGGCATTCTGTAATCTGTCGACTATCAGAGTCTTGATGAAACACAGAAATTGCATCGAGATTGAATACAACAGTCACCATGCGCACTTACCTCCATGGGAGTAATGTCTCAAACAGTTTACGCCTTTATCGTTCCCTGGAAGATCTGTCGTAGTTTCCGATGCACATCTGGAGGCATTCTGTAATCTGTTTACTATCAGAGTGTTGATGAAACACAGAAATTGCATCGGGATTGAATACAACATTCACCATGCGCACTTTCCTCCATGGGTGTAATGTCTCAAACAGTTTACGCTTTGATCGTTCCCTGGAAGACCAGTAGTAGTTTCCGATGCACATCTGGAGGCATTCTGCAATCTGTGGACTATCAGAGTGTTGATGAAACACAGAAATTGCATCGGGGTTGAATACAACAGTCACCATGCACACTTTCCTTCATTGGAGTAATGTCGCAAACAGTCTACGCTTTGATCGTTCACTGGAGGGCCAGTAGTAGTTTCCGATGCACAGCTGGAGGCATTCTGTAATCTGTGGATTATCAGAGTGTTGATGAAACACAGATATTGCATCGGGATTGAATACAACAGTCACCATGCGCTCATTCCTCCATGAGAGTAATGTCACAAACAGTCTACGCTTTGATCGTTCCTGGAAGACCAGTAGTAGTTTCCGATGCACATCTGGAGGCATTCTGTAAGCTGTGGACCATCAGAGTGTTGATGAAACACAGAAATATCATCGGGATTGAATACAACAGTCACCATGCGCACTTTCCTCCATGGGAGTAATGTCTCATACAGTCTACGCTTTGATCGTTCCCAGGAGACCAGTAGTAGTTTCCGATGCACATCTGGAGGCATTCTGTAGTCTGTGGACTATCGGAGTGGTGATGAAACACACAAATTGAATCGGGATTGAATACAACTGTCACCAGGTGCATTTTCCTCCATGAAGGTAATGTCTCAAACAGTCTACGCTTTGATCGTTCCCTTTAAGACCAGTAGTAGTTTCCGATGCACATCTGGAGGCATTCTGTAATCTGTGGACTATCAGAGTGTTGATGAAACACAGAAATTGCATCGGGATTGATTACAACAGTCACCATGAGCACTTACCTCCATGGGAGTAATGTCTCAAACAGTCTACGCTTTGATGGTTCCCTGGAAGACCAGCTGTAATTTCCGATTCACATCTGGAGGCATTCTGTAATCTGTGGACAATCAGAGTGTTGATGAAACACAGAAATTGTATCGGGATTGAATACAACAGTCACCATGCCCACTTTCCTCCATGGGAGTAATGTCTCAAACAGTCTACGCTTTGATCGCTCCCTGGAAGACCAGTAGTAGTTTCCGATGCACATCTGGAGGCATTCTGTAGTCTGTGGACTATCACAGTGTTGGTGAAACACAGAAATTGCATCGGGATTGAATACAACAGTCACCATGCGCTCGTTCCTCCATGAGAGTAATGTCACAAACAGTCTACGCTTTGATGGTTCCTGGAAGACCAGTAGTAGTTTCCGATGCACATCTTTAGGCATTCTGTAATCTGTGGACCATCAGAGTATTGAAACACAGAAATATCATCGGGATTGTATACAACAGTCACCATGCGCACTTTCCTCCATGGGAGTAATGTCTCATACAGTCTACGATTTGATCGTTCCCAGGAAGACCAGTAGTAGCTTCCGATGCACATGTGGAGGCATTCTGTAATCTGTGGACTATAAGAGTGTTGAGGAAACACCGAAATTGCTTCGGGATTGAATACAACAGTCACCATGCGCACTTTCCTCCATTTGAGTAATGTCTCAAACTGTTTACGCTTTGATCGTTTCCTGGAGACCAGTAGTAGTTTCCGATGCACATCTGGAGGCATTCTGTAGTCTGTGGACTATCGGAGTGTTGATGAAACACTGAAATTGAATCGGGATTGAATACAACTGTCACCAGGAGCATTTTCCTCCATTAAAGTAATGTCTCAAACAGTCTACGCTTTGATCGTTCCCTTTAAGATCAGTAGTAGTTTCCGATGCTCATCTGGAGGCATTCTGTAATCTGTGGACTATCAGAGTGTTGATGAAACACAGAAATTGCATCGGGATTGAATACAACAGTCACCATGTGCACTTTCCTCCATGGGAGTAATGTCTCAAACAGTCTACGCTTTGATGGTTCCCTGGAAGACCAGCTGCAGTTTCCGATTCACATCTGGAGGCATTCTGTAATCTGTGGACTATCAGACTGTTGATGAAACACAGAAATTGCATCGGGATTGAATACAACAGTCACCATGCCCACTTTCGTCCATGGGAGTAATGTCTCAAACAGTCTACGCTTTGATCGCTCCCTGGAAGACCAGTAGTAGTTTCCGATGCACATCTGGAGGCATTCTGTAGTCTGTAGACTATCGGAGTGGTGATGAAACACAGAAATTGAATCGTTATTGAATACAACTGTCACCAGGTGCATTTTCCTCCATGGGAGTAATGTCTCAAACAGTCTACGATTTGATCGTTCCCTGGAAGACCAGTAGTAGTTTCCGATGCACATCTGGAGGCATTCTGTAGTCTGTGGACTATCGGAGTGGTGATGAAACACCGAAATTGAATCGGGATTGAATACAACTGTCACCAGGTGCATTTTCCTCCATGAAGGTAATGTCTCAAACAGTCTACGCTTTGATCGTTCCCTTTAAGACCAGTAGTAGTTTCCGATGCACATCTGGAGCCATTCTGTAATCTGTGGACTATCAGAGTGTTGAGGAAATACCGAAATTGCTTCGGGATTGAATACAACAGTCACCATGCGCACTTTCCTCCATAGGAGTAATGTCTCAAACAGACTACGCTTTGATGGTTCCCTGGAAGACCAGTTGTAGTTTCCGATTCACATCTGGAGGCATTCTCTAATCTGTGGACCATCAGAGTGCTGATGAAACACAGAAATAGCATCGGGATTGAATACAACAGTCACCATGCGCACTTTCCTCCATGGGAGTAATGCGTGGACTATCAGAGTGTTGATGAAACACCGAAATTGCATCGGGATTGAATACAACAGTCACCATGCGCACTTCCCTGCATGGGAGTAATGTCTCAAACTTTCTACGCTTTGATCGTTTCCTGGAAAACCAGCAGTACTTTCCGATGCACATCTGGAGGCATTCTATAATCTGTCGACTATCAGAGTGTTGATGAAACACAGATATTGCATGGAGATTGAATACAACAGTCACAATGCGCACTTACTTCCATGGGAGTAATGTCTCAAACTGTTTACGATATGATCGTTCCCTGGAAGATCTGTCGTAGTTTCCGATGCACATCTGGAGGCATTCTGTAATCTGTGGAATATCAGAGTGTTGATGAAACACAGAAATTGCATCGGGATTGAATAGAACAGACACCATGCGCACTTTCCTCCATGGGTGTAATGTCTCAGACAGTTTACGCTTTGATCGTTCCCTGGAAGACCAGTAGTAGTTTCCGATGCACATCTGGAGGCATTCTGCAATCTGTGGACTATCAGAGTGTTGATGAAACACAGAAATTGCATCGGGGTTGAATACAACAGTCACCATGCCCACTTTCCTCCATTGGTGTAATGTCGCAATCAATCTACGTTTTGATCGTTCCCTGGAAGACAAGTAGTGGTTTCCGATGCACGTCTGGATGCATTCTGTAATCTGTGGACTATCAGAGTGTTAATGAAACACAGAAATTGCATCGGGATTGAAGACAAAAGTCACCATGCGCACATTCCTCCATGAGAGCAATTTCTCAAACAGTCTACGCTTTGATCGTTCCTGGAAGACCAGTACTAGTTTCCGATGCACATCTGGAGGCATTCTGTAATCTGTGGACCATCAGAGTGTTGATGAAACACAGAAATAGCATCGGGATTGAAAACAACAGTCACCATGCGCACTTTCCTCCATGGGAGTAATGTCTCATACAGTCTACGCTTTGATCGTTCCCAGGAAGACCAGTAGTAGCTTCCGATGCACATCTGGAGGCATTCTGTAATCTGTGGACTATCAGAGTGTTGAGGAAACACCGAAATTGCTTCGGGATTGAATACAACATTCACCATGCGCACTTTCCTCCATGGGTGTAATGTCTCAAACTGTCTACGCTTTGATCGTTCCCTGGAGACCAGTAGTAGTTTTCGATGCACGTCTGGAGGCATTCTGTAATCTGTGGACTATCAGAGTGTAGATGAATCTAAAATTGCATCGGGATTGAATACAACAGTCACCATGCGCACTTTCCTCCATGGGAGTAATGTCTCAAACAGTCTACGCTTTGATCGTTCCCTGGAAGACCAGTAGTAGTTTCCGATGCACATCTGGAGGCATTCTGTAATCTGTGGACTATCAGAGTGTTGATAAAACGAAAATTGCATCGGGATTGAATACAGCAGTCACCATGCGCACTTACCTCCATGGGAGTAATGTCTCAAAGAGTATACGCTTTGATCTTTCCCTGGAAGACCAGTAGTAGTTTCCGATGCACATCTGGAGGCATTCTGTAGTCTGTGGACTATCAGAGTGTTGATGAAACACAGAAATTGCATCGCGATTGAATATAACAGTCGCCATGCGCACATTCCACCGTGGGAGTAATGTCTCAAACAGTCTACGATTTGATCGTTTCCTGGAAGACCCGTAGTAGTTTCTGATGCACATCTGGAGGAATTCTGTATTCTGTCGACTATCAGAGCGTTGATGAAACACAGAAATTGCATCGGGATTGAATACAACAGTCACCATGCGCACTTACCTCCATGGGAGTAATGGTTCAAACAGTTTACGCTTTGATCGTTCCATGGAAGACCAGTAGTAGTTTCCTATGCACATCTGGAGGCATTCTGTAATCTGTGGACTATCAGAGTAATGATGAAACACAGAAATTGCATCGGGATTGAATACAACAGTCACCATGCGCACTTAACTCCATGGGAGTAATGTCTCAAACAGTTTCCGCTTTGATCATTCACTTGGAAGGCCAGTAGTAGTTTCCGATGCACATCTGGATGTATTTTGTAATCTGTGGACTATCAGAGTGTTGATGAAACACAGAAATTGCATCGGGATTGAATACAACAGTCACCATACGCAACACCTTCATGGGAGTAATGTCTCAAACAGTTTACGCTTTGATAGTTCATTGGAAGACCAGTAGTAGTTTACGATGCACATCGTTCCTTGGAAGACCAGTAGTAGTTTGCGATGCACATCTGGAGGCATTCTGTAATCTGTGGACTATCAGAGTGTTGATGAAACACAGATATTGCATGGAGATTGAATACAACAGTCACAATGCGCACTTACTTCCATGGGAGTAATGTCTCAAACTGTTTTCGATTTTATCGTTCCCTGGAAGATCAGTCGTAGTTTCCGATGCACGTCTGGAGGCATTCTGTAATCTGTGGAATATCAGAGTGTTGATTAAACACCAAAATTGCATCGGGATTGAATACAACAGTCACCATGCGCACTTTTTTTCCATGGGAGTAATGTCTCAAACAGTCTACGCTTTGATCGTTCCCTGGAAGACCAGTAGAAGTTTCCGATGCACATCTGGAGGCATTCTGTAGTCTGTGGACTATCAGAGTGGTGATGAAACACAGAAATTGAATCGGGATTGAATACAACTGTCACCAGGTGCATTTTCCTCCATGGGAGTAATGTCTCAAACAGTCTACGCTTTGATCGTTCCCTTTAAGACCAGAAGTAGTTTCCGATGCACATCTGGAGGCATTCTGTAATCTGTGAATTATCAAAGTGTTGATGAAATACAGAAATTGCATCGGGAGTGTATACAACAGTCACCATACGCACTTACCTCCATGGGAGTAACGTCTCAAACAGTCTAGGCTATGATCGTTTCCTGGAAGACCAGTAGTAGTTTCCGATGCACATCTGGAGGCATTCTGTAATCTGTGGACTATCAGAGTGTTGATGAAACCAAAATTGCATCGGGATTGAATACAACAGTCACCATGCGCACTTACCTCCATGGGAGTAATGTCTCAAACAGTCTACGCTTTGATCGTTCCCTGGAAAACCATTAGTAGTTTCCGATGCACATCTGGAGGCATTCTGTATTCTGTCGACTATCAGAGTGTTGATAAAACTAAGAAATTGCATCGGGATTGAATACAACAGTCACAATGAGCACTTACTTCCATGGGAGTAATGTCTCAAACAGTTTACGATTTTATCATTCCCTGGAAGATCAGTCGTAGTTTCCGATGCACATCTGGAGGCATTCTGTAATCTGTGGAATATCAGAGTGTTGATGAAACACAGAAATTGCATCGGGATTGAATAGAACAGTCACCATGCGCACTTTCCTCCATGGGTGTAATGTCTCAAACAGTGTAAGCTTTGATCGTTCCCTGGAAGACCAGTAGTAGTTTCCGATGCACATCTGGAGGCATTCTGCAATCTGTTGACTATCAGAGTGTTGATGAAACACAGAAATTGCATCGGGGTTGAATACAATAGTCACCATGCCCACTTTCCTCCATTGGTGTAATGTCGCAATCAGTCTACGTTTTGATCGTTCCCTGGAAGACCAGTAGTAGTTTCCGATGCACGTCTGGATGCATTCTGTAATCTGTGGACTATCAGAGTGTTAATGAAACACAGAAATTGCATCGGGATTGAAGACAAAAGTCACCATGCGCACATTCCTCCATGAGAGTAATTTCTCAAACAGTCTACGCTTTGATCGTTCCTGGAAGACCAGTACTAGTTTCCGATGCACATCTGGAGGCATTCTGTAATCTGTGGACCATCAGAGTGTTGATGAAACACAGAAATATCATCGGGATTGAATACAACAGTCACCATGCGCACTTTCCTCCATGGGAGTAATGTCTCATACAGTCTATGCTTTGATCGTTCCCTGGAAGACCAGTAGTAGCTTCTGATGCACATCTGGAGGCATTCTGTAATCTGTGGACTATCAGAGTGTTGAGGAAACACCGAAATTGCTTCGGGATTGAATACAACATTCACCATGCGCACTTTCCTCCATGGGAGTATTGTCTCAAACTGTCTACGCTTTGATCGATCCCTGGAGACCAGTAGTAGTTTTCGATGCACGTCTGGAGGCATTCTGTAATCTGTGGACTATCAGAGTGTAGATGAAACCAAAATTGCATCGGGATGGAATACAACAGTTACCATGCGCACTTTCCTCCATGGGAGTAATGTCTCAAACAGTCTACGGTTTGATCGTTTCCTGGAAGACCAGTAGTAGTTTCCGATGCACATCTGGAGGCATTCTGTAATCTGTGGACTATCAGAGTGTTGATGAAACCAAAATTGCATCGGGATTGAATACAACAGTCACCAAGCGCACTTTCCTCCATGGGAGTAATGTCTCAAACAGTCTACGCTCCGAACGTTTCCTGGAAGACCAGTAGTAGTCTCCGATGCACATCTGGAGGCATTCGGTTATCTGTGGACTATCAGAGTGTTGATCAAACACAGAAATTGCATCGGGATTGAATACAACAGTCAGCATGCGCACTTACTTCCATGGGAGAAACGTCTCAAACAGTTTACGCATTGATCGTTCCCTTGGAAGATCAGTAGTAGTTTCCGATGCACATCTGGACGCATTCTGTAATCTGTGGACAATCAGAGTGTTGATGAAACACAGAAATTGCATCGGGATTGAATACAACTGTCACCATGCGCACTTACCTCCATGGGAGTAACGTCTCAAACAGTCTAGGCTATGATCGTTTCCTGGAAGACCAGTAGTAGTTTCCGATGCACATCTGGAGGCATTCTGTAATCTGTGGACTATCAGAGTGTTGATGAAACCAAAATTGCATCGGGATTGAATACAACAGTCACCATGCGCACTTACCTCCATGGGAGTAATGTCTCAAACAGTCTACGCTTTGATCGTTCCCTGGAAAACCATTAGTAGTTTCCGATGCACATCTGGAGGCATTGTGTAGTCTGTGGACTATCAGAGTGTTGATAAAACACAGAAATTGCATCGCGATTGAATACAACAGTCACCATGCGCACTTTCCTCAATTGGAGTAATGTCTCAAACAGTCTACGCTTTGATCGTTTCCTGGAAGACCAGTAGTAGTTTCCTATGCGCATCTGGAGGCATTCTGTATTCTGTCGACTATCAGAGTGTTGATAAAACTTAGAAATTGCATCGGGATTGAATACAACAGTCACAATGAGCACTTACTTCCATGGGAGTAATGTCTCAAACAGTTTACGATTTTATCATTCCCTGGAAGATTAGTCGTAGTTTCCGATGCACATCTGGAGGCATTCTGTAATCTGTGGAATATCAGAGTGTTGATGAAACACAGAAATTGCATCGGTATTGAATAGAACAGTCACCATGCGCACTTTCCTCCATGGGTGTAATGTCTCAAACAGTTTAAGCTTTGATCGTTCCCTGGAAGACCAGTAGTAGTTTCCGATGCACATCTGGAGGCATTCTGCAATCTGTTGACTATCAGAGTGTTGATGAAACACAGAAATTGCATCGGGGTTGAATACAATAGTCACCATGCCCCCTTTCCTCCATTGGTGTAATGTCGCAATCAGTCTACGTTTTGATCGTTCCCTGGAAGACCAGTAGTAGTTTCCGATGCACGTCTGGATGCATTCTGTAATCTGTGGACTATCAGAGTGTTAATGAAACACAGAAATTGCATCGGGATTGAAGACAAAAGTCACCATGCGCACATTCCTCCATGAGAGTAATTTCTCAAACAGTCTACGCTTTGATCGTTCCTGGAAGACCAGTACTAGTTTCCGATGCACATCTGGAGGCATTCTGTAATCTGTGGACCATCAGAGTGTTGATGAAACACAGAAATAGCATCGGGATTGAATACAACAGTCACCATGCGCACTTTCCTCCATGGGAGTAATGTCTCATACAGTCTATGATTTGATCGTTCCCTGGAAGACCAGTAGTAGCTTCTGATGCACATCTGGAGGCATTCTGTAATCTGTGGACTATCAGAGTGTTGAGGAAACACCGAAATTGCTTCGGGATTGAATACAACATTCACCATGCGCACTTTCCTCCATGGGAGTATTGTCTCAAACTGTCTACGCTTTGATCGATCCCTGGAGACCAGTAGTAGTTTTCGATGCACGTCTGGAGGCATTCTGTAATCTGTGGACTATCAGAGTGTAGATGAAACCAAAATTGCATCGGGATGGAATACAACAGTTACCATGCGCACTTTCCTCCATGGGAGTAATGTCTCAAACAGTCTACGGTTTGATCGTTCCCTGGAAGACCAGTAGTAGTTTCCGATGCACATCTCGAGGCATTCTGTAATCTGTGGACTATCAGAGTGTTGATAAAACGAAAATTGCATCGGGATTGAATACAGCAGTCACCATGCGCACTTTTTTCCATGGGAGTAATGTCTCAAACAGTCTACGCTTTGATCGTTCCCTGGAAGACCAGTAGTAGTTTCCGATGCACATCTGGAGGCATTCTGTAGTCTGTGGACTATCAGAGTGGTGATGAAACACAGAAATAGCATGGGGATTGAATACAACAGTCACCATGCGCACTTACCTCCATGGGAGTAATGTCTCATACAGTCTATGCTTTGATCGTTCCCTGGAAGACCAGTAGTAGCTTCTGATGCACATCTGGAGGCATTCTGTAATCTGTGGACTATCAGAGTGTTGAGGAAACACCGAAATTGCATCGGGATTGAATACAACTGTCACCAGGTGCATTTTCCTATATGGGAGTAATGTCTCAAACAGTCTACGCTTTGATCGTTCCCTTTAAGACAAGAAGTAGTTTCCGATGCACATCGGGAGGCATTCTGTAATCTGTGGACTATCAGAGTGTTGATAAAACACAGAAATTGCATCGGGATTGAATACAACAGTCACCATGCGCACGTAACTCCATGGGAGTAATGTCTCAAACAGTTTCCGCTTTGATCATTCACTTGGAAGGCCAGTAGTAGTTTCCGATGCACATCTGGATGTATTTTGTAATCTGTGGACTATCAGAGTGTTGATGAAACACAGAAATTGCATCGGGATTGAATACAACAGTCACCATACGCAACACCTTCATGGGAGTAATGTCTCAAACAGTTTACGCTTTGATAGTTCATTGGAAGACCAGTAGTAGTTTACGATGCACATCGTTCCTTGGAAGACCAGTAGTAGTTTGCGATGCACATCTGGAGGCATTCTGTAATCTGTGGACTATCAGAGTGTTGATGAAACACAGATATTGCATGGAGATTGAATACAACAGTCACAATGCGCACTTACTTCCATGGGAGTAATGTCTGAAACTGTTTCCGATTTTATCGTTCCCTGGAAGATCAGTCGTAGTTTCCGATGCACATCTGGAGGCATTCTGTAATCTGTGGAATATCAGAGTGTTGATTAAACACCAAAATTGCATCGCGATTGAATACAACAGTCACCATGCGCACTTTTTTTCCATGGGAGTAATGTCTCAAACAGTCTACGCTTTGATCGTTCCCTGGAAGACCAGTAGTAGTTTCCGATGCACATCTGGAGGCATTCTGTAGTCTGTGGACTATCAGAGTGGTGATGAAACACAGAAATTGAATCGGGATTGAATACAACTGTCACCAGGTGCTTTTTCCTCCATGGGAGTAATGTCTCAAACAGTCTACGCTTTGATCGTTCCCTTTAAGACCAGAAGTAGTATCCGATGCACATCTGGAGGCATTCTGTAATCTGTGGACTATCAGAGTGTTGATGAAACATAGGTAAATTGCATCGGGATTGAATACAACAGTCACCATGTGCACTATCCTCCATGGGAGTAATGTCTCAAACAGTCTACGCTTTGATCGTTCCCTGGAAGACCAGTAGTAGTTTCCGATGCACATCTGGAGGCATTCTGTAATCTGTGAATTATCAAAGTGTTGATGAAATACAGAAATTGCATCGGGAGTGAATACAACAGTCACCATACGCACTTACCTCCATGGGAGTAACGTCTCAAACAGTCTAGGCTATGATCGTTTCCTGGAAGACCAGTAGTAGTTTCCGATGCACATCTGGAGGCATTCTGTAATCTGTGGACTATCAGAGTGTTGATGAAACCAAAATTGCATCGCGATTGAATACAACAGTCACCATGCGCACTTACCTCCATGGGAGTAATGTCTCAAACAGTCTACGCTTTGATCGTTCCCTGGAAAACCATTAGTAGTTTCCGATGCACATCTGGAGGCATTGTGTAGTCTGTGGACTATCAGAGTGTTGATAAAACACAGAAATTGCATCGCGATTGAATACAACAGTCACCATGCGCACTTTCCTCAATTGGAGTAATGTCTCAAACAGTCTACGCTTTGATCGTTTCCTGGAAGACCAGTAGTAGTTTCCTATGCGCATCTGGAGGCATTCTGTATTCTGTCGACTATCAGAGTGTTGATAAAACTAAGAAATTGCATCGGGATTGAATACAACAGTCACAATGAGCACTTACTTCCATGGGAGTAATGTCTCAAACAGTTTACGATTTTATCATTCCCTGGAAGATCAGTCGTAGTTTCCGATGCACATTTGGAGGCATTCTGTAATCTGTGGAATATCAGAGTGTTGATGAAACACAGAAATTGCATCGGGATTGAATAGAACAGTCACCATGCGCACTTTCCTCCATGGGTGTAATGTCTCAAAGAGTTTAAGCTTTGATCGTTCCCTGGAAGACCAGTAGTAGTTTCCGATGCACATCTGGAGGCATTCTGCAATCTGTTGACTATCAGAGTGTTGATGAAACACAGAAATTGCATCGGGGTTGAATACAATAGTCACCATGCCCACTTTCCTCCATTGGTGTAATGTCGCAATCAGTCTACGTTTTGATCGTTCCCTGGAAGACCAGTAGTAGTTTCCGATGCACATCTGGAGGCATTCTGTAGTCTGTGGACTATCAGAGTGGTGATGAAACACAGAAATAGCATGGGGATTGAATACAACAGTCACCATGCGCACTTACCCCCATGGGAGTAATGTCTCATACAGTCTATGCTTTGATCGTTCCCTGGAAGACCAGTAGTAGCTTCTGATGCACATCTGGAGGCATTCTGTAATCTGTGGACTATCAGAGTGTTGAGGAAACACCGAAATTGCATCGGGATTGAATACAACTGTCACCAGGTGCATTTTCCTATATGGGAGTAATGTCTCAAACAGTCTACGCTTTGATCGTTCCCTTTAAGACAAGAAGTAGTTTCCGATGCACACCGGGAGGCATTCTGTAATCTGTGGACTATCAGAGTGTTGATAAAACACAGAAATTGCATCGGGATTGAATACAACAGTCACCATGCGCACTTAACTCCATGGGAGTAATGTCTCAAACAGTTTCCGCTTTGATCATTCACTTGGAAGGCCAGTAGTAGTTTCCGATGCACATCTGGATGTATTTTGTAATCTGTGGACTATCAGAGTGTTGATGAAACACAGAAATTGCATCGGGATTGAATACAACAGTCACCATACGCAACACCTTCATGGGAGTAATGTCTCAAACAGTTTACGCTTTGATAGTTCATTGGAAGACCAGTAGTAGTTTACGATGCACATCGTTCCTTGGAAGACCAGTAGTAGTTTGCGATGCACATCTGGAGGCATTCTGTAATCTGTGGACTATCAGAGTGTTGATGAAACACAGATATTGCATGGAGATTGAATACAACAGTCACAATGCGCACTTACTTCCATGGGAGTAATGTCTCAAACTGTTTACGATTTTATCGTTCCCTGGAAGATCAGTCGTAGTTTCCGATGCACATCTGGAGGCATTCTGTAATCTGTGGAATATCAGAGTGTTGATTAAACACCAAAATTGCATCGGGATTGAATACAACAGTCACCATGCGCACTTTTTTTCCATGGGAGTAATGTCTCAAACAGTCTACGCTTTGATCGTTCCCTGGAAGACCAGTGGTAGTTTCCGATGCACATCTGGAGGCATTCTGTAGTCTGTGGACTATCAGAGTGGTGATGAAACACAGAAATTGAATCGGGATTGAATACAACTGTCACCAGGTGCATTTTCCTCCATGGGAGTAATGTCTCAAACAGTCTACGCTTTGATCGTTCCCTTTAAGACCAGAAGTAGTATCCGATGCACATCTGGAGGCATTCTGTAATCTGTGGACTATCAGAGTGTTGATGAAACATAGGTAAATTGCATCGGGATTGAATACAACAGTCACCATGTGCACTATCCTCCATGGGAGTAATGTCTCAAACAGTCTACGCTTTGATCGTTCCCTGGAAGACCAGTAGTAGTTTCCGATGCACATCTGGAGGCATTCTGTAATCTGTGGACTATCAGAGTGTTGATGAAACACAGAAATTGCATCGGGATTGAATACAACTGTCACCATGCGCACTTACCTCCATGGGAGTAACGTCTCAAACAGTCTAGGCTATGATCGTTTCCTGGAAGACCAGTAGTAGTTTCCGATGCACATCTGGAGGCATTCTGTAATCTGTGGACTATCAGAGTGTTGATGAAACCAAAATTGCATCGGGATTGAATACAACAGTCACCATGCGCACTTACCTCCATGGGAGTAATGTCTCAAACAGTCTACGCTTTGATCGTTCCCTGGAAAACCATTAGTAGTTTCCGATGCACATCTGGAGGCATTGTGTAGTCTGTGGACTATCAGAGTGTTGATAAAACACAGAAATTGCATCGCGACTGAATACAACAGTCACCATGCGCACTTTCCTCAATTGGAGTAATGTCTCAAACAGTCTACGCTTTGATCGTTTCCTGGAAGACCAGTAGTAGTTTCCTATGCGCATCTGGAGGCATTCTGTATTCTGTCGACTATCAGAGTGTTGATAAAACTAAGAAATTGCATCGGGATTGAATACAACAGTCACAATGAGCACTTACTTCCATGGGAGTAATGTCTCAAACAGTTTACGATTTTATCATTCCCTGGAAGATCAGTCGTAGTTTCCGATGCACATCTGGAGGCATTCTGTAATCTGTGGAATATCAGAGTGTTGATGAAACACAGAAATTGCATCGGGATTGAATAGAACAGTCACCATGCGCACTTTCCTCCATGGGTGTAATGTCTCAAACAGTTTAAGCTTTGATCGTTCCCTGGAAGACCAGTAGTAGTTTCCGATGCACATCTGGAGGCATTCTGCAATCTGTTGACTATCAGAGTGTTGATGAAACACAGAAATTGCATCGGGGTTGAATACAATAGTCACCATGCCCACTTTCCTCCATTGGTGTAATGTCGCAATCAGTCTACGTTTTGATCGTTCCCTGGAAGACCAGTAGTAGTTTCCGATGCACGTCTGGATGCATTCTGTAATCTGTGGACTATCAGAGTGTTAATGAAACACAGAAATTGCATCGGGATTGAAGACAAAAGTCACCATGCGCACATTCCTCCATGAGAGTAATTTCTCAAACAGTCTACGCTTTGATCGTTCCTGGAAGACCAGTACTAGTTTCCGATGCACATCTGGAGGCATTCTGTAATCTGTGGACCATCAGAGTGTTGATGAAACACAGAAATAGCATCGGGATTGAATACAACAGTCACCATGCGCACTTTCCTCCATGGGAGTAATGTCTCATACAGTCTATGCTTTGATCGTTCCCTGGAAGACCAGTAGTAGCTTTTGATGCACATCTGGAGGCATTCTGTAATCTGTGGACTATCAGAGTGTTGAGGAAACACAGAAATTGCTTCGGGATTGAATACAACATTCACCATGCGCACTTTCCTCCATGGGAGTAATGTCTCAAACAGTCTACGGTTTGATCGTTTCCTGGAAGACCAGTAGTAGTTTCCGATGCACATCTGGAGGCATTCTGTAATCTGTGGACTATCAGAGTGTTGATGAAACCAAAATTGCATCGGGATTGAATACAACAGTCACCAAGCGCACTTTCCTCCATGGGAGTAATGTCTCAAACAGTCTACGCTCCGAACGTTTCCTGGAAGACCAGTAGTAGTCTCCGATGCACATCTGGAGGCATTCGGTTATCTGTGGACTATCAGAGTGTTGATCAAACACAGAAATTGCATCGGGATTGAATACAACAGTCAGCATGCGCACTTACTTCCATGGGAGAAACGTCTCAAACAGTTTACGCATTGATCGTTCCCTTGGAAGATCAGTAGTAGTTTCCGATGCACATCTGGAGGCATTCTGTAATCTGTGGAATATCAGAGTGTTGATGAAACACAGAAATTGCATCGGTATTGAATAGAACAGTCACCATGCGCACTTTCCTCCATGGGTGTAATGTCTCAAACAGTTTAAGCTTTGATCGTTCCCTGGAAGACCAGTAGTAGTTTCCGATGCACATCTGGAGGCATTCTGCAATCTGTTGACTATCAGAGTGTTGATGAAACACAGAAATTGCATCGGGGTTGAATACAATAGTCACCATGCCCACTTTCCTCCATTGGTGTAATGTCGCAATCAGTCTACGTTTTGATCGTTCCCTGGAAGACCTGTAGTAGTTTCCGATGCACGTCTGGATGCATTCTGTAATCTGTGGACTATCAGAGTGTTAATGAAACACAGAAATTGCATCGGGATTGAAGACAAAAGTCACCATGCGCACATTCCTCCATGAGAGTAATTTCTCAAACAGTCTACGCTTTGATCGTTCCTGGAAGACCAGTACTAGTTTCCGATGCACATCTGGAGGCATTCTGTAATCTGTGGACCATCAGAGTGTTGATGAAACACAGAAATAGCATCGGGATTGAATACAACAGTCACCATGCGCACTTTCCTCCATGGGAGTAATGTCTCATACAGTCTATGCTTTGATCGTTCCCTGGAAGACCAGTAGTAGCTTCTGATGCACATCTGGAGGCATTCTGTAATCTGTGGACTATCAGAGTGTTGAGGAAACACCGAAATTGCTTCGGGATTGAATACAACATTCACCATGCGCACTTTCCTCCATGGGAGTATTGTCTCAAACTGTCTACGCTTTGATCGATCCCTGGAGACCAGTAGTAGTTTTCGATGCACGTCTGGAGGCATTCTGTAATCTGTGGACTATCAGAGTGTTGAGGAAACACCGAAATTGCATCGGGATTGAATACAACTGTCACCAGGTGCATTTTCCTATATGGGAGTAATGTCTCAAACAGTCTACGCTTTGATCGTTCCCTTTAAGACAAGAAGTAGTTTCCGATGCACATCTGGATGTATTTTGTAATCTGTGGACTATCAGAGTGTTGATGAAACACAGAAATTGCATCGGGATTGAATACAACAGTCACCATACGCAACACCTTCATGGGAGTAATGTCTCAAACAGTTTACACTTTGATAGTTCATTGGAAGACCAGTAGTAGTTTACGATGCACATCGTTCCTTGGAAGACCAGTAGTAGTTTGCGATGCACATCTGGAGGCATTCTGTAATCTGTGGACTATCAGAGTGTTGATGAAACACAGATATTGCATGGAGATTGAATACAACAGTCACAATGCGCACTTACTTCCATGGGAGTAATGTCTCAAACTGTTTACGATTTTATCGTTCCCTGGAAGATCAGTCGTAGTTTCCGATGCACATCTGGAGGCATTCTGTAATCTGTGGAATATCAGAGTGTTGATTAAACACCAAAATTGCATCGGGATTGAATACAACAGTCACCATGCGCACTTTTTTTCCATGGGAGTAATGTCTCAAACAGTCTACGCTTTGATCGTTCCCTGGAAGACCAGTAGTAGTTTCCGATGCACATCTGGAAGCATTCTGTAGTCTGTGGACTATCAGAGTGGTGATGAAACACAGAAATTGAATCGGGATTGAATACAACTGTCACCAGGTGCATTTTCCTCCATGGGAGTAATGTCTCAAACAGTCTACGCTTTGATCGTTCCCTTTAAGACCAGAAGTAGTTTCCGATGCACATCTGGAGGCATTCTGTAATCTGTGGACTATCAGAGTGTTGATGAAACATAGGTAAATTGCATCGGGATTGAATACAACAGTCACCATGTGCACTATCCTCCAAGGGAGTAATGTCTCAAACAGTCTACGCTTTGATCGTTCCCTGGAAGACCAGTAGTGGTTTCCGATGCACATCTGGAGGCATTCTGTAATTTGTGAATTATCAAAGTGTTGATGAAATACAGAAATTGCATCGGGAGTGAATACAACAGTCACCATACGCACTTACCTCCATGGGAGTAACGTCTCAAACAGTCTAGGCTATGATCGTTTCCTGGAAGACCAGTAGTAGTTTCCGATGCACATCTGGAGGCATTCTGTAATCTGTGGACTATCAGAGTGTTGATGAAACCAAAATTGCATCGGGATTGAATACAACAGTCACCATGCGCACTTACCTCCATGGGAGTAATGTCTCAAACAGTCTACGCTTTGATCGTTCCCTTTAAGACCAGTAGTAGTTTCCGATGCACATCTGGAAGCATTGTGTAGTCTGTGGACTATCAGAGTGGTGATGAAACACAGAAATTGAATCGGGATTGAATACAACAGTCACCATGCGCACTTTCCTCAATTGGAGTAATGTCTCAAACAGTCTACGCTTTGATCGTTTCCTGGAAGACCAGTAGTAGTTTCCTATGCGCATCTGGAGGCATTCTGTATTCTGTCGACTATCAGAGTGTTGATAAAACTAAGAAATTGCATCGGGATTGAATACAACAGTCACAATGAGCACTTACTTCCATGGGAGTAATGTCTCAAACAGTTTACGATTTTATTATTCCCTGGAAGATCAGTCGTAGTTTCCGATGCACATCTGGAGGCATTCTGTAATCTGTGGAATATCAGAGTGTTGATGAAACACAGAAATTGCATCGGGATTGAATAGAACAGTCACCATGCGCACTTTCCTCCATGGGTGTAATGTCTCAAACAGATTAAGCTTTGATCGTTCCCTGGAAGACCAGTAGTAGTTTCCGATGCACATCTGGAGGCATTCTGCAATCTGTTGACTATCAGAGTGTTGATGAAACACAGAAATTGCATCGGGGTTGAATACAATAGTCACCATGCCCACTTTCCTCCATTGGTGTAATGTCGCAATCAGTCTACGTTTTGATCGTTCCCTGGAAGACCAGTAGTAGTTTCCGATGCACGTCTGGATGCATTCTGTAATCTGTGGACTATCAGAGTGTTAATGAAACACAGAAATTGCATCGGGATTGAAGACAAAAGTCACCATGCGCACATTCCTCCATGAGAGTAATTTCTCAAACAGTCTACGCTTTGATCGTTCCTGGAAGACCAGTACTAGTTTCCGATGCACATCTGGAGGCATTCTGTAATCTGTGGACCATCAGAGTGTTGATGAAACACAGAAATAGCATCGGGATTGAATACAACAGTCACCATGCGCACTTTCCTCCATGGGAGTAATGTCTCATACAGTCTATGCTTTGATCGTTCCCTGGAAGACCAGTAGTAGCTTCTGATGCACATCTGGAGGCATTCTGTAATCTGTGGACTATCAGAGTGTTGAGGAAACACCGAAATTGCTTCGGGATTGAATACAACATTCACCATGCGCACTTTCCTCCATGGGAGTATTGTCTCAAACTGTCTACGCTTTGATCGATCCTTGGAGACCAGTAGTAGTTTTCGATGCACGTCTGGAGGCATTCTGTAATCTGTGGACTATCAGAGTGTAGATGAAACCAAAATTGCATCGGGATGGAATACAACAGTTACCATGCGCACTTTCCTCCATGGGGGTAATGTCTCAAACAGTCTACGGATTGATCGTTTCCTGGAAGACCAGTAGTAGTTTCCGATGCACATCTGGAGGCATTGTGTAGTCTGTGGACTATCAGAGTGTTGATAAAACACAGAAATTGCATCGCGATTGAATACAACAGTCACCATGCGCACTTTCCTCAATTGGAGTAATGTCTCAAACAGTCTACGCTTTGATCGTTTCCTGGAAGACCAGTAGTAGTTTCCTATGCGCATCTGGAGGCATTCTGTATTCTGTCGACTATCAGAGTGTTGATAAAACTTAGAAATTGCATCGGGATTGAATACAACAGTCACAATGAGCACTTACTTCCATGGGAGTAATGTCTCAAACAGTTTACGATTTTATCATTCCCTGGAAGATTAGTCGTAGTTTCCGATGCACATCTGGAGGCATTCTGTAATCTGTGGAATATCAGAGTGTTGATGAAACACAGAAATTGCATCGGTATTGAATAGAACAGTCACCATGCGCACTTTCCTCCATGGGTGTAATGTCTCAAACAGTTTAAGCTTTGATCGTTCCCTGGAAGACCAGTAGTAGTTTCCGATGCACATCTGGAGGCATTCTGCAATCTGTTGACTATCAGAGTGTTGATGAAACACAGAAATAGCATCGGGATTGAATACAACAGTCACCATGCGCACTTTCCTCCATGGGAGTAATGTCTCATACAGTCTACGCTTTGATCGTTCCCTGGAAGACCAGTAGTAGCTTCTGATGCACATCTGGAGGCATTCTGTAATCTGTGGACTATCAGAGTGTTGAGGAAACACCGAAATTGCTTCGGGATTGAATACAACATTCACCATGCGCACTTTCCACCATGGGAGTATTGTCTCAAACTGTCTACGCTTTGATCGATCCCTGGAGACCAGTAGTAGTTTTCGATGCACGTCTGGAGGCATTCTGTAATCTGTGGACTATCAGAGTGTAGATGAAACCAAAATTGCATCGGGATGGAATACAACAGTTACCATGCGCACTTTCCTCCATGGGAGTAATGTCTCAAACAGTCTACGCTTTGATCGTTCCCTGGAAGACCAGTAGTAGTTTCCGATGCACATCTCGAGGTATTCTGTAATCTGTGGACTATCAGAGTGTTGATAAAACGAAAATTGCATCGGGATTGAATACAGCAGTCACCATGCACACTTTTTTCCATGGGAGTAATGTCTCAAACAGTCTACGCTTTGATCGTTCCCTGGAAGACCAGTAGTAGTTTCCGATGCACATCTGGAGGCATTCTGTAGTCTGTGGACTATCAGAGTGGTGATGAAACACAGAAATAGCATGGGGATTGAATACAACAGTCACCATGCGCACTTACCTCCATGGGAGTAATGTCTCATACAGTCTATGCTTTGATCGTTCCCTGGAAGACCAGTAGTAGCTTCTGATGCACATCTGGAGGCATTCTGTAATCTGTGGACTATCAGAGTGTTGAGGAAACACCGAAATTGCATCGGGATTGAATACAACTGTCACCAGGTGCATTTTCCTATATGGGAGTAATGTCTCAAACAGTCTACGCTTTGATCGTTCCCTTTAAGACAAGAAGTAGTTTCCGATGCACATCGGGAGGCATTCTGTAATCTGTGGACTATCAGAGTGTTGATAAAACACAAAAATTGCATCGGGATTTAATACAACAGTCACCATGTGCACTTTCCTCCATGGGAGTAATGTCTCAAACAGTCTACGCTTTGATGGTTACCTGGAAGACCAGTTGTAGTTTCCGATTCACATCTGGAGGCATTCTGTAACCTGTGGACTATCAGGGTGTTGATTAAACACAGAATTTGCATCGGGATTGAATACAACTGTTACCATGCGCACTTACCTCCATGGGAGTAATGTCTCAAACAGTCTACGCTTTAATCGATCCCTGGAAGACCAGTAGTAGTTTCCGATGCACATCTGGAGGCATTCTGTAATCTGTGGACTATCAGAGTGTTGATGAAACACAGAAATAGCATGGGGATTGAATACAACAGTCACCATGCGCACTTACCTCCATGGGAGTAATGTCTCAAACAGTCTACGGTTTGATCGTTTCCTGGAAGACCAGTAGTAGTTTCCGATGCACATCTGGAGGCATTCTGTAATCTGTGGACTATCAGGGTGTTGATGAAACAAAAATTGCATCGGGATTGAATACTACAGTCACCATGCGCACTTACCTCCATGGGAGTAATGTCTCAAAGAGTATACGCTTTGATCGTTCCCTGGAAGACCCGTAGTAGTTTCCGATGCACATCTGGAGGCATTTTGTAGTCTGTGGACTATCAGAGTGTTGATGAAACACAGAAATTGCATCGCAATTGAATATAACAGTCGCCATGCGCACATTCCACCGTGGGAGTAATGTCTCAAACAGTCTACGATTTGATCGTTTCCTGGAAGACCCGTAGTAGTTTCTGATGCACATCTGGAGGAATTCTGTATTCTGTCGACTATCAGGGCGTTGATGAAACACAGAAATTGCATCGGGATTGAATACAAAAGTCACCATGCGCACTTACCTCCAAGTTAGTAATGGTTCAAACAGTTTACGCTTTGATCGTTCCATGGAAGACCAGTAGTAGTTTCCTATGCACATCTGGAGGCATTCTGTAATCTGTGGACTATCAGAGTGTTTATTAAACACAGAATTTGCATCGGGATTGAATACAACAGTCACCATACGCACTACCTCCATGGGAGTAATGTCTTAAACAGTTTACGCTTTAATAGTTCATTGGAAGACCAGTAGTAGTTTACGATGCACATCGTTCCTTGGAAGACCAGTAGTAGTTTGCGATGCACATCTGGAGGCATTCTGTAATCTGTGGACTATCAGAGTGTTGATTAAACACAGATATTGCATCGGGACTATCAGAGTGTTGATGAAACACAGAAATTATATCGGGATTGAATACAACAGTCTAGATGCGCAGTTACCTCCATGGGAGTAATGTCTCAAACCATCTACGCTTTGATCGTTTCCTGGTAGACCAGTGGTTGTTTCCGATGCACATCTGGAGGCATTCTGCAATCTGTGTACCATCAGAGTGTTGATGAAACACAGAAAGTGCATCGGGGTTGAATACAACAGTCACCATGCCCACTTTCCTCCATTGGTGTAATGTCGCAATCAGTCTACGATTTGATCGTTCCCTGGAAGACCAGTAGTAGTTTCCGATGCACGTCTGGATGCATTCTGTAATCTGTGGACTATCACAGTGTTAATGAAACACAGAAATTGCATCGGGATTGAAGACAAAAGTCACCATGCGCACATTCCTCCATGAGAGTAATTTCTAAAACAGTCTACGCTTTGAAAGTTCCTGGAAGACCAGTACTAGTTTCCGATGCACATCTGGAGGCATTCTGTAATCTGTCGACTATCAGAGTGTTGAGGAATCACCGAAATTGCTTCGGGATTGAATACAACATTCACCATGCGCACATTCCTCCATGGGAGTAAGGTCTCAAACTGTCTACGCTTTGATCGTTCCCTGGAGACCAGTAGTAGTTTTCGATGCACGTCTGGAGGCAATCTGTAATCTGTGGACTATCAGAGTGTAGATGAAACCAAAATTGCATCGGGATTGAATACAACAGTCACCATGTGCACTTTCCTCCATGGGAGTAATGTCTCAAACAGTCTACGCTTTGATCGTTCCCTGGAAGACCAGTAGTAGTTTCCGATGCACATCTGGAGGCATTCTGTAATCTGTGGACTATCAGAGTGTTGATAAAACGAAAATTGCATCGGGATTGAATACAGCAGTCACCATGCGCACTTTTTTCCATGGGAGTAATGTCTCAAACAGTCTACGCTTTGATCGTTCCCTGGAAGACCAGTAGTAGTTTCCGATGCACAACTGGAGGCATTCTGTAGTCTGTGGACTATCAGAGTGTTGATGAAACACAGAAATTGAATTGGGATTGAATACAACAGTCACCATGCGCACTTTCCTCCATGGGAGTAATATCTCATACAGTCTACGCTTTGATGGTTACCTGGAAGACCAGTTGTAGTTTCCGATTCACATCTGGAGGTATTCTGTAATCTGTGGACTATCAGAGTGTTTATTAAACACAGAATTTGCATCGGGATTGAATACAACAGTCACCATGCGCACTTACCTCCATGGGAGTAATGTCTCAAACAGTCTACGCTTAATTCGATCCCTGGAAGACCAGTAGTAGTTTCCGATGCACATCTGGAGGCATTCTGTAATCTGTGGACCATCAGAGTGTTGATGAAACACAGAAATAGCATCGGGATTGAATACAACAGTCACCATGCGCACTTTCCTCCATGGGAGTAATGTCTCATACAGTCTATGCTTTGATCGTTCCCTGGAAGACCAGTAGTAGCTTCTGATGCACATCTGGAGGCATTCTGTAATCTGTGGACTATCAGAGTGTTGAGGAAACACCGAAATTGCTTCGGGATTGAATACAACATTCACCATGCGCACTTTCCTCCATGGGAGTATTGTGTCAAACTGTCTACGCTTTGATCGTTCCCTGGAGACCAGTAGTAGTTTTCGATGCACGGCTGGAGGCATTCTGTAATCTGTGGACTATCAGAGTGTAGATGAAACCAAAATTGCATCGGGATGGAATACAACAGTTACCATGCGCACTTTCCTCCATGGGAGTAATGTCTCAAACAGTCTACGCTTTGATCGTTCCCTGGAAGACCAGTAGTAGTTTCCGATGCACATCTCGAGGCATTCTGTAATCTGTGGACTATCAGAGTGTTGATAAAACGAAAATTGCATCGGGATTGAATACAGCAGTCACCATGCGCACTTTTTTCCATGGGAGTAATGTCTCAAACAGTCTACGCTTTGATCGTTTCCTGGAAGACCAGTAGTAGTTTCCGATGCACATCTGGAGGCATTCTGTAGTCTGTGGACTATCAGAGTGGTGATGAAACACAGAAATTGAATTGGGATTGAATACAACTGTCACCAGGTGCATTTTCCTCCATGGGAGTAATGTCTCAAACAGTCTACGCTTTGATCGTTCCCTTTAAGACAAGAAGTAGTTTCCGATGCACATCGGGAGGCATTCTGTAATCTGTGGACTATCAGAGTGTTGATAAAACACAGAAATTGCATCGGGATTTAATACAACAGTCACCATGTGCACTTTCCTCCATGGGAGTAATGTCTCAAACAGTCTACGCTTTGATGGTTACCTGGAAGACCAGTTGTAGTTTCCGATTCACATCTGGAGGCATTCTGTAATCTGTGGACTATCAGAGTGTTGATTAAACACAGAATTTGCATCGGGATTGAATACAACTGTCACCATGCGCACTTACCTCCATGGGAGTAATGTCTCAAACAGTCTACGCTTTAATCGATCCCTGGAAGACCAGTAGTAGTTACCGATGCACATCTGGAGGCATTCTGTAATCTGTGGATTATCAGAGTGTTGATGAAACACAGAAATAGCATGGGGATTTAATACAACAGTCACCATGCGCACTTACCTCCATGGGAGTAATGTCTCAAACAGTCTACGGTTTGATCGTTTCCTGGAAGACCAGTAGTAGTTTCCGATGCACATCTGGAGGCATTCTGTAATCTGTGGACTATCAGGGTGTTGATGAAACAAAAATTGCATCGGGATTGAATACAACAGTCACCATGCGCACATAACTCCATGGGAGTAATGTCTCAAACAGTTTACGCTTTGATCATTCCCTTGGAAGGCCAGTAGTAGTTTCCGATGCACATCTGGATGCATTCTGTAATCTGTGGACTATCAGAGTGTTTATTAAACACAGAATTTGCATCGGGATTGAATACAACAGTCACCATACGCACTACCTCCATGGGAGTAATGTCTTAAACAGTTTACGCTTTGATAGTTCATTGGAAGACCAGTAGTAGTTTACGATGCACATCGTTCCTTGGAAGACCAGTAGTAGTTTGCGATGCACATCTGGAGGCATTCTGTAATCTGTGGACTATCAGAGTGTTGATTAAACACAGAAATTGCATCGGGACTATCAGAGTGTTGATGAAACACAGAAATTATATCGGGATTGAATACCACAGTCAAGATGCGCAGTTACCTCCATGGGAGTAATGTCTCAAACCATCTACTCTTTGATCGTTTCCTGGTAGACCAGTGGTAGTTTCCGATGCACATCTGGAGGCATTCTGTAATCTGTGGACTATCAGAGTGTTGATAAAACCAAAATTGCATCGGGATTGAATACAACAGTCACCATGCGCACTTTTTTCCATGGGAGTAATGTCTCAAACAGTTTACGCTTTGATCGTTCCCTGGAAGACCAGTAGTAGTTTCCGATGCACGTCTGGAGGCATTCTGCAATCTGTGGACTATCAGAGTGTTGATGAAACACAGAAATAGCATCGGGATTGAATACAACAGTCACCATGCGCACTTTCCTCCATTGGTGTAATGTCGCAATCAGTCTACGTTTTGATCGTTCCCTGGAAGACCAGTAGTAGTTTCCGATGCACGTCTGGATGCATTCTGTAATCTGTGGACTATCAGAGTGTTAATGAAACACAGAAATTGCATCGGGATTGAAGACAAAAGTCACCATGCGCACATTCCTCCATGAGAGTAATTTCTAAAACAGTCTACGCTTTGATCGTTCCTGGAAGACCAGTACTAGTTTCCGATGCACATCTGGAGGCATTCTGTAATCTGTGGACCATCAGAGTGTTGATGAAACACAGAAATAGCATCGGGATTGAATACAACAGTCACCATGCGCACTTTCCTCCATGGGAGTAATGTCTCATACAGTCTACGCTTTGATCGTTCCCAGGAAGACCAGCAGTAGCTTCCGATGCACATCTGGAGGCATTCTGTAATCTGTCGACTATCAGAGTGTTGAGGAAACACCGAAATTGCTTCGGGATTGAATACAACATTCACCATGCGCACATTCCTCCATGGGAGTAAGGTCTCAAACTGTTTACGCTTTGATCTTTCCCTGGAGACCAGTAGTAGTTTTCGATGCACGTCTGGAGGCATTCTGTAATCTGTGGACTATCAGAGTGTAGATGAAACCAAAATTGCATCGGGATTGAATACAGCAGTCACCATGCGCACTTTTTTCCATGGGAGTAATGTCTCAAACAGTCTACGCTTTGATCGTTCCCTGGAAGACCAGTAGTAGTTTCCGATGCACAACTGGAGGCATTCTGTAGTCTGTGGACTATCAGAGTGTTGATGAAACACAGAAATTGAATTGGGATTGAATACAACAGTCACCATGCGCACTTTCCTCCATGGGAGTAATGTCTCATACAGTCTACGCTTTGATGGTTACCTGGAAGACCAGTTGTAGTTTCCGATTCACATCTGGAGGTATTCTGTAATCTGTGGACTATCAGAGTGTTTATTAAACACAGAATTTGCATCGGGATTGAATACAACAGTCACCATGCGCACTTACCTCCATGGGAGTAATGTCTCAAACAGTCTACGCTTAATTCGATCCCTGGAAGACGAGTAGTTGTTTCCGATGCACATCTGGAGGCATTCTGTAATCTGTGGATTATCAGAGTGTTGATGAAACACAGAAATTGCATGGGGATTGAATACAACAGTCACCATGCGCACTTACCTCCATGGGAGTAATGTCTCAAACAGTCTACGGTTTGATCGTTTCCTGGAAGACCAGTAGTAGTTTCCGATGCACATCTGGAGGCATTCTGTAATCTGTGGACTATCAGGGTGTTGATGAAACAAAAATTGCATCGGGATTGAATACTACAGTCACCATGCGCACTTACCTCCATGGGAGTAATGTCTCAAAGAGTATACGCTTTGATCGTTCCCTGGAAGACCAGTAGTAGTTTCCGATGCACATCTGGAGGCATTTTGTACTCTGTGGACTATCAGAGTGTTGATGAAACACAGAAATTGCATCGCGATTGAATATAACTGTCACCATGCGCACATTCCACCGTGGGAGTAATGTCTCAAACAGTCTACGATTTGATCGTTTCCTGGAAGGCCCGTAGTAGTTTCTGATGCACATCTGGAGGAATTCTGTATTCTGTCGACTATCAGAGCGTTGATGACACACAGAAATTGCATCGGGATTGAATACAACAGTCACCATGCGCACTTAACTCCATGGGAGTAATGTCTCAAACAGTTTACGCTTTGATCATTCCCTTGGAAGGCCAGTAGTAGTTTCCGATGCACATCTGGATGCATTCTGTAATCTGTGGACTATCAGAGTGTTGATGAAACACAGAAATTGCATCGGGATTGAGTACAACAGTCACCATACGCACTACATCCATGGGAGTAATGTCTCAAACAGTTTACGCTTTGATAGTTCATTGGAAGACCAGTAGTAGTTTACGATGCACATCGTTCCTTGGAAGACCAGTAGTAGTTTGCGATGCACATCTGGAGGCATTCTGTAATCTGTGGACTATCAGAGTGTTGATTAAACACAGAAATTGCATCGGGACTATCAGAGTGTTGATGAAACACAGAAATTATATCGGGATTGAATACAACAGTCAAGATGCGCAGTTACCTCCATGGGAGTAATGTCTCAAACCATCTACGCTTTGATCGTTTCCTGGAAGACCAGTAGTAGTTTCCGATGCACATCTCGAGGCATTCTGTAATCTGTGGACTATCAGAGTGTTGATAAAACGAAAATTGCATCGGGATTGAATACAGCAGTCACCATGCGCACTTTTTTCCATGGGAGTAATGTCTCAAACAGTCTACGCTTTGATCGTTCCCTGGAAGACCAGTAGTAGTTTCCGATGCACATCTGGAGGCATTCTGTAGTCTGTGGACTATCAGAGTGGTGATGAAACACAGAAATTGAATTGGGATTGAATACAACTGTCACCAGGTGCATTTTCCTCCATGGGAGTAATGTCTCAAACAGTCTACGCTTTGATCGTTCCCTTTAAGACAAGAAGTAGTTTCCGATGCACATCGGGAGGCATTCTGTAATCTGTGGACTATCAGAGTGTTGATAAAACACAGAAATTGCATCGGGATTTAATACAACAGTCACCATGTGCACTTTCCTCCATGGGAGTAATGTCTCAAACAGTCTACGCTTTGATGGTTACCTGGAAGACCAGTTGTAGTTTCCGATTCACATCTGGAGGCATTCTGTATTCTGTGGACTATCAGAGTGTTGATTAAACACAGAATTTGCATCGGGATTGAATACAACTGTCACCATGCGCACTTACCTCCATGGGAGTAATGTCTCAAACGGTCTACGCTTTATTCGATCCCTGGAAGACCAGTAGTAGTTTCCGATGCACATCTGGAGGCATTCTGTAATCTGTGGATTATCAGAGTGTTGATGAAACACAGAAATAGCATGGGGATTGAATACAACAGTCACCATGCGCACTTACCTCCATGGGAGTAATGTCTCAAACAGTCTACGGTTTGATCGTTTCCTGGAAGACCAGTAGTAGTTTCCGATGCACATCTGGAGGCATTCTGTAATCTGTGGACTATCAGGGTGTTGATGAAACAGAAATTGCATCGGGATTGAATACTACAGTCACCATGCGCACTTACCTCCATGGGAGTAATGTCTCAAAGAGTATACGCTTTGATCGTTCCCTGGAAGACCCGTAGTAGTTTCCGATGCACATCTGGAGGCATTTTGTAGTCTGTGGACTATCAGAGTGGTGATGAAACACAGAAATTGCATCGCAATTGAATATAACAGTCGCCATGCGCACATTCCACCGTGGGAGTAATGTCTCAAACAGTCTACGATTTGATCGTTTCCTGGAAGACCCGTAGTAGTTTGTGATGCACATCTGGAGGAATTCTGTATTCTGTCGACTATCAGAGCGTTGATGAAACACAGAAATTGCATCGGGATTGAATACAACAGTCACCATGCGCACTTACCTCCAAGTTAGTAATGGTTCAAACAGTTTACGCTTTGATCGTTCCATGGAAGACCAGTAGTAGTTTCCTATGCACATCTGGAGGCATTCTGTAATCTGTGGACTATCAGAGTGTTGATGAAACACAGAAATTGCATCGGGATTGAATACAACAGTCACCATGCGCACTTACCTCCAAGTTAGTAATGGTTCAAACAGTTTACGCTTTGATCGTTCCATGGAAGACCAGTAGTAGTTTCCTATGCACATCTGGAGGCATTCTGTAATCTGTGGACTATCAGAGTGTTTATTAAACACAGAATTTGCATCGGGATTGAATACAACAGTCACCATACGCACTACCTCCATGGGAGTAATGTCTTAAACAGTTTCCGCTTTAATAGTTCATTGGAAGACCAGTAGTAGTTTACGATGCACATCGTTCCTTGGAAGACCAGTAGTAGTTTGCGATGCACATCTGGAGGCATTCTGTAATCTGTGGACTATCAGAGTGTTGATTAAACACAGATATTGCATCGGGACTATCAGAGTGTTGATGAAACACAGAAATTATATCGGGATTGAATACAACAGTCTAGATGCGCAGTTACCTCCATGGGAGTAATGTCTCAAACCATCTACGCTTTGATCGTTTCCTGGTAGACCAGTGGTAGTTTCCGATGCACATCTGGAGGCATTCTGCAATCTGTGTACCATCAGAGTGTTGATGAAACACAGAAAGTGCATCGGGGTTGAATACAACAGTCACCATGCCCACTTTCCTCCATTGGTGTAATGTCGCAATCAGTCTACGTTTTGATCGTTCCCTGGAAGACCAGTAGTAGTTTCCGATGCACGTCTGGATGCATTCTGTAATCTGTGGACTATCACAGTGTTAATGAAACACAGAAATTGCATCGGGATTGAAGACAAAAGTCACCATGCGCACATTCCTCCATGAGAGTAATTTCTAAAACAGTCTACGCTTTGAACGTTCCTGGAAGACCAGTACTAGTTTCCGATGCACATCTGGAGGCATTCTGTAATCTGTGGACCATCAGAGTGTTGATGAAACACAGAAATAGCATCGGGATTGAATACAACGGACACCATGCGCACTTTCCTCCATGGGAGTAATGTCTCATACAGTCTACGCTTTGATCGTTCCCAGGAAGACCAGCAGTAGCTTCCGATGCACATCTGGAGGCATTCTGTAATCTGTCGACTATCAGAGTGTTGAGGAATCACCGAAATTGCTTCGGGATTGAATACAACATTCACCATGCGCACATTCCTCCATGGGAGTAAGGTCTCAAACTGTCTACGCTTTGATCGTTCCCTGGAGACCAGTAGTAGTTTTCGATGCACGTCTGGAGGCAATCTGTAATCTGTGGACTATCAGAGTGTAGATGAAACCAAAATTGCATCGGGATTGAATACAACAGTCACCATGTGCACTTTCCTCCATGGGAGTAATGTCTCAAACAGTCTACGCTTTGATCGTTCCCTGGAAGACCAGTAGTAGTTTCCGATGCACATCTGGAGGCATTCTGTAATCTGTGGACTATCAGAGTGTTGATAAAACGAAAATTGCATCGGGATTGAATGCAGCAGTCACCATGCGCACTTTTTTCCATGGGAGTAATGTCTCAAACAGTCTACGCTTTGATCGTTCCCTGGAAGATCAGTAGTAGTTTCCGATGCACAACTGGAGGCATTCTGTAGTCTGTGGACTATCAGAGTGTTGATGAAACACAGAAATTGAATTGGGATTGAATACAACAGTCACCATGCGCACTTTCCTCCATGGGAGTAATGTCTCAAACAGTCTACGCTTAATTCGATCCCTGGAAGACCAGTAGTAGTTTCCGATGCATATCTGGAGGCATTCTGTAATCTGTGGACCATCAGAGTGTTGATGAAACACAGAAATAGCATCGGGATTGAATACAACAGTCACCATGCGCACTTTCCTCCATGGGAGTAATGTCTCATACAGTCTATGCTTTGATCGTTCCCTGGAAGACCAGTAGTAGCTTCTGATGCACATCTGGAGGCATTCTGTAATCTGTGGACTATCAGAGTGTTGAGGAAACACCGAAATTGCTTCGGGATTGAATACAACATTCACCATGCGCACTTTCCTCCATGGGAGTATTGTCTCAAACTGTCTACGCTTTGATCGTTCCCTGGAGACCAGTAGTAGTTTTCGATGCACGGCTGGAGGCATTCTGTAATCTGTGGACTATCAGAGTGTAGATGAAACCAAAATTGCATCGGGATGGAATACAACAGTTACCATGCGCACTTTCCTCCATGGGAGTAATGTCTCAAACAGTCTACGCTTTGATCGTTTCCTGGAAGACCAGTAGTAGTTTCCGATGCACATCTGGAGGCATTCTGTAGTCTGTGGACTATCAGAGTGGTGATGAAACACAGAAATTGAATTGGGATTGAATACAACTGTCACCAGGTGCATTTTCCTCCATGGGAGTAATGTCTCAAACAGTCTACGCTTTGATCGTTCCCTTTAAGACAAGAAGTAGTTTCCGATGCACATCGGGAGGCATTCTGTAATCTGTGGACTATCAGAGTGTTGATAAAACACAGAAATTGCATCGGGATTTAATACAACAGTCACCATGTGCACTTTCCTCCATGGGAGTAATGTCTCAAACAGTCTACGCTTTGATGGTTACCTGGAAGACCAGTTGTAGTTTCCGATTCACATCTGGAGGCATTCTGTAATCTGTGGACTATCAGAGTGTTGATTAAACACAGAATTTGCATCGGGATTGAATACAACTGTCACCATGCGCACTTACCTCCATGGGAGTAATGTCTCAAACAGTCTACGCTTTAATCGATCCCTGGAAGACCAGTAGTAGTTACCGATGCACATCTGGAGGCATTCTGTAATCTGTGGATTATCAGAGTGTTGATGAAACACAGAAATAGCATGGGGATTTAATACAACAGTCACCATGCGCACTTACCTCCATGGGAGTAATGTCTCAAACAGTCTACGCTTTGATCTTTCCCTGGAGACCAGTAGTAGTTTTCGATGCACGTCTGGAGGCATTCTGTAATCTGTGGACTATCAGAGTGTAGATGAAACCAAAATTGCATCGGGATTGAATACAACAGTCACCATGCGCACTTTCCTCCATGGGAGTAATGTCTCAAACAGTCTACGCTTTGATCGTTCCCTGGAAGACCAGTAGTAGTTTCCGATGCACATCTGGAGGCATTCTGTAATCTGTGGACTATCAGAGTGTTGATAAAACGAAAATTGCATCGGGATTGAATACAGCAGTCACCATGCGCACTTTTTTCCATGGGAGTAATGTCTCAAACAGTCTACGCTTTGATCGTTCCCTGGAAGACCAGTAGTAGTTTCCGATGCACAACTGGAGGCATTCTGTAGTCTGTGGACTATCAGAGTGTTGATGAAACACAGAAATTGAATTGGGATTGAATACAACAGTCACCATGCGCACTTTCCTCCATGGGAGTAATGTCTCATACAGTCTACGCTTTGATGGTTACCTGGAAGAGCAGTTGTAGTTTCCGATTCACATCTGGAGGTATTCTGTAATCTGTGGACTATCAGAGTGTTTATTAAACACAGAATTTGCATCGGGATTGAATACAACAGTCACCATGCGCACTTACCTCCATGGGAGTAATGTCTCAAACAGTCTACGCTTAATTCCATCCCTGGAAGACGAGTTGTTGTTTCCGATGCACATCTGGAGGCATTCTGTAATCTGTGGATTATCAGAGTGTTGATGAAACACAGAAATTGCATGGGGATTGAATACAACAGTCACCATGCGCACTTACCTCCATGGGAGTAATGTCTCAAACAGTCTACGGTTTGATCGTTTCCTGGAAGACCAGTAGTAGTTTCCGATGCACATCTGGAGGCATTCTGTAATCTGTGGACTATCAGGGTGTTGATGAAACAAAAATTGCATCGGGATTGATTACTACAGTCACCATGCGCACTTACCTCCATGGGAGTAATGTCTCAAAGAGTATACGCTTTGATCGTTCCCTGGAAGACCAGTAGTAGTTTCCGATGCACATCTGGAGGCATTTTGTAGTCTGTGGACTATCAGAGTGTTGATGAAACACAGAAATTGCATCGCGATTGAATATAACAGTCACCATGCGCACATTCCACCGTGGGAGTAATGTCTCAAACAGTCTACGATTTGATCGTTTCCTGGAAGGCCCGTAGTAGTTTCTGATGCACATCTGGAGGAATTCTGTATTCTGTCGACTATCAGAGCGTTGATGACACACAGAAATTGCATCGGGATTGAATACAACAGTCACCATGCGCACTTAACTCCATGGGAGTAATGTCTCAAACAGTTTACGCTTTGATCATTCCCTTGGAAGGCCAGTAGTAGTTTCCGATGCACATCTGGATGCATTCTGTAATCTGTGGACTATCAGAGTGTTGATGAAACACAGAAATTGCATCGGGATTGAGTACAACAGTCACCATACGCACTACATCCATGGGAGTAATGTCTCAAACAGTTTACGCTTTGATAGTTCATTGGAAGACCAGTAGTAGTTTACGATGCACATCGTTCCTTGGAAGACCAGTAGTAGTTTGCGATGCACATCTGGAGGCATTCTGTAATCTGTGGACTATCAGAGTGTTGATTAAACACAGAAATTGCATCGGGACTATCAGAGTGTTGATGAAACACAGAAATTATATCGGGATTGAATACAACAGTCAAGATGCGCAGTTACCTCCATGGGAGTAATGTCTCAAACCATCTACGCTTTGATCGTTTCCTGGAAGACCAGTAGTAGTTTCCGATGCACATCTCGAGGCATTCTGTAATCTGCGGACTATCAGAGTGTTGATAAAACGAAAATTGCATCGGGATTGAATACAGCAGTCACCATGCGCACTTTTTTCCATGGGAGTAATGTCTCAAACAGTCTACGCTTTGATCGTTCCCTGGAAGACCAGTAGTAGTTTCCGATGCACATCTGGAGGCATTCTGTAGTCTGTGGACTATCAGAGTGGTGATGAAACACAGAAATTGAATTGGGATTGAATACAACTGTCACCAGGTGCATTTTCCTCCATGGGAGTAATGTCTCAAAGAGTCTACGCTTTGATCGTTCCCTTTAAGACAAGAAGTAGTTTCCGATGCACATCGGGAGGCATTCTGTAATCTGTGGACTATCAGAGTGTTGATAAAACACAGAAATTGCATCGGGATTTAATACAACAGTCACCATGTGCACTTTCCTCCATGGGAGTAATGTCTCAAACAGTCTACGCTTTGATGGTTACCTGGAAGACCAGTTGTAGTTTCCGATTCACATCTGGAGGCATTCTGTATTCTGTGGACTATCAGAGTGTTGATTAAACACAGAATTTGCATCGGGATTGAATACAACTGTCACCATGCGCACTTACCTCCATGGGAGTAATGTCTCAAACGGTCTACGCTTTATTCGATCCCTGGAAGACCAGTAGTAGTTTCCGATGCACATCTGGAGGCATTCTGTAATCTGTGGATTATCAGAGTGTTGATGAAACACAGAAATAGCATGGGGATTGAATACAACAGTCACCATGCGCACTTACCTCCATGGGAGTAATGTCTCAAACAGTCTACGGTTTGATCGTTTCCTGGAAGACCAGTAGTAGTTTCCGATTCACATCTGGAGGCATTCTGTAATCTGTGGACTATCAGGGTGTTGATGAAACAGAAATTGCATCGGGATTGAATACTACAGTCACCATGCGCACTTACCTCCATGGGAGTAATGTCTCAAAGAGTATACGCTTTGATCGTTCCCTGGAAGACCCGTAGTAGTTTCCGATGCACATCTGGAGGCATTTTGTAGTCTGTGGACTATCAGAGTGGTGATGAAACACAGAAATTGCATCGCAATTGAATATAACAGTCGCCATGCGCACATTCCACCGTGGGAGTAATGTCTCAAACAGTCTACGATTTGATCGTTTCCTGGAAGACCCGTAGTAGTTTGTGATGCACATCTGGAGGAATTCTGTATTCTGTCGACTATCAGAGCGTTGATGAAACACAGAAATTGCATCGGGATTGAATACAACAGTCACCATGCGCACTTACCTCCAAGTTAGTAATGGTTCAAACAGTTTACGCTTTGATCGTTCCATGGAAGACCAGTAGTAGTTTCCTATGCACATCTGGAGGCATTCTGTAATCTGTGGACTATCAGAGTGTTGATGAAACACAGAAATTGCATCGGGATTGAATACAACAGTCACCATGCGCACATAACTCCATGGGAGTAATGTCTCAAACAGTTTACGCTTTGATCACTCCCTTGGAAGGCCAGTAGTAGTTTCCGATGCACATCTGGATGCATTCTGTAATCTGTGGACTATCAGAGTGTTTATTAAACACAGAATTTGCATCGGGATTGAATACAACAGTCACCATACGCACTACCTCCATGGGAGTAATGTCTTAAAAAGTTTACGCTTTGATAGTTCATTGGAAGCACAGTAGTAGTTTACGATGCACATCGTTCCTTGGAAGACCAGTAGTAGTTTGCGATGCACATCTGGAGGCATTCTGTAATCTGTGGACTATCAGAGTGTTGATTAAACACAGAAATTGCATCGGGACTATCACAGTGTTGATGAAACACAGAAATTATATCGGGATTGAATACAACAGTCAAGATGCGCAGTTACCTCCATGGGAGTAATGTCTCAAACCATCTACGCTTTGATCGTTTCCTTTTAGACCAGTGGTAGTTTCCGATGCACATCTGGAGGCATTCTGTAATCTGTGGACTATCAGAGTGTTGATAAAACCAAAATTTCATCGGGATTGAATACAACAGTCACCATGCGCACTTTTTTCCATGGGAGTAATGTCTCAAACAGTTTACGCTTTGATCGTTCCCTGGAAGACCAGTAGTAGTTTCCGATGCACATCTGGAGGCATTCTGCAATCTGTGGACTATCTGAGTGTTGATGAAACACAGAAATTGCATCGGGGTTGAATACAACAGTCACCATGCCCACTTTCCTCCATTGGTGTAATGTCGCAATCAGTCTACGTTTTGATCGTTCCCTGGAAGACCAGTAGTAGTTTACGATGCACGTCTGGATGCATTCTGTAATCTGTGGACTATCAGAGTGTTAATGAAACACAGAAATTGTATCGGGATTGAAGACAAAAGTCACCATGCGCACATTCCTCCATGAGAGTAATTTCTAAAACAGTCTACGCTTTGATCGTTCCTGGAAGACCAGTACTAGTTTCCGATGCACATCTGGAGGCATTCTGTAATCTGTGGACCATCAGAGTGTTGATGAAACACAGAAATAGCATCGGGATTGAATACAACAGTCACCATGCGCACTTTCCTCCATGGGAGTAATGTCTCATACAGTCTACGCTTTGATCGTTCCCAGGAAAACCAGCAGTAACTTCCGATGCACATCTGGAGGCATTCTGTAATCTGTCGACTATCAGAGTGTTGAGGAAACACCGAAATTGCTTCGGGATTGAATACAACATTCACCATCCGCACATTCCTCCATGGGAGTAAGGTCTCAAACTGTCTACGCTTTGATCGTTCCCTGGAGACCAGTAGTAGTTTTCGATGCACGTCTGGAGGCATTCTGTAATCTGTGGACTATCAGAGTGTAGAAGAAACCAAAATTGCATCGGGATTGAATACAACAGTCACCATGCGCACTTTCCTCCATGGGAGTAATGTCTCAAACAGTCTATGCTTTGATCGTTCCCTGGAAGACCAGTAGCAGTTTCCGATGCACATCTGGAGGCATTCTGTAATCTGTGGACTATCAGAGTGTTGATAAAACGAAAATTGCATCGGGATTGAATACAGCAGTCACCATGCGCACTTTTTTCCATGGGAGTAATGTCTCAAACAGTCTACGCTTTGATCGTTCCCTGGAAGACCAGTAGTAGTTTCCGATGCACATCTGGAGGCATTCTGTAGTCTGTGGACTATCAGAGTGTTGATGAAACACAGAAATTGAATTGGGATTGAATACAACAGTCACCATGCGCACTTTCCTCAATGGGAGTAATGTCTCATACAGTCTACGCTTTGATGGTTACCTGGAAGACCAGTTGTAGTTTCCGATTCACATCTGGAGGTATTCTGTAATCTGTGGACTATCATGGTGTTGATGAAACAAAAATTGCATCGGGATTGAATACTACAGTCACCATGCGCACTTACCTCCATGGGAGTAATGTCTCAAAGAGTATACGCTTTGATCGTTCCCTGGAAGACCAGTAGTAGTTTCCGATGCACATCTGGAGGCATTCTGTAATCTGTGGATTATCAGAGTGTTGATGAAACACAGAAATTGCATGGGGATTGAATACAACAGTCACCATGCGCACTTACCTCCATGGGAGTAATGTCTCAAACAGTCTACGGTTTGATCGTTTCCTGGAAGACCAGTAGTAGTTTCCGATGCACATCTGGAGGCATTCTGTAATCTGTTTACTATCAGGGTGTTGATGAAAAAAAATTGCATCGGGATTGAATACTGCAGTCACCATGCGCACTTACCTCCATGGGAGTAATGTCTTAAAGAGTATACGCTTTGATCGTTCCCTGGAAGACCAGTAGTAGTTTCCGATGCACATCTGGAGGCATTTTGTAGTCTGTGGACTATCAGAGTGTTGATGAAACACAAATATTGCATCGCGATTGAATATAACAGTCGCCATGCGCACATTCCACCGTGGGAGTAATGTCTCAAACAGTCTACGATTTGATCGGTTCCTGGAAGACCCGTAGTAGTTTCTGATGCACATCTGGAGGAATTCTGTATTCTGTCGACTATCAGAGCGTTGATGACACACAGAAATTGCATCGGGATTGAATACAACAGTCACCATGCGCACTTAACTCCATGGGAGTAATGTCTCAAACAGTTTACGCTTTGATCATTACCTTGGAAGGCCAGTAGTAGTTTCCGATGCACATCTGGATGCATTCTGTAATCTGTGGACTATCAGAGTGTTGATGAAACACAGAAATTGCATCGGGATTGAATACAACAGTCACCATACGCACTACATCCATGGGAGTAATGTCTCAAACAGTTTACGCTTTGATAGTTCATTGGAAGACCAGTAGTAGTTTACGATGCACATCGTTCCTTGGAAGACCAGTAGTAGTTTGCGATGCACATCTGGAGGCATTCTGTAATCTGTGGACTATCAAAGTGTTGATTAAACACAGAAATTGCATCGGGACTATCAGAGTGTTGATGAAACACAGAAATTATATCGGGATTGAATACAACAGTCAAGATGCGCAGTTACCTCCATGGGAGTAATGTCTCAAACCATCTACGCTTTGATCGTTTCCTGGTAGACCAGTAGTAGTTTCCGATGCACATATGGAGGCATTCTGTAATCTGTGGACTATCAGAGTGTTGATAAAACCAAAATTGCATCGGGATTGAATACAACAGTCACTATGCGCACTTTTTTCCATGGGAGTAATGTCTCAAACAGTCTACGCTTTGATCGTTCCCTGGAAGACCAGTAGTAGTTTCCGATGCACATCTGGAGGCAATCTGTAGTCTGTGGACTATCAGAGTGGTGATGAAACACAGAAATTGAATCGGGATTGAATACAACTGTCACCAGGTGCATTTTCCTCTATGGGAGTAATGTCTCAAACAGTCTACGCTTTGATCGTTCCCTTTAAGACCAGAAGTAGTTTCCGATGCACATCTGGAGGCACTCTGTAATCTGTGGACTATCAGAGTGTTGATGAAACATAGAAATTGCATCGGGATTGAATACAACAGTCACCATGTGCACTATCCTTCATGGGAGTAATGTCTCAAACAGTCTACGCTTTGATGGTTCCCTGGAAGACCAGTTGTAGTTTCCGATTCACATCTGGGGGCATTCTGTAACCTGTGGACTATCAGAGTGTTGATTAAACACAGAATTTGCATCGGGATTGAATACAACAGTCACCATGCGCACTTACCTCCATGGGAGTCATGTCTCAAACAGTCTACGCTTCGAACGTTTCCTGGAAGACCAGTAGAAGTCTCCGATGCACATCTGGAGGCATTCGGTTATCTGTGGACTATCAGAGTGTTGATCAAACACAGAAATTGCATCGGGATTGAATACAACAGTCACCATGCGCACTTACCTCCATGGGAGTAACGTCTCAAACAGTTTACGCATTGATCGTTCCCTTGGAAGATCAGTAGTAGTTTCCGATGCACATCTGGAGGCATTTTGTAATCTGTGGACTATCAGAGTGTTGATGAAACACAGAAATTGCATCGGGATTGAATACAACTATCACCATGCGCACTTACCTCCATGGGAGGAACGTCTCAAACAGTCTACGCTATGATCGTTTCCTGGAAGACCAGTAGTAGTTTCCGATGCACATCTGGAGGCATTCTGTAATCTGTGGACTATCAGAGTGTTGATGAAACCAAAACTGCATCGGGATTGAATACAACAGTCACCATGCGCACTTTCCTCCATGGGTGTAATGTCTCAAAAAGTTTACGCTTTGATCGTTCCCTGGAAGACCAGTAGTAGTTTCCGATGCACATCTGGAGGCATTCTGCAATCTGTGGACTATCAGAGTGTTGATGAAACACAGAAATTGCATCGGGGTTGAATACAACAGTCACCATGCCCACTTTCCTCCATTGGTGTAATGTCGCAATCAGTCTACGTTTTGATCGTTCCCTGGAAGACCAGTAGTAGTTTCCGATGCACGTCTCGATGCATTCTGTAATCTGTGGACTATCAGAGTGTTAATGAAACACAGAAATTGCATCGGGATTGAAGACATAAGTCACCATGCGCACATTCCTCCATGAGAGTAATTTCTCAAACAGTCTACGCTTTGATCGTTCCTGGAAGACCAGTACTAGTTTCCGATGCACATCTGGAGGCATTCTGTAATCTGTGGACCATCAGAGTGTTGATGAAACACAGTAATAGCATCGGGATTGAATACAACAGTCACCATGCGCACTTTCCTCCATGGGAGTAATGTCTCATACAGTCTACGCTTTGATTGTTCCCAGGAAGACCAGTAGTAGCTTCCGATGCACATCTGGAGGCATTCTGTAATCTGTGGACTATCAGAGTGTTGAGGAAACACCGAAATTGCTTCGGGATTGAATACAACATTCACCATGCGCACATTCCGCCATGGGAGTAATGTCTCAAACTGTCTACGCTTTGATCGTTCCCTGGAGACCAGTAGTAGTTTTCGATGCACGTCTGGAGGCATTCTGTAATCTGTGGACTATCAGAGTGTAGGTGAAACCAAAATTGCATCGGGATTGAATACAACAGTCACCATGCGCAATTTCCTCCATGGGAGTAATGTCTCAAACAGTCTACGCTTTGATCGTTCCCTGGAAGACCAGTAGTAGTTTCCGATGCACATCTGGAGGCATTCTGTAATCTGTGGACTATCAGAGTGTTGATAAAACGAAAATTGCACCGGGATTGAATACAGCAGTCACCATGCGCACTTATTTCCATGGGAGTAATGTCTCAAACAGTCTACGCTTTGATCGTTCCCTGGAAGACCAGTAGTAGTTTCCGATGCACATCTGGAGGCATTCTGTAGTCTGTGGACTATCAGAGTGGTGATGAAACACAGAAATTGAATTGGGATTGAATACAACTGTCACCAGGTGCATTTTCCTCCATGGGAGTAATGTCTCAAACAGTCTACGCTTTGATCGTTCCCTTTAAGACCAGAAGTAGTTTCCGATGCACATCTGGAGGCATTCTGTAATCTGTGGACTATCAGAGTGTTAATGAAACACAGAAATTGCATCGGGATTGAATACAACAGTCACCATGTGCACTTTCCTCCATGGGAGTAATGTCTCAAACAGTCTACGCTTTGATCGTTTCCTGGAAGACCAGTAATAGTTTCCGATGCGCATCTGGAGGCATTCTGTATTCTGCCGACTATCAGAGTGTTGATTAAACTTAGAAATTGCATCGGGATTGAATACAACAGTCACAATGAGCACTTACTTCCATGGGAGTAATGTCTCAAACAGTTTACGATTTTATCGTTCCCTGGAAGATCAGTCGTAGTTTCCGATGCACATCTGGAGGCATTCTGTAATCTGTGGAATATCAGAGTGTTGATGAAACACAGAAATTGCATCGGGGTTGAATACAACAGTCACCATGCCCACTTTCCTCCATTGGTGTAATGTCGCAATCAGTCTACGTTTTGATCGTTCCCTGGAAGACCAGTAGTAGTTTCCGATGCATGTCTGGATGCATTCTGTAATCTGTAGACTATCAGAGTGTTAATGAAACACAGAAATTGCATCGGGATTGAAGACAAAAGTCACCATGCGCACATTCCTCCATGAGAGTAATTTCTCAAACAGTCTACGCTTTGATCGTTCGTGGAAGACCAGTACTAGTTTCCGATGCACATCTGGAGGCATTCTGTAATCTGTGAACCATCAGAGTGTTGATGAAACACAGAAATAGCATCGGGATTGAATACAACAGTCACCATGTGCACTTTCCTCCATGGGAGTAATGTCTCATACAGTCTACGCTTTGATCGTTCCCTGGAAGACCAGTAGTAGCTTCCGATGCACATCTGGAGGCATTCTGTAATCTGTGGCGTATCAGAGTGTTGAGGAAACACCGAAATTGCTACGGGATTGAATACAAAATTCACCATGCGCACTTTCCTCCATGGGAGTAATGTCTCAAACTGTCTACGCTTTGATCGTTCCCTGGAGACCAGTAGTAGTTTTCGATGCACGTCTGGAGGCATTCTGTAATCTGTGGACTATCAGAGTGTAGATGAAACCAAAATTGCATCGGGATTGAATACAACAGTCACCATGCGCACTTTCCTCCATGGGAGTAATGTCTCAAACAGTCTACGCTTTGATCGTTCCCTGGAACAACAGTAGTAGTTTCCGATGCACATCTGGAGGTATTCTGTAATCTGTGGACTATCAGAGTGTTGATAAAACGAAAATTGCATCGGGATTGAATACAACAGTCACCATACGCACTACATCCATGGGAGTAATGTCTCAAACAGTTTACGCTTTGATAGTTCATTGGAAGACCAGTAGTAGTTTACGATGCACATCGTTCCTTGGAAGACCAGTAGTAGTTTGCGATGCACATCTGGAGGCATTCTGTAATCTGTGGACTATCAAAGTGTTGATTAAACACAGAAATTGCATCGGGACTATCAGAGTGTTGATGAAACACAGAAATTATATCGGGATTGAATACAACAGTCAAGATGCGCAGTTACCTCCATGGGAGTAATGTCTCAAACCATCTACGCTTTGATCGTTTCCTGGTAGACCAGTAGTAGTTTCCGATGCACATATGGAGGCATTCTGTAATCTGTGGACTATCAGAGTGTTGATAAAACCAAAATTGCATCGGGATTGAATACAACAGTCACTATGCGCACTTTTTTCCATGGGAGTAATGTCTCAAACAGTCTACGCTTTGATCGTTCCCTGGAAGACCAGTAGTAGTTTCCGATGCACATCTGGAGGCAATCTGTAGTCTGTGGACTATCAGAGTGGTGATGAAACACAGAAATTGAATCGGGATTGAATACAACTGTCACCAGGTGCATTTTCCTCCATGGGAGTAATGTCTCAAACAGTCTACGCTTTGATCGTTCCCTTTAAGACCAGAAGTAGTTTCCGATGCACATCTGGAGGCACTCTGTAATCTGTGGACTATCAGAGTGTTGATGAAACATAGAAATTGCATCGGGATTGAATACAACAGTCACCATGTGCACTATCCTTCATGGGAGTAATGTCTCAAACAGTCTACGTTTTGATGGTTCCCTGGAAGACCAGTTGTAGTTTCCGATTCACATCTGGGGGCATTCTGTAATCTGTGGACTATCAGAGTGTTGATTAAACACAGAATTTGCATCGGGATTGAATACAACAGTCACCATGCGCACTTACCTCCATGGGAGTCATGTCTCAAACAGTCTACGCTTCGAACGTTTCCTGGAAGACCAGTAGAAGTCTCCGATGCACATCTGGAGGCATTCGATTATCTGTGGACTATCAGAGTGTTGATCAAACACAGAAATTGCATCGGGATTGAATACAACAGTCACCATGCGCACTTACCTCCATGGGAGTAACGTCTCAAACAGTTTACGCATTGATCGTTCCCTTGGAAGATCAGTAGTAGTTTCCGATGCACATCTGGAGGCATTTTGTAATCTGTGGACTATCAGAGTGTTGATGAAACACAGAAATTGCATCGGGATTGAATACAACTATCACCATGCGCACTTACCTCCATGGGAGGAACGTCTCAAACAGTCAACGCTATGATCGTTTCCTGGAAGACCAGTAGTAGTTTCCGATGCACATCTGGAGGCATTCTGTAATCTGTGGACTATCAGAGTGTTGATGAAACCAAAACTGCATCGGGATTGAATACAACAGTCACCATGCGCACTTTCCTCCATGGGTGTAATGTCTCAAAAAGTTTACGCTTTGATCGTTCCCTGGAAGACCAGTAGTAGTTTCCGATGCACATCTGGAGGCATTCTGCAATCTGTGGACTATCAGAGTGTTGATGAAACACAGAAATTGCATCGGGGTTGAATACAACAGTCACCATGCCCACTTTCCTCCATTGGTGTAATGTCGCAATCAGTCTACGTTTTGATCGTTCCCTGGAAGACCAGTAGTAGTTTCCGATGCACGTCTCGATGCATTCTGTAATCTGTGGACTATCAGAGTGTTAATGAAACACAGAAATTGCATCGGGATTGAAGACATAAGTCACCATGCGCACATTCCTCCATGAGAGTAATTTCTCAAACAGTCTACGCTTTGATCGTTCCTGGAAGACCAGTACTAGTTTCCGATGCACATCTGGAGGCATTCTGTAATCTGTGGACCATCAGAGTGTTGATGAAACACAGTAATAGCATCGGGATTGAATACAACAGTCACCATGCGCACTTTCCTCCATGGGAGTAATGTCTCATACAGTCTACGCTTTGATTGTTCCCAGGAAGACCAGTAGTAGCTTCCGATGCACATCTGGAGGCATTCTGTAATCTGTGGACTATCAGAGTGTTGAGGAAACACCGAAATTGCTTCGGGATTGAATACAACATTCACCATGCGCACATTCCGCCATGGGAGTAATGTCTCAAACTGTCTACGCTTTGATCGTTCCCTGGAGACCAGTAGTAGTTTTCGATGCACGTCTGGAGGCATTCTGTAATCTGTGGACTATCAGAGTGTAGGTGAAACCAAAATTGCATCGGGATTGAATACAACAGTCACCATGCGCAATTTCCTCCATGGGAGTAATGTCTCAAACAGTCTACGCTTTGATCGTTCCCTGGAAGACCAGTAGTAGTTTCCGATGCACATCTGGAGGCATTCTGTAATCTGTGGACTATCAGAGTGTTGATAAAACGAAAATTGCACCGGGATTGAATACAGCAGTCACCATGCGCACTTATTTCCATGGGAGTAATGTCTCAAACAGTCTACGCTTTGATCGTTCCCTGGAAGACCAGTAGTAGTTTCCGATGCACATCTGGAGGCATTCTGTAGTCTGTGGACTATCAGAGTGGTGATGAAACACAGAAATTGAATTGGGATTGAATACAACTGTCACCAGGTGCATTTTCCTCCATGGGAGTAATGTCTCAAACAGTCTACGCTTTGATCGTTCCCTTTAAGACCAGAAGTAGTTTCCGATGCACATCTGGAGGCATTCTGTAATCTGTGGACTATCAGAGTGTTAATGAAACACAGAAATTGCATCGGGATTGAATACAACAGTCACCATGTGCACTTTCCTCCATGGGAGTAATGTCTCAAACAGTCTACGCTTTGATGGTTACCTGGAAGACCTGTTATAGTTTCCGATTCACATCTGGAGGCATTCTGTAATCTGTGGACTATCAGAGTGTTGATTAAACACAGAATTTGCATCGGGATTGTATACAACAGTCACCATGCGCACTTACCTCCATGGGAGAAATGTCTCAAACAGTCTACGCTTTGATCGTACCCTGGAAGACCAGTAGTAGTTTCCGATGCACATCTGGAGGCATTCTGTAATCTATGGACTATCAGAGTGTTGATAAAACGAAAATTGCATCGGGATTGAATACAGCAGTCACCATGCGCACTTATTTCCATGGGAGTAATGTCTCAAACAGTCTACGCTTTGATCGTTCCCTAGAAGACCAGTAGTAGTTTCCGATGCACATCTGGAGGCATTCTGTAGTCTGTGGACTATCAGAGTGGTGATGAAACACAGAAATTGAATTGGGATTGAATACAACTGTCACCAGGTGCATTTTCCTCCATGGGAGTAATGTCTCAAACAGTCTACGCTTTGATCGTTCCCTTTAAGACCAGAAGTAGTTTCCGATGCACATCTGGAGGCATTCTGTAATCTGTGGACTATCAGAGTGTTGATGAAACACAGAAATTGCATCGGGATTGAATACAACAGTCACCATGTGCACTTACCTCCATGGGAGTAATGTCTCAAACAGTCTACGCTTTGATCGTTTCCTGGAAGACCAGTAGTAGATTCCGATGCGCATCTGGAGGCATTCTGTATTCTGCCGACTATCAGAGTGTTGATTAAACTTAGAAATTGCATCGGGAATGAATACAACAGTCACAATGAGCACTTACTTCCATGGGAGTAATGTCTCAAACAGTTTACGATTTTATCGTTCCCTGGAAGATCAGTCGTAGTTTCCGATGCACATCTGGAGGCATTCTGTAATCTGTGGAATATCAGAGTGTTGATGAAACACAGAAATTGCATCGGGGTTGAATACAACAGTCACCATGCCCACTTTCCTCCATTGGTGTAATGTCGCAATCAGTCTACGCTTTGATCGTTCCCTGGAAGACCAGTAGTAGTTTCCGATGCATGTCTGGATGCATTCTGTAATCTGTAGACTATCAGAGTGTTAATGAAACACAGAAATTGCATCGGGATTGAAGACAAAAGTCACCATGCGCACATTCCTCCATGAGAGTAATTTCTCAAACAGTCTACGCTTTGATCGTTCCTGGAAGACCAGTACTAGTTTCCGATGCACATCTGGAGGCATTCTGTAATCTGTGAACCATCAGAGTGTTGATGAAACACAGAAATAGCATCGGGATTGAATACAACAGTCACCATGTGCACTTTCCTCCATGGGAGTAATGTCTCATACAGTCTACGCTTTGATCGTTCCCTGGAAGACCAGTAGTAGCTTCCGATGCACATCTGGAGGCATTCTGTAATCTGTGGCGTATCAGAGTGTTGAGGAAACACCGAAATTGCTACGGGATTGAATACAAAATTCACCATGCGCACTTTCCTCCATGGGAGTAATGTCTCAAACTGTCTACGCTTTGATCGTTCCCTGGAGACCAGTAGTAGTTTTCGATGCACGTCTGGAGGCATTCTGTAATCTGTGGACTATCAGAGTGTAGATGAAACCAAAATTGCATCGGGATTGAATACAACAGTCACCATGCGCACTTTCCTCCATGGGAGTAATGTCTCAAACAGTCTACGCTTTGATCGTTCCCTGGAACAACAGTAGTAGTTTCCGATGCACATCTGGAGGTATTCTGTAGTCTGTGGACTATCAGAGTGTTGATAAAACGAAAATTGCATCGGGATTGAATACAGCAGTCAACATGCGCACTTTTTTCCATGGGAGTAATGTCTCAAACAGTCTACGCTTTGATCGTTCCCTGGAAGACCAGTAGTAGTTTCCGATGAACATCTGGAGGCATTCTGTAGTCTGTGGACTATCAGAGTGGTGATGAAACACAGAAATTGAATTGGGATTGAATACAACAGTCACCATGCGCACTTACCTCCATGGGAGTCATGTCTCAAACAGTCTACGCTTCGAACGTTTCCTGGAAGACCAGTAGAAGTCTCCGATGCACATCTGGAGGCATTCGGTTATCTGTGGACTATCAGAGTGTTGATCAAACACAGAAATTGCATCGGGATTGAATACAACAGTCACCATGCGCACTTACCTCCATGGGAGTAACGTCTCAAACAGTTTACGCATTGATCGTTCCCTTGGAAGATCAGTAGTAGTTTCCGATGCACATCTGGAGGCATTCTGTAATCTGTGGACTATCAGAGTGTTGATGAAACACAGAAATTGCATCGGGATTGAATACAACTATCACCATGCGCACTTACCTCCATGGGAGGAACGTCTCAAACAGTCTACGCTATGATCGTTTCCTGGAAGACCAGTAGTAGTTTCCGATGCACATCTGGAGGCATTCTGTAATCTGTGGACCATCAGAGTGTTGATGAAACCAAAACTGCATCGGGATTGAATACAACAGTCACCATGCGCACTTTCCTCCATGGGTGTAATGTCTCAAAAAGTTTACGCTTTGATCGTTCCCTGGAAGACCAGTAGTAGTTTCCGATGCACATCTGGAGACATTCTGCAATCTGTGGACTATCAGAGTGTTGATGAAACACAGAAATTGCATCGGGGTTGAATACAACAGTCACCATGCCCACTTTCCTGCATTGGTGTAATGTCGCAATCAGTCTACGTTTTGATCGTTCCCTGGAAGACCAGTAGTAGTTTCCGATGCACGTCCCGATGCATTCTGTAATCTGTGGACTATCAGAGTGTTAATGAAACACAGAAATTGCATCGGGATTGAAGACATAAGTCACCATGCGCACATTCCTCCATGAGAGTAATTTCTCAAACAGTCTACGCTTTGATCGTTCCTGGAAGACCAGTACTAGTTTCCGATGCACATCTGGAGGCATTCTGTAATCTGTGGACCATCAGAGTGTTGATGAAACACAGTAATAGCATCGGGATTGAATACAAAAGTCACCATGCGCACTTTCCTCCATGGGAGTAATGTCTCATACAGTCTACGCTTTGATTGTTCCCAGGAAGACCAGTAGTAGCTTCCGATGCACATCTGGAGGCATTCTGTAATCTGTGGACTATCAGAGTGTTGAGGAAACACCGAAATTGCTTCGGGATTGAATACAACATTCACCATGCGCACATTCCTCCATTGGAGTAATGTCTCAAACTGTCTACGCTTTGATCGTTCCCTGGAGACCAGTAGTAGTTTTCGATGCACGTCTGAAGGCATTCTGTAATCTGTGGACTATCAGAGTGTAGGTGAAACCAAAATTGCATCGGGATTGAATACAACAGTCACCATGCGCAATTTCCTCCATGGGAGTAATGTCTCAAACAGTCTACGCTTTGATCGTTCCCTGGAAGACCAGTAGTAGTTTCCGATGCACATCTGGAGGCATTCTGTAATCTGTGGACTATCAGAGTGTTGATAAAACGAAAATTGCACCGGGATTGAATACAGCAGTCACCATGCGCACTTATTTCCATGGGAGTAATGTCTCAAACAGTCTACGCTTTGATCGTTCCCTGGAAGACCAGTAGTAGTTTCCGATGCACATCTGGAGGCATTCTGTAGTCTGTGGACTATCAGAGTGGTGATGAAACACAGAAATTGAATTGGGATTGAATACAACTGTCACCAGGTGCATTTTCCTCCATGGGAGTAATGTCTCAAACAGTCTACGCTTTGATCGTTCCCTTTAAGACCAGAAGTAGTTTCCGATGCACATCTGGAGGCATTCTGTAATCTGTGGACTATCAGAGTGTTAATGAAACACAGAAATTGCATCGGGATTGAATACAACAGTCACCATGTGCACTTTCCTCCATGGGAGTAATGTCTCAAACAGTCTACGCTTTGATGGTTACCTGGAAGACCTGTTATAGTTTCCGATTCACATCTGGAGGCATTCTGTAATCTGTGGACTATCAGAGTGTTGATTAAACACAGAATTTGCATCGGGATTGTATACAACAGTCACCATGCGCACTTACCTCCATGGGAGAAATGTCTCAAACAGTCTACGCTTTGATCGTACCCTGGAAGACCAGTAGTAGTTTCCGATGCACATCTGGAGGCATTCTGTAATCTATGGACTATCAGAGTGTTGATAAAACGAAAATTGCATCGGGATTGAATACAGCAGTCACCATGCGCACTTATTTCCATGGGAGTAATGTCTCAAACAGTCTACGCTTTGATCGTTCCCTGGAAGACCAGTAGTAGTTTCCGATGCACATCTGGAGGCATTCTGTAGTCTGTGGACTATCAGAGTGGTGATGAAACACAGAAATTGAATTGGGATTGTATACAACTGTCACCAGGTGCATTTTCCTCCATGGGAGTAATGTCTCAAACAGTCTACGCTTTGATCGTTCCCTTTAAGACCAGAAGTAGTTTCCGATGCACATCTGGAGGCATTCTGTAATCTGTGGACTATCAGAGTGTTGATGAAACACAGAAATTGCATCGGGATTGAATACAACAGTCACCATGTGCACTTACCTCCATGGGAGTAATGTCTCAAACAGTCTACGCTTTGATCGTTTCCTGGAAGACCAGTAGTAGTTTCCGATGCGCATCTGGAGGCATTCTGTATTCTGCCGACTATCAGAGTGTTGATTAAACTTAGAAATTGCATCGGGATTGAATACAACAGTCACAATGAGCACTTACTTCCATGGGAGTAATGTCTCAAACAGTTTACGATTTTATCGTTCCCTGGAAGATCAGTCGTAGTTTCCGATGCACATCTGGAGGCATTCTGTAATCTGTGGAATATCAGAGTGTTGATGAAACACAGAAATTGCATCGGGGTTGAATACAACAGTCACCATGCCCACTTTCCTCCATTGGTGTAATGTCGCAATCAGTCTACGTTTTGATCGTTCCCTGGAAGACCAGTAGTAGTTTCCGATGCATGTCTGGATGCATTCTGTAATCTGTAGACTATCAGAGTGTTAATGAAACACAGAAATTGCATCGGGATTGAAGACAAAAGTCACCATGCGCACATTCCTCCATGAGAGTAATTTCTCAAACAGTCTACGCTTTGATCGTTCCTGGAAGACCAGTACTAGTTTCCGATGCACATCTGGAGGCATTCTGTAATCTGTGAACCATCAGAGTGTTGATGAAACACAGAAATAGCATCGGGATTGAATACAACAGTCACCATGTGCACTTTCCTCCATGGGAGTAATGTCTCATACAGTCTACGCTTTGATCGTTCCCTGGAAGACCAGTAGTAGCTTCCGATGCACATCTGGAGGCATTCTGTAATCTGTGGCGTATCAGAGTGTTGAGGAAACACCGAAATTGCTACGGGATTGAATACAAAATTCACCATGCGCACTTTCCTCCATGGGAGTAATGTCTCAAACTGTCTACGCTTTGATCGTTCCCTGGAGACCAGTAGTAGTTTTCGATGCACGTCTGGAGGCATTCTGTAATCTGTGGACTATCAGAGTGTAGATGAAACCAAAATTGCATCGGGATTGAATACAACAGTCACCATGCGCACTTTCCTCCATGGGAGTAATGTCTCAAACAGTCAACGCTTTGATCGTTCCATGGAACAACAGTAGTAGTTTCCGATACACATCTGGAGGTATTCTGTAATCTGTGGACTATCAGAGTGTTGATAAAACGAAAATTGCATCGGGATTGAATACAGCAGTCACCATGCGCACTTTTTTCCATGGGAGTAATGTCTCAAACAGTCTACGCTTTGATCGTTCCCTGGAAGACCAGTAGTAGTTTCCGATGAACATCTGGAGGCATTCTGTAGTCTGTGGACTATCAGAGTGGTGATGAAACACAGAAATTGAATTGGGATTGAATACAACTGTCACCAGGTGCATTTTCCTCCATGGGAGTAATGTCTCAAACAGTCTACGCTTTGATCGTTCCCTTTAAGACCAGAAGTAGTTTCCGATGCACATCTGGAGGCATTCTGTAATCTGTGGACTATCAGAGTGTTGATGAAACACAGAAATTGCATCGGGATTGAATACAACAGTCACCATGTGCACTTTCCTCCATGGGAGTAATGTCTCAAACAGTCTACGCCTTGATGGTTACCTGGAAGACCAGTTGTAGTTTCCGATTCACATCTGGAGGCATTCTGTAATCTGTGGACTATCAGAGTGTTTATTAAACACAGAATTTGCATCGGGGTTGAATACAACAGTCACCATGCGCACTTACCTCCATGGGAGTAATGTCTCAAACAGTCTACGCTTAATTCGATCCCTGGAAGACCAGTTGTAGTTTCCGATGCACATCTGGAGGCATTCTGTAATCTGTGGATTATCAGAGTGTTGATGAAACACAGAAATTGCATGGGGATTGAATACAACAGTCACCATGCGCACTTACCTCCATGGGAGTAATGTCTCAAACAGTCTACGCTTTGATCGTTTCCTGGAAGGCCAGTAGTAGTTTCCGATGCACATCTGGATGCATTCTGTAATCTGTGGACTATCAGAGTGTTGATGAAACACAGAAATTGCATCGGGATTGAATACAACAGTCACCATACGCACTACCTCCATGGGAGTAATGTCTCAAACAGTTTACGCTTTGATAGTTCATTGGAAGACCAGTAGTAGTTTACGATGCACATCGTTCCTTGGAAGACCAGTAGTTGTTTGCGATGCACATCTGGAGGCATTCTGTAATCTGTGGACTATCAGAGTGTTGACTAAACACAGAAATTGCATCGGGACTATCAGAGTGTTGATGAAACACAGAAATTATATCGGGATTGAATACAACAGTCAAGATGCGCAGTTACCTCCATGGGAGTAATGTCTCAAACCATCTACGCTTTGATCGTTTCCTGGTAGACCAGTAGTAGTTTCCGATGCACATCTGGAGGCATTCTGTAATCTGTGGACTATCAGAGTGTTGATAAAATCAAAATTGCATCGGGATAGAATACAACAGTCACCATGCGCACTTTTTTCCATGGGAAAAATGTCTCAAACAGTCTACGCTTTGATCGTTCCCTGGAAGACCAGTAGTAGTTTCCGATGCACATCTGGAGGCATTCTGTAGTCTGTGGACTATCAGAGTGGTGATGAAACACAGAAATTGAATCGGGATTGAATACAACTGTCACCAGGTGCATTTTCCTCCATGGGAGTAATGTCTCAAACAGTCTACGCTTTGATCGTTCCCTTTAAGACCAGAAGTTGTTTCCGATGCACATCTGGAGGCATTCTGTAATCTGTGAACCATCAGAGTGTTGAGGAAACACCGAAATTGCTACGGGATTGAATACAACATTCACCATGCGCACTTTCCTCCATGGGAGTAATGTCTCAAACTGTCTACGCTTTGATCGTTCCCTGGAGACCAGTAGTAGTTTTCGATGCACGTCTGGAGGCATTCTGTAATCTGTGGACTATCAGAGTGTAGATGAAACCAAAATTGCATCGGGATTGAATACAACAGTCACCATGCGCACTTTCCTCCATGGGAGTAATGTCTCAAACAGTCTACGCTTTGATCGTTCCCTGGAACACCAGTAGTAGTTTCCGATGCACATCTGGAGGTATTCTGTAATCTGTGGACTATCAGAGTGTTGATAAAACGAAAATTGCATCGGGATTGAATACAGCAGTCACCATGCGCACTTTTTTCCATGGGAGTAATGTCTCAAACAGTCTACGCTTTGATCGTTCCCTGGAAGACCAGTAGTAGTTTCCGATGCACATCTGGAGGCATTCTGTAGTCTGTGGACTATCAGAGTGGTGATGAAACACAGAAATTGAATTGGGATTGAATACAACTGTCACCAGGTGCATTTTCCTCCATGGGAGTAATGTCTCAAACAGTCTACGCTTTGATCGTTCCCTTTAAGACCAGAAGTAGTTTCCGATGCACATCTGGAGGCATTCTGTAATCTGTGGACTATCAGAGTGTTGATGAAACACAGAAATTGCATCGGGATTGAATACAACAGTCACCATGTGCACTTTCCTCCATGGGAGTAATGTCTTAAACAGTCTACGCCTTGATGGTTACCTGGAAGACCAGTTGTAGTTTCCGATTCACATCTGGAGGCATTCTGTAATCTGTGGACTATCAGAGTGTTTATTAAACACAGAATTTGCATCGGGATTGAATACAACAGTCACCATGCGCACTTACCTCCATGGGAGTAATGTCTCAAACAGTCTACGCTTAATTCGATCCCTGGAAGACCAGTAGTAGTTTCCGATGCACATCTGGAGGCATTCTGTAATCTGTGGATTATCAGAGTGTTGATGAAACACAGAAATTGCATGGGAATTGAATACAACTGTCACCATGCGCACTTACCTCCATGAGAGTAATGTCTCAAACAGTCTACGCTTTTATCGTTTCCTGGTAGACCAGTAGTAGTTTCCGATGCACATCTGGAGGCATTCTGTAATCTGTGGACTATCAGTGTGTTGATAAAACCAAAATTGCATCGGGATAGAATACAACAGTCACCATGCGCACTTTTTTCCATGGGAGTAACGTCTCAAACAGTCTACGCTATGATCGTTTCCTGGAAGACCAGTAGTAGTTTCCGATGCACATCTGGAGGCATTCTGTAATCTATGGACTATCAGAGTGTTGATAAAACGAAAATTGCATCGGGATTGAATACAGCAGTCAATATGCGCACTTATTTCCATGGGAGTAATGTCTCAAACAGTCTACGCTTTGATCGTTCCCTGGAAGACCAGTAGTAGTTTCCGATGCACATCTGGAGGCATTCTGTAATCTATGGACTATCAGAGTGTTGATAAAACGAAAATTGCATCGGGATTGAATACAGCAGTCACCATGCGCACTTATTTCCATGGGAGTAATGTCTCAAACAGTCTACGCTTTGATCGTTCCCTGGAAGACCAGTAGTAGTTTCCGATGCACATCTGGAGGCATTCTGTAGTCTGTGGACTATCAGAGTGGTGATGAAACACAGATATTGAATTGGGATTGAATACAACTGTCACCAGGTGCATTTTCCTCCATGGGAGTAATGTCTCAAACAGTCTACGCTTTGATCGTTCCCTTTAAGACCAGAAGTAGTTTCCGATGCACATCTGGAGGCATTCTGTAATCTGTGGACTATCAGAGTGTTGATGAAACACAGAAATTGCATCGGGATTGAATACAACAGTCACCATGTGCACTTACCTCCACGGGAGTAATGTCTCAAACAGTCTACGCTTTGATCGTTTCCTGGAAGACCAGTAGTAGTTTCCGATGCGCATCTGGAGGCATTCTGTATTCTGCCGACTATCAGAGTGTTGATTAAACTTAGAAATTGCATCGGGATTGAATACAACAGTCACAATGAGCACTTACTTCCATGGGAGTAATGTCTCAAACAGTTTACGATTTTATCGTTCCCTTTAAGACCAGAAGTAGTTTCCGATGCACATCTGGAGGCATTCTGTAATCTGTGGAATATCAGAGTGTTAATGAAACACAGAAATTGCATCGGGATTGAAGACAAAAGTCACCATGCGCACATTCCTCCATGAGAGTAATTTCTCAAACAGTCTACGCTTTGATCGTTCCTGGAAGACCAGTACTAGTTTCCGATGCACATCTGGAGGCATTCTGTAATCTGTGAACCATCAGAGTGTTGATGAAACACAGAAATAGCATCGGGATTGAATACAACAGTCACCATGTGCACTTTCCTCCATGGGAGTAATGTCTCATACAGTCTACGCTTTGATCGTTCCCTGGAAGACCAGTAGTAGCTTCCGATGCACATCTGGAGGCATTCTGTAATCTGTGGCGTATCAGAGTGTTGAGGAAACACCGAAATTGCTACGGGATTGAATACAAAATTCACCATGCGCACTTTCCTCCATGGGAGTAATGTCTCAAACTGTCTACGCTTTGATCGTTCCCTGGAGACCAGTAGTAGTTTTCGATGCACGTCTGGAGGCATTCTGTAATCTGTGGACTATCAGAGTGTAGATGAAACCAAAATTGCATCGGGATTGAATACAACAGTCACCATGCGCACTTTCCTCCATGGGAGTAATGTCTCAAACAGTCAACGCTTTGATCGTTCCATGGAACAACAGTAGTAGTTTCCGATACACATCTGGAGGTATTCTGTAATCTGTGGACTATCAGAGTGTTGATAAAACGAAAATTGCATCGGGATTGAATACAGCAGTCACCATGCGCACTTTTTTCCATGGGAGTAATGTCTCAAACAGTCTACGCTTTGATCGTTCCCTGGAAGACCAGTAGTAGTTTCCGATGAACATCTGGAGGCATTCTGTAGTCTGTGGACTATCAGAGTGGTGATGAAACACAGAAATTGAATTGGGATTGAATACAACTGTCACCAGGTGCATTTTCCTCCATGGGAGTAATGTCTCAAACAGTCTACGCTTTGATCGTTCCCTTTAAGACCAGAAGTAGTTTCCGATGCACATCTGGAGGCATTCTGTAATCTGTGGACTATCAGAGTGTTGATGAAACACAGAAATTGCATCGGGATTGAATACAACAGTCACCATGTGCACTTTCCTCCATGGGAGTAATGTCTCAAACAGTCTACGCCTTGATGGTTACCTGGAAGACCAGTTGTAGTTTCCGATTCACATCTGGAGGCATTCTGTAATCTGTGGACTATCAGAGTGTTTATTAAACACAGAATTTGCATCGGGGTTGAATACAACAGTCACCATGCGCACTTACCTCCATGGGAGTAATGTCTCAAACAGTCTACGCTTAATTCGATCCCTGGAAGACCAGTTGTAGTTTCCGATGCACATCTGGAGGCATTCTGTAATCTGTGGATTATCAGAGTGTTGATGAAACACAGAAATTGCATGGGGATTGAATACAACAGTCACCATGCGCACTTACCTCCATGGGAGTAATGTCTCAAACAGTCTACGCTTTGATCGTTTCCTGGAAGGCCAGTAGTAGTTTCCGATGCACATCTGGATGCATTCTGTAATCTGTGGACTATCAGAGTGTTGATGAAACACAGAAATTGCATCGGGATTGAATACGACAGTCACCATACGCACTACCTCCATGGGAGTAATGTCTCAAACAGTTTACGCTTTGATAGTTCATTGGAAGACCAGTAGTAGTTTACGATGCACATCGTTCCTTGGAAGACCAGTAGTTGTTTGCGATGCACATCTGGAGGCATTCTGTAATCTGTGGACTATCAGAGTGTTGACTAAACACAGAAATTGCATCGGGACTATCAGAGTGTTGATGAAACACAGAAATTATATCGGGATTGAATACAACAGTCAAGATGCGCAGTTACCTCCATGGGAGTAATGTCTCAAACCATCTACGCTTTGATCGTTTCCTGGTAGACCAGTAGTAGTTTCCGATGCACATCTGGAGGCATTCTGTAATCTGTGGACTATCAGAGTGTTGATAAAATCAAAATTGCATCGGGATAGAATACAACAGTCACCATGCGCACTTTTTTCCATGGGAAAAATGTCTCAAACAGTCTACGCTTTGATCGTTCCCTGGAAGACCAGTAGTAGTTTCCGATGCACATCTGGAGGCATTCTGTAGTCTGTGGACTATCAGAGTGGTGATGAAACACAGAAATTGAATCGGGATTGAATACAACTGTCACCAGGTGCATTTTCCTCCATGGGAGTAATGTCTCAAACAGTCTACGCTTTGATCGTTCCCTTTAAGACCAGAAGTTGTTTCCGATGCACATCTGGAGGCATTCTGTAATCTGTGAACCATCAGAGTGTTGAGGAAACACCGAAATTGCTACGGGATTGAATACAACATTCACCATGCGCACTTTCCTCCATGGGAGTAATGTCTCAAACTGTCTACGCTTTGATCGTTCCCTGGAGACCAGTAGTAGTTTTCGATGCACGTCTGGAGGCATTCTGTAATCTGTGGACTATCAGAGTGTAGATGAAACCAAAATTGCATCGGGATTGAATACAACAGTCACCATGCGCACTTTCCTCCATGGGAGTAATGTCTCAAACAGTCTACGCTTTGATCGTTCCCTGGAACACCAGTAGTAGTTTCCGATGCACATCTGGAGGTATTCTGTAATCTGTGGACTATCAGAGTGTTGATAAAACGAAAATTGCATCGGGATTGAATACAGCAGTCACCATGCGCACTTTTTTCCATGGGAGTAATGTCTCAAACAGTCTACGCTTTGATCGTTCCCTGGAAGACCAGTAGTAGTTTCCGATGCACATCTGGAGGCATTCTGTAGTCTGTGGACTATCAGAGTGGTGATGAAACACAGAAATTGAATTGGGATTGAATACAACTGTCACCAGGTGCATTTTCCTCCATGGGAGTAATGTCTCAAACAGTCTACGCTTTGATCGTTCCCTTTAAGACCAGAAGTAGTTTCCGATGCACATCTGGAGGCATTCTGTAATCTGTGGACTATCAGAGTGTTGATGAAACACAGAAATTGCATCGGGATTGAATACAACAGTCACCATGTGCACTTTCCTCCATGGGAGTAATGTCTCAAACAGTCTACGCCTTGATGGTTACCTGGAAGACCAGTTGTAGTTTCCGATTCACATCTGGAGGCATTCTGTAATCTGTGGACTATCAGAGTGTTTATTAAACACAGAATTTGCATCGGGATTGAATACAACAGTCACCATGCGCACTTACCTCCATGGGAGTAATGTCTCAAACAGTCTACGCTTAATTCGATCCCTGGAAGACCAGTAGTAGTTTCCGATGCACATCTGGAGGCATTCTGTAATCTGTGGATTATCAGAGTGTTGATGAAACACAGAAATTGCATGCGAATTGAATACAACTGTCACCATGCGCACTTACCTCCATGAGAGTAATGTCTCAAACAGTCTACGCTTTGATCGTTTCCTGGTAGACCAGTAGTAGTTTCCGATGCACATCTGGAGGCATTCTGTAATCTGTGGACTATCAGTGTGTTGATAAAACCAAAATTGCATCGGGATAGAATACAACAGTCACCATGCGCACTTTTTTCCATGGGAGTAACGTCTCAAACAGTCTACGCTATGATCGTTTCCTGGAAGACCAGTAGTAGTTTCCGATGCACATCTGGAGGCATTCTGTAATCTATGGACTATCAGAGTGTTGATAAAACGAAAATTGCATCGGGATTGAATACAGCAGTCAATATGCGCACTTATTTCCATGGGAGTAATGTCTCAAACAGTCTACGCTTTGATCGTTCCCTGGAAGACCAGTAGTAGTTTCCGATGCACATCTGGAGGCATTCTGTAATCTATGGACTATCAGAGTGTTGATAAAACGAAAATTGCATCGGGATTGAATACAGCAGTCACCATGCGCACTTATTTCCATGGGAGTAATGTCTCAAACAGTCTACGCTTTGATCGTTCCCTGGAAGACCAGTAGTAGTTTCCGATGCACATCTGGAGGCATTCTGTAGTCTGTGGACTATCATAGTGGTGATGAAACACAGATATTGAATTGGGATTGAATACAACTGTCACCAGGTGCATTTTCCTCCATGGGAGTAATGTCTCAAACAGTCTACGCTTTGATCGTTCCCTTTAAGACCAGAAGTAGTTTCCGATGCACATCTGGAGGCATTCTGTAATCTGTGGACTATCAGAGTGTTGATGAAACACAGAAATTGCATCGGGATTGAATACAACAGTCACCATGTGCACTTACCTCCATGGGAGTAATGTCTCAAACAGTCTACGCTTTGATCGTTTCCTGGAAGACCAGTAGTAGTTTCCGATGCGCATCTGGAGGCATTCTGTATTCTGCCGACTATCAGAGTGTTGATTAAACTTAGAAATTGCATCGGGATTGAATACAACAGTCACAATGAGCACTTGCTTCCATGGGAGTAATGTCTCAAACAGTTTACGATTTTATCGTTCCCTGGAAGATCAGTCGTAGTTTCCGATGCACATCTGGAGGCATTCTGTAATCTGTGGAATATCAGAGTGTTGATGAAACACAGAAATTGCATCGGGATTGAATAGAACAGTCACCATGCGCACTTTCCTCCATGGGTGTAATGTCTCAAACAGTTTACGCTTTGATCGTTCCCTGGAAGACCAGTAGTAGTTTCCGATGCACATCTGGAGGCATTCTGCAATCTGTTGACTATCAGAGTGTTGATGAAACACAGAAATTGCATCGGGGTTGAATACAACAGTCACCATGCCCACTTCCCTCCATTGTTGTAATGTCGCAATCAGTCTACGTTTTGATCGTTCCCTGGAAGACCAGTAGTAGTTTCCGATGCATGTCTGGATGCATTCTGTAATCTGTAGACTATCAGAGTGTTAATGAAACACAGAAATTGCATCGGGATTGAAGACAAATGTCACCATGCGCACATTCCTCCATGAGAGTAATTTCTCAAACAGTCTACGCTTTGATCGTTCCTGGAAGACCAGTACTAGTTTCCGATGCACATCTGGAGGCATTCTGTAATCTGTGAACCATCAGAGTGTTGATGAAACACAGAAATAGCATCGGGATTGAATACAACAGTCACCATGTGCACTTTCCTCCATGGGAGTAATGTCTCATACAGTCTACGCTTTGATCGTTACCTGGAAGACCAGTAGTAGCTTCCGATGCACATCTGGAGGCATTCTGTAATCTGTGGCGTATCAGAGTGTTGAGGAAACACCGAAATTGCTACGGGATTGAATACAACATTCACCATGCGCACTTTCCTCCATGGGAGTAATGTCTCAAACTGTCTACGCTTTGATCGTTCCCTGGAGACCAGTAGTAGTTTTCGATGCACGTCTGGAGGCATTCTGTAATCTGTGGACTATCAGAGTGTAGATGAAACCAAAATTGCATCGGGATTGAATACAACAGTCACCATGCGCACTTTCCTCCATGGGAGTAATGTCTCAAACAGTCTACGCTTTGATCGTTCCCTGGAACAACAGTAGTAGTTTCCGATGCACATCTGGAGGTATTCTGTAATCTGTGGACTATCAGAGTGTTGATAAAACGAAAATTGCATCGGGATTGAATACAGCAGTCACCATGCGCACTTTTTTCCATGGGAGTAATGTTTCAAACAGTCTACGCTTTGATCGTTCCCTGGAAGACCAGTAGTAGTTTCCGATGAACATCTGGAGGCATTCTGTAGTCTGTGGACGATCAGAGTGGTGATGAAACACAGAAATTGAATTGGGATTGAATACAACTGTCACCAGGTGCATTTTCCTCCATGGGAGTAATGTCTCAAACAGTCTACGCTTTGATCGTTTCCTGGAAGACCAGTAGTAGTTTCCGATGCGCATCTGGAGGCATTCTGTATTCTGCCGACTATCAGAGTGTTGATTAAACTTAGAAATTGCATCGGGATTGAATACAACAGTCACAATGAGCACTTACTTCCATGGGAGTAATGTCTCAAACAGTTTACGATTTTATCGTTCCCTGGAAGATCAGTCGTAGTTTCCGATGCACATCTGGAGGCATTCTGTAATCTGTGGAATATCAGAGTGTTGATGAAACACAGAAATTGCATCGGGATTGAATAGAACAGTCACCATGCGCACTTTCCTCCATGGGTGTAATGTCTCAAACAGTTTACGCTTTGATCGTTCCCTGGAAGACCAGTAGTAGTTTCCGATGCACATCTGGAGGCATTCTGCAATCTGTTGACTATCAGAGTGTTGATGAAACACAGAAATTGCATCGGGGTTGAATACAACAGTCACCATGCCCACTTTCCTCCATTGGTGTAATGTCGCAATCAGTCTACGTTTTGATCGTTCCCTGGAAGACCAGTAGTAGTTTCCGATGCATGTCTGGATGCATTCTGTAATCTGTAGACTATCAGAGTGTTAATGAAACACAGAAATTGCATCGGGATTGAAGACAAAAGTCACCATGCGCACATTCCTCCATGAGAGTAATTTCTCAAACAGTCTACGCTTTGATCGTTCCTGGAAGACCAGTACTAGTTTCCGATGCACATCTGGAGGCATTCTGTAATCTGTGAACCATCAGAGTGTTGATGAAACACAGAAATAGCATCGGGATTGAATACAACAGTCACCATGTGCACTTTCCTCCATGGGAGTAATGTCTCATACAGTCTACGCTTTGATCGTTCCCTGGAAGACCAGTAGTAGCTTCCGATGCACATCTGGAGGCATTCTGTAATCTGTGGCGTATCAGAGTGTTGAGGAAACACCGAAATTGCTACGGGATTGAATACAACATTCACCATGCGCACTTTCCTCCATGGGAGTAATGTCTCAAACTGTCTACGCTTTGATCGTTCCCTGGAGACCAGTAGTAGTTTTCGATGCACGTCTGGAGGCATTCTGTAATCTGTGGACTATCAGAGTGTAGATGAAACCAAAATTGCATCGGGATTGAATACAACAGTCACCATGCGCACTTTCCTCCATGGGAGTAATGTCTCAAACAGTCTACGCTTTGATCGTTCCCTGGAACAACAGTAGTAGTTTCCGATGCACATCTGGAGGTATTCTGTAATCTGTGGACTATCAGAGTGTTGATAAAACGAAAATTGCATCGGGATTGAATACAGCAGTCACCATGCGCACTTTTTTCCATGGGAGTAATGTCTCAAACAGTCTACGCTTTGATCGTTCCCTGGAAGACCAGTAGTAGTTTCCGATGAACATCTGGAGGCATTCTGTAGTCTGTGGACTATCAGAGTGGTGATGAAACACAGAAATTGAATTGGGATTGAATACAACTGTCACCAGGTGCATTTTCCTCCATGGGAGTAATGTCTCAAACAGTCTACGCTTTGATCGTTCCCTTTAAGACCAGAAGTAGTTTCCGATGCACATATGGAGGCATTCTGTAATCTGTGGACTATCAGAGTGTTGATGAAACACAGAAATTGCATCGGGATTGAATACAACAGTCACCATGTGCACTTTCCTCCATGGGAGTAATGTCTCAAACAGTCTACGCCTTGATGGTTACCTGGAAGACCAGTTGTAGTTTCCGATTCACATCTGGAGGCATTCTGTAATCTGTGGACTATCAGAGTGTTTATTAAACACAGAATTTGCATCGGGGTTGAATACAACAGTCACCATGCGCACTTACCTCCATGGGAGTAATGTCTCAAACAGTCTACGCTTAATTCGATCCCTGGAAGACCAGTAGTAGTTTCCGATGCACATCTGGAGGCATTCTGTAATCTGTGGATTATCAGAGTGTTGATGAAACACAGAAATTGCATGGGGATTGAATACAACAGTCACCATGCGCACTTACCTCCATGGGAGTAATGTCTCAAACAGTCTACGCTTTGATCGTTTCCTGGAAGGCCAGTAGTAGTTTCCGATGCACATCTGGATGCATTCTGTAATCTGTGGACTATCAGAGTGTTGATGAAACACAGAAATTGCATCGGGATTGAATACAACAGTCACCATACGCACTACCTCCATGGGAGTAATGTCTCAAACAGTTTACGCTTTGATAGTTCATTGGAAGACCAGTAGTAGTTTACGATGCACATCGTTCCTTGGAAGACCAGTAGTTGTTTGCGATGCACATCTGGAGGCATTCTGTAATCTGTGGACTATCAGAGTGTTGACTAAACACAGAAATTGCATCGGGACTATCAGAGTGTTGATGAAACACAGAAATTATATCGGGATTGAATACAACAGTCAAGATGCGCAGTTAGATCCATGGGAGTAATGTCTCAAACCATCTACGCTTTGATCGTTTCCTGGTAGACCAGTAGTAGTTTCCGATGCACATCTGGAGGCATTCTGTAATCTGTGGACTATCAGAGTGTTGATAAAACCAAAATTGCATCGGGATAGAATACAACAGTCACCATGCGCACTTTTTCCCATGGGAAAAATGTCTCAAACAGTCTACGCTTTGATCGTTCCCTGGAAGACCAGTAGTAGTTTCCGATGCACATCTGGAGGCATTCTGTAGTCTGTGGACTATCAGAGTGGTGATGAAACACAGAAATTGAATCGGGATTGAATACAACTGTCACCAGGTGCATTTTCCTCCATGGGAGTAATGTCTCAAACAGTCTACGCTTTGATCGTTCCCTTTAAGACCAGAAGTTGTTTCCGATGCACATCTGGAGGCATTCTGTAATCTGTGAACCATCAGAGTGTTGATGAAAGATAGAAATTGCATCGGGAATGAATACAAAAGTCTCCATGTGCACTATCCTCCATGGGAGTAATGTCTCATACAGTCTACGCTTTGATCGTTCCCTGGAAGACCAGTAGTAGCTTCCGATGCACATCTGGAGGCATTCTGTAATCTGTGGCGTATCAGAGTGTTGAGGAAACACCGAAATTGCTACGGGATTGAATACAACATTCACCATGCGCACTTTCCTCCATGGGAGTAATGTCTCAAACTGTCTACGCTTTGATCGTTCCCTGGAGACCAGTAGTAGTTTTCGATGCACGTCTGGAGGCATTCTGTAATCTGTGGACTATCAGAGTGTAGATGAAACCAAAATTGCATCGGGATTGAATACAACAGTCACCATGCGCACTTTCCTCCATGGGAGTAATGTCTCAAACAGTCTACGCTTTGATCGTTCCCTGGAACACCAGTAGTAGTTTCCGATGCACATCTGGAGGTATTCTGTAATCTGTGGACTATCAGAGTGTTGATAAAACGAAAATTGCATCGGGATTGAATACAGCAGTCACCATGCGCACTTTTTTCCATGGGAGTAATGTCTCAAACAGTCTACGCTTTGATCGTTCCCTGGAAGACCAGTAGTAGTTTCCGATGCACATCTGGAGGCATTCTGTAGTCTGTGGACTATCAGAGTGGTGATGAAACACAGAAATTGAATTGGGATTGAATACAACTGTCACCAGGTGCATTTTCCTCCATGGGAGTAATGTCTCAAACAGTCTACGCTTTGATCGTTCCCTTTAAGACCAGAAGTAGTTTCCGATGCACATCTGGAGGCATTCTGTAATCTGTGGACTATCAGAGTGTTGATGAAACACAGAAATTGCATCGGGATTGAATACAACAGTCACCATGTGCACTTTCCTCCATGGGAGTAATGTCTCAAACAGTCTACGCCTTGATGGTTACCTGGAAGACCAGTTGTAGTTTCCGATTCACATCTGGATGCATTCTGTAATCTGTGGACTATCAGAGTGTTTATTAAACACAGAATTTGCATCGGGATTGAATACAACAGTCACCATGCGCACTTACCTCCATGGGAGTAATGTCTCAAACAGTCTACGCTTAATTCGATCCCTGGAAGACCAGTAGTAGTTTCCGATGCACATCTGGAGGCATTCTGTAATCTGTGGATTATCAGAGTGTTGATGAAACACAGAAATTGCATGGGGATTGAATACAACAGTCACCATGCGCACTTACCTCAATGGGAGTAATGTCTCAAACAGTCTACGCTTTGATCGTTCCCTGGAAGACCATTAGTAGTTTCCGATGCACATCTGGAGGCATTGTGTAGTCTGTGGACTATCAGAGTGTTGATAAAACACAGAGATTGCATCGCGATTGAATACAGCAGTCACCATGCGCACTTTCCTCAATTGGAGTAATGTCTCAAACTGTCTAAGCTTTGATCGTTTCCTGGAAGACCAGTAGTAGTTTCCGATGCGCATCTGGAGGCATTCTGTATTCTGTCGACTATCAGAGTGTTGATTAAACACAGAAAATGCATCGGGATTGAATACAACAGTCACAATGCACACTTACTTCCATGGGAGTAATGTCTCAAAAAGTTTACGATTTTATCGTTCCCTGAAAGATCAGTCGTAGTTTCCGATGCACATCTGGAGGCATTCTGTAATCTGTGGAATATCAGAGTGTTGATGAAACACAGAAATTGCATCGGGATTGAATAGAACAGTCACCATGCGCACTTTCCTCCATGGGTGTAATGTTCAAACAGTTTACGCTTTGATCGCTCACTGGAAGACCAGTAGTAGTTTCCGATGCACATCTGGAGGCATTCTGCAATCTGTGGATTATCAGAGTGTTGATGAAACACAGAAATTGCATCGGGGTTGAATACAACAGTCACCATGCCCACTTTCCTCCATTGGTGTAATGTCGCAATCAGTCTACGTTTTGATCGTTCCCTGGAAGACCAGTAGTAGTTTCCGATGCACGTCTGGATGCATTCTGTAATCTGTGGACTATCAGAGTGTTAATGAAACACAGAAATTGCATCGGGACTGAAGACAAAATTCACCATGCGCACATTCCTCCATGAGAGTAATTTCTCAAACAGTCTACGCTTTGATCGTTCCTGGAAGACCAGTACTAGTTTCCGATGCACATCTGGAGGCATTCTGTAATCTGTGGACCATCAGAGTGTTGATGAAACACAGAAATAGCATCGGGATTGAATACAACAGTCACCATGCGCACTTTCCTCCATGGGAGTAATGTCTCATACAGTCTACGCTTTGATCGTTCCCAGGAAGACCAGTAGTAGCTTCCGATGCACATCTGGAGGCATTCTGTAATCTGTGGACTATCAGAGTGTTGAGGAAACACCGAAATTGCTTTGGGATTGAATACAACATTCACCATGCACACATTCCTCCATGGGAGTAATGTCTCAAACTGTCTACGCTTTGATCGTTCCCTGGAGACCAGTAGTAGTTTTCGATGCACGTCCGGAGGCATTCTGTAATCTGTGGACTATCAGAGTGTAGATGAAACCAAAATTGCATCGGGATTGAATACAACAGTCACCATGCGCACTTTCCTCCATGGGAGTAATGTCTCAAACAGTCTACGCTTTGATCGTTCCCTGGAAGACCAGTAGTAGTTTCCGATGCACATCTGGAGGCATTCTGTAATCTGTGGACTATCAGAGTGTTGATAAAACGAAAATTGCACCGGGATTGAATACAGCAGTCACCATGCGCACTTTTTTCCATGGGAGTAATGTCTCAAACAGTCTACGCTTTGATCGTTCCTTGGAAGACCAGTAGTAGTTTCCGATGCACATCTGGAGGCATTCTGTAGTCTGTGGACTATCAGAGTGGTGATGAAACACAGAAATTGAATTGGGATTGAATACAGCTGTCACCAGGTGCATTTTCCTCCATGGGAGTAATGTCTCAAACAGTCTACGCTTTGATCGTTCCCTTTAAGACCAGAAGTAGTTTCCGATGCACATCTGGAGGCATTCTGTAATCTGTAGACTATCAGAGTGTTGATGAAACACAGAAATTGCATCGGGATTGAATACAACAGTCACCATGTGCACTTTCCTCCATGGGAGTAATGTCTCAAACAGTCTACGCTTTGATGGTTACCTGGAAGACCTGTTGTAGTTTCCGATTCACATCTGGAGGCATTCTGTAATCTGTGGACTATCAGAGTGTTGATTAAACACAGAATTTGCATCGGGATTGAATACAACAGTCACCTTGCGGACTTACCTCCATGGGAGTAATGTCTCAAACAGTCTACGCTTTAATCGATCCCTGGAAGACCAGTAGTAGTTTCCGATGCGCATCTGGAGGCATTCTGTAATCTGTGGATTATCAGAGTGTTGATGAAACACAGAAATTGCATGGGGATTGAATACAACAGTCACAATGCGCACTTACCTCCATGGGAGTAATGTCTCAAACAGTCTACGGTTTGATCGTTTCCTGGAAGACCAGTAGTAGTTTCCGATGCACATGTGGTGGCATTCTGTAATCTGTGGACTATCAGGGTGTTGATGAAACAAAAATTGCATCGGGATTGAATACTACAGTCACCATGCGCACTTACCTCCATGGGAGTAATGTCTCAAAGAGTATACGCTTTGATCGTTCCCTGGAAGACCAGTAGTAGTTTCCGATGCACATCTGGAGGCATTCTGTAGTCTGTGGACTATCAGAGTGTTGATGAAACACAGAAAATGCATTGCGATTGAATATAACAGTCGCCATGCGCACATTCCACCGTGGGAGTAATGTCTCAAACAGTCTACGATTTGATCGTTTCCTGGAAGACCCGTAGTAGTTTCTGATGCACATCTGGAGGAATTCTGTATTCTGCCGACTATCAGAGCGTTGATGAAACACAGAAATTGCATCGGGATTGAATACAACAGTCACCATGCGCACTTACCTCCATGGGAGTAATGTCTCAAACAGTTTACGCTTTGATCATTCCCTTGGAAGGCCAGTAGTAGTTTCCGATGCACATCTGGATGCATTCTGTAATCTGTGGACTATCAGAGTGTTGATGAAACTTAGAAACTGCATCGGGATTGAATACAACAGTCACAATGCGCACTTTCCTCCATGGGAGTAATGTCTCCTACAGTCTACGCTTTGATCGTCCCAGGAAGACCAGTAGTAGCTTCCGATGCACATCTGGAGGCATTCTGTAATCTGTGGACTATCAGAGTGTTGAGGAAACACCGAAATTGCTTCGGGATTGAATACAACATTCACCATGCGCACATTCCTCCATGGGAGTAATGTCTCAAACTGTCTACGCTTTGATCGTTCCCTGGAGACCAGTAGTAGTTTTCGATGCACGTCTGGAGGCATTCTGTAATCTGTGGACTATCAGGGTGTAGATGAAACGAAAATTGCATCGGGATTGAATACAACAGTCACCATGCGCACTTAACTCCATGGGAGTAATGTCTCAAACAGTCTACGCTTTGATCGTTCCCTGGAAGACCATTAGTAGTTTCCGATGCACATCTGGAGGCATTGTGTAGTCTGTGGACTATCAGAGTGTTGATAAAACACAGAAATTGCATCGCGATTGAATACAGCAGTCACCATGCGCACTTTCCTCAATTGGAGTAATGTCTCAAACTGTCTACGCTTTGATCGTTTCCTGGAAGACCAGTAGTAGTTTCCGATGCGCATCTGGAGGCATTCTGTATTCTGTCGACTATCAGAGTGTTGATTAAACACAGAAATTGCATCGGGATTGAATGCAACAGTCACAATGCGCACTTACTTCCATGGGAGTAATGTCTCAAAAAGGTTACGATTTTATCGTTCCCTGGAAGATCAGTCGTAGTTTCCGATGCACATCTGGAGGCATTCTGTAATCTGTGGAATATCAGAGTGTTGATGAAACACAGAAATTGCATCGGGATTGAATAGAACAGTCACCATGCGCACTTTCCTCCATGGGTGTAATGTCTCAAACAGTTTACGATTTGATCGTTCCCTGGAAGACCAGTAGTAGTTTCCGATGCACGTCTGGAGGCATTCTGCAATCTGTGGACTATCAGAGTGTCGATGAAACACAGAAATTGCATCGGGGTTGAATACAACAGTCACCATGCCCACTTTCCTCCATTGGTGTAATGTCGCAATCAGTCTACGTTTTAATCGTTCCCTGGAAGACCAGTAGTAGTTTCCGATGCACGTCTGGATGCATTCTGTAATCTGTGGACTATCAGAGTGTTAATGAAACACAAAAATTGCATCGGGACTGAAGACAAAAGTCACCATGCGCACATTCCTCCATGAGAGTAATTTCTCAAACAGTCTACGCTTTGATCGTTCCTGGAAGACCAGTACTAGTTTCCGATGCACATCTGGAGGCATTCTGTAATCTGTGGACCATCAGAGTGTTGATGAAACACAGAAATAGCATCGGAATTGAATACAACAGTCACCATGCGCACTTTCCTCCATGGGAGTAATGTCTCATACAGTCTACGCTTTGATCGTTCCCAGGAAGACCAGTAGTAGCTTCCGATGCACATCTGGAGGCATTCTGTAATCTGTGGACTATCAGAGTGTTGAGGAAACACCGAAATTGCTTCGGGATTGAATACAACATTCACCATGCACACATTCCTCCATGGGAGTTATGTCTCAAACTGTCTACGCTTTGATCGTTCCCTGGAGACCAGTAGTAGTTTTCGATGCACGTCTGGAGGCATTCTGTAATCTGTGGACTATCAGAGTGTAGATGAAACCAAAATTGCATCGGGATTGAATACAACATTCACCATGCGCACTTTCCTCCATGGGAGTAATGTCTCAAACAGTCTACGCTTTGATCGTTGCCTGGAAGACCAGTAGTAGTTTCCGATGCACATCTGGAGGCATTCTGTAATCTGTGGACTATCAGAGTGTTGATAAAACGAAAATTGCATCGGGATTGAATACAGCAGTCACCATGCGCACTTTTTTCCATGGGAGTAATGTCTCAAACAGTCTACGCCTTGATTTTTCCCTGGAAGACCAGTAGTAGTTTCCGATGCACATCTGGAGGCATTCTGTAGTCTGTGGACTATCAGAGTGGTGATGAAACACAGAAATTGAATTGGGATTGAATACAACTGTCACCAGGTGCATTTTCCTCCATGGGAGTAATGTCTCAAACAGTCTACGCTTTGATCGTTCCCTTTAAGACCAGAAGTAGTTTCCGATGCACATCTGGAGGCATTCTGTAATCTGTGGACTATCAGAGTGTTGATGAAACACAGAAATTGCATCGGGATTGAATACAACGGTCACCATGTGCACTTTCCTCCATGGGAGTAAAGTCTCAAACAGTCTACGCTTTGATGGTTACCTGGAAGACCTGTTGTAGTTTCCGATTCACATCTGGAGGCATTCTGTAATCTGTGGACTATCAGAGGGTTGATTAAACACAGAATTTGCATCGGGATTGAATACAACAGTCACCATGCGGACTTACCTCCATGGGAGTAATGTCTCAAACAGTCTACGCTTTAATCGATCCCTGGAAGACCAGTAGTAGTTTCCGATGCGCATCTGGAGGCATTCTGTAATCTGTGGATTATCAGAGTGTTGATGAAACACAGAAATTGCATGGGGATTGAATACAACAGTCACCATGTGCACTTACCTCTATGGGAGTAATGTCTCAAACAGTCTACGGTATGATCGTTTCCTGGAAGACCAGTAGTAGTTTCCGATGCACATCTGGTGGCATTCTGTAATCTGTGGACTATCAGGGTGTTGATGAAACAAAAATTGCATCGGGATTGAATACTACAGTCACCATGCGCACTTACCTCCATGGGAGTAATGTCTCAAAGAGTATACGCTTTGATCGTTCCCTGGAAGACCAGTAGTAGTTTCCGATGCACATCTGGAGGCATTCTGTAGTCTGTGGACTATCAGAGTGTTGATGAAACACAGAAATTGCATCGCGATTGAATATAACAGTCGCCATGCGCACATTCCACCGTGGGAGTAATGTCTCAAACAGTCTACGATTTCATCGTTTCCTGGAAGACCCGTAGTAGTTTCTGATGCACATCTGGTGGAATTCTGTATTCTGTCGACTATCAGAGCGTTGATGAAACACAGAAATTGCATCGGGATTGAATACAACAGTCACCATGCGCACTTACATCCATGGGAGTAATGGTTCAAACAGTTTACGCTTTGATCGTTCCATGGAAGACCAGTAGTAGTTTCCTATGCACATCTGGAGGCATTCTGTAATCTGTGGACTATCAGAGTGTTGATGAAACACAGAAATTGCATCGGGATTGAATACAACAGTCACCATGCGCACTTAACTCCATGGGAGTAATGTCTCAAACAGTTTACGCTTTGATCATTCCCTTGGAAGGCCAGTAGGACTTTCCGATGCACATCTGGATGCATTCTGTAATCTGTGGACTATCAGAGTGTTGATGAAACATAGAAATTGCATCGGGATTGAATACAACAGTCACCATGTGCACTATCCTCGAAGGGAGTAATGTCTCAAATAGTCTACGCTTTGATGGTTCCCTGGAAGACCAGTTGTAGTTTCCGATTCACATCTGGAGGCATTCTGTAATCAGTGGACTATTAGAGTGTTGATTAAACACAGAAATTGCATCGGGAGTGAATACAACAGTCACCATGCCCACTTACCTGCATGGGAGAAATGTCTCAAATAGTTTACATTTTCATCGTTCCCTGGAAGACCAGTAGTAGTTTCCGATGCACATCTGGAGGCATTCTGTAATCTGTGGACTATCAGAGTGTTGATAAAACGAAAATTGCATCGGGATTGAATACAGCAGTCACCATGCGCACTTTTTTCCATGGGAGTAATGTCTCAAACAGTCTACGCCTTGATTTTTCCCTGGAAGACCAGTAGTAGTTTCCGATGCACATCTGGAGGCATTCTGTAGTCTGTGGACTATCAGAGTGGTGATGAAACACAGAAATTGAATTGGGATTGAATACAACTGTCACCAGGTGCATTTTCCTCCATGGGAGTAATGTCTCAAACTGTCTACGCTTTGATCGTCCCCTGGAAGACCAGTAGTAGTTTCCGATGCACATCTGGAGGCATTCTGTAGTCTGTGGACTATCAGAGTGGTGATGAAACACAGAAATTTAATTGGGATTGAATACAAGTGTCACCAGGTGCATTTTCCTCCATGGGAGTAATGTCTCAATCAGTCTACGCTTTGATGGTTACCTGGAACTTGTAGTTTCCGATTCACATCTGGAGGCATTCTGTAATCTGTGGACTATCAGAGTGTTGATTAAACACAGAATTTGCATCGGGATTGAAGACAACAGTCACCATGCGCACTTACCTCCATGGGAGTAATGTCTCAAACAGGCTATGCTTTAATCGATCCCTGGAAGACCAGTAGTAGTTTCCGATGCACATCTGGAGGCATTCTGTAATCTGTGGATTATCAGAGTGTTGATGAAACACAGAAATTTCGTGGGGATTGAATACAACAGTCACCATGCGCACTTACCTCCATGGGAGTAATGTCTCAAACAGTCTACGGTTTGATCGTTTCCTGGAAGACCAGTAGTAGTTTTCGATGCACATCTGGAGGCATTCTGTAATCTGTGGACTATCAGGGTGTTGATGAAACAAAAATTGCATCGGGATTGAATACTACAGTCACCATGCGCACTTACCTCCATGGGAGTAATGTCTCAAAGAGTATACGCTTTGATCGTTCCCCGGAAGACCAGTAGTAGTTTCCGATGCACATCTGGAGGCATTCTGTAGTCTGTGGACTATCAGAGTGTTGATGAAACACAGAAATTGCATCGCGATTGAATATAACAGTCGCCATGCGCACATTCCACCGTGGGAGTAATGTCTCAAACAGTCTACGATTTGATCGTTTCCTGGAAGAACCGTAGTAGTTTCTGATGCACATCTGGAGGAATTCTGTATTCTGTCGACTATCAGAGCGTTGAAGAAACACAGAAATTGCATCGTGATTGAATACAACTGTCACCATTCGCACTTACCTCCATGGGAGTAATCGTTCAAACAGTTTACGCTTTGATCGTTCCATGGAAGACCAGTAGTAGTTTCCTATGCACATCTGGAGGCATTCTGTAATCTGTGGACTATCAGAGTGTTGATGAAACACAGAAATAGCATCGGGATTGAATACAACAATCACCATGCGCACTTAACTCCATGGGAGTAATGTCTCAAACAGTTTACGCTTTGATCATTCCCTTGGAAGGCCAGTAGTAGTTTTCGATGCACATCTGGATGCATTCTGTAATCTGTGGACTATCAGAGTGTTGAAGAAACACAGAAATTGCATCGGGATTGAATACAACAGTCACCATACGCACTACCTCCATGGGAGTAAAGTCTCAAACAGTTTACGCTTCGATAGTTCATTGGAAGAACAGTAGTAGTTGACGATGCACATTGTTCCTTGGAAGACCAGTAGTAGTTTGCGATGCACATCTGGAGGCATTCTATAATCTGTGGACTATCAGAGTGTTGATTAAACACAGAAATTGCATCGGGACTATCAGAGTGTTGATGAAACACAAAAATTATATCGTGATTGAATACAACAGTCACCATGCGCACTTACCTCCATGGGAGTAATGTCTCAAACAGTCTACGCTTTGATCGTATCCTGGAAGACCAGTAGTAGTTTCCGATGCACATCTGGAGGCATTCTGTAATCTGTGGACTATCAGAGTGTTAATGAAACCACAATTGCATCGGGATTGAATACAACAGTCACCATGCGCACTTTCCTCCATGGGAGTAATGTCTGAAACAGTCTACGCTTTGATCGTTCCCTGGAAGACCAGTAGTAGTTCCGATGCAGATTTGGAGGAATTCTGTAATCAGTGGACTATCAGAGTGTTAATGAAACACAGAAATTGCATCGGGATTGAGTACAAGAGTCACCATGCGCACTGTCCTATATGGGAGTAATGTCTCAAACAGTCTACGCTTTGATCGTTCCTTGTAAGACCAGTAGTAGTTTCCGATGCTCATCTGGAGGCATTCTGTATTCTGTCGACTATCAGAGTGTTGATGAAACACAGATATTGCATCGGGATTGAATACAACAGTCACCATGCGCACTTACCCTCATGGGAGTAATGCCTGAAACAGTTTACGTTTTGATCGTTCCCTGGAAGACCAGTAGTAGTTTCCGATGCACATCTGGAGGCATTCTGTAATCTGTGGACTATCAGAGGGTTGATGAAACACAGAAATTGCATCGGGATCCAATACAACAGTCACCGTGCCCACTTACCTCCATGGGAGTAATGTCTCAAACAGTTTCCATTTCGATCGTTCCCTGGAAGACCAGTAGTAGTTTCCGATGCACATCTGCAGGCATTCTGCAATCTGTGGACTGTCAGGGTGTTGATGAAACACAGAAATTGCATTAAGATTGAATACTACAGTCACCATGAGCACTTTCCCCCATGGGAGTAATGTCTCAAACATTTTACGCTTTGATCGTTTCCTGGAAGACCAGTAGTAGTTTCCGATCCACATCTGGAGGCATTCTGTAATATGTGGACTATCAGAGTGTTAATGAAACACAGAAATTGCATCGGGATTGAGTACAACAGTCACCATGCCCACTGTCCTATATGGGAGTAATGTCTCAAACAGTCTACGCTTTGATCGTTCCTTGGAAGACCAGTAGTAGTTTCCGATGCTCATCTGGAGGCATTCTGTATTCTGTCGACTATCAGAGTGTTGATGAAACACAGATATTGCATCGGGATTGAATACAACAGTTACCATGCGCACTTACCCTCATGGGAGTAATGCCTGAAACAGTTTACGTTTTGATCGTTAACTGGAAGACCAGTAGTAGTTTCCGATGCACATCTGGAGGCATTCTGTAATCTGTGGACTATCAGAGTGTTGATGAAACACAGAAGTTGCATTGCGATTGAATACAACAGTCACCATGCGCACTTACCTCCATGGGAGTACCGTCACAAACAGATTACGCTATAATCGTTCCCTTGGAAGGACCAGTAGTAGTTTCCGATGCACATCTGGAGGCATTCTGTAATCTGTGGACTATCAGAGTGTTGATGAAACACAGAAATTGCATCGGGATTGAATACAACAGTCACCATGCGCACTTACCTCCATGGGAGTAATGTCTCAAACATTCTACGCTTTGATCGTTTCCTGGAAGACCAGTAGTAGTTTCCGATCCACATCTGAAGGCAGTCTGTAATCTGAGGACTATCAGAGTGTTAATGAAACCACAATTGCATCGGGATTGAATACAACAGTCACCATGCGCACTTTCCTCCATGGGAGTAATGTCTCAAACAGTCTACGCTTTGATCGTTTCCTGGAAGACCAGTAGTAGTCTCCGATGCACATCTGGAGGCATTCTGTAATCTATGGACTATCAGAGTGTTGATGAAACACAGAAGTTGCATTGGGATTGAATACAACAGTCACCATGCGCACTTACCTCCATGGGAGTACCGTCACAAACAGTTTACGCTTTGATCGTTCCCTTGGGAGGACCAGTAGTAGTTTCCGATGCACATCTGGAGGCATTCTGTAATCTGTGGACTATCAGAGTGTTGATGAAACACAGAAATGGCATCGGGATTGAATACAACAGTCACCATGCGCACTTACCTCCATGGGAGTAATGTCTCAAACGTTCTACGCTTTGATCGTTTCCTGGAAGACCAGTAGTAGTTTCCGATTCACATCTGGAGGCATTCTGTAATCTGAGGACTATCAGAGTGTTAATGAAACCACAATTGCATCGGGATTGAATACAACAGTCACCATGCGCACTTTCCTCCATTGTAGTAATGTCTCAAACAGTCTACGCTTTGATCGTTTCTTGGAAGACCAGTAGTAGTCTCCGATGCACATCTGGAGGCATTCTGTAATCTGTGGACTATCAGAGTGTTGATGAAACCAAAATTGCATCGGGATTGAATACAACAGTCAACATGCGCACTTTCCACCATGAGAGTAATGTCTCAAACAGTTTACGCTTTGATCGTTCCCTGGAAGACCAGTAGCAGTTTCCGATGCACATCAGGTGGCATTCTGTAATCTGTGGACTATCAGAGTGTTGATGAAACACCGAAATAGCATCGGGATTAAATACAACAGTCACCATGCGCACTTTCCCCCATGTGAGTAATGCCTCAAACAGTTTACGCTTTGATCATTTCCTGGAAGACCAGTAGTAGTTTCCGATCCACATCTGGAGGCATCCTGTAATATGTGGACAATCAGAGTGTTGATGAAACACAGAAATTGCATCGGGATCGAATACAACAGTCACCATGCCCACTTACCTCCATGGGAGTAATGTCTCAAACAGTTTCCATTTTGATCGTTCCCTGGAAGACCAGTAGTAGTTTCCGATGCACATCTGCAGGCATTCTGCATTCTGTGGACTGTCAGGGTGTTGATGAAACACAGGAATTGCATCGGGATTGAATACTACAGTCACCATGAGCACTTTCCCCCATGGCAGTAATGTCTCAAACAGTTTACGCTTTGATCATTTCCTGGAAGACCAGTAGTAGTTTCCGATCCACATCTGGAGGCATTCTGTAATATGTGGACTATCAGAGTGTTAATGAAACACAGAAATAGCATCGGGATTGAGTACAACAGTCACCATGCGCACTGTCCTATATGGGAGTAATGTCTCAAACAGTCTACGCTTTGATCGTTCCTTGGAAGACCAGTAGTTGTTTCCGATGCTCATCTGGAGGCATTCTGTATTCTGTCGACTATCAGAGTGTTGATGAAACACAGATATTGCATCGGGATTGAATACAACAGTCACCATGCGCACTTACCCTCATGGGAGTAATGCCTGAAACAGTTTATGTTTTGATCGTTAACTGGAAGACCAGTAGTAGTTTCCGATGCACATCTGGAGGCACTCTGTAATCTGTGGACTATCAGAGTGTTGATGAAACACAGAAGTTGCATTGGGATTGAATACAACAGTCACCATGCGCACTTACCTCCATGGGAGTACCGTCACAAACAGATTACGCTTTGATCGTTCCCTTGGAAGGACCAGTAGTAGTTTCCGATGCACATCTGGAGGCATTCTGTAATCTGTGGACTATCAGAGTGTAGATGAAACCCAAATTGCATCGGGATTGAATACAACAGTCACCATGCGCACTTCCCTCCATGGGAGTAATGTCTCAAACGGTCTACGCTTTGATCGTTTCCTGGAAGACCAGTAGTAGCCTCCGATGCACATCTAGAGGCATTCTGTAATCTGTGGACTATCAGAGTGTTGATGAAACCAAAATTGCATCGGGATTGAATACAACAGTCAACATGCGCACATTCCACCATGAGAGTAATGTCTCAAACAGTTTACGCTTTGATCGTTCCCTGGAAGACCAGTAGCAGTTTCCGATGCACATCTGGTGGCATTCTGTAATCTGTGGACTATCAGAGTGTTGATGAAACACCGAAATAGCATCGGGATTTAATACAACAGTCACCATGCGCACTTTCCCCCATGGGAGTAATGTCTTAAACAGTTTACGCTTTGATCATTCCGTGGAAGACCAGTAGTAGTTTCCGATCCACATCTGGAGGCATTCTGTAATATGTGGACAATCAGAGTGTTGATGAAACACAGAAATTGCATCGGGATCGAATACAACAGTCACCATGCCCACTTACCTCCATGGGAGTAATGTCTCAAACAGTTTCCATTTTGATCGTTCCTGGAAGACCAGTAGTAGTTTCCGATGCACATCTGCAGGCATTCTGCAATCTGTGGACTGTCAGGGTGTTGATGAAACACAGGAATTGCATCGGGATTGAATACTACAGTCACCATGCGCACTTACCTCCATGGGAGTACCGTCTCAAACAGTTTACGCTTTGATCGTTCCCTTGGAAAGACCAGTAGTAGTTTCCGATGCACATGTGGAGGCATTCTGTAATCTGTGGACTCTCAGAGGGTTGATGAAAAAAAAAAATTGCATCGGGATTGAATACAACAGTCACCATGCGCACTTTCCTCCATGGGAGTAATGTCTCAAACAGTCTACGCTTTGATCGTTCCCTGGAAAACCAGTAGTAGTTTCCGATGCACATCTGGAGGCATTCTGCAATCTGTGGACTGCCAGAGTGTTGATGAAAAAAAAATTGCATCGGGATTGAATACAACAGTCACCATGCGCACTTACCTCCATGGGAGTAATGTCTCAAACTGTTTACGCTTTGATCGTTCCCTGGAAGACCAGTAGTAGTTTCCGATGCACATCTGGAGGCATTCTGCAATCTGTGGACTGCCAGGGTGTTGATGAAACACAGAAATTGCATCGGGATTGAATACAACAGTCACCATGCGCACTTACCTCCATGGGAGTTACGTCTCAAACAGTTTACGCTTTGATCGTTCCCTTGGAAGACCAGTAGTAGTTTCCGATGCACATCTGGAGACATTCTGTAATCTGTGGACTATCAGAGTGTTGATGAAACACAGAAATTACATTGGGATTGAATACAACAGTCACCATGCGCACTTACCCTCATGGGAGTAATGCCTGAAACAGTTTACGATTTGATCGTTAACTGGAAGACCAGTAGTAGTTTCCGATTCACATCTGGAGGCATTCTGTAATCTGAGGACTATCAGAGTGTTAATGAAACTACAATTGCATCGGGATTGAATACAACAGTCACCATGCGCACTTTCCTCCATGGGAGTAATGTCTCAAACAGTCTACGCTTTGATCGTTTCCTGGAAGACCAGTAGTAGTCTCCGATGCACATCTGGAGGCATTCTGTAATCTGTGGACTATCAGAGTGTTGATGAAACCAAAATTGCATCGGGATTGAATACTACAGTCAACATTCGCACTTTCCACCATGAGAGTAATGTCTCAAACAGTTTACGCTTTGATCGTTCCCTGGAAGAGCAGTAGCAGTTTCCGATGCACATCTGGTGGCATTCTGTAATCTGTGGACTATCAGAGTGTTGATGAAACACCGAAATAGCATCGGGATTAAATACAACAGTCACCATGCGCACTTTCCCCCATGGCAGTAATGTCTTAAACTGTTTACGCTTTGATCATTTCCTGGAAGACCAGTAGTAGTTTCCGATCCACATCTGGAGGCATTCTGTAATATGTGGACAATCAGAGTGTTGATGAAACCCAGAAATTGCATCGGGATCGAATACAACAGTCACCATGCCCACTTACCTCCATGGGAGTAATGTCTCAAACAGTTTCCATTTTGATCGTTCCTGGAAGACCAGTAGTAGTTTCTGATGCACATCTGCAGGCATTCTGCAATCTGTGGACTGTCAGGGTGTTGATGAAACACAGGAATTGCATCGGGATTGAATACTACAGTCACCATGCGCACTTACCTCCATGGGAGTACCGTCTCAAACAGTTTACGCTTTGATCGTTCCCTTGGAAAGACCAGTAGTAGTTTCCGATGCACATGTGGAGGCATTCTCTAATCTGTGGACTCTCAGAGTGTTGATGAAAAAAAAAATTGCATCGGGATTGAATACAACAGTCACCATGCGCACTTTCCTCCATGGGAGTAATGTCTCAAACAGTCTACGCTTTGATCGTTCCCTGGAAGACCAGTAGTAGTTTCCGATGCACATCTGGAGGCATTCTGCAATCTGTGGACTGCCAGAGTGTTGATGAAAAAAAATTGCATCGGGATTGAATACAACAGTCACCATGCGCACTTACCTCCATGTGAGTAATGTCTCAGACTGTTTACGCTTTGATCGTTCCCTGGAAGACCAGTAGTAGTTTCCGATGCACATCTGGAGGCATTCTGCAATCTGTGGACTTCCAGGGTGTTGATGAAACACAGAAATTGCATCGGGATTGAATACAACAGTCACCATGCGCACTTACCTCCATGGGAGTTACGTCTCAAACAGTTTACGCTTTGATCGTTCCCTTGCAAGACCAGTAGTAGTTTCCGATGCACATCTGGAGACATTCTGTAATCTGTGGACTATCAGAGTGTTGATGAAACACAGATATTGCATTGGGATTGAATACAACAGTCACCATGCGCACTTTCCTCTATGGGAGTAATGTCTCAAACAGTCTACGCTTTGATCGTTCCCTGGAAGACCAGTAGTAGTTTCCGATGCACATCTGGAGGCATTCTGTATTCTGTCGACTATCAGAGTGTTGATGAAACACAGACATTGCATCGGGATGGAATACAACAGTCACCATGCGCACTTACCTCCATGGGAGTAATGTCTCAAACAGTTTACGTTTTGATCGTTCCCTGGAAGACCAGTAGTAGCTCCGATGCACATCTTGAGGCATTCTGTAATCTGTGGACTATCAGAGTGTTGATGAAACACAGAAGTTGCATTGGGATTGAATACAACAGTCACCCTGCGCACTTTCCTCCATGGGAGTAATGTCTCAAACAGTCTACGCTTCGAACGTTTCCTGGAAGACCAGTAGTAGTCTCCGATGCACATCTGGAGGCATTCTGTAATCTGTGGAGTATCAGAGTGTTGATGAAACCAAAATTGAATTGGGATTGAATACAACAGTCTCCATGCGCACTTTCCTCCATGAGAGTAATGTCTCAAACAGTTTACGCTTTGATCATTTCCCGGAAGACCAGTAGTAGTTTCCGATGCACATCTGGAGGCATTCTGTAATATGTGGACAATCAGAGTGTTGATGAAACACAGGAATTGCATCGGGATCGAATACAAGAGCCACCATTCCCACTTACCTCCATGGGAGTAATGTCTCAAACTGTTTACATTTTGATCGTTCCCTGGAACACCAGTAGTAGTTTCTGATGCACATCTGCAGGCATTCTGCAATCTGTGGACTGTCAGGGTATTGATGAAACACAGAAATTGCATCGGGATTGAATACAACAGTCACCATGCGCACATTCCTCCGTGGCAGTAATGTCTCAAACAGTTTACGCTTTGATCGTATCCTGGAAGACCAGTAGTAGTTTCCGATGCACATCTGGAGGCATTCTGTAATCTGTGGACTATCAGAGTGTTAATGAAACCACAATTGCATCGGGATTGAATACAACAGTCACCACGCGCACTTTCCTCCATAGGAGTAATGTCTGAAACAGTCTACGCTTTGATCGTTCCCTGGAAGACCAGTAGGAGTTCCGATGCAGATTTGGAGGAATTCTGTAATCTGTGGACTATCAGAGTGTTAATGAAACACAGAAATTGCATCGGGATTGAGTACAACAGTCAGCATGCGCACTGTCCTGTATGGGAGTAATGTCTCAAACAGTCTACGCTTTGATCGTTCATTGGAAGACCAGTAGTAGTTTCCGATGCACATCTGGAGGCATTCTGTATCCTGTCGACTATCAGAGTGTTGATGAAACACAGATATTGCATCGGGATTGAATACAACAGTCACCATGAGCACTTAACCTCATGGGAGTAATGTCTGAAACAGTTTACGTTTTGATCGTTCCCTGGAAGACCAGTAGTAGTTTCCGATGCACATCTGGAGGCATTCTGTAATCTGTGGAATATCAGAGTGTTGATGAAACACAGAAGTTGCATTGGGATTGAATACAACAGTCACCATGCGCACTTACCTCCATGGGAGTACTGTCACAAACAGTTTCCGCTTTGATCGTTCCCTGGAAGACCAGTAGTAGTTTCCGATGCACATCTGGAGGCATTCTGCAATCTGTGGACTGCCAGGGTGTTGATGAAACACAGAAATTGCATCGGGATTGAATACAACAGTCACCATGCGCACTTACCTCCATGGGAGTTACGTCTTAAACAGTTTACGCTTTGATCGTTCCCTTGGAAGACCAGTAGTAGTTTCCGATGCACATCTGGAGACATTCTGTAATCTGTGGACTATCAGAGTGTTGATGAAACACAGATATTGCATTGGGATTGAATACAACAGTCACCATGCGCACTTTCCTCTATGGGAGTAATGTCTCAAACAGTCTACGCTTTGATCGTTCCCTGGAAGACCAGTAGTAGTTTCCGATGCACATCTGGAGGGATTCTGTATTCTGTCGACTATCAGAGTGTTGATGAAACACAGAAATTGCATCGGGATTGAATACAACAGTCACCCTGCGCACTTTCCTCCATGGGAGTAATGTCTCAAACAGTCTACGCTTCGAACGTTTCCTGGAAGACCAGTAGTAGTCTCCGATGCACATCTGGAGGCATTCTGTAATCTGTGGAGTATCAGAGTGTTGATGAAACCAAAATTGCATCGGGATTGAATACAACAGTCACCATGCGCACTTTCCTCCATGAGAGTAATGTCTCAAACAGTTTACGCTTTGATCATTTCCCGGAAGACCAGTAGTAGTTTCCGATGCACATCTGGAGGCATTCTGTAATATGTGGACAATCAGAGTGTTGATGAAACACAGAAATTGCATTGGGATCGAATACAAGAGTCACCATGCCCACTTACCTCCATGGGAGTAATGTCTCAAACAGTTTACATTTTGATCGTTCCCTGGAACTCCAGTAGTAGTTTCTGATGCACATCTGCAGGCCTGCTGCAAACTGTGGACTGTCAGGGTATTGATGAAACACAGAAATTGCATCGGGATTGAATACAACAGTCACCATGCGCACTTTCCTACATAGGGGTAATGTCTCAAACAGTTTACGCTTTGATCGTATCCTGGAAGACCAGTAGCAGTTTCCGATGCACATCTGGAGGCATTCTGTAATCTGTGGACTATCAGAGTGTTAATGAAACCACAATTGCATCGGGATTGAATACAACAGTTACCATGCGCACTTTCCTCCATGGGAGTAATGTCTGAAACAGTCTACGCTTTGATCGTTCCCTGGAAGACCAGTAGGAGTTCCGATGCAGATTTGGAGGAATTCTGTAATCTGTGGACTATCAGAGTGTTAATGAAACACAGAAATTGCATCGGGATTGAGTACAACAGTCAGCATGCGCACTGTCCAATATGGGAGTAATGTCTCAAACAGTCTACGCTTTGATCGTTCATTGGAAGACCAGTAGTAGTTTCCGATGCACATCTGGAGGCATTCTGTATCCTGTCGACTATCAGAGTGTTGATGAAACACAGATATTGCATCGGGATTGAATACAACAGTCACCATGCGCACTTACCCTCATGGGAGTAATGTCTGAAACAGTTTACGTTTTGATCGTTCCCTGGAAGACCAGTAGTAGTTTCCGATGCACATCTGGAGGCATTCTGTATCCTGTCGATTATCAGAGTGTTGATGAAACACAGATATTGCATTGGGATTGAATACAACTGTCACCATGCGCACTTACCCTCATGGGAGTAATGTCTGAAACAGTTTACGTTTTAATCGTTCCCTGGAAGACCAGTAGTAGTTTCCGATGCACATCTGGAGGCATTCTGTAATCTGTGGGCTATCAGAGTGTTGATGAAACACAGAAATTGCATCGGGATTGAATACAACAGTCACCATGCGCACTTACCTCCATGGGAGTAATGTCTCAAACAGTCTATGCTTTGATCGTTTCCTGGAAGACCAGTAGTAGTTTCCGATTCACATCTGGAGGCATTCTGTAATCTGAGGACTATCAGAGTGTTAATGAAACCACAATTGCATCGGGATTGAATACAACAGTCCCCATGCGCACTTACCTCCATGGGAGTACCGTCTCAAACAGTTTACGCTTTGATTGTTCCCTTGGAAAGACCAGTAGTAGTTTCCGATGCACATGTGGAGGCATTCAGTAATCTGTGGACTATAAGAGTGTTGATGAAAAAAAAAATTGCATCGGGATTGAATACAACAGTCACCATGCGCACTTTCCTCCATGGGAGTAATGTCTCAAACAGTCTACGCTTTGATCGGTCCCTGGAAGACCAGTAGTAGTTTCCGATGCACATCTGGAGGCATTCTGCAATCTGTGGACTGCCAGAGTGTTGATGAAAAAAAAATTGCATCGGGATTGAATACAACAGTCACCATGCGCACTTACCTCCATTGGAGTAATGTCTCAAACTGTTTACGCTTTGATCGTTCCCTGGAAGACCAGTAGTAGTTTCCGATGCACATCTGGAGGCATTCTGCAATCTGTGGACTGCCAGGGTGTTGATGAAACACAGAAATTGCATCGGGATTGAATATAACAGTCACCATGCGCACTTACCTCCATGGGAGTAACGTCTCAAACAGTTTACGCTTTGATCGTTTCCTTGGAAGACCAGCAGTAGTTTCCGATGCACATCTGAAGGCATTCTGTAATCTGTGGACTATCGGAGTGTTTATGAAACACAGAAATTGCATCGGGATCGTGTACAACAGTCAAAATTGCGCACTGTCCTATATGGGAGTAATGTCTCAAACAGTCTACGCTTTGATCGTTCCTTGGAAGACCAGTAGTAGTTTGCGATGCACATCTGGAGGCATTCTGTAATCTGTGGACTGTCAGAATGTAGATGAAACACAGAAATTGCATCGGGATTGAATACAAAATTCACCTTGCGTACTTACCTCCATGGGAGTATGTCTCAAACAGTTTACGCTTTCATCGTTCCCTTGGAAGACCAGTAGTAGTTTCCGATGCACATCTGGAGACATTCGGTAACCTGTGGACTATCAGAGTGTTGATGAAACACAGAAATTGCATTGGGATTGAATACAAGGGTCACCATGCGCACTTTCCTCTATGGGAGTAATGTCTCAAACAGTCTACGCTTTGATCGTTCCCTAGAAGACCAGTAGTAGTTTCCGATGCACATCTGGAGGCATTCTGTATTCTGTCGACTATCAGATTGTTGATGAAACACAGATATTGCATCGCGATTGAATACAACAGTCACCATGCGCACTTACCTCCATGGGAGTAATGTCTCGAACAGTTTACGTTTTGATCGTTCCCTGGAAGACCAGTAGTAGTTTCCGATGCACATCTGGAGGCATTCTGCAATCTGTGGACTGCCAGGGTGTTGATGAAACACAGAAATTGCATCGGGATTGAATACAACAGTCACCATGCGCACTTACCTCCATGGGAGTAACGTCTCAAACAGTTTACGCTTTGATCGTTCCCTTGGAAGACCAGTAGTAGTTTCCGATGCACATCTGGAGGCATTCTGTAATCTGTGGACTATCGGAGTGTTTATGAAACACAGAAATTGCATCAGGATTGTGTACAACAGTCAAAATTGCGCACTGTCCTATATGGGAGTAATGTCTCAAACAGTGTACGCTTTGATCGTTCCTTGGAAGACCAGTAGTAGTTTGCAAAGCACATCTGGAGGCATTCTGTAATCTGTGGACTGTCAGAATGTAGATGAAACAAAGAAATTGCATCGGGATTGAATACAAAATTCACCTTGCGTACTTACCTCCATGGGAGTATGTCTGAAACAGTTTACGCTTTGATCGTTCCCTTGGAAGACCAGTAGTAGTTTCCGATGCACATCTGGAGACATTCGGTAATCTGTGGACTATCAGAGTGTTGATGAAACACAGAAATTGCATTGGGATTGAATACAAGGGTCACCATGCGCACTTTCCTCTATGGGAGTAATGTCTCAAACAGTCTACGCTTTGATCGTTCCCTAGAAGACCAGTAGTAGTTTCCGATGCACATCTGGAGGCATTCTGTATTCTGTCGACTATCAGAGTGTTGATGAAACACAGATATTGCATCGGGATTGAATACAACAGTCACCATGCGCACTTACCTCCATGGGAGTAATGTCTCAAACAGATTACGTTTTGATCGTTCCCTGGAAGACCAGTAGTAGTTACCGATGCACATCTGCAGGCATTGTGCAATCTGTGGACTGTCAGGGTGTTGATGAAACACAGAAATTGCATCGGGATTGAAAACTACAGTCACCATGCGCACTTACCTCCATGCGAGTACCGTCACAAACAGTTTACGCTTTGATCGTTCCCTTGGAAGGACCAGTAGTAGTTTCCGATGCACATGTGGAGGCATTCTGTAATCTGTGGACTATCAGAGTGTTGATGAAAAAAAAAATTGCATCGGGATTGAATACAACAGTCACCATGCGCACATTCCTCCATGGGAGTAATATCTCAAACAGTCTAAGCTTTGATCGTTTCCTGGACGACAAGTAGTAGTGCCGATGCACATCTGGAGGCATTCTGTAATCTGTGGACAATCAGAGTGTTGATGAAACCCAGAAATTGCATCGGGATCGAATACAACAGTCACCATTCCCCACTTACCTCCATGGGAGTTATCTCTCAAACTGTTTACGCTTTGATCGTTCCCTGGAAGACCAGTAGTAGTTTCCGATGCACATATGGAGGAATTCTGCAATCTGTGGACTGCCAGGGTGTTGATGAAACACAGAAATTGCATAGGGATTGAGTACAACAGTCACCATGCGCACTTACCTCCATGGGAGAAACGTCTCAAACAGTTTACGCTTTGATCGTTCCCTTGGAAGACCAGTAGTAGTTTCCGATGCACATCTGGAGGCATTCTGTAATCTGTTGACTATCAGAGTGTTGATGAAACACAGAAATTGCATCGGGATTGTGTACAAGAGTCACCATGCGCACTCTCCTATATGGGAGTAATGTCTCAAACAGTCTACGCTTTGATCGTTCCTTGGAAGACCAGTAGTAGTTCCCGATGCACATCTGGAGGCATTCTGTAATCTGTGGACTATCAGAGTGTTGATGAAACACAGAAATTGCATTAAGATTGAATACAACAGTCACCATGCGCACTTACCTCCATGGGAGTAATGTCTCAAAAAGTCTACGCTTTGATCGTTTCCTGGAAGACCAGTAGTAGTCTCCGATGCACTTCTGGAGGCATTCTGTAATCTGTGAACTATCAGAGAGTTGATGAAACCAAAATTGCATCGGGATTGAATACAACAGTCACCATGCAAACTTTCCTCCATTAGAGTAATGTTTCAAACAGTCTAAACTTTGATCGTTCCCTGCAAGACCAGTAGTAGTTTCCGATACACATCTGGAGGCATTCTGTAATATGTGGACAATCAGAGTGTTGATGAAACAAAGAAATTGCATCGGGATTGAATACAACAGTCACCATGCCCACTTACCTCCATGGGAGTAATGTCACAAACAGTTTACATTTTGATCGTTCCCTGGAAGACCAGTAGTAGTTTCCGATGCACATCTGCAGGCATTCTGCAATCTGTGGACTGTCAGGGTGTTGATGAAACACAGAAATTGCATCGGGATTGAATACTACAGTCACCATGCGCACTTACCTCCATGGGAGTACCGTCTCAAACAGTTAACGCTTTGATCGTTCCCTTGGAAGGACCAGTTGTAGTATCCGATGCACATCTGGAGGCATTCTGTAATCTGTGGACTATCAGAGTGTTGATGAAACACAGAAATTGCATCGGGATTGAATACAACAGTCACCATGCGCACTTAACTCCATGGGAGTAATGTCTCAAACAGTCTACGCTTTGATCGTTTCCTGGAAGACCAGTAGTAGTTTCCGATGCACATCTGGAGGCATTCTGTAATCTGTGGACTATCAGAGTGTTAATGAAACCAAAATTGCATCGGGATTGAATACAACAGTCACCATGCGCACTTTCCTCCATGGGAATAATGTCTCAAACAATCTACGCTTCGATCGTTTCCTGGAAGACCAGTAGTAGTCTCCGATGCACATCTGGAGGCATTCTGTAATCTGTGGACTATCAGAGTGTTGATGAAACCAAAATTGCTTCGGGACTGAATACAACAGTCAACATGAGCACCTTCCTCCATGAGAGTAATGTCTCAAACAGTTTACGCTTTGAACATTTCCTGGAAGACCAGTAGTAGTTTCCGTTGCACATCTGAAGGTATTCTGTAATATGTGGACTGTCAGGGTGTTGATGAAACACAGAAATTGCATCGGGATTGAATACTACAGTCACCATGCGCACTTACCTCCATGGGAGTACCGTCTCAAACAGTTTACGCTTTGATCGTTCCCTTGGAAGGACCAGTAGTAGTTTCCGATGCACATGTGGAGGCATTCTTTAATCTGTGGACTATCAGAGTGTTGATGAAACAGAAATTGCATCGGGATTGAATACAACAGTCACCATGCGCACTTACCTCCATGGTGGTAATGTCTCAAACATTCTACGCTTTGATCGTTTCCTGGAAGACCAGTAGTAGTTTCCGATGCATATGTGGAGGCATTCTGTAATCTGTGGACTATCAGAGTGTTAATGAAACTACAATTTCATCGGGATTGAATACAACAGTCACCATGCGAACTTACCTCCATGGGTGTAATCTCTCAAACTGTTTACGCTTTGATCGTTACCTGGAAGACCAGTAGTAGTTTCCGATGCACATCAGGAGGCATTCTGCAATCAATGGACTGCCAGGGTGTTGATGAAACACAGAAATTGCATGGAGATTGAATACAACAGTCACCATGCGCACTTACCTCCATGGTAGTAACGTCTCAAACAGTTTACGCTTTGATCGTTCCCTTGGAAGACCAGTAGTAGTTTCCGATGCACATCTGGAGGCATTCTGTAATCTGTGGACTATCAGAGTGTTGATGAAACACAGAACTTGCATCGGGATTGAGTACAACAGTCACCATGCGCACTGTCCTATATGGGTGTATTGTCTCAAACAGTCAACGGTTGATCGTTCCTTGGAAGACCAGTAGTAGTTTGAGATGCACATCTGGAGGCATTCTGTAATCTGTGGACTGTCAGAATGTTGATGAAACACAGAAATTGCATAGGGATTTAATACAAAATTCACCATGCGCACTTACCTCCATGGGAGTAATGTCTCAAACAGTCTACGCTTTGATCGTTCCTTGGAAGACCAGTAGTAGTTCCCGATGCACATCTGGAGGCATTCTGTAATCTGTGGACTATCAGAGTGTTGATGAAACACAGAAATTGCATTAAGATTGAATACAACAGTCACCATGCGCACTTACCTCCATGGGAGTAATGTCTCAAAAAGTCTACGCTTTGATCGTTTCCTGGAAGACCAGTAGTAGTCTCCGATGCACTTCTGGAGGCATTCTGTAATCTGTGAACTATCAGAGAGTTGATGAAACCAAAATTGCATCGGGATTGAATACAACAGTCACCATGCAAACTTTCCTCCATTAGAGTAATGTTTCAAACAGTCTAAACTTTGATCGTTCCCTGCAAGACCAGTAGTAGTTTCCGATACACATCTGGAGGCATTCTGTAATATGTGGACAATCAGAGTGTTGATGAAACAAAGAAATTGCATCGGGATTGAATACAACAGTCACCATGCCCACTTACCTCCATGGGAGTAATGTCACAAACAGTTTACATTTTGATCGTTCCCTGGAAGACCAGTAGTAGTTTCCGATGCACATCTGCAGGCATTCTGCAATCTGTGGACTGTCAGGGTGTTGATGAAACACAGAAATTGCATCGGGATTGAATACTACAGTCACCATGCGCACTTACCTCCATGGGAGTACCGTCTCAAACAGTTAACGCTTTGATCGTTCCCTTGGAAGGACCAGTTGTAGTATCCGATGCACATCTGGAGGCATTCTGTAATCTGTGGACTATCAGAGTGTTGATGAAACACAGAAATTGCATCGGGATTGAATACAACAGTCACCATGCGCACTTAACTCCATGGGAGTAATGTCTCAAACAGTCTACGCTTTGATCGTTTCCTGGAAGACCAGTAGTAGTTTCCGATGCACATCTGGAGGCATTCTGTAATCTGTGGACTATCAGAGTGTTAATGAAACCAAAATTGCATCGGGATTGAATACAACAGTCACCATGCGCACTTTCCTCCATGGGAATAATGTCTCAAACAATCTACGCTTCGATCGTTTCCTGGAAGACCAGTAGTAGTCTCCGATGCACATCTGGAGGCATTCTGTAATCTGTGGACTATCAGAGTGTTGATGAAACCAAAATTGCTTCGGGACTGAATACAACAGTCAACATGAGCACCTTCCTCCATGAGAGTAATGTCTCAAACAGTTTACGCTTTGAACATTTCCTGGAAGACCAGTAGTAGTTTCCGTTGCACATCTGAAGGTATTCTGTAATATGTGGACTGTCAGGGTGTTGATGAAACACAGAAATTGCATCGGGATTGAATACTACAGTCACCATGCGCACTTACCTCCATGGGAGTACCGTCTCAAACAGTTTACGCTTTGATCGTTCCCTTGGAAGGACCAGTAGTAGTTTCCGATGCACATGTGGAGGCATTCTTTAATCTGTGGACTATCAGAGTGTTGATGAAACAGAAATTGCATCGGGATTGAATACAACAGTCACCATGCGCACTTACCTCCATGGTGGTAATGTCTCAAACATTCTACGCTTTGATCGTTTCCTGGAAGACCAGTAGTAGTTTCCGATGCATATGTGGAGGCATTCTGTAATCTGTGGACTATCAGAGTGTTAATGAAACTACAATTTCATCGGGATTGAATACAACAGTCACCATGCGAACTTACCTCCATGGGTGTAATCTCTCAAACTGTTTACGCTTTGATCGTTACCTGGAAGACCAGTAGTAGTTTCCGATGCACATCAGGAGGCATTCTGCAATCAATGGACTGCCAGGGTGTTGATGAAACACAGAAATTGCATGGAGATTGAATACAACAGTCACCATGCGCACTTACCTCCATGGTAGTAACGTCTCAAACAGTTTACGCTTTGATCGTTCCCTTGGAAGACCAGTAGTAGTTTCCGATGCACATCTGGAGGCATTCTGTAATCTGTGGACTATCAGAGTGTTGATGAAACACAGAACTTGCATCGGGATTGAGTACAACAGTCACCATGCGCACTGTCCTATATGGGTGTATTGTCTCAAACAGTCAACGGTTGATCGTTCCTTGGAAGACCAGTAGTAGTTTGAGATGCACATCTGGAGGCATTCTGTAATCTGTGGACTGTCAGAATGTTGATGAAACACAGAAATTGCATAGGGATTTAATACAAAATTCACCATGCGCACTTACCTCCATGGGAGTAATGTCTCAAACAGTTTACGCTTTGATCGTTCCCTTGGAAGACCAGTAGTAGTTTCCGATGCACATCTGGAGACATTCTGTAATCTGTGGACCATCAGAGTGTTGATGAAACACAGAAATTGCATTGGGATTGAATACAACAGTCACCTGTTACAGTTACCTCCATGGTAGTAAAGTCTCAAACAGTTTACGCTTTGATCGTTCCCTTGAAAGACCAGTAGTAGTTTCCGATGCACATGTGGAGGCATTCTGTAATCTGTGGGCTATCAGAGTGTTGATGAAACACAGAAATTGCATCGGGATTGTGTACAACAGTCAAAATTGCGCACTGTCCTATATGGGAGTAATGTCTCAAACAGTCTACGCTTTGATCGTTCCCTGGAAGACCAGTAGTAGTTTCCGATGCACGTCTGGAGGCATTCTGTATTCTGTCGACTAACAGAGTGTTGATGAAACACAGATATTGCATCGGGATTGAATACAACAGTCACCATGCGCACTTACCTCCATGGGAGTACCGTCACAAACAGTTTACGCTTTGATCGTTCCCTTGGAAAGACCAGTAGTAGTTTCCGATGCACATCTGGAGGCATTCTGTAATCTGTGGACTATCAGAGTGTTGATGAAACACAGAAATTGCATCGGGATTGAATACAACAGTCACCATGCGCACTTACCTCCATGGGAGTAATGTCTCAAACATTCTGCGCTTTGATCGTTTCCTGGAAGACCAGTAGTAGTTTCCGATTCACATCTGGAGGCATTCTGTAATCTGAGGACTATCAGAGTGTTAATGAAACCACAATTGCATCGGGATTGAATACAACAGTCACCATGCGCACTTACCTCCATGGGAGTAACGTCTCAAACAGTTTACGCTTTGATCGTTCCCTTGGAAGACCAGTAGTAGTTTCCGATGCACATCTGGAGGCATTCTGTAATCTGTGGACTATCGGAGTGTTTATGAAACACAGAAATTGCATCGGGATTGTGTACAACAGTCAAAATTGCGCACTGTCCTATATGGGAGTAATGTCTCAAACAGTCTACGCTTTGATCGTTCCTTGGAAGACCAGTAGTAGTTTGCGATGCACATCTGGAGGCATACTGTAATCTGTGGACTGTCAGAATGTAGATGAAACACAGAAATTGCATCGGGATTGAATACAAAATTCACCTTGCCTACTTACCTCCATGGGAGTATGTCTCAAACAGTTTACGCTTTGATCGTTCCCTTGGAAGACCAGTAGTAGTTTCCGATGCACATCTGGAGACATTCTGTAATCTGTGGACCATCAGAGTGTTGATGAACCACAGAAATTGCATTGGGATTGAATACAACAGTCACCATGCGCACTTACCTCCATGGTAGTAACGTCTCAAACAGTTTACGCTTTGATCGTTCCCTTGAAAGACCAGTAGTAGTTTCCGATGCACATCTGGAGGCATTCTGTAATCTGTGGACTATCAGAGTGTTGATGAAACACAGAAATTGCATCGGGATTGTGTACAACAGTCAAAATTGCGCACTGTCCTATGTGGGAGTAATGTCTCAAACAGTCTACGCTTTGATCGTTCCCTGGAAGACCAGTAGTAGTTTCCGATGCACGTCTGGAGGCATTCTGTATTCTGTCGAATATCAGAGTGTTGATGAAACACAGATATTGCATCGGGATTGAATACAACAGTCACCATGCGCACTTACCTCCATGGGAGTACCGTCACAAACAGTTTACGCTTTGATCGTTCCCTTGGAAAGACCAGTAGTAGTTTCCGATGCACATCTGGAGGCATTCTGTAATCTGTGGACTATCAGAGTGTTGATGAAACACAGAAATTGCATCGGGATTGAATACAACAGTCACCATGCGCACTTACCTCCATGGGAGTAATGTCTCAAACATTCTGCGCTTTGATCGTTTCCTGGAAGACCAGTAGTAGTTTCCGATTCACATCTGGAGGCATTCTGTAATCTGAGGACTATCAGAGTGTTAATGAAACCACAATTGCATCGGGATTGAATACAACAGTCACCATGCGCACTTACCTCCATGGGAGTAACGTCTCAAACAGTTTACGCTTTGATCGTTCCCTTGGAAGACCAGTAGTAGTTTCCGATGCACATCTGGAGGCATTCTGTAATCTGTGGACTATCGGAGTGTTTATGAAACACAGAAATTGCATCGGGATTGTGTACAACAGTCAAAATTGCGCACTGTCCTATATGGGAGTAATGTCTCAAACAGTCTACGCTTTGATCGTTCCTTGGAAGACCAGTAGTAGTTTGCGATGCACATCTGGAGGCATTCTGTAATCTGTGGACTGTCAGAATGTAGATGAAACACAGAAATTGCATCGGGATTGAATACAAAATTCACCTTGCGTACTTACCTCCATGGGAGAATGTCTCAAACAGTTTACGCTTTGATCGTTCCCTTGGAAGACCAGTAGTAGTTTCCGATGCACATCTGGAGGCATTCGGTAATCTGTGGACTATCAGAGTGTTGATGAAACACAGAAATTGCATCGGGATTGAATACTACAGTCACCATGCGCACTTACCTCCATGCGAGTACCGTCACAAACAGTTTACGCTTTGATCGTTCCCTTGGAAGGACCAGTAGTAGTATCCGATGCACATCTGGAGGCATTCTGTAATCTGTGGACTATCAGAGTGTTAATGAAACTACAATTTCATAGGGATTGAATACAACATTCACCATGCGAACTTACCTCCATGGGAGTAATCTCTCAAACAGTTTACGCTTTGATCGTTCCCTGGAAGACAAGTAGTAGTTTCCGATGCACATCTGGAATCATTCTGCAATCAGTGGACTGCTAGGGTGTTGATGAAACACCGAAATTGCATCGAGATTGAATACAACAGTCACCATGCGCACTTACCTCCATGGTAGTAACGTCTCAAACAGTTTACGCTTTGATCGTTCCCTTGGAAGACCAGTAGTAGTTTCCGATGCACATCTGGAGGCATTCTGTAATCTGTGGACTATCAGAGTGTTGATGAAACACAGAGCCTGCATCGGGATTGAGTACAACAGTCACCATGCGCACTGTCCTATATGGGAGTATTGTCTCAAACAGTCAACGGTTGATCGTTCCTTGGAAGACCAGTAGTAGTTTGAGATGCACATCTGGAGGCATTCTGTAATCTGAGGACTGTCAGAATGTTGATGAAACACAGAAATTGCATAGGGATTTAATACAAAATTCACCATGCGCACTTACCTCCATGGGAGTAATGTCTCAAACAGTTTACGCTTTGATCGTTCCCTTGGAAGACCAGTAGTAGTTTCCGATGCACATCTGGAGACATTCTGTAATCTGTGGACCATCAGAGTGTTGATGAAACACAGAAATTGCATTGGGATTGAATACAACAGTAACCATGCGCACTTTCCTCCATGGGAGTAATGTCTAAAACAGTCTACGCTTTGATCGTTCCCTGGAAGACCAGTAGTAGTTTCCGATGCACGTCTGGAGGCATTCTGTATTCTGTCGACTATCAGAGTGTTGATGAAACACAGATGTTGCATCGGGATTGAATACAACAGTCACCATGCGCACTTACCTCCATGGGAGTACCGTCACAAACAGTTTACGCTTTGATCGTTCCCTTGGAAGGACCAGTAGTAGTTTCCGATGCACATCTGGAGGCATTCTGTAATCTGTGGACTATCAGAGTGTTGATGAAACACAGAAATTGCATCGGGATTGAATACAACAGTCACCATGCGCACTTTCCTCCATGGGAGTAATGTCTCAAACAGTCTACGCTTTGATCGTTTCCTGGAAGACCAGTAGTGGTCTCCGATGTACATCTGGAGGCATTCTGTAATATGTGGACCATCAGAGTGTTGATGAAACACAGAAATTGCATCGGGATCGAATACAACAGTCACCATGCCCACTTACCTCCATGGGAGTAATGTCTCAAACAGTTTCCATTTTGATCGTTCCTGGAAGACCAGTAGTAGTTTCCGATGCACATCTGCAAGCATTCTGCAATCTGTGGACTGTCAGGGTGTTGATGAAACACAGGAATTGCATCGGGATTGAATACTACAGTCACCATGCGCACTTACTTCCATGGGAGTACCGTCTGAAACAGTTTACGCTTTGATCGTTCCCTTGGAAAGACCAGTAGTAGTTTCCGATGCACATGTGGAGGCATTCTGTAATCTGTGGACTCTCAGAGTGTTGATGAAAAAAAAATTGCATCGGGATTGAATACAAAAGTCACCATGCGCACTGTCCTATATGGGAGTAATGTCTCAAACATTCTACGCTTTCATCGTTCCTTGGAAGACCAGTAGTAGTTTGCGATGCACATCTGGAGGCATACTGTAATCTGTGGACTGTCAGAATGTAGATGAAACACAGAAATTGCATCGGGATTGAATACAAAATTCACCTTGCGTACTTACCTACATGGGAGTATGTCTCAAACAGTTTACGCATTGATCGTTCCCTTGGAAGACCAGTAGTAGTTTCCGATGCACATCTGGAGACATTCTGTAATCTGTGGACCATCAGAGTGTTGATGAACCACAGAAATTGCATTGGGATTGAATACAACAGTCACCATGCGCACTTACCTCCATGGTAGTAACGTCTCAAACAGTTTACGCTTTGATCGTTCCCTTGAAAGACCAGTAGTAGTTTCCGATGCACATCTGGAGGCATTCTGTAATCTGTGGACTATCAGAGTGTTGATGAAACACAGAAATTGCATCGGGATTGTGTACAACAGTCAAAATTGCGCACTGTCCTATGTGGGAGTAATGTCTCAAACAGTCTACGCTTTGATCGTTCCCTGGAAGACCAGTAGTAGTTTCCGATGCACGTCTGGAGGCATTCTGTATTCTGTCGAATATCAGAGTGTTGATGAAACACAGATATTGCATCGGGATTGAATACAACAGTCACCATGCGCACTTACCTCCATGGGAGTACCGTCACAAACAGTTTACGCTTTGATCGTTCCCTTGGAAAGACCAGTAGTAGTTTCCGATGCACATCTGGAGGCATTCTGTAATCTGTGGACTATCAGAGTGTTGATGAAACACAGAAATTGCATCGGGATTGAATACAACAGTCACCATGCGCACTTACCTCCATGGGAGTAATGTCTCAAACATTCTGCGCTTTGATCGTTTCCTGGAAGACCAGTAGTAGTTTCCGATTCACATCTGGAGGCATTCTGTAATCTGAGGACTATCAGAGTGTTAATGAAACCACAATTGCATCGGGATTGAATACAACAGTCACCATGCGCACTTACCTCCATGGGAGTAACGTCTCAAACAGTTTACGCTTTGATCGTTCCCTTGGAAGACCAGTAGTAGTTTCCGATGCACATCTGGAGGCATTCTGTAATCTGTGGACTATCGAAGTGTTTATGAAACACAGAAATTGCATCGGGATTGTGTACAACAGTCAAAATTGCGCACTGTCCTATATGGGAGTAATGTCTCAAACAGTCTACGCTTTGATCGTTCCTTGGAAGACCAGTAGTAGTTTGCGATGCACATCTGGAGGCATTCTGTAATCTGTGGACTGTCAGAATGTAGATGAAACACAGAAATTGCATCGGGATTGAATACAAAATTCACCTTGCGTACTTACCTCCATGGGAGAATGTCTCAAACAGTTTACGCTTTGATCGTTCCCTTGGAAGACCAGTAGTAGTTTCCGATGCACATCTGGAGACATTCGGTAATCTGTGGACTATCAGAGTGTTGATGAAACACAGAAATTGCATTGGGATTGAATACAAGGGTCACCATGCGCACTTTCCTCTATGGGAGTAATGTCTCAAACAGTTTACGTTTTGATCGTTCCCTGGAACACCAGTAGTAGTTACGGATGCACATCTGCAGGCATTCTGCAATCTGTGGACTGTCAGGGTGTTGATGAAACACAGAAATTGCATCGGGATTGAATACTACAGTCACCATGCGCACTTACCTCCATGCGAGTACCGTCACAAACAGTTTACGCTTTGATCGTTCCCTTGGAAGGACCAGTAGTAGTTTCCGATGCACATGTGGAGGCATTCTGTAATCCGTGGACTATCAGAGTGTTCATGAAAAAAAAAAAATTGCATCGGGATTGAATACAACAGTCACCATGCGCACTTTCCTCCATGGGAGTAATGTCTCAAACAGTCTACGCTTTGATCGTTTCCTGGACGACAAGTAGTAGTGCCGATGCACATCTGGAGGCATTCTGTAATCTGTGGACTATCAGAGTGTTGATGAAACACCGAAATAGCATTGGGATTAAATACAACAGTCACCATGCGCACTTTCCCCCATGGGTGTAATGTCTCAAACTGTTAACGCTTTGATCATTTCCTGGAAGACCAGTAGTAGTTTCCGATGCACATCTGGAGGCATTCTGTAATATGTGGACAATCAGAGTGTTGATGAAACACAGAAATTGCATCGGGATTGAATACAACAGTCACCATGCCCACTTACCTCCATGGGAGTAATGTCACAAACAGTTTACATTTTGATCGTTCCCTGGAAGACCAGTAGCAGTTTCCGATGCACATCTGCGGGCATTCTGCAATCTGTGGACTGTCATTGTGTTGATGAAACACAGAAATTGCATCGGGATTGAATACTACAGTCACCATGCGCACTTACCTCCATGGGAGTACCGTCTCAAACAGTTAACGCTTTGATCGTTCCCTTGGAAGGACCAGTAGTAGTATCCGATGCACATCTGGAGGCATTCTGTAATCTGTGGACTATTAGAGTGTTAATGAAACTACAATTTCATAGGGATTGAATACAACATTCACCATGCGAACTTACCTCCATGGGAGTAATCTCTCAAACAGTTTACGCTTTGATCGTTCCCTGGAAGACAAGTAGTAGTTTCCGATGCACATCTGGAGGCATTCTGCAATCAGTGGACTGCTAGGGTGTTGATGAAACACCGAAATTGCATCGAGATTGAATACAACAGTCACCATGCGCACTTACCTCCATGGTAGTAACGTCTCAAACAGTTTACGCTTTGATCGTTCCCTTGGAAGACCAGTAGTAGTTTCCGATGCACATCTGGAGGCATTCTGTAATCTGTGGACTATCAGAGTGTTGATGAAACACAGAAATTGCATCGGGATTGAATACAACAGTCACCATGCGCACTTTCCTCCATGGGAGTAATGTCTCAAACAGTTTACGCTTTGATCGTATCCTGGAAGACCAGTAGTAGTTTCCGATGCACATCTGGAGGCATTCTGTAATCTGTGGACTATCAGAGTGTTAATGAAACCACAATTGCATCGGGATTGAATACAACAGTCACCATGCGCACTTTCCTCCATGGGAGTAATGTCTGAAACAGTCTACGCTTTGATCGTTCCCTGGAAGACCAGTAGGAGTTCCGATGCAGATTTGGAGGAATTCTGTAATCTGTGGACTATCAGAGTGTTAATGAAACACAGAAATTGCATCGGGATTGAGTACAACAGTCAGCATGCGCACTGTCCTATATGGGAGTAATGTCTCAAACAGTCTACGCTTTGATCGTTCATTGGAAGACCAGTAGTAGTTTCCGATGCAAATCTGGAGGTATTCTGTATCCTGTCGACTATCAGAGTGTTGATGAAACACAGATATGGCATCGGAATTGAATACAACAGTCACCATGCGCACTTACCCTCATGGGAGTAATGTCTGAAACAGTTTACGTTTTTATCGTTCCCTGGAAGACCAGTAGTAGTTTCCGATGCACATCTGGAGGCATTCTGTAATCTGTGGAATATCAGAGTGTTGATGAAACACAGAAGTTGCATTGGGATTGAATACAACAGTCACCATGCGCACTTACCTCCATGGGAGTACCGTCAGAAACAGGTTACGCTTTGATCGTTCCCTTGGAAGGACCAGTAGTAGTTTCCGATGCACATCTGGAGGCATTCTGTAATCTGTGGGCTATCAGAGTGTTGATGAAAAACAGAAATTGCATCGGGATTGAATACAACAGTCACCATGCGCACTTACCTCCATGGGAGTAATGTCTCAAACAGTCTACGCTTTGATCGTTCCCTGGAAGACCAGTAGTAGTTTCCGATGCACGTCTGGAGGCATTCTGTATTCTTTCGACTATCAGAGTGTTGATGAAACACAGATGTTGCATCGGGATTGAATACAACAGTCACCATGCGCACTTACCTCCATGGGAGTACCGTCACAAACAGTTTACGCTTTGATCGTTCCCTTGGAAGGACCAGTAGTAGTTTCCGATGCACATCTGGAGGCATTCTGTAATCTGTGGACTATCAGAGTGTTGATGAAACACAGAAATTGCATCGGGATTGAATACAACAGTCACCATGCGCACTTTCCTCCATGGGAGTAATGTCTCAAACAGTCTACGCTTTGATCGTTTCCTGGAAGACCAGTAGTAGTCTCCGATGTACATATGGAGGCATTCTGTAATATGTGGACCATCAGAGTGTTGATGAAACACAGAAATTGCATCGGGATCGAATACAACAGTCACCATGCCCACTTACCTCCATGGGAGTAATGTCTCAAACAGTTTCCATTTTGATCGTTCCTGGAAGACCAGTAGTAGTTTCCGATGCACATCTGCAAGCATTCTGCAATCTGTGGACTGTCAGGGTGTTGATGAAACACAGGAATTGCATCGGGATTGAATACTACAGTCACCATGCGCACATACTTCCATGGGAGTACCGTCTGAAACAGTTTACGCTTTGATCGTTCCCTTGGAAAGACCAGTAGTAGTTTCCGATGCACATGTGGAGGCATTCTGTAATCTGTGGACTCTCAGAGTGTTGATGAAAAAAAAAATTGCATCGGGATTGAATACAACAGTCACCATGCGCACTTTCCTCCATGGGAGTAATGTCTCAAACAGTCTACGCTTTGATCGTTCCCTGGAACACCAGTAGTAGTTTCTGATGCACATCTGCAGGCATTCTGCAATCTGTGGACTGTGAGGGTATTGATGAAACACAGAAATTGCATCGGGATTGAATACAACAGTCACCATGCGCACATTCCTCCGTGGCAGTAATGTCTCAAACAGTTTACGCTTTGATCGTATCCTGGAAGACCAGTAGTAGTTTCCGATGCACATCTGGAGGCATTCTGTAATCTGTGGAGTATCAGAGTGTTGATGAAACACAGATATTGCATTGGGATTGAATACAACAGTCACAATGCGCACTTTCCTCTATGGGAGTAATGTCTCAAACAGTTTACGTTTTGATCGTTCCCTGGAAGACCAGTAGTAGTTTCCGATGCACATCTGGAGGCATTCTGTAATCTGTGGGCTATCAGAGTGTTGATGAAACACAGAAATTGCATCGGGATTGAATACAACAGTCACCATGCCCACTTACCTCCATGGGAGTAATGTTTCAAACAGTTTCCATTTTGATCGTTCCTGGAAGACCAGTAGTAGTTTCCGATGCACATCTGCATTCATTCTGCAATCTGTGGACTGTCAGGGTGTTGATGAAACACAGAAATTGCATTGGGATTGAATACAACAGTAACCATGCGCACTTTCCTCCATGGGAGTAATGTCTAAAACAGTCTACGCTTTGATCGTTCCCTGGAAGACCAGTAGTAGTTTCCGATGCACGTCTAGAGGCATTCTGTATTCTGTCGACTATCAGAGTGTTGATGAAACACAGATGTTGCATCGGGATTGAATACAACAGTCACCATGCGCACTTACCTCCATGGGAGTACCGTCACAAACAGTTTACGCTTTGATCGTTCCCTTGGAAGGACCAGTAGTAGTTTCCGATGCACATCTGGAGGCATTCTGTAATCTGTGGACTATCAGAGTGTTGATGAAACACAGAAATTGCATCGGGATTGAATACAACAGTCACCATGCGCACTTTCCTCCATGGGAGTAATGTCTCAAACAGTCTACGCTTTGATCGTTTCCTGGAAGACCAGTAGTAGTCTCCGATGTACATCTGGAGGCATTCTGTAATATGTGGACCATCAGAGTGTTGATGAAACACAGAAATTGCATCGGGATCGAATACAACAGTCACCATGCCCACTTACCTCCATGGGAGTAATGTCTCAAACAGTTTCCATTTTGATCGTTCCTGGAAGACCAGTAGTAGTTTCCGATGCACATCTGCAAGCATTCTGCAATCTGTGGACTGTCAGGGTGTTGATGAAACACAGGAATTGCATCGGGATTGAATACTACAGTCACCATGCGCACTTACCTCCATGGGAGTACCGTCTGAAACAGTATACGCTTTGATCGTTCCCTTGGAAAGACCAGTAGTAGTTTCCGATGCACATGTGGAGGCATTCTGTAATCTGTGGACTCTCAGAGTGTTGATGAAAAAAAAAATTGCATCGGGATTGAATACAACAGTCACCATGCGCACTTTCCTCCATGGGAGTAATGTCTCAAACAGTCTACGCTTTGATCGTTCCCTGGAACACCAGTAGTAGTTTCTGATGCACATCTGCAGGCATTCTGCAATCTGTGGACTGTGAGGGTATTGATGAAACACAGAAATTGCATCGGGATTGAATACAACAGTCACCATGCGCACATTCCTCCGTGGCAGTAATGTCTCAAACAGTTTACGCTTTGATCGTATCCTGGAAGACCAGTAGTAGTTTCCGATGCACATCTGGAGGCATTCTGTAATCTGTGGAGTATCAGAGTGTTGATGAAACACAGATATTGCATTGGGATTGAATACAACAGTCACAATGCGCACTTTCCTCTATGGGAGTAATGTCTCAAACAGTTTACGTTTTGATCGTTCCCTGGAAGACCAGTAGTAGTTTCCGATGCACATCTGGAGGCATTCTGTAATCTGTGGACTATCAGAGTGTTGATGAAACACAGAAGTAGCATTGGGATTGAATACAACAGTCACCCTGCGCACTTTCCTCCATGGGAGTAATGTCTCAAACAGTCTACGCTTCGAACGTTTCCTGGAAGACCAGTAGTAGTCTCCGATGCACATCTGGAGGCATTCTGTAATCTGTGGAGTATCAGAGTGTTGATGAAACCAAAATTGCATCGGGATTGGATACAACAGTCACCATGCGCACTTTCCTCCATGAGAGTAATGTCTCAAACAGTTTACGCTTTGATCATTTCCCGGAAGACCAGTAGTAGTTTCCGATGCACATATGGAGGCATTCTGTAATCTGTGGACAATCAGAGTGTTGATGAAACACAGAAATTGCATCGGGATCGAATACAAGAGTCACCATGCCCACTTACCCCCATGGGAGTAATGTCTCAAACAGTTTACATTTTGATCGTTCCCTGGAACACCAGTAGTAGTTTCTGATGCACATCTGCAGGCATTCTGCAATCTGTGGACTGTGAGGTTATTGATGAAACACAGAAATTGCATCGGGATTGAATACAACAGTCACCATGCGCACATTCCTCCGTGGCAGTATTGTCTCAAACAGTTTACGCTTTGATCGTATCCTGGAAGACCAGTAGTAGTTTCCGATGCACATCTGGAGGCATTCTGTAATCTGTGGACTATCAGAGTGTTAATGAAACCACAATTGCATCGGGATTGAATACAACAGTCACCATGCGCACTTTCCTCCATGGGAGTAATGTCTGAAACAGTCTACGCTTTGATCGTTCCCTGGAAGACCAGTAGGAGTTCCGATGCAGATTTGGAGGAATTCTGTAATCTGTGGACTATCAGAGTGTTAATGAAACACAGAAATTGCATCGGGATTGAGTACAACAGTCAGCATGCGCACTGTCCTATATGGGAGTAATGTCTCAAACAGTCTACGCTTTGATTGTTCATTGGAAGACCAGTAGTAGTTTCCGATGCACATCTGGAGGTATTCTGTATCCTGTCGACTATCAGAGTGTTGATGAAACACAGATATGGCATCGGAATTGAATACAACAGTCACCATGCGCACTTACCCTCATGGGAGTAATGTCTGAAACAGTTTACGTTTTTATCGTTCCCTGGAAGACCAGTAGTAGTTTCCGATGCACATCTGGAGGCATTCTGTAATCTGTGGAATATCAGAGTGTTGATGAAACACAGAAGTTGCATTGGGATTGAATACAACAGTCACCATGCTCACTTACCTCCATGGGAGTACCGTCACAAACAGGTTACGCTTTGATCGTTCCCTTGGAAGGACCAGTAGTAGTTTCCGATGCACATCTGGAGGCATTCTGTAATCTGTGGGCTATCAGAGTGTTGATGAAACACAGAAATTGCATCGGGATTGAATACAACAGTCACCATGCGCACTTACCTCCATGGGAGTAATGTCTCAAACAGTCTACGCTTTGATCGTTTCCTGGTAGACCAGTAGTAGTTTCCGATTCACATCTGGAGGCATTCTGTAATCTGAGGACTATCAGAGTGTTAATGAAACCACAATTGCATCGGGATTGAATACAACAGTCACCATGCGCACTTACCTCCATGGGAGTACCGTCTTAAACAGTTTACGCTTTGATTGTTCCCTTGGAAAGACCAGTAGTAGTTTCCGATGCACATGTGGAGGCATTCTGTAATCTGTGGACTATAAGAGAGTTGATGAAAAATAAAATTGCATCGGGATTGAATACAACAGTCACCATGCGCACTTTCCTCCATGGGAGTAATGTCTCAAACAGTCTACGCTTTGATCGGTCCCTGGAAGACCAGTAGTAGTTTCCGATGCACATCTGGAGGCATTCTGCAATCTGTGGACTGCCAGAGTGTTGATGAAAAAAAAATTGCATCGGGATTGAATACAACAGTCACCATGCGCACTTACCTCCATGGGAGTAATGTCTCAAACAGTCTACGCTTTGATCGTTTCCTGGTAGACCAGTAGTAGTTTCCGATTCACATCTGGAGGCATTCTGTAATCTGAGGACTATCAGAGTGTTAATGAAACCACAATTGCATCGGGATTGAATACAACAGTCACCATGCGCACTTACCTCCATGGGAGTACCGTCTCAAACAGTTTACGCTTTGATTGTTCCCTTGGAAAGACCAGTAGTAGTTTCCGATGCACATGTGGAGGCATTCTGTAATCTGTGGACTATAAGAGTGTTGATGAAAAATAAAATTGCATCGGGATTGAATACAACAGTCACCATGCGTACTTTCCTCCATGGGAGTAATGTCTCAAACAGTCTACGCTTTGATCGGTCCCTGGAAGACCAGTAGTAGTTTCCGATGCACATCTGGAGGCATTCTGCAATCTGTGGACTGCCAGAGTGTTGATGAAAAAAAAATTGCATCGGGATTGAATACAACAGTCACCATTCGCACTTACCTCCACGGGAGTAATGTCTCAAACTGTTTACGCTTTGATCGTTCCCTGGAAGACCAGTAGTAGTTTCCGATGCACATCTGGAGGCATTCTGCAATCTGTGGACTGCCAGGGTGTTGATGAAACACAGAAATTGCATCGGGATTGAATACAACAGTCACCATGCGCACTTACCTCCATGGGAGTAACGTCTCAAACAGTTTACGCTTGATCGTTCCCTTGGAAGACCAGTAGTAGTTTCCGATGCACATCTGCAGGCATTCTGTAATCTGTGGACTATCGGAGTGTTTATGAAACACAGAAATTGCATCGGGATTGTGTACAACAGTCAAAATTGCGCACTGTCGTATATGGGAGTAATGTCTCAAACAGTCTACGCTTTGATCGTTCCTTGGAAGACCAGTAGTAGTTTGCGATGCACATCTGGAGGCATTCTGTAATCTGTGGACTGTCAGAATGTAGATGAAACACAGAAATTGCATCGGGATTGAATACAAAATTCACCTTGCGTACTTACCTCCATGGGAGTATGTCTCAAACAGTTTACGCTTTGATCGTTCCCTTGGAAGACCAGTAGTAGTTTCCGATGCACATCTGGAGACATTCGGTAATCTGTGGACTATCTGAGTGTTGATGAAACACAGAAATTGCATTGGGATTGAATACAAGGGTCACCATGCGCACTTTCCTCTATGGGAGTAACGTCTCAAACAGTCTACGCTTTGATCGTTCCCTAGAAGACCAGTAGTAGTTTCCGATGCACATCTGGAGGCATTCTGCAATCTGTGGACTGCCAGGGTGTTGATGAAACACAGAAATTGCATCGGGATTGAATACAACAGTCACCATGCGCACTTACCTCCATGGGAGTAACGTCTCAAACAGTTTACGCTTTGATCGTTCCCTTGGAAGACCAGTAGTAGTTTCCGATGCACATCTGGAGGCATTCTGTAATCTGTGGACTATCGGAGTGTTTATGAAACACAGAAATTGCATCGGGATTGTGTACAACAGTCAAAATTGCGCACTGTCCTATATGGGAGTAATGTTTCAAACAGTCTACGCTTTGATCGTTCCTTGGAAGACCAGTAGTAGTTTGCGATGCTCATCTGGAGGCATTCTGTAATCTGTGGACTATCAGAGTGTTAATGAAAAAAAAAAAAATTGCATCGGGATTGAATACAACAGTCACCATGCGCACTTTCCTCCATGGGAGTAATGTCTCAAACAGTCTACGCTTTGATCGTTTCCTGGACGACAAGTAGTAGTTGCCGATGCACATCTGGAGGCATTCTGTAATCTGTGGACTATCAGAGTGTTGATGAAAAAAAAAATTGCATCGGGATTGAATACAACAGTCACCATGCGCACTTACCTCCATGCGAGTACCGTCACAAACAGTTTACGCTTTGATCGTTCCCTTGGAAGGACCAGTAGTAGTTTCCGATGCACATGTGGAGGCATTCTGTAATCTGTGGACTATCAGAGTGTTGATGAAAAAAAAAAATTGCATCGGGATTGAATACAACAGTCACCATGCGCACTTTCCTCCATGGGAGTAATGTCTCAAACAGTCTACGCTTTGATCGTTTCCTGGACGACAAGTAGTAGTTGCCGATGCACATCTGGAGGCATTCTGTAATCTGTGGACTGTGAGGGTATTGATGAAACACAGAAATTGCATCGGGATTGAATACAACAGTCACCATGCGCACATTCCTCCGTGGCAGTAATGTCTCAAACAGTTTACGCTTTGATCGTATCCTGGAAGACCAGTAGTAGTTTCCGATGCACATCTGGAGGCATTCTGTAATCTGTGGAGTATCAGAGTGTTGATGAAACACAGATATTGCATTGGGATTGAATACAACAGTCACAATGCGCACTTTCCTCTATGGGAGTAATGTCTCAAACAGTTTACGTTTTGATCGTTCCCTGGAAGACCAGTAGTAGTTTCCGATGCACATCTGGAGGCATTCTGTAATCTGTGGACTATCAGAGTGTTGATGAAACACAGAAGTAGCATTGGGATTGAATACAACAGTCACCCTGCGCACTTTCCTCCATGGGAGTAATGTCTCAAACAGTCTACGCTTCGAACGTTTCCTGGAAGACCAGTAGTAGTCTCCGATGCACATCTGGAGGCATTCTGTAATCTGTGGAGTATCAGAGTGTTGATGAAACCAAAATTGCATCGGGATTGGATACAACAGTCACCATGCGCACTTTCCTCCATGAGAGTAATGTCTCAAACAGTTTACGCTTTGATCATTTCCCGGAAGACCAGTAGTAGTTTCCGATGCACATATGGAGGCATTCTGTAATCTGTGGACAATCAGAGTGTTGATGAAACACAGAAATTGCATCGGGATCGAATACAAGAGTCACCATGCCCACTTACCCCCATGGGAGTAATGTCTCAAACAGTTTACATTTTGATCGTTCCCTGGAACACCAGTAGTAGTTTCTGATGCACATCTGCAGGCATTCTGCAATCTGTGGACTGTGAGGTTATTGATGAAACACAGAAATTGCATCGGGATTGAATACAACAGTCACCATGCGCACATTCCTCCGTGGCAGTATTGTCTCAAACAGTTTACGCTTTGATCGTATCCTGGAAGACCAGTAGTAGTTTCCGATGCACATCTGGAGGCATTCTGTAATCTGTGGACTATCAGAGTGTTAATGAAACCACAATTGCATCGGGATTGAATACAACAGTCACCATGCGCACTTTCCTCCATGGGAGTAATGTCTGAAACAGTCTACGCTTTGATCGTTCCCTGGAAGACCAGTAGGAGTTCCGATGCAGATTTGGAGGAATTCTGTAATCTGTGGACTATCAGAGTGTTAATGAAACACAGAAATTGCATCGGGATTGAGTACAACAGTCAGCATGCGCACTGTCCTATATGGGAGTAATGTCTCAAACAGTCTACGCTTTGATTGTTCATTGGAAGACCAGTAGTAGTTTCCGATGCACATCTGGAGGTATTCTGTATCCTGTCGACTATCAGAGTGTTGATGAAACACAGATATGGCATCGGAATTGAATACAACAGTCACCATGCGCACTTACCCTCATGGGAGTAATGTCTGAAACAGTTTACGTTTTTATCGTTCCCTGGAAGACCAGTAGTAGTTTCCGATGCACATCTGGAGGCATTCTGTAATCTGTGGAATATCAGAGTGTTGATGAAACACAGAAGTTGCATTGGGATTGAATACAACAGTCACCATGCTCACTTACCTCCATGGGAGTACCGTCACAAACAGGTTACGCTTTGATCGTTCCCTTGGAAGGACCAGTAGTAGTTTCCGATGCACATCTGGAGGCATTCTGTAATCTGTGGGCTATCAGAGTGTTGATGAAACACAGAAATTGCATCGGGATTGAATACAACAGTCACCATGCGCACTTACCTCCATGGGAGTAATGTCTCAAACAGTCTACGCTTTGATCGTTTCCTGGTAGACCAGTAGTAGTTTCCGATTCACATCTGGAGGCATTCTGTAATCTGAGGACTATCAGAGTGTTAATGAAACCACAATTGCATCGGGATTGAATACAACAGTCACCATGCGCACTTACCTCCATGGGAGTACCGTCTTAAACAGTTTACGCTTTGATTGTTCCCTTGGAAAGACCAGTAGTAGTTTCCGATGCACATCTGGAGGCATTCTGTAATCTGTGGACTATAAGAGTGTTGATGAAAAATAAAATTGCATCGGGATTGAATACAACAGTCACCATGCGTACTTTCCTCCATGGGAGTAATGTCTCAAACAGTCTACGCTTTGATCGGTCCCTGGAAGACCAGTAGTAGTTTCCGATGCACATCTGGAGGCATTCTGCAATCTGTGGACTGCCAGAGTGTTGATGAAAAAAAAATTGCATCGGGATTGAATACAACAGTCACCATTCGCACTTACCTCCACGGGAGTAATGTCTCAAACTGTTTACGCTTTGATCGTTCCCTGGAAGACCAGTAGTAGTTTCCGATGCACATCTGGAGGCATTCTGCAATCTGTGGACTGCCAGGGTGTTGATGAAACACAGAAATTGCATCGGGATTGAATACAACAGTCACCATGCGCACTTACCTCCATGGGAGTAACGTCTCAAACAGTTTACGCTTGATCGTTCCCTTGGAAGACCAGTAGTAGTTTCCGATGCACATCTGCAGGCATTCTGTAATCTGTGGACTATCGGAGTGTTTATGAAACACAGAAATTGCATCGGGATTGTGTACAACAGTCAAAATTGCGCACTGTCGTATATGGGAGTAATGTCTCAAACAGTCTACGCTTTGATCGTTCCTTGGAAGACCAGTAGTAGTTTGCGATGCACATCTGGAGGCATTCTGTAATCTGTGGACTGTCAGAATGTAGATGAAACACAGAAATTGCATCGGGATTGAATACAAAATTCACCTTGCGTACTTACCTCCATGGGAGTATGTCTCAAACAGTTTACGCTTTGATCGTTCCCTTGGAAGACCAGTAGTAGTTTCCGATGCACATCTGGAGACATTCGGTAATCTGTGGACTATCTGAGTGTTGATGAAACACAGAAATTGCATTGGGATTGAATACAAGGGTCACCATGCGCACTTTCCTCTATGGGAGTAACGTCTCAAACAGTCTACGCTTTGATCGTTCCCTAGAAGACCAGTAGTAGTTTCCGATGCACATCTGGAGGCATTCTGCAATCTGTGGACTGCCAGGGTGTTGATGAAACACAGAAATTGCATCGGGATTGAATACAACAGTCACCATGCGCACTTACCTCCATGGGAGTAACGTCTCAAACAGTTTACGCTTTGATCGTTCCCTTGGAAGACCAGTAGTAGTTTCCGATGCACATCTGGAGGCATTCTGTAATCTGTGGACTATCGGAGTGTTTATGAAACACAGAAATTGCATCGGGATTGTGTACAACAGTCAAAATTGCGCACTGTCCTATATGGGAGTAATGTCTCAAACAGTCTACGCTTTGATCGTTCCTTGGAAGACCAGTAGTAGTTTGCGATGCTCATCTGGAGGCATTCTGTAATCTGTGGACTATCAGAGTGTTAATGAAAAAAAAAAAAATTGCATCGGGATTGAATACAACAGTCACCATGCGCACTTTCCTCCATGGGAGTAATGTCTCAAACAGTCTACGCTTTGATCGTTTCCTGGACGACAAGTAGTAGTTGCCGATGCACATCTGGAGGCATTCTGTAATCTGTGGACTATCAGAGTGTTGATGAAAAAAAAAATTGCATCGGGATTGAATACAACAGTCACCATGCGCACTTACCTCCATGCGAGTACCGTCACAAACAGTTTACGCTTTGATCGTTCCCTTGGAAGGACCAGTAGTAGTTTCCGATGCACATGTGGAGGCATTCTGTAATCTGTGGACTATCAGAGTGTTGATGAAAAAAAAAAATTGCATCGGGATTGAATACAACAGTCACCATGCGCACTTTCCTCCATGGGAGTAATGTCTCAAACAGTCTACGCTTTGATCGTTTCCTGGACGACAAGTAGTAGTTGCCGATGCACATCTGGAGGCATTCTGTAATCTGTGGACTATCAGAGTGTTGATGAAAAAAAAAATTGCATCGGGATTGAATACAACAGTCACCATGCGCACTTACCTACATGGGAGTTATGTCTCAAACTGTTTACGCTTTGATCGTTCCCTGGAAGACCAGTAGTAGTTTCCGATGCACATCTGGAGGAATTCTGCAATCTGTGGATTGCCAGGGTGTTGATGAAACACAGAAATTGCATAGGGATTGAGTACAACAGTCACCATGCGCACTTACCTCCATGGGAGAAACGTCTCAAACAGTTTACGCTTTGATCGTTCCCTTGGAAGACCAGTAGTAGTTTCCGATGCACATCTGGAGGCATTCTGTAATCTGTGGACTATCAGAGTGTTGATGAAACACAGAAATTGCATCGGGATTGTGTACAAGAGTCACCATGCGAACTCTCCTATGTGGGAGTAATGTCTCAAACAGTCTACGCTTTGATCGTTCCTTGGAAGACCAGTAGAAGTTCACGATGCACATCTGGAGGCTTCTGTAATCTGTGGACTATCAGAGTGTTGATGAAACACAGAAATTGCATTAAGATTGAATACAACAGTCACCATGCGCACTTACCTCCATGGGAGTAATGTCTCAAAAAGTCTACGCTTTCATCGTTTCCTGGAAGACCAGTAGTAGTCTCCGATGCACTTCTGGAGGCATTCTGTAATCTGTGAACTATCAGAGAGTTGATGAAACCAAAATTGCATCGGGATTGAATACAACAGTCATCATGCGAACTTTCCTCCATGAGAGTAATGTTTCAAACAGTCTAAACTTTGATCGTTCCCTGCAAGACCAGTAGTAGTTTCCGATACACATCTGGAGGCATTCTGTAATCTGTGGACTATCAGAGTGTTGATGAAACACCGAAATAGCATTGGGATTAAATACAACAGTCACCATGTGCACTTTCCCCCATGGGTGTAATGTCTCAAACTGTTTACGCTTTGATCATTTCCTGGAAGACCAGTAGTAGTTTCCGATGCACATCAGGAGGCATTCTGTAATATGTGGACAATCAGAGTGTTGATGAAACACAGAAATTGCATCGGGATTGAATACAACAGTCACCATGCCCACTTACCTCCATGGGAGAAATGTCACAAACAGTTTTCATTTTGATCGTTCCCTGGAAGACCAGTAGTTGTTTCCGATGCACATCTGCAGGCATTCTGCAATCTGTTGACTGTCAGGGTGTTGATGAAACACAGAAATTGCATCGGGATTGAATACTACAGTCACCATGCGCACTTACCTACATGGAAGTACCGTCTCAAACAGTTAACGCTTTGATCGTTCAGTTGGAAGGACCAGTAGTAGTATCCGATGCACATCTGGAGGCATTCTGTAATCTGTGGACTATCAGAGTGTTGATGAAACACAGAAATTGCATCGGGATTGAATACAACAGTCACCATGCGCACTTAACTCCATGGGAGTAACGTCTCAAACAGTTTACGCTTTGATCGTTCCCTTGGAAGACCAGTAGTAGTTTCCGATGCACATCTGGAGGCATTCTGTAATCTGTGGACTATCGGAGTGTTTATGAAACACAGAAATTGCATCGGGATTGTGTACAACAGTCAAAATTGCGCACTGTCCTATATGGGAGTAATGTCTCAAACAGTCTACGCTTTGATCGTTCCTTGGAAGACCAGTAGTAGTTTGCGATGCACATCTGGAGGCATTCTGTAATCTGTGGACTATCAGAGTGTTAATAAAAAAAAAAAAAAAATTGCATCGGGATTGAATACAACAGTCACCATGCGCACTTTCCTCCATGGGAGTAATGTCTCAAACAGTCTGCGCTTTGATCGTTTCCTGGACGACAAGTAGTAGTTGCCGATGCACATCTGGAGGCATTCTGTAATCTGTGGACTATCAGAGTGTTGATGAAAAAAAAAATTGCATCGGGATTGAATACAACAGTCACCATGCGCACTTACCTCCATGCGAGTACCGTCACAAACAGTTTACGCTTTGATCGTTCCCTTGGAAGGACCAGTAGTAGTTTCCGATGCACATGTGGAGGCATTCTGTAATCTGTGGACTATCAGAGTGTTGATGAAAAAAAAAAATTGCATCGGGATTGAATACAACAGTCACCATGCGCACTTTCCTCCATGGGAGTAATGTCTCAAACAGTCTACGCTTTGATCGTTTCCTGGACGACAAGTAGTAGTTGCCGATGCACATCTGGAGGCATTCTGTAATCTGTGGACTATCAGAGTGTTGATGAAAAAAAAAATTGCATCGGGATTGAATACAACAGTCACCATGCGCACTTACCTACATGGGAGTTATGTCTCAAACTGTTTACGCTTTGATCGTTCCCTGGAAGACCAGTAGTAGTTTCCGATGCACATCTGGAGGAATTCTGCAATCTGTGGATTGCCAGGGTGTTGATGAAACACAGAAATTGCATAGGGATTGAGTACAACAGTCACCATGCGCACTTACCTCCATGGGAGAAACGTCTCAAACAGTTTACGCTTTGATCGTTCCCTTGGAAGACCAGTAGTAGTTTCCGATGCACATCTGGAGGCATTCTGTAATCTGTGGACTATCAGAGTGTTGATGAAACACAGAAATTGCATCGGGATTGTGTACAAGAGTCACCATGCGCACTCTCCTATGTGGGAGTAATGTCTCAAACAGTCTACGCTTTGATCGTTCCTTGGAAGACCAGTAGAAGTTCACAATGCACATCTTGAGGCTTCTGTAATCTGTGGACTATCAGAGTGTTGATGAAACACAGAAATTGCACTAAGATTGAATACAACAGTCACCATGCGCACTTACCTCCATGGGAGTAATGTCTCAAAAAGTCTACGCTTTCATCGTTTCCTGGAAGACCAGTAGTAGTCTCCGATGCACTTCTGGAGGCATTCTGTAATCTGTGAACTATCAGAGAGTTGATGAAACCAAAATTGCATCGGGATTGAATACAACAGTCATCATGCGAACTTTCCTCCATGAGAGTAATGTTTCAAACAGTCTAAACTTTGATCGTTCCCTGCAAGACCAGTAGTAGTTTCCGATACACATCTGGAGGCATTCTGTAATCTGTGGACTATGAGAGTGTTGATGAAACACCGAAATAGCATTGGGATTAAATACAACAGTCACCATGTGCACTTTCCCCCATGGGTGTAATGTCTCAAACTGTTTACGCTTTGATCATTTCCTGGAAGACCAGTAGTAGTTTCCGATGCACATCAGGAGGCATTCTGTAATATGTGGACAATCAGAGTCTTGATGAAACACAGAAATTGCATCGGGATTGAATACTACAGTCACCATGCGCACTTACCTACATGGGAGTTATGTCTCAAACTGTTTACGCTTTGATCGTTCCCTGGAAGACCAGTAGTAGTTTCCGATGCACATCTGGAGGAATTCTGCAATCTGTGGATTGCCAGGGTGTTGATGAAACACAGAAATTGCATAGGGATTGAGTACAACAGTCACCATGCGCACTTACCTCCATGGGAGAAACGTCTCAAACAGTTTACGCTTTGATCGTTCCCTTGGAAGACCAGTAGTAGTTTCCGATGCACATCTGGAGGCATTCTGTAATCTGTGGACTATCAGAGTGTTGATGAAACACAGAAATTGCATCGGGATTGTGTACAAGAGTCACCATGCGCACTCTCCTATGTGGGAGTAATGTCTCAAACAGTCTACGCTTTGATCGTTCCTTGGAAGACCAGTAGAAGTTCACGATGCACATCTGGAGGCTTCTGTAATCTGTGGACTATCAGAGTGTTGATGAAACACAGAAATTGCATTAAGATTGAATACAACAGTCACCATGCGCACTTACCTCCATGGGAGTAATGTCTCAAAAAGTCTACGCTTTCATCGTTTCCTGGAAGACCAGTAGTAGTCTCCGATGCACTTCTGGAGGCATTCTGTAATCTGTGAACTATCAGAGAGTTGATGAAACCAAAATTGCATCGGGATTGAATACAACAGTCATCATGCGAACTTTCCTCCATGAGAGTAATGTTTCAAACAGTCTAAACTTTGATCGTTCCCTGCAAGACCAGTAGTAGTTTCCGATACACATCTGGAGGCATTCTGTAATCTGTGGACTATCAGAGTGTTGATGAAACACCGAAATAGCATTGGGATTAAATACAACAGTCACCATGTGCACTTTCCCCCATGGGTGTAATGTCTCAAACTGTTTACGCTTTGATCATTTCCTGGAAGACCAGTAGTAGTTTCCGATGCACATCAGGAGGCATTCTGTAATATGTGGACAATCAGAGTGTTGATGAAACACAGAAATTGCATCGGGATTGAATACAACAGTCACCATGCCCACTTACCTCCATGGGAGAAATGTCACAAACAGTTTTCATTTTGATCGTTCCCTGGAAGACCAGTAGTTGTTTCCGATGCACATCTGCAGGCATTCTGCAATCTGTTGACTGTCAGGGTGTTGATGAAACACAGAAATTGCATCGGGATTGAATACTACAGTCACCATGCGCACTTACCTACATGGGAGTACCGTCTCAAACAGTTAACGCTTTGATCGTTCAGTTGGAAGGACCAGTAGTAGTATCCGATGCACATCTGGAGGCATTCTGTAATCTGTGGACTATCAGAGTGTTGATGAAACACAGAAATTGCATCGGGATTGAATACAACAGTCACCATGCGCACTTAACTCCATGGGAGTAACGTCTCAAACAGTTTACGCTTTGATCGTTCCCTTGGAAGACCAGTAGTAGTTTCCGATGCACATCTGGAGGCATTCTGTAATCTGTGGACTATCGGAGTGTTTATGAAACACAGAAATTGCATCGGGATTGTGTACAACAGTCAAAATTGCGCACTGTCCTATATGGGAGTAATGTCTCAAACAGTCTACGCTTTGATCGTTCCTTGGAAGACCAGTAGTAGTTTGCGATGCACATCTGGAGGCATTCTGTAATCTGTGGACTATCAGAGTGTTAATGAAAAAAAAAAAAAAATTGCATCGGGATTGAATACAACAGTCACCATGCGCACTTTCCTCCATGGGAGTAATGTCTCAAACAGTCTACGCTTTGATCGTTTCCTGGACGACAAGTAGTAGTTGCCGATGCACATCTGGAGGCATTCTGTAATCTGTGGACTATCAGAGTGTTGATGAAAAAAAAAATTGCATCGGGATTGAATACAACAGTCACCATGCGCACTTACCTCCATGCGAGTACCGTCACAAACAGTTTACGCTTTGATCGTTCCCTTGGAAGGACCAGTAGTAGTTTCCGATGCACATGTGGAGGCATTCTGTAATCTGTGGACTATCAGAGTGTTGATGAAAAAAAAAATTGCATCGGGATTGAATACAACAGTCACCATGCGCACTTTCCTCCATGGGAGTAATGTCTCAAACAGTCTACGCTTTGATCGTTTCCTGGACGACAAGTAGTAGTTGCCGATGCACATCTGGAGGCATTCTGTAATCTGTGGACTATCAGAGTGTTGATGAAAAAAAAAATTGCATCGGGATTGAATACAACAGTCACCATGCGCACTTACCTACATGGGAGTTATGTCTCAAACTGTTTACGCTTTGATCGTTCCCTGGAAGACCAGTAGTAGTTTCCGATGCACATCTGGAGGAATTCTGCAATCTGTGGATTGCCAGGGTGTTGATGAAACACAGAAATTGCATAGGGATTGAGTACAACAGTCACCATGCGCACTTACCTCCATGGGAGAAACGTCTCAAACAGTTTACGCTTTGATCGTTCCCTTGGAAGACCAGTAGTAGTTTCCGATGCACATCTGGAGGCATTCTGTAATCTGTGGACTATCAGAGTGTTGATGAAACACAGAAATTGCATCGGGATTGTGTACAAGAGTCACCATGCGCACTCTCCTATGTGGGAGTAATGTCTCAAACAGTCTACGCTTTGATCGTTCCTTGGAAGACCAGTAGAAGTTCACAATGCACATCTGGAGGCTTCTGTAATCTGTGGACTATCAGAGTGTTGATGAAACACAGAAATTGCATTAAGATTGAATACAACAGTCACCATGCGCACTTACCTCCATGGGAGTAATGTCTCAAAAAGTCTACGCTTTCATCGTTTCCTGGAAGACCAGTAGTAGTCTCCGATGCACTTCTGGAGGCATTCTGTAATCTGTGAACTATCAGAGAGTTGATGAAACCAAAATTGCATCGGGATTGAATACAACAGTCATCATGCGAACTTTCCTCCATGAGAGTAATGTTTCAAACAGTCTAAACTTTGATCGTTCCCTGCAAGACCAGTAGTAGTTTCCGATACACATCTGGAGGCATTCTGTAATCTGTGGACTATCAGAGTGTTGATGAAACACCGAAATAGCATTGGGATTAAATACAACAGTCACCATGTGCACTTTCCCCCATGGGTGTAATGTCTCAAACTGTTTACGCTTTGATCATTTCCTGGAAGACCAGTAGTAGTTTCCGATGCACATCAGGAGGCATTCTGTAATATGTGGACAATCAGAGTGTTGATGAAACACAGAAATTGCATCGGGATTGAATACAACAGTCACCATGCCCACTTACCTCCATGGGAGTAATGTCACAAACAGTTTTCATTTTGATCGTTCCCTGGAAGACCAGTAGTTGTTTCCGATGCACATCTGCAGGCATTCTGCAATCTGTTGACTGTCAGGGTGTTGATGAAACACAGAAATTGCATCGGGATTGAATACAACAGTCACCATGCGCACTTAACTCCATGGGAGTAATGTCTCAAACAGTCTAGGCTTTGATCGTTTCCTGGAAGACCATAAGTAGTTTCCGATGCACATCTGGAGGCATTCTGTAATCTGTTGACTATCAGAGTGTTAATGAAACCAAAATTGCATCGGGATTGAATACAACAGTCACCATGCGCACTTTCCTCCATGGGAATAATGTCTCAAACAGTCTACGCTTCGATCGTTTCCTGGAAGACCAGTAGTAGTCTCCGATTCACATCTGGAGGCATTCTGTAATCTGTGGGCTATCAGAGTGTTGATGAAACCAAAATTGCTTCGGGACTGAATACAACAGTCAACATGCGCACTTTCCTCCATGAGAGTAATGTCTCAAACAGTTTACGCTTTGATCATTTCCTGGAAGACCAGTAGTAGTTTCCGATGCACATCTGAAGGTATTCTGTAATATGTGGACTGTCAGGGTGTTGATAAAACACAGAAATTGCATCGGGATTGAATACTACAGTCACCATGCGCACTTACCTCCATAGGAGTACCGTCTCAAGCAGTTTACGCTTTGATCGTTCCCTTGGAAGGACCAGTAGTAGTTTCCGATGCACATGTGGAGGCATTCTGTAATCTGTGGACTATCAGAGTGTTGATGAAACAGAGAAATTGCATCGGGATTGAATACAACAGTCACCATGCGCACTTACCTCCATGGTAGTAATGTCTCAAACATTCTACGCTTTGATCGTTTCCTGGAAGACCAGTAGTAGTTTCCGATGCACATCTGGAGGCATTCTGTAATCTGTGGACTATCAGAGTGTTAATGAAACTGCAATTTCATCGGGATTGAATACAACAGTCACCATGCGAACTTACCTCCATGGGAGTAATCTCTCAAACAGTTTACGCTTTGATCGTTCCCTGGAAGACCAGTAGTAGTTTCCGATGCACATCTGGAGGCATTCTGCAATCAGTGGACTGCCAGGGTTTTGATGAAACACAGAAATTGCATCGAGATTGAATTCAACAGTCACCATGCGCACTTACCTCCATGGGAGTAACGTCTCAAACAGTTTACGCTTTGATCGTTCCCTTGGAAGACCAGTAGTAGTTTCCGATGCACATCTGGAGGCATTCTGTAATCTGTGGACTATCAGAGTGTTGATGAAACACAGAACTTGCATCGGGATTGAGTACAACAGTCACCATGCGCACTGTCCTATATGGGAGTATTGTCTCAAACAGTCTACGGTTGATCGTTCCTTGGAAGACCAGTAGTAGTTTGAGATGCACATCTGGAGGCATTCTGTAATCTGTGGACTGTCAGAATGTTGATGAAACACAGAAATTGCATAGGGAATTAATACAAAATTCACCATGCGCACTTACCTCCATGGGAGTAATGTCTCAAACAGTTTACGCTTTGATCGTTCCCTTGGAAGACCAGTAGTAGTTTCCGATGCACATCTGGAGACATTCTGTAATCTGTGGACCATCAGAGTGTTGATGAAACACAGAAATTGTATTGGGATTGAATACAACAGTCACCATGCGCACTTTCCTCCATGGGAGTAATGTCTCAAACAGTCTACGCTTTGATCGTTCCCTGGAAGACCAGTAGTAGTTTCCGATGCACGTCTGGAGGCATTCTGTATTCTGTCGACTATCAGAGTGTTGATGAAAGACAGAATTTGCATTGGGATTGAATACAACAGTCACCATGCGCACTTAACTCCATGGGAGTAATGTCTCAAACAGTCTACGCCTTGATCGTTTCCTGGAAGACCAGTAGTAGTCTGCGATGCACATCTGGAGGCATTCTGTAATCTGTGGACTATCAGAGTGTTGATGAAACCAAAATTGCATCGGGATTGAATACAACAGTCACCATGCGCACTTTTCTCCATGAGAGTAATGTCTCAAACAGTTTACGCTTTGATCATTTCCTGGAAGACCAGAAGTAGTTTTCGATGCACATCTGGAGGCATTCTGTAATATGTGGACAATCAGAGTGTTGATGAAACACAGTAATTGCATCGGGATTGAATACAACAGTCACCATGCCCACTTACCTCCACGGGAGTAATGTCTCAAACAGTTTACGTTTTGATCGTTCCCTGGAAGACCAGTAGTAGTTTCCGATGCACATCTGCAGGCATTCTGCAATCTGTGGACTGTCAGGGTGTTGATGAAACACAGAAATTGCATCGGGATTGAATACTACAGTCACCATGCGCACTTACCTCCATGGGAGTAATGTCTCAAACAGTTTACGTTTTGATCGTTCCCTGGAAGGCCAGTAGTAGTTTCCTATGCACATCTGGAGGCATTCTGTAATCTGTGGACTATCAGAGTGTTGATGAAGAAAGATTTGAATCGTGTTTGAATACAACAGTCACCATGAGCACTTTCCTCCATGGGAGTAATGTCTCAAACAGTCTACGATTTGATCGTTTCCTGGAAGACAAGTAGTAGTTTCCGATGCACATCTGGAGGCATTCTGTAATCTGTGGACTATCAGAGTGTTGATGAAAAAAAAATTGCATCGGGATTGAATACAACAGTCACCATGCGCACTTACCTCCATGGGAGTAATTTCTCAAACAGTTTACGCTTTGATCGTTCCCTGGAAGACCAGTAGTAGTTTCCGATGCACATCTGTCGGCACTCTGCAATCTGTGGACTGTCAGGGTGTTGATGAAACACAGAAATTGCTTCGGGATTGAATACAACAATCACCATGCGCAGTTACCTCCATGGGAGTAACGTCTCAAACAGTTTACGCTTTGATAGCTCCCTTGGAAGACCAGTAGTAGTTTCCGATTCTCATCTGGAGGCATTCTGTAATCTGTGGACTATCAGAGTGTTGCTGAAACACAGAAATTGCATTGTGATTGAATACAACAGTCACCATGCGCACTTTCCTCCATGGGAGTAATGTCTCAAACAGTCTACGCTTTGAACGTTCCCTGGAAGACCAGTAGTAGTATCCGATGCTCATCTGGAGGCATTCTATATTCTCTCGACTATCAGAGTGTTAATGAAACACAGATATTTCATCGGGATTGAATACAACAGTCACCATGAGCACTTACCTCCATGGGAGTAATGTCTCAAACAGTTTACGTTTTGATCGTTCCCTGGAAGGCCAGTAGTAGTTTCCGATGCACATCTGGAGGCATTCTGTAATCTGTGGACTATCAGAGTACTGATGAACAAAGAAATTGCATTGGGATTGAATACAACAGTCACCATGCGCACTTTCCTCCATGGGAGTAATGTCTCAAACAGTCTACGTTTTAATTGTTTCCTGGAAGACCAGTAGTAGTCTCCGATGCACATCTGGAGGCATTCTGTAATCTGTGGACTATCAGAGTGTTGATGAAACACAGAAATTACGTCTGGATTGAATACAACAGACATCATCCGCTTTCTCCTCCACGGGAGTAATGTCTCAAACAGGCTACTCTTTGATCGTTCCCTGGAAGACCAGTAGTAGTTTCCGATGCACATCTGGAGGCATTCTGTAATCTGTGGACCTTTAAAGTGTAGATGAAACACAGAAGTTGCATCAGGATCGAATACAAGAGTCACCATGACCACTTTCCTCCATGGGAGTAATTCTCAAACAGTCTACGCCTTGATCGTTCCCTGGAAGACCAGTAGTAGTTCCCGATGCACATATGGAGGCATTCTGTAATCTGTGGACTATCAGAGTATTGATGAACACAGAAATTGCCTTGGGATTGAATACAACAGTCACTATGCGCCCTTTCCTCCAAAGGAGTAATGTCTCAAACAGTCTACGCTTTGATCGTTCCCTGGAAGACCAGTAGTAGTTTCTGATGCACATATGGAGGCATTCTGTAATCTGTGGACTATCAGAGTGTTGATGAAAAACCGAAATAGCATTGTGATTAAATACAACAGTCACCATGCGCACTTTCCCCCATGGGTGTAATGTCTTAAACAGTTTACGCTTTGATCATTTCCTGGAAGACCAGTAGTAGTTTTCGATGCACATCTGGAGGCATTCTGTAATATGTGGACAATCAGAGTGTTGATGAAACACAGAAATTGCATCGGGATTGAATACAAGAGTCACCATGACCACTTTCCTACATGGGAGTAATTCTCAAACAGTCTACGCCTTGATCGTTCCCTGGAAGACCAGTAGTAGTTCCCGATGCACATATGGAGGCATTCTGTAATCTGTGGACTATCAGAGTATTGATGACACACAGAAATTGCATTGGGATGGAATACAACAGTCACCATGCGCACTTACCTCCATGGGAGTAATGTCTCAAACAGTCTACGCTTTGATCGTTTCCTGGAAGACCAGTAGTAGTCTGCGATGCACTTCTGGAGGCATTCTGTAATCTGTGGACTATCAGAGTGTTGATGAAACCAAAATTGCATCGGGATTGAATACAACAGTCACCATGCGCACTTTTCACCATGAGAGTAATGTCTCAAACAGTTTACGCTTTGATCGTTCCCTGCAAGACCAGTAGTAGTTTCCGATACACATCTGGAGGCATTCTGTAATCTGTGGACTATCAGAGTGTTGATGAAACACCGAAATAGCATTGTGATTAAATACAATAGTCACCATGCGCACTTTCCCCCATGGGTGTAATGTCTCAAACAGTTTACGCTTTGATCATTTCCTGGAAGACCAGTAGTAGTTTTCGATGCACATCTGGAGGCATTCTGTAATATGTGGACAATCAGAGTGTTGATGAAACACAGAAATTGCATCGGGATTGAATACAACAGTCACCATGCCCACTTACCTCCATGGGAGTAATGTCTCAAACAGTTTACATTTTGATCGTTCCCTGGAAGACCAGTAGTAGTTTCCGATGCACATCTGCAGGCATTCTGCAATCTGTGGACTGTCAGGGTGTTGATGAAACACAGAAATTGCATCGGGATTGAATACTACAGTCACCATGCGCACTTACCTCCATGGGAGTACCGTCTCTAACAGTTTACGCTTTGATCGTTCCCTTGGAAGGACCAGTAGTAGTTTCCGATGCACATCTGGAGGCATTCTGTAATCTGTGGACAATCAGAGTGTTGATGAAACACAGAAATTGCATCGGGATTGAATACAACAGTCACCATGCGCTCTTAACTCCATGGGAGTAATGTCGCAAACAGTCTACGGTTTGATCGTTTCCTGGAAGACCAGTAGTAGTTTCCGTTGCACATCTGGAGGCATTCTGTAATCTGTGGACTATCAGAGTGTTAATGAAACCAAAATTGCATCGGGATTGAATACAACAGTCACCATGCCCACTTTCCTCCATGGGAGCAATGTCTCAAACAGTCTACGCTTTGATCGTTTCCTGGAAGACAAGTAGTAGTTTCCTATGCACATCTGGAGGCATTCTGTAATCTGTGGACTATCAGAGTGTTGATGAAGAAAAATTTGAATCGTGATTGAATACAACAGTCACCATGAGCACTTTCCTCCATGGGAGTAATGTCTCAAACAGTCTACGATTTGATCGTTTCCTGGAAGACAAGTAGTAGTTTGCAATGCGCATCTGGAGGCATTCTGTAATCTGTGGACTATCAGAGTGTTGATGAAACACAGGAATTGCATCGGGAGTGAATACAACAGTCACCATCCGCACTTTCCTCCATGGGAGGAGTGTCTCAAACAGTCTACGCTTTGATAGTTCCCTGGAAGACCAGTGGTAGTTTCCGATGCACATCTGGAGGCATTCTGTTATATGTGGACAATCTGTGTGTTGATGAAACACAGAAATTGCATCGGGATGGAATACAACAGTCACCATGCCCACTTACCTCCATGGGAGTAATGTCTCAAACAGTTTACATTTTGATCGTTCCCTGGAAGACCAATAGTAGTTTCCGATGCACATCTGGAGGCATTCTGTAATCTGTGGACCTTCAAAGTGTAGATGAAACACAGAAGTTGCATCAGGATCGAATACAAAAGTCCCCATGACCACTTTCCTCCATGGGAGTAATTCTCAAACAGTCTACGCCTTGATCGTTCCCTGGAAGACCAGTAGTAGTTCCCGATGCACATTTGGAGGCATTCTGTAATCTGTGGACTATCAGAGTATTGATGAAAGACAGAAATTCCATCGGGATTGAATACAACATCCACCATGGGCAATTTCCCCCATGGGAGTAATGTCTCAAACATTCTACGCTTTGATCGTTCCCTGGAAGACCATTAGTAGTTTCCGATGCATATCTGGAGGCATTCTGTAATCTGTGGATTATCAGAGTATTGATGAAACACAGATATTCCATCGGGATTGAATACAACAGTCACCATGCGCCCTTTCCTCCAAGGGAGTAATGTTTCAAACAATCTACGCTTAGATCGTTCCCTGGAAGACCAGTAGTAGTTTCCGATGCACATCTGGATGCATTCTGTAATCTGTGGACTATCAGAGTATTGATGATAGACAGAAATTCCATCCGGATTGAAACAACAGCCACCATGCGCACTTTCCCCCATGGGAGTAATGTCTCAAACATTCTACGCTTTGATCGTTCCCTGTTAGAACAATAGTAGTTTCCATTGCACACCTGAAGGCATTCTGTAATCTGTGGACTATCAGAGTGTTGATGAAACACAGAAATTGCTTCGTGATTGAATACAACAGTCACCATGCGCCCTTTCCTCCATGGGAGTAATGTCTCAAACAGTTTACGCATTGATCGTTCCCTGGAAGACCAGTAGTAGTTTCCAATGCGCGACTGGAGGCATTCTGTAATCTGTGGACTATCAGAGTGTTGATGAAACACAGAAATTACATCGGGATTGAATACAACAGTCACCATGCGCACTTTTCTACATAGGAGTAATGTCTCAAACAGTCTACGCTTTGATCGTTCCGTGGAAGACCAGTAGTAGTTTCCGATGCACATCTGGAGGCATTCTGTAATCTGTGGACTATCAGAGTACTGATGAACAAAGAAATTGCATTGGGATTGAATACAACAGTCACCATGCGCACTTTCCTCCATGGGAGTAATGTCTCAAACAGTCTACGTTTTAATTGTTTCCTGGAAGACCAGTAGTAGTCTCCGATGCACATCTGGAGGCATTCTGTAATCTGTGGACTATCAGAGTGTTGATGAAACACAGAAATTACGTCTGGATTGAATACAACAGACATCATCCGCTTTCTCCTCCACGGGAGTAATGTCTCAAACAGGCTACTCTTTGATCGTTCCCTGGAAGACCAGTAGTAGTTTCCGATGCACATCTGGAGGCATTCTGTAATCTGTGGACCTTTAAAGTGTAGATGAAACACAGAAGTTGCATCAGGATCGAATACAAGAGTCACCATGACCACTTTCCTCCATGGGAGTAATTCTCAAACAGTCTACGCCTTGATCGTTCCCTGGAAGACCAGTAGTAGTTCGCGATGCACATATGGAGGCATTCTGTAATCTGTGGACTATCAGAGTATTGATGAACACAGAAATTGCCTTGGGATTGAATACAACAGTCACTATGCGCCCTTTCCTCCAAAGGAGTAATGTCTCAAACAGTCTACGCTTTGATCGTTCCCTGGAAGACCAGTAGTAGTTTCTGATGCACATATGGAGGCATTCTGTAATCTGTGGACTATCAGAGTGTTGATGAAAAACCGAAATAGCATTGTGATTAAATACAACAGTCACCATGCGCACTTTCCCCCATGGGTGTAATGTCTTAAACAGTTTACGCTTTGATCATTTCCTGGAAGACCAGTAGTAGTTTTCGATGCACATCTGGAGGCATTCTGTAATATGTGGACAATCAGAGTGTTGATGAAACACAGAAATTGCATCGGGATTGAATACAAGAGTCACCATGACCACTTTCCTACATTGGAGTAATTCTCAAACAGTCTACGCCTTGATCGTTCCCTGGAAGACCAGTAGTAGTTCCCGATGCACATATGGAGGCATTCTGTAATCTGTGGACTATCAGAGTATTGATGACACACAGAAATTGCATTGGGATGGAATACAACAGTCACCATGCGCACTTACCTCCATGGGAGTAATGTCTCAAACAGTCTACGCTTTGATCGTTTCCTGGAAGACCAGTAGTAGTCTGCGATGCACTTCTGGAGGCATTCTGTAATCTGTGGACTATCAGAGTGTTGATGAAACCAAAATTGCATCGGGATTGAATACAACAGTCACCATGCGCACTTTTCACCATGAGAGTAATGTCTCAAACAGTTTACGCTTTGATCGTTCCCTGCAAGACCAGTAGTAGTTTCCGATACACATCTGGAGGCATTCTGTAATCTGTGGACTATCAGAGTGTTGATGAAACACCGAAATAGCATTGTGATTAAATACAATAGTCACCATGCGCACTTTCCCCCATGGGTGTAATGTCTCAAACAGTTTACGCTTTGATCATTTCCTGGAAGACCAGTAGTAGTTTTCGATGCACATCTGGAGGCATTCTGTAATATGTGGACAATCAGAGTGTTGATGAAACACAGAAATTGCATCGGGATTGAATACAACAGTCACCATGCCCACTTACCTCCATGGGAGTAATGTCTCAAACAGTTTACATTTTGATCGTTCCCTGGAAGACCAGTAGTAGTTTCCGATGCACATCTGCAGGCATTCTGCAATTTGTGGACTGTCAGGGTGTTGATGAAACACAGAAATTGCATCGGGATTGAATACTACAGTCACCATGCGCACTTACCTCCATGGGAGTACCGTCTCTAACAGTTTACGCTTTGATCGTTCCCTTGGAAGGACCAGTAGTAGTTTCCGATGCACATCTGGAGGCATTCTGTAATCTGTGGACAATCAGAGTGTTGATGAAACACAGAAATTGCATCGGGATTGAATACAACAGTCACCATGCGCTCTTAACTCCATGGGAGTAATGTCGCAAACAGTCTACGGTTTGATCGTTTCCTGGAAGACCAGTAGTAGTTTCCGTTGCACATCTGGAGGCATTCTGTAATCTGTGGACTATCAGTGTGTTAATGAAACCAAAATTGCATCGGGATTGAATACAACAGTCACCATGCCCACTTTCCTCCATGGGAGCAATGTCTCAAACAGTCTACGCTTTGATCGTTTCCTGGAAGACAAGTAGTAGTTTCCTATGCACATCTGGAGGCATTCTGTAATCTGTGGACTATCAGAGTGTTGATGAAGAAAAATTTGAATCGTGATTGAATACAACAGTCACCATGAGCACTTTCCTCCATGGGAGTAATGTCTCAAACAGTCTACGATTTGATCGTTTCCTGGAAGACAAGTAGTAGTTTCCAATGCGCATCTGGAGGCATTCTGTAATCTGTGGACTATCAGAGTGTTGATGAAACACAGGAATTGCATCGGGAGTGAATACAACAGTCACCATCCGCACTTTCCTCCATGGGAGGAGTGTCTCAAACAGTCTACGCTTTGATAGTTCCCTGGAAGACCAGTGGTAGTTTCCGATGCACATCTGGAGGCATTCTGTTATATGTGGACAATCTGTGTGTTGATGAAACACAGAAATTGCATCGGGATGGAATACAACAGTCACCATGCCCACTTACCTCCATGGGAGTAATGTCTCAAACAGTTTACATTTTGATCGTTCCCTGGAAGACCAATAGTAGTTTCCGATGCACATCTGGAGGCATTCTGTAATCTGTGGACCTTCAAAGTGTAGATGAAACACAGAAGTTGCATCAGGATCGAATACAAAAGTCCCCATGACCACTTTCCTCCATGGGAGTAATTCTCAAACAGTCTACGCCTTGATCGTTCCCTGGAAGACCAGTAGTAGTTCCCGATGCACATTTGGAGGCATTCTGTAATCTGTGGACTATCAGAGTATTGATGAAAGACAGAAATTCCATCGGGATTGAATACAACATCCACCATGGGCAATTTCCCCCATGGGAGTAATGTCTCAAACATTCTACGCTTTGATCGTTCCCTGTTAGACCAGTGGTAGTTTCCATTCCACACCTGGAGGCATTCTGTATTCTGTGGACTATCAGAGTGTTGATGAAACACAAAAATTGCATTGTGATTGAATACAACAGTCACCATGCGCACTTTCCTCCATGAGGGTAATGTCTCAAAAAGTCTACGCTTTGATCGTTCCCTGGAAGACCATTAGTAGTTTCCGATGCATATCTGGAGGCATTCTGTAATCTGTGGATTATCAGAGTATTGATGAAACACAGATATTCCATCGGGATTGAATACAACAGTCACCATGCGCCCTTTCCTCCAAGGGAGTAATGTTTCAAACAATCTACGCTTAGATCGTTCCCTGGAAGACCAGTAGTAGTTTCCGATGCACATCTGGATGCATTCTGTAATCTGTGGACTATCAGAGTATTGATGATAGACAGAAATTCCATCCGGATTGAAACAACAGCCACCATGCGCACTTTCCCCCATGGGAGTAATGTCTCAAACATTCTACGCTTTGATCGTTCCCTGTTAGAACAATAGTAGTTTCCATTGCACACCTGAAGGCATTCTGTAATCTGTGGACTTTTAGAGTGTTGATGAAACACAGAAATTGCTTCGTGATTGAATACAACAGTCACCATGCGCCCTTTCCTCCATGGGAGTAATGTCTCAAACAGTTTACGCATTGATCGTTCCCTGGAAGACCAGTAGTAGTTTCCAATGCGCGACTGGAGGCATTCTGTAATCTGTGGACTATCAGAGTGTTGATGAAACACAGAAATTACATCGGGATTGAATACAACAGTCACCATGCGCACTTTTCTACATAGGAGTAATGTCTCAAACAGTCTACGCTTTGATCGTTCCGTGGAAGACCAGTAGTAGTTTCCAATGCACATCTGGAAGCATTCTGTAATCTGTGGACTATCAGAGAGTTGATGAAGCACAGAAATTGCATCGGGATTGATACAACAGTCACCATGCGCACTTTCCTCCATGGGAGTAATGTCTCAAACAGTCTACGCTTTGATCGCTCCCTGGAAGACCAGTGGTAGTTTCCGATGCACATCTGGAGCCATTCTGTAACCTGTGGACTATCAGAGTGTTGATGTAACACAGAAATTGCATCCGGATTGAATACAAAAGTCACCATGAGCATTTTCCTCCATGGGAGTAATGTCTCAAACAGTCTACGCTTAGATCTTTCCCTGGAAGACCAGTAGTAGTTTACGATGCACATCTGGAGGCATTCTGTAATCTGTTTACTATCAGAGTGTGTTGAAACACAGAAATTGCTTTGGGATTGAATACAACAGTCACCATGTGCACTTTCCTCCATGGGAGAAATGTCTCCAACAGTCTACGCTTTGATCGTTCCCTGGAAGACCAGTAGTAGTTTCCGATGCACATCTGGAGGCAATCTGTAATCTGTGGACTATCAGAGTGTTGATGAAACACAGAAATTGCATCGTTATTGAATACAACAGTCACCATTCGCACTTTCCTCCACGGGAGTAATGTCTCAAACAGTCTACGCTTAGATCGCTCCCTGGAAGACCAGTAGTAGTTTCCGATGCACATCTGAAGGCATTCTGTAATCTGTGGACCTTCAGAGTGTTGATGAAACACAGAAATTGCATCGGGATTGAATACAACCGTCTCCATTCGCACTCTCCTCCACGGGAGTAATGTCTCAAACAGTCTATGCTTTGGTTGTTATTGAAAGACCAGTAGTAGTTTCCGATGCGCATCTGGAGGCATTCTGTAATCTGTGGACTATCAGAGTGTTGATGAAACACAGAAATTACATCGGGATTGAATACATCAGTCACCATGCGCACTTTCTTACATAGGACTAATGTCTCAAACAGTCTACGTTTTGATCGTTCCGTGGAAGACCAGTAGTAGTTTCCAATGCACATCTGGAAGCATTCTGTAATCTCTGGGCTATCAGAGTGTTGATGAAACACAGAAATTGCATCGGGATTGATACGACAGTCACCATGCGCACTATCCTCCATGGGAGTAATGTCTCAAACAGTCTGCGCTTTGATCGTTCCCTGGAAGACCAGTAGTAGTTTCCGATGCACATCTGGAGGCATTCTGTAATCTGTGGACTATCAGCGTATTGATGTAACACAGAAATTGCATCCGGATTGAATACAAAAGTCACCATGAGCATTTTCCTCCATGGGAGTAATGTCTCAAACAGTCTACGCTTAGATCTTTCCCTGGAAGACCAGTAGTAGTTTGCGATGCACATCTGGAGGCATTCTGTAATCTGTTTACTATCAGAGTGTGTTGAAACACAGAAATTGCTTTGGGATTGAATACAACAGTCACCATGTGCACTTTCCTCCATGGGAGTAATGTCTCAAACAGTCTACGCTTAGATCTTTCCCTGGAAGACCAGTAGTAGTTTACGATGCACATCTGGAGGCATTCTGTAATCTGTTTACTATCAGAGTGTGTAGAAACACAGAAATTGCTTTGGGATAGAATACAACAGTCACCATGTGCACTTTCCTCCATGGGAGAAATGTCTCCAACAGTCTACGCTTTGATCGTTCCCTGGAAGACCAGTAGTAGTTTCCGATGCACATCTGAAGGCATTCTGTAATCTGTGGAGCTTCAAAGTGTTGATGAACCACAGAAATTGAATCGGGATTGAATACAACAGTCTCCATTCACACTCTCCTCCACAGGAGTAATGTCTCAAACTGTCTATGCTTTGTCGTTCCTGAAAGACCAGTAGTACTTTCCGATGCACATCTGGAGGCATTCTGTAGTCTGTGGACCTTCAAAGTGTTGATGAAACACAGAAATTGCTTCGTGATTGAATACAACAGTCACCATGCGCTCTTTCCTCCATGGGAGTAATGTCTCAAACATTCTACGCTTTGATCGTTCCCTTTTAGACCAGTAGTAGTTTCCATTGCACACCTGGAGGCATTCTGTGATCTGTGGACTATTAGAGTGTTGATGAAACACAGATATTGCTTCGTGATTGAATGCAACAGTCACCATGCGCCCTTTCCTCCAAGGGAGTAATGTCTCAAACAGTCTACGCTTTGATCGTTCCCTGGAAGACCAGTAGTTGTTTCCGATGCACATCTGGAGGCATTCTGTAATCTGTGGACTATCAGAGTATTGATGAAACACAGAAATTCCATCGGGATTGAATACAACAGTCACCATGCGCCCTTTCCTCCAAGGGAGTAATGTCTCAAACAGTCTACGCTTTGATCGTTCCCTGGAAGACCAGTAGTAGTTTCCGATGCACATCTGGAGGCATTCTGTAATCTGTTTACTATCAGCGTATTGATGAAAGACAGAAATTCCATCGGGATTGAATACAACAGCCACCATGCGCACTTTCCCCCATGGGAGTAATGTCTCAAACATTCTACGCTTTGATCGTTCCCTGTTAGACCAGTAGTAGTTTCCATTGCACACCTGGAGGCATTCTGTAATCTGTGGACTATCAGAGTGTTGATGAAACACAGAAATTGCTTCGTGATTGAATACAACAGTCACCATGCGCACTTTCCTCCATGGGAGTAATGTCTCAAACAGTCTACGCTTTGATCGTTCCCTGGAAGACCAGTAGTAGTTTCCGATGCACATCTGGAGGCAATCTGTTATCTGTGGACTATCAGAGTGTTGATGAAACACAGAAATTGCATCGTTATTGAATACAACAGTCACCATTCGCACTTTCCTCCACAGGAGTAATGTCTCAAACAGTCTACGCTTTGATCGTTCCCTGGAAGACCAGTAGTAGTTTCCGATGCACATCTGAAGGCATTCTGTAATCTGTGGACCTTCAAAGTGTTGATGAAACACAGAAATTGCATCGGGATTGAATACAACCGTCTCCATTCGCACTCTCCTCCACAGGAGTAATGTCTCAAACAGTCTATGCTTTGATGTTACTGAAAGACCAGTAGTAGTTTCCGATGCGCGTCTGGAGGCATTCTGTAATCTGTGGACTATCAGAGTGTTGATGAAACACAGAAATTACATCGGGATTGAATACAACAGTCACCATGCGCACTTTCCTACATAAGAGTAATGTCTCAAACAGTCTATGATTTGTCGTTCCTGAAAGACCACTAGTAGTTTCCAATGCACATCTGGAGGCAATCTGTAGTCTGCGGACCTTCAAAGTGTTGATGAAACACAGAAATTGCTTCGTGATTGAATACAACAGTCACCATGCGCGATTTCCTCCATGGGAGTAATGTCTCAAACAGTCTACGCTTTGATCGTTCCCTGGAAGACGAGTAGTAGTTTCCAATGCACATCTGGAGGCATTCTGTAACCTGTGGACTATCAGAGTATTGATGAAACACAGAAATTCCATCGGTATTGAATACAACAGTCACCATGCGCACTTTCCTCCATGGGAGTAATGACTCAAACAGTTTACGCTTTGATCGTTCCATGGAAGACCAGTAGTAGTTCCCGATGCGCTTCGGGAGGCATTCTGTAATCTGTTGACTATCAGAGTATTGAAGAAACACAGAAATTCCATCGGTATTGAACACAACAGTCACCATGCGCACTTTCCTCCATGGGAGTAATGACTCAAACAGTTTACGATTTGATCGTTCCATGGAAGACCAGTAGTAGTTTCCGATGCGCTTCTGGAGGCATTCTGTAATCTGTGGACTATCAGAGTGTTGATGAAACACAGAAATTACATCTGGATTGAATACAACAGACATCATCCGCTTTCTCCTCCACGGGAGTAATGTCTCAAACAGTCTACGCTTTGATCGTTCCCTGGAAGACCAGTAGTAGTTTCCGATGCACATCTGGAGGCATTCTGTAATCTGTGGACTATCTGCGTATTGATGTTAGACAGAAATTCCATCGGGATTGAATATAACAGCCACCTTGCGCACTTTCCCCCATGGGAGTAATGTCTCAAACATTCTACGCTTTGATCGTTCCCTGTTAGACCAGTAGTAGTTTCCATTGCACACCTGGAGGCATTCTGTAATCTGTGGACTATAAGAGTGTTGATGAAACACAGAAATTACATCGGGATTGAATACAACAGTCACCATGCGCACTTTCCTACATAGGAGATATGTCTCAAACAGTCTACGTTTTGATCGTTCCGTGGAAGACCAGTAGTAGATTCCAATGCACATCTGGAAGCATTCTGTAATCTCTGGGCTATCAGAGAGTTGATGAACCACGGAAATTGAATCGGGATTGAATACAACAGTCTCCATTCGCACTCTCCTCCACGGGAGTAATGTCTCAAACTGTCTATGCTTTGTCGTTCCTGAAAGACCAGTAGTAGTTTCTGATGCACATCTAGAGGCATTCTGTAGTCTGTGGACCTTCAATGTGTTGATGAAACACAGAAATTGCTTCGTGATTGAATACAACAGTCACCATGCGCTCTTTCCTCCATGGGAGTAATGTCTCAAACATTCTACGCTTTGATCGTTCCCTGTTAGACCAGTAGTAGTTTCCATTGCACACCTGGAGGCATTCTGTGATCTGTGGACTATTAGAGTGTTGATGAAACACAGAAATTGCTTCGTGATTGAATGCAACAGTCACCATGCGCCCTTTCCTCCAAGGGAGTAATGTCTCAAACAGTCTGCGCTTTGATCGTTCCCTGGAAGACCAGTAGTAGTTTCCGATGCACATCTGGAGGCATTCTGTAATCTGTGGACTATCAGCGTATTGATGAAAGACAGAAATTCCATCGGGATTGAATACAACAGCCACCACGCGCACTTTCCCCCATGGGAGTAATATCTCAAATATTCTACGCTTTGATCGTTCCCTGTTAGACCAGTAGTAGTTTCCATTGCACACCTGGAGGCATTCTGTAATCTGTGGACTATCAGAGTGTTGATGAAACACAGAAATTGCTTCGTGATTGAATACAACAGTCACCATGCGCCCTTTCCTCCATGGGAGTAATGTCTCAAACAGTTTACGCATTAATCGTTCCCTGGAAGACCAGTAGTAGTTTCCAATGCGCATCTGGAGGCATTCTGTAATCTGTGGACTATCAGAGTGTTGATGAAACACAGAAATTACATCGGGATTGAATACAACAGTCACCATGCGCACTTTCCTACATAGGAGTAATGTCTCAAACAGTCTACGTTTTGATCGTTCTGTGGATGACCAGTAGTAGTTTCCAATGCACATCTGGAAGCATTCTGTAATCTGTGGACTATCAGAGAGTTGATGAAGAACAGAAATTGCATCGGGATTGATACAACAGTCACCATGCGCACTTTCCTCCATGGGAGTAATGTCTCAAACAGTCTACGCTTTGATCGCTCCCTGGAAGACCAGTAGTAGTTTCCGATGCACATCTGGAGCCATTCTGTAACCTGTGGACTATCAGAGTGTTGATGTTACACAGAAATTGCATCCGGATTGAATACAAAAGTCACCATGAGCATTTTCCTCCATGGGAGTAATGTCTCAAACAGTCTACGCTTTGATCGTTCCCTGGAAGAACAGTAGTAGTTTCCGATGCACGTCTGGAGGCATTCTGTATTCTGTCGACTATCAGAGTGTTGATGAAAGACAGAATTTGCATTGGGATTGAATACAACAGTCACCATGCGCACTTAACTCCATGGGAGTAATGTCTCAAACAGTCTACGCCTTGATCGTTTCCTGGAAGACCAGTAGTAGTCTGCGATGCACATCTGGAGGCATTCTGTAATCTGTGGACTATCAGAGTGTTGATGAAACCAAAATGCATCGGGATTGAATACAACAGTCACCATGCGCACTTTTCTCCATGAGAGTAATGTCTCAAACAGTTTACGCTTTGATCGTTCCCTGCAAGACCAGTAGTAGTTTCCGATGCACATCTGGAGTCATTCTGTAATCTGTGGACTATCAGAGTGTTGATGAAACACCGAAATAGCATTGTGATTAAATACAACAGTCACCATGCGCACTTTCCCCCATGGGTGTAATGTCTCAAACAGTTTACGCTTTGATCATTTCCTGGAAGACCAGAAGTAGTTTCCGATGCACATCTGGAGGCATTCTGTAATATGTGGACAATCAGAGTGTTGATGAAACACAGTAATTGCATCGGGATTGAATACAACAGTCACCATGCCCACTTACCTCCACGGGAGTAATGTCTCAAACAGTTTACATTTTGATCGTTCCCTGGAAGACCAGTAGTAGTTTCCGATGCACATCTGCAGGCATTCTGCAATCTGTGGACTGTCAGGGTGTTGATGAAACACAGAAATTGCATCGGGATTGAATACTACAGTCACCATGCGCACTTACCTCCATGGGAGTAATGTCTCAAACAGTTTACGTTTTGATCGTTCCCTCTAAGGCCAGTAGTAGTTTCCTATGCACATCTGGAGGCATTCTGTAATCTGTGGACTATCAGAGTGTTGATGAAGAAAGATTTGAATCGTGATTGAATACAACAGTCACCATGAGCACTTTCCTCCATGGGAGTAATGTCTCAAACAGTCTACGATTTGATCGTTTCCTGGAAGACAAGTAGTAGTTTCCGATGCACATCTGGAGGCATTCTGTAATCTGTGGACTATCAGAGTGTTGATGAAAAAAAAATTGCATCGGGATTGAATACAACAGTCACCATGCGCACTTACCTCCATGGGAGTAATGTCTCAAACAGTTTACGCTTTGATCGTTCCCTGGAAGACCAGTAGTAGTTTCCGATGCACATCTGTCGGCACTCTGCAATCTGTGGACTGTCAGGGTGTTGATGAAACACAGAAATTGCTTCGGGATTGAATACAACAGTCACCTTGCGCAGTTACCTCCATGGGAGTAACGTGTCAAACAGTTTACGCTTTGATAGCTCCCTTGGAAGACCAGTAGTAGTTTCCGATTCTCATCTGGAGGCATTCTGTAATCTGTGGACTATCAGAGTGTTGCTGAAACACAGAAATTGCATTGTGATTGAATACAACAGTCACCATGCGCACTTTCCTCCATGGGAGTAATGTCTCAAACAGTCTACGCTTTGAACGTTCCCTGGAAGACCAGTAGTAGTATCCGATGCACATCTGGAGGCATTCTATATTCTCTCGACTATCAGAGTGTTAATGAAACACAGATATTTCATCGGGATTGAATACAACAGTCACCATGAGCACTTACCTCCATGGGAGTAATGTCTGAAACAGTTTACGTTTTGATCGTTCCCTGGAAGGCCAGTAGTAGTTTCCGATGCACATCTGGAGGCATTCTGTAATCTGTGGACTATCAGAGTATTGATGAACACAGAAATTGCATTGGGATTGAATACAACAGTCACCATGCTCACTTTCCTCCATGGGAGTAATGTCTCAAACAGTCTACGTTTTAATCATTTCCTGGAAGACCAGTAGTAGTCTCCGATGCACATCTGGAGGCATTCTGTAATCTGTGGACTATCAGAGTGTTGATGAAACACAGAAATTACGTCTGGATTGAATACAACAGACATCATCCGCTTTCTCCTCCACGGCAGTAATGTCTCAAACAGGCTACGCGTTGATCGTTCCCTGGAAGACCAGTAGTAGTTTCCGATGCACATCTGGAGGCATTCTGTAATCTGTGGACCTTTAAAGTGTAGATGAAACACAGAAGTTGCATCAGGATCGAATACAAGAGTCACCATGACCACTTTCCTCCATGGGAGTAATTCTCAAACAGTCTACGCCTTGATCGTTCCCTGGAAGACCAGTAGTAGTTCCCGATGCACATATGGAGGCATTCTGTAATCTGTGGACTATCAGAGTATTGATGAACACAGAAATTGCATTGGGATTGAATACAACAGTCACTATGCGCCCTTTCCTCCAAGGGAGTAATGTCTCAAACAGTCTACGCTTTCATCGTTCCTGGAAGACCAGTAGTTGTTTCCGATGCACATCTGGAGGCCTTCTGTAATCTGTGGACTATCAGAGTATTGATGAAACACAGAAATTCCATCGGGATTAAATACAACAGTCACCATGCGCCCTTTCCTCCAAAGGAGTAATGTCTCAAACAGTCTACGCTTTGATCGTTCCCTGGAAGACCAGTAGTAGTTTCTGATGCACATCTGGAGGCATTCTGTAAGCTGTGGACTATCAGAGTGTTGATGAAAAACCGAAATTGCATTGTGATTAAATACAACAGTCACCATGCGCACTTTCCCCCATGGGTGTAATGTCTCAAACAGTTTACGCTTTGATCATTTCCTGGAAGACCAGTAGTAGTTTTCGATGCACATCTGGAGGCATTCTGTAATATGTGGACAATCAGAGTGTTGATGAAACACAGAAATTGCATCGGGATTGAATACAGCAGTCACCATGCCCCCTTACCTCCATGGGTGTAATGTCTCAAACAGTTTACATTTTGATCGTTCCCTGGAAGACCAGTAGTAGTTTCCGATGCACATCTGCAGGCATTCTGCAATCTGTGGACTGTCAGGGTGTTGATGAAACACAGAAATTGCATCGGAATTGAATACTACAGTCACCATGCCCACTTTCCTCCATGGGAGTAATGTCTCAAACAGTCTACGCTTTGATCGTTTCCTGGAAGACAAGTAGTAGTTTCCTATGCACATCTGGAGGCATTCTGTAATCTGTGGACTATCAGAGTGTTGATGAAGAAAAATTTCAATCGTGATTGAATACAACAGTCACCATGAGCACTTTCCTCCATGGGAGTAATGTCTCAAACAGTCTACGATTTGATCGTTTCCTGGAAGACAAGTAGTAGTTTGCGATGCACATCTGGAGGCATTCTGTAATCTGTGGACTATCAGAGTGTTGATGAAAAAAAAATTGCATCGGGATTGAATACAACAGTCACCATGCGCACTTACCTCCATGGGAGTAATGTCTCAAACAGTTTACGCTTTGATCGTTCCCTGGAAGACCAGTAGTAGTTTCCGATGCACATCTGGCGGCATTCTGCAATCTGTGGACTGTCAGGGTGTTGATGAAACACAGAAATTGCTTCGGGATTGAATACAACAGTCACCATGCGCAGTTACCTCCATGGGAGTAATGTCTCAAACAGTCTACGCTTTGATCGTTCCCTGGAAGACCAGTAGTAGTTTCCGATGCACATCTGGAGGCATTCTGTATTCTGTCGACTATCAGAGTGTTGATGAAACACAGATATTGCATCGGGATTGAATACAACAGTCACCATGAGCACTTACCTCCATGGGAGTAATGTCTCAAACAGTTTACGTTTTGATCGTTCCCTGGAAGGCCAGTAGTAGTTTCCGATGCACATCTAAAAGCTTTCTGTAATCTGTGGACTATCCGAGTATTGATGAACACAGAAATTGCATTGGGATTGAATACAACAGTCACCATGCGCCCTTTCCTCCAAGGGAGTAATGTCTCAAACAGTCTACGCTTTGATCGTTCCCTGGAAGACCAGTAGTTGTTTCCGATGCACATCTGGAGGCCTTCTGTAATCTGTGGACTATCAGAGTATTGATGAAGCACAGAAATTCCATCGGGATTGAATACAACAGTCACCATGCGCCCTTTCCTCCAAGGGAGTAATGTCTCAAACAGTCTACGCTTTGATCGTTCCCTGGAAGACCAGTAGTAGTTTCCGATGCACATCTGGAGGCATTCTGTAATCTGTGGACTATCAAAGTATTGATGAATGACAGAAATTCCATCGGAATAGAATACAACAGCCACCATGCGCACCTTCCCCCAATGGGAGTAATGTCTCAAACATTCTGCGCTTTGATCGTTCCCTGTTAGACAAGTAGTAGTTTCCATTGCACACCTGGAGGCATTCTGTAATCTGTGGACTATCAGAGTGTTGATGAAACACAGAAATTGCTTCGTGATTGAATACAACAGTCACCATGCGCCCTTTCCTCCATGGGAGTAATGTCTCAAACAGTTTACGCATTGATCGTTCCCTGGAAGACCAGTAGTAGTTTCCAATTCGCATCTGGAGGCATTCTGTAATCTGTGGACTATCAGAGTGTTGATGAAACACAGGAATTGCATCGGGAGTGAATACAACAGTCACCATCCGCACTTTCCTCCATGGGAGGAATGTCTCAAACAGTCTACGCTTTGATAATTCCCTGGAAGACCAGTGGTAGTTTCCGATGCACATCTGGAGGCATTCTGTTATATGTGGACAATCAGTGTGTTGATGAAACACAGAAATTGCATCGGGATGGAATACAACATTCACCATGCCCACTTACCTCCATGGGAGTAATGTCTCAAACAGTTTACATTTTGATCGTTCCCTGGAAGACCAGTAGTAGTTTCCGATGCACATCTGGAGGCATTCTGTAATCTGTGGACCTTCAAAGTGTAGATGAAACACAGAAGTTGCATCAGGATCGAATACAAAAGTCACCATGACCACTTTCCTCCATGGGAGAAATTCTCAAACAGTCTACGCCTTGATCGTTCCCTCCAAGACCAGTAGTAGTGCCCGATGCACATTTGGAGGCATTCTGTAATCTGTGGACTATCAGAGTATTGATGAAAGACAGAAATTCCATCGGGATTGAATACAACATCCACCATGGGCAATTTCCCCCATGGGAGTAATGTCTCAAACATTCTACGCTTTGATCGTTCCCTGTTAGACCAGTAGTAGTTTCCATTCCACACCTGGAGGCATTCTGTAATCTGTGGACTATCAGAGTGTTGATGAAACACAAAAATTGCATTGTGATTGAATACAACAGTCACCATGCGCACTTTCCTCCATGAGGGTAATGTCTCAAAAGGTCTACGCTTTGATCGTTCCCTGGAAGACCATTAGTAGTTTCCGATGCATATCTGGAGGCATTCTGTAATCTGTGGATTATCAGAGTATTGATGAAACACAGAAATTCCATCGGGATTGAATACAACAGTCACCATACGCCCTTTCCTCCAAGGGAGTAATGTTTCAAACAGTTTACGCATTGATCGTTCCCTGGAAGACCAGTAGTAGTTTCCAATGCGCGACTGGAGGCATTCTGTAATCTGTGGACTATCAGAGTGTTGATGAAACACAGAAATTACATCGGGATTGAATACAACAGTCACCATGCGCACTTTTCTACATAGGAGTAATGTCTCAAACAGTCTACGTTTTGATCGTTCCGTGGAAGACCAGTAGTAGTTTCCAATGCACATCTGGAAGCATTCTGTAATCTGTGGACTATCAGAGGGTTGATGAAGCACAGAAATTGCATCGGGATTGATACAACAGTCACCATGCGCACTTTCCTCCATGGGAGTAATGTCTCAAACAGTCTACGCTTTGATCGCTCCCTGGAAGACCAATAGTAGTTTCCGATGCACATCTGGAGCCATTCTGTAACCTGTGGACTATCAGAGTGTTGATGTAACACAGAAATTGCATCCGGATTGAATACAAAAGTCACCATGAGCATTTTCCTCCATGGGAGTAATGTCTCAAACAGTCTACGCTTAGATCGTTCCCTGGAAGACCAGTAGTAGTTTACGATGCACATCTGGAGGCATTCTGTAATCTGTTTACTATCAGAGTGTTGTTGAAACACAGAAATTGCTTTGGGATTGAATACAACAGTCACCATGTGCACTTTCCTCCATGGGAGTAATGTCTCAAACAGACTACGCTTTGATCATCCCTGGAAGACCAGCAGTAGCTTCCAATGCACATCTGGAGGCAATCTGTAATCTGTGGACTATCAGAGTGTTGATGAAACACAGAATTTACATCGTTATTGAATACATCAGTCACCATTCGCACTTTCCTCCACGGGCGTAATGTCTCAAACAGTCTACGCTTTGATCGTTCCCTGCAAGACCAGTAGTAGTTTCCGATGCACATCTGAAGGCATTCTGTAATCTGTGGAGCTTCAAAGTGATGATGAACCACAGAAATTGAATCGGGATTGAATACAACAGTCTCCATTCACACTCTCCTCCATAGGAGTAATGTCTCAAACTGTCTATGCTTTGTCGTTCCTGAAAGACCAGTAGTACTTTCCGATGCACATCTAGAGGCATTCTGTAGTCTGTGGACCTTCAAAGTGTTGATGAAACACAGAAATTGCTTCGTGATTGAATACAACAGTCACCATGCGCTCTTTCCTCCATGGGAGTAATGTCTCAAACATTCTACGCTTTGATCGTTCCCTTTTAGACCAGTAGTAGTTTCCATTGCACACCTGGAGGCATTCTGTGATCTGTGGACTATTAGAGTGTTGATGAAACACAGAAATTGCTTCGTGATTGAATGCAACAGTCACCATGAGCCCTTTCCTCCACGGGAGTAAACGCTCAAACAGTCTACGCTTTGATCGTTCCCTGGAAGACCAGTAGTTGTTTCCGATGCACATCTGGAGGCATTCTGTAATCTGTGGACTATCAGAGTATTGATGAAACACAGAAATTCCATCGGGATTGAATACAACAGTCACCATGCGCCCTTTCCTCCAAGGGAGTAATGTCTCAAACAGTCTACGCTTTGATCGTTCCCTGGAAGACCAGTAGTAGTTTCCGATGCACATCTGGAGGCATTCTGTAATCTGTGGACTATCAGCGTATTGATGAAAGACAGAAATTCCATCGGGATTGAATACAACAGCCACCATGCGCACTTTCCTCCATGGGAGTAATGTCTCAAACAGTCTACGCTTTGATCGTTCCCTGGAAGACCAGTAGTAGTTTCCGATGCACATCTGGAGGCAATCTGTTATCTGTGGACTATCAGAGTGTTGATGAAACACAGAAATTGCATCGTTATTGAATACAACAGTCACCATAAGCACTTTCCTCCACAGGAGTAATGTCTCAAACAGTCTACGCTTTGATCGTTCCCTGGAAGACCAGTAGTAGTTTCCGATGCACATCTGAAGGCATTCTGTAATCTGTGGACCTTCAAAGTGTTGATGAAACACAGAAATTGCATCGGGATTGAATACAACAGTCTCCATTCGCACTCTCCTATACAGGAGTAATGTCTCAAACAGTCTATGCTTTGATTGTTACTGAAAGACCAGTAGTAGTTTCCGATGCGCGTCTGGAGGCATTCTGTAATCTGTGGACTATCAGAGTGTTGATGAAACACAGAAATTACATCGGGATTGAATACAACAGTCACCATGCGCACTTTCTTACATAAGAGTAATATCTCAAACAGTCTACGTTTTGATCGTTCCGTGGAAGACCAGTAGTAGTTTCCAATGCACATCTGGAAGCATTCTGTAATCTCTGGGCTATCAGAGTGTTGATGAAACACAGAAATTGCATCGGGATTGATACAACAGTCACCATGCGCACTTTCCTCCATGGGAGTAATGTCTCAAACAGTCTACGCTTTGATCGCTCCCTGGAAGACCAGTAATAGTTTCCGATGCACATCTGGAGGCATTCTGTAACCTGTGGACTATCAGAGTTTTGATGTAACACAGAAATTGCTTTGGGATTGAATACAACAGTCACCATGTGCACTTTTCTCCATGGGAGTAATGTCTCAAACAGTCTACGCTTTGATCGTCCCTGGAAGAACAGTAGTAGCTTCCGATGCACATCTGGAGGCAATCTGTAATCTGTGGACTATCAGAGTGTTGATGAAACACAGAATTTACATCGTTATTGAATACAACAGTCACCATTCGCAATTTCCTCCATGGGAGTAATGTCTCAAACAGTCTATGATTTGTCGTTCCTGAAAGACCACTAGTAGTTTCCAATGCACATCTGGAGGCAATCTGTAGTCTGCGGACCTTCAAAGTGTTGATGAAACACAGAAATTGCTTGGTGATTGAATACAACAGTCACCATGCGCTCTTTCCTCCATGGGAGTAATGTCTCAAACAGTCTACGGTTTGATCGTTCCCTGGAAGACGAGTAGTAGTTTCCAATGCACATCTGGAGGCATTCTGTAACCTGTGGACTATCAGAGTATTGATGAAACACAGAAATTCCATCGGTATTGAATACAACAGTCACCATGCGCACATTCCTCCATGGGAGTAATGACTCAAACAGTTTACGCTTTGATCGTTCCATGGAAGACCAGTAGTAGTTCCCGATGCGCTTCTGGAGGCATTCTGTAATCTGTGGACTATCAGAGTATTGATGAAACACAGAAATTCCATCGGTATTGAACACAACAGTCACCATGCGCACTTTCCTCCATGGGAGTAATGACTCAAACAGTTTACGCTTTGATCGTTCCATGGAAGACAAGTAGTAGTTTCCGATGCGCTTCTGGAGGCATTCTGTAATCTGTGGACTATCAGAGTATTGATGAAACACAGAAATTCCATCGGTATTGAATACAACAGTCACCATGCGCACTTTCCTCCATGGGAGTAATGACTCAAACAGTTTACGCTTTGATCGTTCCCTGGAAGACCAGTAGTAGTTTCCGATGCACATCTGGAGGCATTCTGTAATCTGTGGACTATCAGCGTATTGATGTTAGACAGAAATTCCATCGGGATTGAATATAACAGCCACCATGCGCACTTTCCCCCATGGGAGTAATGTCTCAAACATTCTACGCTTTGATCGTTCCCTGTTAGACCAGTAGTAGTTTCCATTGCACACCTGGAGGCATTCTGTAATCTGTGGACTATAAGAGTGTTGATGAAACACAGAAATTACATCGGGATTGAATACAACAGTCACCATGCGCACTTTCCTACATAGGAGATATGTCTCAAACAGTCTACGTTTTGATCGCTCCGTGGAAGACCAGTAGTAGATTCCAATGCACATCTGGAAGCATTCTGTAATCTCTGGGCTATCAGAGAGTTGATGAAGAACAGAAATTGCATCGGGATTGATACAACAGTCACCATGCGCACTTTCCTCCATGGGAGTAATGTCTCAAACAGTCTACGCTTTGATCGCTCCCTGGAAGACCAGTAGTAGTTTCCGATGCACATCTGGAGGCATTCTGTAGTCTGTGGACCTTCAATGTGTTGATGAAACACAGAAATTGCTTCGTGATTGAATACAACAGTCACCATGCGCTCTTTCCTCCATGGGAGTAATGTCTCAAACATTCTACGCTTTGATCGTTCCCTGTTAGACCAGTAGTAGTTTCCATTGCACACCTGGAGGCATTCTGTGATCTGTGGACTATTAGAGTGTTGATGAAACACAGAAATTGCTTCGTGATTGAATGCAACAGTCACCATGCGCCCTTTCCTCCAAGGGAGTAATGTCTCAAACAGTCTACGCTTTGATCGTTCCCTGGAAGACCAGTAGTAGTTTCCGATGCACATCTGGAGGCATTCTGTAATCTGTGGACTATCAGCGTATTGATGAAAGACAGAAATTCCATCGGGATTGAATACAACAGCCACCATGCGCACTTTCCCCCATGGGAGTAATGTCTCAAACATTCTACGCTTTGATCGTTCCCTGTTAGACCAGTAGTAGTTTCCATTGCACACCTGGAGGCATTCTGTAATCGGTGGACTATCAGAGTGTTGATGAAACACAGAAATTGCTTCGTGATTAAATACAACAGTCACCATGCGCCCTTTCCTCCATGGGAGTAATGTCTCAAACAGTTTACGCATTGATCGTTCCCTGGAAGACCAGTAGTAGTTTCCAATGCGCATCTGGAGGCATTCTGTAATCTGTGGACTATCAGGGTGTTGATGAAACACAGAAATTACATCGGGATTGAATACAACAGTCACCATGCGCACTTTCCTACATAGGAGTAATGTCTCAAACAGTCTACGTTTTGATCGTTCCGTGGAAGACCAGTAGTAGTTTCCAATGCACATCTGGAAGCATTCTGTAATCTGTGGACTATCAGAGAGTTGATGAGGAACAGAAATTGCATCGGGATTGATACAACAGTCACCATGCGCACTTTCCTCCATGGGAGTAATGTCTCAAACAGTCTACGCTTTGATCGCTCCCTGGAAGACCAGTAGTAGTTTCCGATGCACATCTGGAGACATTCTGTAACCTGTGGACTATCAGAGTGTTGATGTAACACAGAAATTGCATCCGGATTGAATACAAAAGTCACCATGAGCATTTTCCTCCATGGGAGTAATGTCTCAAACAGTCTACGCTTAGATCGTTCCCTGGAAGACCAGTAGTAGTTTACGATGCACATCTGGAGGCATTCTGTAATCTGTTTACTATCAGAGTGTTGTTGAAACACAGAAATTGCTTTGTGATTGAATACAACAGTCTCCATGTGCACTTTCCTCCATGGGAGAAATGTCTCAAAAAGTCTACGCTTTGATCGTTCCCTGGAAGACCAGTAGTAGTTTCCGGTGCACATCTGGAGGCAATCTGTAATCTGTGGACTATCAGAGTGTTGATGAAACACAGAAATTGCATCGGGATTGAATACAACCGTCTCCATTCGCACTCTCCTCCACGGGAGTAATGTCTCAAACAGTCTATGCTTTGATTGTTATTGAAAGACCAGTAGTAGTTTCCGATGCGCATCTGGAGGCATTCTGTAATCTGTTTACTATCACAGTGTTGATGAAACACAGAAATTCCATCGGGATTGAATACAACAGCCACCATGCGCACTTTCCTCCATGGGAGTAATGTCTCAAACAGTCTACGCTTTGATCGTTCCCTGGAAGACCAGTAGTAGTTTCCGATGCACATCTGGAGGCAATCTGTTATCTGTGGACTATCAGAGTGTTGATGAAACACAGAAATTGCATCGTTATTGAATACAACAGTCACCATAAGCACTTTCCTCCACAGGAGTAATGTCTCAAACAGTCTACGCTTTGATCGTTCCCTGGAAGACCAGTAGTAGTTTCCGATGCACATCTGAAGGCATTCTGTAATCTGTGGACCTTCAAAGTGTTGATGAAACACAGAAATTGCATCGGGATTGAATACAACAGTCTCCATTCGCACTCTCCTATACAGGAGTAATGTCTCAAACAGTCTATGCTTTGATTGTTACTGAAAGACCAGTAGTAGTTTCCGATGCGCGTCTGGAGGCATTCTGTAATCTGTGGACTATCAGAGTGTTGATGAAACACAGAAATTACATCGGGATTGAATACAACAGTCACCATGCGCACTTTCTTACATAAGAGTAATATCTCAAACAGTCTACGTTTTGATCGTTCCGTGGAAGACCAGTAGTAGTTTCCAATGCACATCTGGAAGCATTCTGTAATCTCTGGGCTATCAGAGTGTTGATGAAACACAGAAATTGCATCGGGATTGATACAACAGTCACCATGCGCACTTTCCTCCATGGGAGTAATGTCTCAAACAGTCTACGCTTTGATCGCTCCCTGGAAGACCAGTAATAGTTTCCGATGCACATCTGGAGGCATTCTGTAACCTGTGGACTATCAGAGATTTGATGTAACACAGAAATTGCTTTGGGATTGAATACAACAGTCACCATGTGCACTTTTCTCCATGGGAGTAATGTCTCAAACAGTCTACGCTTTGATCGTCCCTGGAAGAACAGTAGTAGCTTCCGATGCACATCTGGAGGCAATCTGTAATCTGTGGACTATCAGAGTGTTGATGAAACACAGAATTTACATCGTTATTGAATACAACAGTCACCATTCGCAATTTCCTCCATGGGAGTAATGTCTCAAACAGTCTATGATTTGTCGTTCCTGAAAGACCACTAGTAGTTTCCAATGCACATCTGGAGGCAATCTGTAGTCTGCGGACCTTCAAAGTGTTGATGAAACACAGAAATTGCTTGGTGATTGAATACAACAGTCACCATGCGCTCTTTCCTCCATGGGAGTAATGTCTCAAACAGTCTACGGTTTGATCGTTCCCTGGAAGACGAGTAGTAGTTTCCAATGCACATCTGGAGGCATTCTGTAACCTGTGGACTATCAGAGTATTGATGAAACACAGAAATTCCATCGGTATTGAATACAACAGTCACCATGCGCACATTCCTCCATGGGAGTAATGACTCAAACAGTTTACGCTTTGATCGTTCCATGGAAGACCAGTAGTAGTTCCCGATGCGCTTCTGGAGGCATTCTGTAATCTGTGGACTATCAGAGTATTGATGAAACACAGAAATTCCATCGGTATTGAACACAACAGTCACCATGCGCACTTTCCTCCATGGGAGTAATGACTCAAACAGTTTACGCTTTGATCGTTCCATGGAAGACAAGTAGTAGTTTCCGATGCGCTTCTGGAGGCATTCTGTAATCTGTGGACTATCAGAGTGTTGATGAAACACAGAAATTACATCTGGATTGAATACAACAGACATCATCCGCTTTCTCCTCCACGGGAGTAATGTCTCAAACAGTCTACGCTTTGATCGTTCCCTGGAAGACCAGTAGTAGTTTCCGATGCACATCTGGAGGCATTCTGTAATCTGTGGACTATCAGCGTATTGATGTTAGACAGAAATTCCATCGGGATTGAATATAACAGCCACCATGCGCACTTTCCCCCATGGGAGTAATGTCTCAAACATTCTACGCTTTGATCGTTCCCTGTTAGACCAGTAGTAGTTTCCATTGCACACCTGGAGGCATTCTGTAATCTGTGGACTATAAGAGTGTTGATGAAACACAGAAATTACATCGGGATTGAATACAACAGTCACCATGCGCACTTTCCTACATAGGAGATATGTCTCAAACAGTCTACGTTTTGATCGCTCCGTGGAAGACCAGTAGTAGATTCCAATGCACATCTGGAAGCATTCTGTAATCTCTGGGCTATCAGAGAGTTGATGAAGAACAGAAATTGCATCGGGATTGATACAACAGTCACCATGCGCACTTTCCTCCATGGGAGTAATGTCTCAAACAGTCTACGCTTTGATCGCTCCCTGGAAGACCAGTAGTAGTTTCCGATGCACATCTGGAGGCATTCTGTAGTCTGTGGACCTTCAATGTGTTGATGAAACACAGAAATTGCTTCGTGATTGAATACAACAGTCACCATGCGCTCTTTCCTCCATGGGAGGAATGTCTCAAACATTCTACGCTTTGATCGTTCCCTGTTAGACCAGTAGTAGTTTCCATTGCACACCTGGAGGCATTCTGTGATCTGTGGACTATTAGAGTGTTGATGAAACACAGAAATTGCTTCGTGATTGAATGCAACAGTCACCATGCGCCCTTTCCTCCAAGGGAGTAATGTCTCAAACAGTCTACGCTTTGATCGTTCCCTGGAAGACCAGTAGTAGTTTCCGATGCACATCTGGAGGCATTCTGTAATCTGTGGACTATCAGCGTATTGATGAAAGACAGAAATTCCATCGGGATTGAATACAACAGCCACCATGCGCACTTTCCCCCATGGGAGTAATGTCTCAAACATTCTACGCTTTGATCGTTCCCTGTTAGACCAGTAGTAGTTTCCATTGCACACCTGGAGGCATTCTGTAATCTGTGGACTATCAGAGTGTTGATGAAACACAGAAATTGCTTCGTGATTAAATACAACAGTCACCATGCGCCCTTTCCTCCATGGGAGTAATGTCTCAAACAGTTTACGCATTGATCGTTCCCTGGAAGACCAGTAGTAGTTTCCAATGCGCATCTGGAGGCATTCTGTAATCTGTGGACTATCAGGGTGTTGATGAAACACAGAAATTACATCGGGATTGAATACAACAGTCACCATGCGCACTTTCCTACATAGGAGTAATGTCTCAAACAGTCTACGTTTTGATCGTTCCGTGGAAGACCAGTAGTAGTTTCCAATGCACATCTGGAAGCATTCTGTAATCTGTGGACTATCAGAGAGTTGATGAAGAACAGAAATTGCATCGGGATTGATACAACAGTCACCATGCGCACTTTCCTCCATGGGAGTAATGTCTCAAAGAGTCTACGCTTTGATCGCTCCCTGGAAGACCAGTAGTAGTTTCCGATGCACATCTGGAGACATTCTGTAACCTGTGGACTATCAGAGTGTTGATGTAACACAGAAATTGCATCCGGATTGAATACAAAAGTCACCATGAGCATTTTCCTCCATGGGAGTAATGTCTCAAACAGTCTACGCTTAGATCGTTCCCTGGAAGACCAGTAGTAGTTTACGATGCACATCTGGAGGCATTCTGTAATCTGTTTACTATCAGAGTGTTGTTGAAACACAGAAATTGCTTTGTGATTGAATACAACAGTCTCCATGTGCACTTTCCTCCATGGGAGAAATGTCTCAAAAAGTCTACGCTTTGATCGTTCCCTGGAAGACCAGTAGTAGTTTCCGGTGCACATCTGGAGGCAATCTGTAATCTGTGGACTATCAGACTGTTGATGAAACACAGAAATTGCATCGGGATTGAATACAACCGTCTCCATTCGCACTCTCCTCCACGGGAGTAATGTCTCAAACAGTCTATGCTTTGATTGTTATTGAAAGACCAGTAGTAGTTTCCGATGCGCATCTGGAGGCATTCTGTAATCTGTTTACTATCAGAGTGTTGATGAAACACAGAAATTACATCGGGATTGAATACATCAGTCACCATGCGCACTTTCCTCCATGGGAGTAATGTCTCAAACATTCTACGCTTTGATCGTTCCCTTTTAGACCAGTAGTAGTTTCCATTGCACACCTGGAGGCATTCTGTGATCTGTGGACTATTAGAGTGTTGATGAAACACAGAAATTGCTTCGTGATTGAATGCAACAGTCACCATGCGCCCTTTCCTCCAAGGGAGTAATGTCTCAAACAGTCTACGCTTTGATCGTTCCCTGGAAGACCAGTAGTTGTTTCCGATGCACATCTGGAGGCATTCTGTAATCTGTGGACTATCAGAGTATTGATGAAACACGGAAATTCCATCGGGATTGAATACAACAGTCACCATGCGCCCTTTCCTCCATGGGAGTATTGTCTCAAACAGTCTATGATTTGTCGTTCCTGAAAGACCACTAGTAGTTTCCAATGCACATCTGGAGGCAATCTGTAGTCTGCGGACCTTCAAAGTGTTGATGAAACACAGAAATTGCTTCGTGATTGAATACAACAGTCACCATGCGCTCTTTCCTCCATGGGAGTAATGTCTCAAACAGTCTACGGTTTGATCGTTCCCTGGAAGACGAGTAGTAGTTTCCAATGCACATCTGGAGGCATTCTGTAATCTGTGGACTATCAGAGTATTGATGAGACACAGAAATTCCATCGGTATTGAACACAACAGTCACCATGCGCACTTTCCTCCATGGGAGTAATGACTCAAACAGTTTACGCTTTGATCGTTCCATGGAAGACCAGTAGTAGTTTCCGATGCGCTTCTGGAGGCGTCTGTAATCTGTGGACTATCAGAGTGTTGATGAAACACAGAAATTACATCTGGATTGAATACAACAGACATCATCCGCTTTCTCCTCCACGGGAGTAATATCTCAAACAGTCTACGCTTTGATCGTTCCCTGGAAGACCAGTAGTAGTTTCCGATGCACATCTGGAGGCATTCTGTAATCTGTGGACTATCAGCGTATTGATGTTAGACAGAAATTCCATCGGGATTGAATATAACAGCCACCATGCGCACTTTCCCCCATGGGAGTAATGTCTCAAACATTCTACGCTTTGATCGTTCCCTGTTAGACCAGTAGTAGTTTCCATTGCACTCCTGGAGGCATTCTGTAATCTGTGGACTATAAGAGTGTTGATGAAACACAGAAATTACATCGGGATTGAATACAACAGTCACCATGCGCACTTTCCTACATAGGAGATATGTCTCAAACAGTCTACGTTTTGATCGCTCCGTGGAAGACCAGTAGTAGATTCCAATGCACATCTGGAAGCATTCTGTAATCTCTGGGCTATCAGAGAGTTGATGAAGAACAGAAATAGCATCGGGATTGATACAACAGTCACCATGCGCACTTTCCTCCATGGGAGTAATGTCTCAAACAGTCTACGCTTTGATCGCTCCCTGGAAGACCAGTAGTAGTTTCCGATGCACATCTGGAGGCATTCTGTAGTCTGTGGACCTTCAATGTGTTGATGAAACACAGAAATTGCTTCGTGATTGAATACAACAGTCACCATGCGCTCTTTCCTCCATGGGAGTAATGTCTCAAACATTCTACGCTTTGATCGTTCCCTGTTAGACCAGTAGTAGTTTCCATTGCACACCTGGAGGCATTCTGTGATCTGTGGACTATTAGAGTGTTGATGAAACACAGAAATTGCTTCGTGATTGAATGCAACAGTCACCATGCGCCCTTTCCTCCAAGGGAGTAATGTCTCAAACAGTCTACGCTTTGATCGTTCCCTGGAAGACCAGTAGTAGTTTCCGATGCACATCTGGAGGCATTCTGTAATCTGTGGACTATCAGCGTATTGATGAAAGACAGAAATTCCATCGGGATTGAATACAACAGCCACCATGCGCACTTTCCCCCATGGGAGTAATGTCTCAAACATTCTACGCTTTGATCGTTCCCTGTTAGACCAGTAGTAGTTTCCATTGCACACCTGGAGGCATTCTGTAATCTGTGGACTATCAGAGTGTTGATGAAACACAGAAATTGCTTCGTGATTAAATACAACAGTCACCATGCGCCCTTTCCTCCATGGGAGTAATGTCTCAAACAGTTTACGCATTGATCGTTCCCTGGAAGACCAGTAGTAGTTTCCAATGCGCATCTGGAGGCATTCTGTAATCTGTGGACTATCAGGGTGTTGATGAAACACAGAAATTACATCGGGATTGAATACAACAGTCACCATGCGCACTTTCCTACATAGGAGTAATGTCTCAAACAGTCTACGTTTTGATCGTTCCGTGGAAGACCAGTAGTAGTTTCCAATGCACATCTGGAAGCAGTCTGTAATCTGTGGACTATCAGAGAGTTGATGAAGAACAGAAATTGCATCGGGATTGATACAACAGTCACCATGCGCACTTTCCTCCATGGGAGTAATGTCTCAAACAGTCTACGCTTTGATCGCTCCCTGGAAGACCAGTAGTAGTTTCCGATGCACATCTGGAGACATTCTGTAACCTGTGGACTATCAGAGTGTTGATGTAACACAGAAATTGCATCCGGATTGAATACAAAAGTCACCATGAGCATTTTCCTCCATGGGAGTAATGTCTCAAACAGTCTACGCTTAGATCGTTCCCTGGAAGACCAGTAGTAGTTTACGATGCACATCTGGAGGCATTCTGTAATCTGTTTACTATCAGAGTGTTGTTGAAACACAGAAATTGCTTTGTGATTGAATACAACAGTCTCCATGTGCACTTTCCTCCATGGGAGAAATGTCTCAAAAAGTCTACGCTTTGATCGTTCCCTGGAAGACCAGTAGTAGTTTCCGGTGCACATCTGGAGGCAATCTGTAATCTGTGGACTATCAGAGTGTTGATGAAACACAGAAATTGCATCGGGATTGAATACAACCGTCTCCATTCGCACTCTCCTCCACGGGAGTAATGTCTCAAACAGTCTATGCTTTGATTGTTATTGAAAGACCAGTAGTAGTTTCCGATGCGCATCTGGAGGCATTCTGTAATCTGTTTACTATCAGAGTGTTGATGAAACACAGAAATTACATCGGGATTGAATACATCAGTCACCATGCGCACTTTCCTCCATGGGAGTAATGTCTCAAACATTCTACGCTTTGATCGTTCCCTTTTAGACCAGTAGTAGTTTCCATTGCACACCTGGAGGCATTCTGTGATCTGTGGACTATTAGAGTGTTGATGAAACACAGAAATTGCTTCGTGATTGAATGCAACAGTCACCATGCGCCCTTTCCTCCAAGGGAGTAATGTCTCAAACAGTCTACGCTTTGATCGTTCCCTGGAAGACCAGTAGTTGTTTCCGATGCACATCTGGAGGCATTCTGTAATCTGTGGACTATCAGAGTATTGATGAAACACGGAAATTCCATCGGGATTGAATACAACAGTCACCATGCGCCCTTTCCTCCATGGGAGTATTGTCTCAAACAGTCTATGATTTGTCGTTCCTGAAAGACCACTAGTAGTTTCCAATGCACATCTGGAGGCAATCTGTAGTCTGCGGACCTTCAAAGTGTTGATGAAACACAGAAATTGCTTCGTGATTGAATACAACAGTCACCATGCGCTCTTTCCTCCATGGGAGTAATGTCTCAAACAGTCTACGGTTTGATCGTTCCCTGGAAGACGAGTAGTAGTTTCCATTGCACATCTGGAGGCATTCTGTAATCTGTGGACTATCAGAGTATTGATGAGACACAGAAATTCCATCGGTATTGAACACAACAGTCACCATGCGCACTTTCCTCCATGGGAGTAATGACTCAAACAGTTTACGCTTTGATCGTTCCATGGAAGACCAGTAGTAGTTTCCGATGCGCTTCTGGAGGCATTCTGTAATCTGTGGACTATCAGAGTGTTGATGAAACACAGAAATTACATCTGGATTGAATACAACAGACATCATCCGCTTTCTCCTCCACGGGAGTAATATCTCAAACAGTCTACGCTTTGATCGTTCCCTGGAAGACCAGTAGTAGTTTCCGATGCACATCTGGAGGCATTCTGTAATCTGTGGACTATCAGCGTATTGATGTTAGACAGAAATTCCATCGGGATTGAATATAACAGCCACCATGCGCACTTTCCCCCATGGGAGTAATGTCTCAAACATTCTACGCTTTGATCGTTCCCTGTTAGACCAGTAGTAGTTTCCATTGCACACCTGGAGGCATTCTGTAATCTGTGGACTATAAGAGTGTTGATGAAACACAGAAATTACATCGGGATTGAATACAACAGTCACCATGCGCACTTTCCTACATAGGAGATATGTCTCAAACAGTCTACGTTTTGATCGTTCCGTGGAAGACCAGTAGTAGATTCCAATGCACATCTGGAAGCATTCTGTAATCTCTGGGCTATCAGAGAGTCGATGAAGCACATAAATTGCATCGGGATTGATACAACAGTCACCATGCGCACTTTCCTCCATGGGAGTAATGTCTCAAACAGTCTACGCTTTGATCGCTCCCTGGAAGACCAGTAGTAGTTTCCGATGCCCATCTGGAGGCATTCTGTAGTCTGTGGACCTTCAATGTGTTGATGAAACACAGAAATTGCTTCGTGATTGAATACAACAGTCACCATGCGCTCTTTCCTCCATGGGAGTAATGTCTCAAACATTCTACGCTTTGATCGTTCCCTGTTAGACCAGTAGTAGTTTCCATTGCACACCTGGAGGCATTCTGTGATCTGTGGACTATCAGAGTGTTGATGAAACACAGAAATTACATCGGGATTGAATACAACAGTCACCATGCGCACTTTCCTACATAGGAGTAATGTCTCAAACAGTCTACGTTTTGATCGTTCCGTGGAAGACCAGTAGTAGTTTCCAATGCACATCTGGAAGCATTCTGTAATCTGTGGACTATCAGAGAGTTGATGAAGAGCAGAAATTGCATCGGGATTGATACAACAGTCACCATGCGCACTTTCCTCCATGGGAGTAATGTCTCAAACAGTCTACGCTTTGATCGCTCCCTGGAAGACCAGTAGTAGTTTCCGATGCACATCTGGAGACATTCTGTAACCTGTGGACTATCAGAGTGTTGATGTAACACAGAAATTGCATCCGGATTGAATACAAAAGTCACCATGAGCATTTTCCTCCATGGGAGTAATGTCTCAAACAGTCTACGCTTAGATCGTTCCCTGGAAGACCAGTAGTAGTTTACGATGCACATCTGGAGGCATTCTGTAATCTGTTTACTATCAGAGTGTTGTTGAAACACAGAAATTGCTTTGTGATTGAATACAACAGTCTCCATGTGCACTTTCCTCCATGGGAGAAATGTCTCAAAAAGTCTACGCTTTGATCGTTCCCTGGAAGACCAGTAGTAGTTTCCGGTGCACATCTGGAGGCAATCTGTAATCTGTGGACTATCAGAGTGTTGATGAAACACAGAAATTGCACCGTTATTGAATACAACAGTCACCATTCGCACTTTCCTCCACGGGAGTAATGTCTCAAACAGTGTACGCTTTGATCGCTCCCTGGAAGACCAGTAGTAGTTTCCGATGCACATCTGAAGGCATTCTGTAATCTGTGGACCTTCAAAGTGTTGATGAAACACAGAAATTGCATCGGGATTGAATACAACCGTCTCCATTCGCACTCTCCTCCACGGGAGTAATGTCTCAAACAGTCTATGCTTTGATTGTTATTGAAAGACCAGTAGTAGTTTCCGATGCGCATCTGGAGGCATTCTGTAATCTGTTTACTATCAGAGTGTTGATGAAACACAGAAATTACATCGGGATTGAATACATCAGTCACCATGCGCACTTTCCTACATAGGAGTAATGTCTCAAGCAGTCTACGTTTTGATCGTTCCGCGGAAGACCAGTAGTAGTTTCCAATGCACATCTGGAAGCATTCTGTAATCTCTGGGCTATCAGAATGTTGATGAAACACAGAAATTGCATCGGGATTGATACGACAGTCACCATGCGCACTTTCCTCCATGGGTGTAATGTCTCAAACAGTCTACGCTTTGATCGTTCCCTGCAAGACCAGTAGTAGTTTCCGATGCACATCTGAAGGCATTCTGTAATCTGTGGAGCTTCAAAGTGTTGATGAACCACAGAAATTGAATCGGGATTGAATACAACAGTCTCCATTCACACTCTCCTCCACAGGAGTAATGTCTCAAACTGTCTATGCTTTGTCGTTCTTGAAAGGCCAGTAGTACTTTCCGATGCACATCTGGAGGCATTCTGTAGTCTGTGGACCTTCAAAGTGTTGATGAAACACAGAAATTGCTTCGTGATTGAATACAACAGTCACCATGCGCTCTTTCCTCCATGGGAGTAATGTCTCAAACATTCTACGCTTTGATCGTTCCCTTTTAGACCAGTAGTAGTTTCCATTGCACACCTGGAGGCATTCTGTGATCTGTGGACTATTAGAGTGTTGATGAAACACAGAAATTGCTTCGTGATTGAATGCAACAGTCACCATGCGCCCTTTCCTCCAAGGGAGTAATGTCTCAAACAGTCTACGCTTTGATCGTTCCCTGGAAGACCAGTAGTTGTTTCCGATGCACATCTGGAGGCATTCTGTAATCTGTGGACTATCAGAGTATTGATGAAACACAGAAATTCCATCGGGATTGAATACAACAGTCACCATGCGCCCTTTCCTCCAAGGGAGTAATGTCTCAAACAGTCTACGCTTTGATCGTTCCCTGGAAGACCAGTAGTAGTTTCCGATGCACATCTGGAGGCATTCTGTAATCTGTGGACTATCAGCGTATTGATGAAAGACAGAAATTCCATCGGGATTGAATACAACAGCCACCATGCGCACTTTCCCCCATGGGAGTAATGTCTCAAACATTCTACGCTTTGATCGTTCCCTGTTAGACCAGTAGTAGTTTCCATTGCACACCTGGAGGCATTCTGTAATGTGTGGACTATCAGAGTGTTGATGAAACACAGAAATTGCTTCGTGATTGAATACAACAGTCACCATGCGCCCTTTCCTCCATGGGAGTAATGTCTCAAACAGTCTACGCTTTGATCGTTCCCTGGAAGACCAGTAGTAGTTTCCGATGCACATCTGGAGGCAATCTGTTATCTGTGGACTATCAGAGTGTTGATGAAACACAGAAATTGCATCGTTATTGAATACAACAGTCACCATTCGCACTTTCCTCCACAGGAGTAATGTCTCAAACAGTCTACGCTTTGATCGTTCCCTGGAAGACCAGTAGTAGTTTCCGATGCACATCTGAAGGCATTCTGTAATCTGTGGACCTTCAAAGTGTTGATGAAACACAGAAATTGCATCGGGATTGAATACAACCGTCTCCATTCGCACTCTCCTCCACAGGAGTAATGTCTCAAACAGTCTACGCTTTGATCGCTCCCTGGAAGACCAGTAATAGTTTCCGATGCACATCTGGAGGCATTCTGTAACCTGTGGACTATCAGAGTTTTGATGTAACACAGAAATTGCTTTGGGATTGAATACAACAGTCACCATGTGCACTTTTCTCCATGGGAGTAATGTCTCAAACAGTCTACGCTTTGATCGTCCCTGGAAGAACAGTAGTAGCTTCCGATGCACATCTGGAGGCAATCTGTAATCTGTGGACTATCAGAGTGTTGATGAGACACAGAATTTTTCATCGTTATTGAATACAACAGTCACCATTCGCAATTTCCTCCATGGGAGTATTGTCTCAAACAGTCTATGATTTGTCGTTCCTGAAAGACCACTAGTAGTTTCCAATGCACATCTGGAGGCAATCTGTAGTCTGCGGACCTTCAAAGTGTTGATGAAACACAGAAATTGCTTCGTGATTGAATACAACAGTCACCATGCGCTCTTTCCTCCATGGGAGTAATGTCTCAAACAGTCTACGGTTTGATCGTTCCCTGGAAGACGAGTAGTAGTTTCCAATGACATCTGGAGGCATTCTGTAACCTGTGGACTATCAGAGTATTGATGAAACACAGAAATTCCATCGGTATTGAATACAACAGTCACCATGCGCACTTTCCTCCATGGGAGTAATGACTCAAACAGTTTACGCTTTGATCGTTCCATGGAAGACCAGTAGTAGTTTCCGATGCGCTTCTGGAGGCATTCTGTAATCTGTGGACTATCAGAGTGTTGATGAAACACAGAAATTACATCTGGATTGAATACAACAGACACCATCCGCTTTCTCCTCCACGGGAGTAATATCTCAAACAGTCTACGCTTTGATCGTTCCCTGGAAGACCAGTAGTAGTTTCTGATGCACATCTGGAGGCATTCTGTAATCTCTGGACTATCAGCGTATTGATGTTAGACAGAAATTCCATCGGGATTGAATATAACAGCCACCATGCGCACTTTCCCCCATGGGAGTAATGTCTCAAACATTCTACGCTTTGATCGTTCCCTGTTAGACCAGTAGTAGTTTCCATTGCACACCTGGAGGCATTCTGTAATCTGTGGACTATAAGAGTGTTGATGAAACACAGAAATTACATCGGGATTGAATACAACAGTCACCATGCGCACTTTCCTACATAGGAGATATATCTCAAACAGTCTACGTTTTGATCGTTCCGTGGAAGACCAGTAGTAGATTCCAATGCACATCTGGAAGCATTCTGTAATCTCTGGGCTATCAGAGAGTTGATGAAGCACAGAAAATGCATCGGGATTGATACAACAGTCACCATGCGCACTTTCCTCCATGGGAGTAATGTCTCAAACAGTCTACGCTTTGATCGCTCCCTGGAAGACCAGTAGTAGTTTCCGATGCACATCTGGAGGCATTCTGTAGTCTGTGGACCTTCAATGTGTTGATGATACACAGAAATTGCTTCGTGATTGAATACAACAGTCACCATGCGCTCTTTCCTCCATGGGAGTAATGTCTCAAACATTCTACGATTTGATCGTTCCCTGTTAGACCAGTAGTAGTTTCCATTGCACACCTGGAGGCATTCTGTGATCTGTGGACTATTAGAGAGTTGATGAAACACAGAAATTGCTTCGTGATTGAATGCAACAGTCACCATGCGCCCTTTCCTCCAAGGGAGTAATGTCTCAAACAGTCTACGCTTTGATCGTTCCCTGGAGACCAGTAGTAGTTTCCGATGCACATCTGGAGGCATTCTGTAATCTGTGGACTATCAGCGTATTGATGAAAGACAGAAATTCCATCGGGATTGAATACAACAGCCACCATGCGCACTTTCCCCCATGGGAGTAATGTCTCAAACATTCTACGCTTTGATCGTTCCCTGTTAGACCAGTAGTAGTTTCCATTGCACACCTGGAGGCATTCTGTAATCTGTGGACTATCAGAGTGTTGATGAAACACAGAAATTGCTTCGTGATTGAATACAACAGTCACCATGCGCCCTTTCCTCCATGGGAGTAATGTCTCAAACAGTTTACGCATTGATCGTTCCCTGGAAGACCAGTAGTAGTTTCCAATGCGCATCTGGAGGCATTCTGTAATCTGTGGACTATCAGAGTGTTGATGAAACACAGAAATTACATCGGGATTGAATACAACAGTCACCATGCGCACTTTCCTACATAGGAGTAATATCTCAAACAGTCTACGTTTTGATCGTTCCGTGGAAGACCAGTAGTAGTTTCCAATGCACATATGGAAGCATTCTGTAAACTGTGGACTATCAGAGAGTTGATGAAGAACAGAAATTGCATCGGGATTGATACAACAGTCACCATGCGCACTTTCCTCCATGGGAGTAATGTCTCAAACAGTCTACGCTTTGATCGCTCCCTGGAAGACCAGTAGTAGTTTCCGATGCACATCTGGAGCCATTCTGTAACCTGTGGACTATCAGAGTGTTGATGTAACACAGAAATTGCATCCGGATTGAATACAAAAGTCACCATGAGCATTTTCCTCCATGGGAGTAATGTCTCAAACAGTGTACGCTTTGATCGCTCCCCGGAAGACCAGTAGTAGTTTCCGATGCACATCTGAAGGCATTCTGTAATCTGTTTACCTTCAAAGTGTTGATGAAACACAGAAATTGCATCGGGATTGAATACAACCGTCTCCATTCGCACTCTCCTCCACGGGAGTAATGTCTCAAACAGTCTATGCTTTGATTGTTATTGAAAGACCAGTAGTAGTTTCCGATGCGCATCTGGAGGCATTCTGTAATCTGTTTACTATCAGAGTGTTGATGAAACACAGAAATTACATCGGGATTGAATACATCAGTCACCATGCGCACTTTCCTACATAGGAGTAATGTCTCAAACAGTCTACGTTTTGATCGTTCCGTGGAAGACCAGTAGTAGTTTCCAATGCACATCTGGAAGCATTCTGTAATCTCTGGGCTATCAGAATGTTGATGAAACACAGAAATTGCATCGGGATTGATACGACAGTCACCATGCGCACTTTCCTCCATGGGTGTAATGTCTCAAACAGTCTACGCTTTGATCGCTCCCTGGAAGACCAGTAGTAGTTTCCGATGCACATCTGGAGGCATTCTGTAACCTGTGGACTATCAGAGTGTTGATGTAACACAGAAATTGCTTTGGGATTGAATACAACAGTCACCATGTGCATTTTCCTCCATGGGAGTAATGTCTCAAACAGACTACGCTTTGATCGTCCCTGGAAGACCAGTAGTAGCTTCCAATGCACATCTGGAGGCAATCTGTAATCTGTGGACTATCAGAGTGTTGATGAAACACAGAATTTACATCGTTATTGAATACAACAGTCACCATTCGCACTTTCCTCCACGGGCGTAATGTCTCAAACAGTCTACGCTTTGATCGTTCCCTGCAAGACCAGTAGTAGTTTCCGATGCACATCTGAAGGCATTCTGTAATCTGTGGAGCTTCAAAGTGTTGATGAACCACAGAAATTGAATCGGGATTGAATACAACAGTCTCCATTCGCACTCTCCTCCACGGGAGTAATGTCTCAAACTGTCTATGCTTTGTCGTTCCTGAAAGACCAGTAGTACTTTCCGATGCACATCTGGAGGCATTCTGTTGTCTGTGGACCTTCAAAGTGTTGATGAAACACAGAAATTGCTTCGTGATTGAATACAACAGTCACCATGCGCTCTTTCCTCCATGGGAGTAATGTCTCAAACTTTCTACGCTTTGATCGTTCCCTGTTACACCAGTAGTAGTTTCCGATGCACATCTGGAGTCATGCTGTAATCTGTGGACCTTCAAAGTGTTGATGAAACACAGAAATTGCATCGGGATTGAATACAACCGTCTCCATTCGCACTCTCCTCCACGGGAGTAATGTCTCAAACAGTATATGCTTTGATTGTTACTGAAAGACCAGTAGTAGTTTCCGATGCGGGTCTGGAGGCATTCTGTAATCTGTGGACTATCAGAGTGTTGATGAAACACAGAAATTACATCGGGATTGAATACAACAGTCACCATGCGCACTTTCCTACATAGGAGTAATGTCTCAAACAGTCTACGTTTTGATCGTTCCGTGGAAGACCAGTAGTAGTTTCCGATGCACATCTGGAAGCATTCTGTGATCTCTGTGCTATCAGAGTGTTGATGAAACACAGAAATTGCATCGGGATTGATACAACAGTCACCATGCGCACTTTCCTCCATGGGAGTAATGTCTCAAACAGTCTACGCTTTGATCGCTCCCTGGAAGACCAGTAATAGTTTCCGATGCACATCTGGAGGCATTCTGTAACCTGTGGACTATCAGAGTTTTGATGTAACACAGAAATTGCTTTGGGATTGAATACAACAGTCACCATGTGCACTTTCCTCCATGGGAGTAATGTCTCAAACAGTCTACGCTTTGATCGTCCCTGGAAGACCAGTAGTAGCTTCCGATGCACATCTGGAGGCAATCTGTAATCTGTGGACTATCAGAGTGTTGATGAAACACAGAATTTACATCGTTATTGAATACAACAGTCACCATTCGCACTTTCCTCCATGGGAGTAATGTCTCAAACAGTCTATGCCTTGTCGTTACTGAAAGACCACTAGTAGTTTCCAATGCACATCTGGAGGCAATCTGTAGTCTGCGGACCTTCAAAGTGTTGATGAAACACTGAAATTGCTTCGTGATTGAATACAACAGTCACCATGCGCTCTTTCCTCCATGGGAGTAATGTCTCAAACAGTCTACGCTTTGATCGTTCCCTGGAAGACGAGTAGTAGTTTCCAATGCACATCTGGAGGCACTCTGTAACCTGTGGACTATCAGAGTATTGATGAAACACAGAAATTCCATCGGTATTGAATACAACAGTCACCATGCGCACTTTCCTCCGTGGGAGTAATGACTCAAACAGTTTACGCTTTGATCGTTCCATGGAAGACCAGTAGTAGTTTCCGATGCGCTTCTGGAGGCATTCTGTAATCTATGGACTATCAGAGTATTGATGAAACACAGAAATTCCATCGGTATTGAACACAACAGTCACCATGCGCACTTTCCTCCATGGGAGTAATGACTCAAACAGTTTACGCTTTGATCGTTCCATGGAAGACCAGTAGTAGTTTCCGATGCGCTTCTGGAGGCATTCTGTAATCTGTGGACTATCAGAGTGTTGATGAAACACAGAAATTACATCTGGATTGAATACAACAGACATCATCCGCTTTCTCCTCCACGGGAGTAATGTCTCAAACAGTCTACGCTTTGATCGTTCCCTGGAAGACCAGTAGTAGTTTCCGATGCACATCTGGAGGCATTCTGTAATCTGTGGACTATCAGCGTATTGATGAAAGACAGAAATTCCATCGGGATTGAATACAACAGCCACCATGCGCACTTTCCCCCATGGGAGTAATGTCTCAAACATTCTACGCTTTGATCGTTCCCTGTTAGACCAGTAGTAGTTTCCATTGCACACCTGGAGGCATTCTGTAATCTGTGGACTATCAGAGTGTTGATGAAACACAGAAATTGCTTCGTGATTGAATACAACAGTCACCATGCGCCCTTTCCTCCATGGGAGTAATGTCTCAAACAGTTTACGCATTGATCGTTCCCTGGGAGACCAGTAGTAGTTTCCAATGCGCATCTGGAGGCATTCTGTAATCTGTGGACTATCAGAGTGTTGATGAAACACAGAAATTACATCGGGATTGAATACAACAGTCACCATGCGCACTTTCCTACATAGGAGTAATGTCTCAAACAGTCTACGTTTTGATCGTTCCGTGGAAGACCAGTAGTAGTTTCCAATGCACATCTGGAAGCATTCTGTAATCTGTGGACTATCAGAGAGTTGATGAAGAACAGAAATTGCATCGGGATTGATACAACAGTCACCATGCGCACTTTCCTCCATGGGAGTAATGTCTCAAACAGTCTACGCTTTGATCGCTCCCTGGAAGACCAGTAGTAGTTTCCGATGCACATCTGGAGCCATTCTGTAACCTGTGGACTATCAGAGTGTTGATGTAACACAGAAATTGCATCCGGATTGAATACAAAAGTCACCATGAGCATTTTCCTCCATGGGAGTAATGTCTCAAACAGTCTACGCTTAGATCGTTCCCTGGAAGACCAGTAGTAGTTTACGATGCACACCTGGAGGCATTCTGTAATCTGTTTACTATCAGAGTGTTGTTGAAACACAGAAATTGCTTTGTGATTGAATACAACAGTCACCATGTGCACTTTCCTCCATGGGAGAAATGTCTGAAAAAGTATACGCTTTGATCGTTCCCTGGAAGACCAGTAGTAGTTTCCGGTGCACATCTGGAGGCAATCTGTAATCTGTGGACTATCAGAGTGTTGATGAAACACAGAAATTGCATCGTTATTGAATACAACATTCATCATGCGCACTTTCCTACATAGGAGTAATGTCTCAAACAGTCTACGTTTTGATCGTTCCGTGGAAGACCAGTAGTAGTTTCCAATGCACATCTGGTAGCATTCTGTAATCTCTGGGCTATCAGGATGTTGATGAAACACAGAAATTGCATCGGGTTTGATACGACAGTCACCATGCGCACTTTCCTCCATGGGTGTAATGTCTCAAACAGTCTACGCTTTGATCGCTCCCTGGAAGACCAGTAGTAGTTTCCGATGCACATCTGGAGTCATTCTGTAACCTGTGGACTATCAGAGTGTTGATGTAACACAGAAATTGCTTTGGGATTGAATACAACAGTCACCATGTGCACTTTCCTCCATGGGAGTAATGTCTCAAACAGACTACGCTTTGATCGTCCCTGGAAGACCAGTAGTAGCTTCCAATGCACATCTGGAGGCAATCTGTAATCTGTGGACTATCGGAGTGTTGATGAAACACAGAATTTACATCGTTATTGAATAGAACAGTCATCATTCGCACTTTCCTCCACGGGCGTAAAGTCTCAAACAGTCTACGCTTTTGATCGTTCCCTGCAAGACCAGTAGTAGTTTCCGATGCACATCTGAAGGCATTCTGTAATCTGTGGAGCTTCAAAGAGTTGATGAACCACAGAAATTCAATCGGGATTGAATACAGCAGTCTCCATTCACACTCTCCTCCACGGGAGTAATGTCTCAAACTGTCTATGCTTTGTCGTTCCTGAAAGACCAGTAGTACTTTCCGATGCACATCTGGAGGCATTCTGTTGTCTGTGGACCTTCAAAGTGTTGATGAAACACAGAAATTGCTTCGTGATTGAATACAACAGTCACCATGCGCTCTTTCCTCCATGGGAGTAATGTCTCAAACTTTCTACGCTTTGATCGTTCCCTGTTACACCGGTAGTAGTTTCCATTGCACACCTGGAGGCATTCTGTGATCTGTGGACTATTAGAGTGTTGATGAAACACAGAAATTTGTTCGTGATTGAATGCAACAGTCACCATGCGCCCTTTCCTCCAAGGGAGTAATGTCTCAAACAGTCTACGCTTTGATCGTTCCCTGGAAGACGAGTAGTTGTTTCCGATGCACATCTGGAGGCATTCTGTAATCTGTGGACTATCAGAGTATTGATGAAACACAGAAATTGCATCGTTATTGAATAAAACAGTCACCATTCGCACTTTCCTCCACAGGAGTAATGTCTCAAACAGTCTACGCTTTGATCGATCCCTGGAAGACCAGTAGTAGTTTCCGATGCACATCTGAAGTCATTCTGTAATCTGTGGACCTTCAAAGTGTTGATGAAACACAGAAATTGCATCGGGATTGAATACAACCGTCTCCATTCGCACTCTCCTCCACGGGAGTAATGTCTCAAACAGTATATGCTTTGATTGTTACTGAAAGACCAGTAGTAGTTTCCGATGCGCGTCTGGAGGCATTCTGTAATCTGTGGACTATCAGAGTGTTGATGAAACACAGAAATTACATCGGGATTGAATACAACAGTCACCATGCGCACTTTCCTACATAGGAGTAATGTCTCCAACAGTCTACGTTTTGATCGTTCCGTGGAAGACCAGTAGTAGTTTCCAATGCACATCTGGAAGCATTCTGTAATCTCTGGGCTATCAGAGTGTTGATGAAACACAGAAATTGCATCGGGATTGATACAACAGTCACCATGCGCACTTTCCTCCATGGGAGTAATGTCTCAAACAGTCTACGCTTTGATCGCTCCCTGGAAGACCAGTAATAGTTTCCGATGCACATCTGGAGGCATTCTGTAACCTGTGGACTATCAGAGTTTTGATGTAACACAGAAATTGCATTGGGATTGAATACAACAGTCACCATGTGCACTTTCCTCCATGGGAGTAATGTCTCAAACAGTCTACGCTTTGATCGTCCCTGGAAGACCAGTAGTAGCTTCCGATGCACATCTGGAGGCAATCTGTAATCTGTGGACTATCAGAGTGTTGATGAAACACAGAATTTACATCGTTATTGAATACAACAGTCACCATTCGCACTTTCCTCCATGGGAGTAATGTCTCAAACAGTCTACGCTTTGATCGTTCCCTGGAAGACGAGTAGTAGTTTCCAATGCACATCTGGAGGCATTCTGTAACCTGTGGACTATCAGAGTATTGATGAAACACAGAAATTCCATCGGTATTGAATACAACAGTCACCATGCGCACTTTCCTCCGTGGGAGTAATGACTCAAACAGTTTACGCTTTGATCGTTCCATGGAAGACCAGTAGTAGTTTCCGATGCGCTTCTGGAGGCATTCTGTAATCTATGGACTATCAGAGTATTGATGAAACACAGAAATTCCATCGGTATTGAACACAACAGTCACCATGCGCACTTTCCTCCATGGGAGTAATGACTCAAACAGTTTACGCTTTGATCGTTCCATGGAAGACCAGTAGTAGTTTCCGATGCGCTTCTGGAGGCATTCTGTAATCTGTGGACTATCAGAGTGTTGATGAAACACAGAAATTACATCTGGATTGAATACAACAGACATCATCCGCTTTCTCCTCCACGGGAGTAATGTCTCAAACAGTCTACGCTTTGATCGTTCCCTGGAAGACCAGTAGTAGTTTCCGATGCACATCTGGAGGCATTCTGTAATCTGTGGACTATCAGCGTATTGATGTTAGACAGAAATTCCATCGGGATTGAATACAACAGCCACCATGCGCACTTTCCCCCATGGGAGTAATGTCTCAAACATTCTACGCTTTGATCGTTCCCTGTTAGACCAGTAGTAGTTTCCATTGCACACCTGGAGGCATTCTGTAATCTGTGGACTATCAGAGTGTTGATGAAACACAGAAATTGCTTCGTGATTGAATACAACAGTCACCATGCGCCCTTTCCTCCATGGGAGTAATGTCTCAAACAGTTTACGCATTGATCGTTCCCTGGAAGACCAGTAGTAGTTTCCAATGCGCATCTGGAGGCATTCTGTAATCTGTGGACTATCAGAGTGTTGATGAAACACAGAAATTACATCGGGATTGAATACAACAGTCACCATGCGCACTTTCCTACATAGGAGATATGTCTCAAACAGTCTACGTTTTGATCGTTCCGTGGAAGACCAGTAGTAGTTTCCAATGCACATCTGGAAGCATTCTGTAATCTCTGGGCTATCAGAGAGTTGATGAAGCACAGAAATTGCATCGGGATTGATACAACAGTCACCATGTGCACTTTCCTTCATGGGAGTAATGTCTCAAACAGACTACGCTTTGATCGTCCCTGGAAGACCAGTAGTAGCTTCCAATGCACATCTGGAGGCAATCTGTAATCTGTGGACTATCAGAGTGTTGATGAAACACAGAATTTACATCGTTATTGAATACAACAGTCACCATTCGCCCTTTCCTCCACGGGAGTAATGTCTCAAACTGTCTACGTTTTGATCGTTCCCTGGAAGACCAGTAGTTGTTTCCGATGCACATCTGGAGGCATTCTGTAATCTGTGGACTATCAGAGTATTGATGAAACACAGAAATTCCATCGGGATTGAATACAACAGTCACCATGCGCCCTTTCCTCCAAGGAAGTAATGTCTCAAACAGTCTACGCTTTGATCGTTCGCTGGAAGACCAGTAGTAGTTTCCGATGCACATCTGGAGGCATTCTGTAATCTGTGGACTATCAGCGTATTGATGAAAGACAGAAATTCCATCGGGATTGAATACAACAGCCACCATGCGCACTTTCCCCCACGGGAGTAATGTCTCAAACATTCTACGCTTTGATCGTTCCCTGTTAGACCAGTAGTAGTTTATATTGCACACCTGGAGGCATTCTGTAATCTGTGGACTATCAGAGTGTTGATGAAACACAGAAATTGCTTCGTGATTGAATACAACAGTCACCATGCGCCCTTTCCTCCATGGGAGTAATGTCTCAAACAGTTTACGCATTGATCGTTCCCTGGAAGACCAGTAGTAGTTTCCAATGCACATCTGGAGGCATTCTGTAATCTGTGGACTATCAGAGTGTTGATGAAACACAGAAATTACATCGGGATTGAATACAACAGTCACCATGCGCACTTTCCTACATAGGAGATATGTCTCAAACAGTCTACGTTTTTATCGTTCCGTGGAAGACCAGTAGTAGTTTCCAATGCACATCTGGAAGCATTCTGTAACCTCTGGGCTATCAGAGAGTTGATGAAGCACTGAAATTGCATCGGGATTGATACAACAGTCACCATGCCCACTTTCCTCCATGGGAGTAATGTCTCAAACAGTCTACGCTTTGACCGCTCCCTGGAAGACCAGTAATAGTTTCCGATGCACATCTGGAGGCATTCTGTAACCTGTGGACTATCAGAGTTTTGATGTAACACAGAAATTGCTTTGGGATTGAATACAACAGTCACCATGTGCACTTTCCTCCATGGGAGTAATGTCTCAAACAGTCTACGCTTTGATCGTCCCTGGAAGACCAGCAGTAGCTTCCAATGCACATCTGGAGGCAATCTGTAATCTGTGGACTATCAGAGTGTTGATGAAACACAGAAATTGCTTCGTGATTGAATACAACAGTCACCATGTGCACTTTCCTCCATGGGAGTAATGTCTCAAACAGACTACGCTTTGATCGTCCCTGGAAGACCAGTAATAGCTTCCAATGCACATCTGGAGGAAATCTGTAATCTGTTGACTATCAGAGTGTTGATGAAACACAGAATTTACATCGTTATTGAATACAACAGTCACCATTCGCACTTTCCTCCACGGGCGTAATGTCTCAAACAGTCCACGCTTTGATCGTTCCCTGGGAGACCAGTAGTAGTTTCCGATGCACATCTGAAGGCATTCTGTAATCTGTGGAGCTTCAAAGTGTTGATGAACCACAGAAATTGAATCGGGATTGAATACAACAGTCTCCATTCGCACTCTCCTCCACGGGAGTAATGTCTCAAACTGTCTATGCTTTGTCGTTCCTGAAAGACCAGTAGTAATTACCGATGCACATCTGGAGGCATTCTGTAGTCTGTGGACATTCAAAGTGTTGATGAAACACAGAAATTGCTTCGTGATTGAATACAACAGTCACCATGCGCCCTTTCCTCCAAGGGAGTAATGTCTCAAACAGTCTACGCTTTGATCGTTCCCTGGAAGACAAGTAGTTGTTTCCGATTCACATCTGGAGGCATTGTGTGATCTGTGGACTATCAGAGTATTGATGAAACACAGAAATTCCATCGGGATTGAATACAACAGTCACCATGCGCCCTTTCCTCCAAGGAAGTAATGTCTCAAACAGTCTACGCTTTGATCGTTCCCTGGAAGACCAGTAGTAGTTTCCGATGCACATCTGGAGGCATTCTGTAATCTGTGGACTATCAGCGTATTGATGAAAGACAGAAATTCCATCGTGATTGAATACAACAGCCACCATGCGCACTTTCCCCCATGGGAGTAATGTCTCAAACATCCTACGCTTTGATCGTTCCCTGTTAGACCAGTAGTAGTTTCCATTGCACACCTGGAGGCATTCTGTAATCTGTGGACTATCAGAGTGTTGATGAAACACAGAATTTGCTTTGTGATTGAATACAACAGTCACCATGCGCCCTTTCCTCCATGGGAGTAATGTCTCAAACAGCTTACGCATTGATCGTTCCCTGGAAGACCAGTAGTAGTTTCCAAAGCACATCTGGAGGCATTCTGTAATCTGTGGACTATCAGAGAGTTGATGAAACACAGAAATTACATCGGGATTGAATACAACAGTCACCATGCGCACTTTCCTACATAGGAGATATGTCTCTAACAGTCTACGTTTTGATCGTTCCGTGGAAGACCAGTAGTAGTTTCCAATGCACATCTGGAAGCATTCTGTAATCTCTGGGCTATCAGAGAGTTGATGAAGCACTGAAATTGCATCGGGATTGATACAACAGTCACCATGCGCACTTTCCTCCATGGGAGTAATGTCTCAAACAGTCTACGCTTTGATCGCTCCCTGGAAGACCAGTAGTACTTTCCGATGCACATCTGGAGGCATTCTGTAACCTGTGGACTATCAGAGTGTTGATGTAACACAGAAATTGCAGCCGGATTGAATACAAAAGTCACCATGAGCATTTTCCTCCATGGGAGTAATGTCTCAAACAGTCTACGCTTTGATTGTTCCCTGGAAGACCAGTAGTAGTTTCCGATGCACATCTGGAGGCATTCTGTAATCTGTTTACTATCAGAGTGTTGTTGAACCACAGATATTGCTTTGGGATTGAATACAACAGTCACCATGTGCACTTTCCTCCATGGGAGTAATGTCTCAAACAGTCTACGCTTTGATCGTTCCCTGGAAGACCAGTAAGAGTTTCCGATGGACATTTGGAGGCATTCTGTAATCTGTGGACCTTCAAAGTGTTGATGAAACACAGAAATTGCATCGGGATTGAATACAACCGTCTCCATTCGCACTCTCCTCCACGGGAGTAATGTCTCAAACAGTCTATGCTTTGATTGTTATTGAAAGACCAGTAGTAGTTTCCGATGCGCGTCTGGAGGCATTCTGTAATCTGTGGACTATCAGAGTGTTGATGAAAGACAGAAATTACATCGGGATTGAATACAACAGTCACCATGCGCACTTTCCTACATATGAGTAATGTCTCAAACAGTCTACGTTTTGATCGTTCCGTGGAAGACCAGTAGTAGTTTCCAATGCACATCTGGAAGCATTCTGTAATCTCTGGGCTATCAGAGTGTTGATGAAACACAGAAATTGCATCGGGATTGATACAACAGTCACCATTCGCACTTTCCTCCATGGGAGTAATGTCTCAAACAGTCTACGCTTTGATCGCTCCCTGGAAGACCAGTAATAGTTTCCGATGCACATCTGGAGGCATTCTGTAACCTGTGGACTATCAGAGTTTTGATGTAACACAGAAATTACTTTGGGATTGAATACTACAGTCACCATGTGCACTTTCCTCCATGGGAGTAATGTCTCAAACAGTCTACGCTTTGATCGTCCCTGGAAGACCAGTAGTAGCTTCCGATGCACATCTGGAGGCAATCTGTAATCTGTGGACTATCAGAGTGTTGATGTAACACAGAAATTGCATCCGGATTGAATACAAAAGTCACCATGAGCATTTTCCTCCATGGGAGTAATGTCTTAAACAGTCTACGCTTTGATTGTTCCCTGGAAGACCAGTAGTAGTTTCCGATGCACATCTGGAGGCATTCTGTAATCTGTTTACTATCAGAGTGTTGTTGAACCACAGAAATTGCTTTGGGATTGAATACAACAGTCACCATGTGCACTTTCCCCCATGGGAGTAATGTCTCAAACAGTCTACGCTTTGATCGTTCCCTGGAAGACCAGTAGTAGTTTCCGATGCACATCCGGAGGCAATCTGTTATCTGTGGACTATCAGGGTGTTGATGAAACACAGACATTGCATCGTTATTGAATACAACAGTCACCATTCGCACTTTCCTCCACGGGAGTAATGTCTCAAACAGTCTACGCTTTGATCGTTCCCTGGAAGACCAGTAGTAGTTTCCGATGCACATCTGAAGGCATTCTGTAATCTGTGGACCTTCAAAGTGTTGATGAAACACAGAAATTGCATCGGGATTGAATACAACCGTCTCCATTCGCACTCTCCTCCACGGGAGAAATGTCTCAAACAGTCTATGCTTTGATTGTTACTGAAAGACCAGTAGTAGTTTCCGATGCGCGTCTGGAGGCATTCTGTAATCTGTGGACTATCAGAGTGTTGATGAAACACAGAAATTACATCGGGATTGAATACAACAGTCACCATGCGCACTTTCCTACATAGGAGTAATGTCTCAAACAGTCTACGTTTTGATCGTGCCGTGGAAGACCAGTAGTAGTTTCCAATGCACATCTGGAAGCATTCTGTAATCTCTGGGCTATCAGAGTGTTGATGAAACACAGAAATTGCATCGGGATTGATACAACAGTCACCATGCGCACTTTCCTCCATGGGAGTAATGTCTCAAACAGTCTACGCTTTGATCGCTCCCTGGAAGACCAGTAATAGTTTCCAATGCACATCTGGAGGCATTCTGTAACCTGTGGACTATCAGAGTTTTGATGTAACACAGAAATTGCTTTGGGATTGAATACTACAGTCACCATGTGCACTTTCCTCCATGGGAGTAATGTCTCAAACAGTCTACGCTTTGATCGTCCCTGGAAGACCAGTAGTAGCTTCCGATGCACATCTGGAGGCAATCTGTAATCTGTGGACTATCAGAGTGTTGATGAAACACAGAATTTACATCGTTATTGAATACAACAGTCACCATTCGCACTTTTCTCCATGGGAGTAATGTCTCAAACAGGCTATGCTTTGTCGTTCCTGAAAGACCACTAGTAGTTTCCAATGCACATCTGGAGGCAATCTGTAGTCTGCGGACCTTCAAAGTGTTGATGAAACACAGAAATTGCTTCGTGATTGAATACAACAGTCACCATGCGCTCTTTCCTCCATGGGAGTAAAGTCTCAAACAGTCTACGCTTTGATCGTTCCCTGGGAGACGAGTAGTAGTTTCCAATGCACATCTGGAGGCATTCTGTAATCTGTGGACTATCAGAGTATTGATGAAACACAGATATTCCATCGGTATTGAATACAACAGTCACCATGCGCACTTTCCTCCATGGGAGTAATGACTCAAACAGTTTACGCTTTGATCGTTCCATGGAAGACCAGTAGTAGTTTCCGATGCGCTTCTGGAGGCATTCTGTAATCTGTGGACTATCAGAGTGTTCATGAAACACAGAAATTACATATGGATTGAATACAACAGGCATCATCCGCTTTCTCCTCCACGGGAGTAATGTCTCAAACAGTCTACGCTTTGATCGTTCCCTGGAAGACCAGTAGTAGTTTCCGATGCACATCTGGAGGCATTCTGTAATCTGTGGACTATCAGCGTATTGATGTTAGAAAGAAATTCCATGGGGATTGAATGCAACAGCCACCATGCGCACTTTCCCCCATGGGAGTAATGTCTCAAACATTCTACACTTTGATCGTTCCCTGTTAGACCAGTAGTAGTTTCCATTGCACACCTGGAGGCATTCTGTAATCTGTGGACTATCAGAGTGTTGATGAAACACAGAAATTGCTTCGTGATTGAATACAACAGTCACCATGCGCCCTTTCCTCCATGGGAGTAATGTCTCAAACAGTTTACGCATTGATCGTTCCCTGGAAGACCAGTAGTAGTTTCCAATGCGCATCTGGAGGCATTCTGTAATCTGTGGACTATCAGAGTGTTGATGAAACACAGAAATTACATCGGGATTGAATACAACAGTCACCATGCGCACTTTCCTACATAGGAGATATGTCTCAAACAGTCTACGTTTTGATCGTTCCGTGGAAGACCAGTAGTAGTTTCCAATGCACATCTGGAAGCATTCTGTAATCTCTGGGCTATCAGAGAGTTGATGAAGCACTGAAATTGCATCGGGATTGATACAACAGTCACCATGCGCACTTTCCTCCATGGGAGTAATGTCTCAAACAGTCTACGCTTTGATCGCTCCCTGGAAGACCAGTAGTAGTTTCCGATGCACATCTGGAGGCATTCTGTAACCTGTGGACTATCAGAGTGTTGATGTAACACAGAAATTGCATCCGGATTGAATACAAAAGTCACCATGAGCATTTTCCTCCATGGGAGTAATGTCTCAAACAGTCTACGCTTTGATTGTTCCCTGGAAGACCAGTAGTGGTTTCCGATGCACATCTGGAGGCATTCTGTAATCTGTTTACTATCAGAGTGTTGTTGAACCACAGAAATTGCTTTGGGATTGAATACAACAGTCACCATGTGCACTTTCCTCCATGGGAGTAATGTCTCAAACAGTCTACGCTTTGATCGTTCCCTGGAAGACCAGTAAGAGTTTCCGATGCACATTTGGAGGCATTCTGTAATCTGTGGACCTTCAAAGTGTTGATGAAACACAGAAATTGCATCGGGATTGAATACAACCGTCTCCATTCGCACTCTCCTCCACGGGAGTAATGTCTCAAACAGTCTATGCTTTGATTGTTATTGAAAGACCAGTAGTAGTTTCCGATGCGCGTCTGGAGGCATTCTGTAATCTGTGGACTATCAGAGTGTTGATGAAACACAGAAATTACATCGGGATTGAATACAACAGTCACCATGCGCACTTTCCTACATAGGAGTAATGTCTCAAACAGTCTACGTTTTGATCGTTCCGTGGAAGACCAGTAGTAGTTTCCAATGCACATCTGGAAGCATTCTGTAATCTCTGGGCTATCAGAGTGTTGATGAAACACAGAAATTGCATCGGGATTGATACAACAGTCACCATGCGCACTTTCCTCCATGGGAGTAATGTCTCAAACAGTCTACGCTTTGATCGCTCCCTGGAAGACCAGTAATAGTTTCCGATGCACATCTGGAGGCATTCTGTAACCTGTGGACTATCAGAGTTTTGATGTAACACAGAAATTGCTTTGGGATTGAATACTACAGCCACCATGTGCACTTTCCTCCTTGGGAGTAATGTCTCAAACAGTCTACGCTTTGATCGTCCCTGGAAGACCAGTAGTAGCTTCCGATGCACATCTGGAGGAAATCTGTAATCTGTGGACTATCAGAGTGTTGATGAAACACAGAATTTACATCGTTATTGAATACAACAGTCACCATTCGCACTTTCCTCCATGGGCGTAATGTCTCAAACAGTTTACGCATTGATCGTTCCCTGGAAGACCAGTAGTAGTTTCCAATGCGCATCTGGAGGCATTCTGTAATCTGTGGACTATCAGAGTGTTGTTGAAACACAGAAATTACATCGGGATTGAATACAACAGTCACCATGCGCACTTTCCTACATAGGAGATATGTCTCAAACAGTCTACGTTTTGATCGTTCCGTGGAAGACCAGTAGTAGTTTCCAATGCACATCTGGAAGCATTCTGTAATCTCTGGGCTATCAGAGAGTTGATGAAGCACAGAAATTGCATCGGGATTGATACAACATTCACCATGCGCACTTTCCTCCATGGGAGTAATGTCTCAAACAGTCTACGCTTTGATCGCTCCCTGGAAGACCAGTAGTAGTTTCCGATGCACATCTGGAGGCATTCTGTAACCTGTGGACTATCAGAGTGTTGATGTAACACAGAAATTGCATCCGGATTGAATACAAAAGTCACCATGAGCATTTTCCTCCATGGGAGTAATGTCTCAAACAGTCTACGCTTTGATTGTTCCCTGGAAGACCAGTAGTAGTTCCGATGCACATCTGGAGGCATTCTGTAATCTGTTTACTATCAGAGTGTTGTTGAACCACAGAAATTGCTTTGGGATTGAATACAACAGTCACCATGTGCACTTTCCTCCATGGGAGTAATGTCTCAAACAGTCTACGCTTTGATCGTTCCCTGGAAGACCAGTAGTAGTTTCCGATGCACATTAGGAGGCAATCTGTTATCTGTGGACTATCAGAGTGTTGATGAAACACAGAAATTGCATCGTTATTGAATACAAATGTCACCACGCGCACTTTCCTCCACGGGAGTAATGTCTCAAACAGTCTACGCTTTGATCGTTCCCTGGAAGAGCAGTAGTAGTTTCCGATGCACATCTGAAGGCATTCTGTAATCTGTGGACCTTCAAAGTGTTGATGAAACACAGAAATTGCATCGGGATTGAATACAACCGTCTCCATTCGCACCCTCCTCCACGGGAGTAATGTCTCAAACAGTCTATGCTCTGATTATTATGAAAAGACCAGTAGTAGTTTCCGATGCGCGTCTGGAGGCATTCTGTAATCTGTGGACTATCAGAGTGTTGATGAAACACAGAAATTACATCGGGATTGAATACAACAGTCACCATGCGCACTTTCCTACATAGGAGTAATGTCTCAAACAGTCTACGTTTTGATCGTTCCGTGGAAGACCAGTAGTAGTTTCCAATGCACATCTGGAAGCATTCTGTAATCTCTGGGCTATCAGAGTGTTGATGAAACACAGAAATTGCATCGGGTTTGATACAACAGTCACCATGCGCACTTTCCTCCATGGGAGTAATGTCTCAAACAGTCTACGCTTTGATCGCTCCCTGGAAGACCAGTAATAGTTTCCGATGCACATCTGGAAGCATTCTGTAACCTGTGGACTATCAGAGTTTTGATGTAACACAGAAATTGCTTTGGGATTGAATACTACAGTCACCATGTGCACTTTCCTCCATGGGAGTAATGTCTCAAACATTCTACGCTTTGATCGTCCCTGGAAGACCAGTAGTAGCTTCCGATGCACATCTGGAGGCAATCTGTAATCTGTGGACTATCAGAGTGTTGATGAAACACAGAATTCACAACGTTATTGAATACAACAGTCACCATTCGCACTTTCCTCCATGGGAGTAATGTCTTAAACAGTCTATGCTTTGTCGTTCCTGAAAGACCACTAGTAGTTTCCAATGCACATCTGGAGGCATTCTGTAATGTGTGGACTATCAGAGTATTGATGAAACACAGAAATGCCATCGGTATTGAATACAACAGTCACCATGCGCAGTTTCCTCCATGGGAGTAATGACTCAAACAGTTTACGCTTTGATCGTTGCATGGAAGACCAGTAGTAGTATCCGACGCACATCTGGAGGCATTCTGTAATCTGTGGACCTTCAAAGTGTTTATGAAACACAGAAGTTGCATCGGGATCGAATACAAAAGTCACTATGACCACTTTCCTCGATGGGAGTAATTCTCAAACAGTCGACGCCTTGATCGTTTCCTGGAAGGCCAGTAGTAGTTTCTGATGCACATATGGAGGCATTCTGTAATCTGTGGACTATCTGAGTGTTGATGAAACACAGAAATTGCATCGGGATTGAATACAACGGTCACCATGTGCACTTTCCCCCATGGGAGTAATGTCTCAAACATTCTACGCTTTGATCGTTCCCTGTTAGACCAGTAGTAGTTTCCATTGCACACCTGGAGGCATTCTGTAATCTGTGGACTATCAGAGTGTTGATGAAACACAGAAATTGCTTTGTGATTGAATACAACAGTCACCATGTGCCCTTTCCTCCATGGGAGTAATGTCTCAAACCGTCTACGCTTTGATCGTTCCCTGGAAGACCAGTAGTAGTTTCCGATGCACATCTGGAGGCATTCTGTAATCTCTGGACTATCATAGTATTGACGAAACACAGAAATTCCTTCGGGATTGAATACAACAGTCACCATGCGCCCTTTCCTCCATGGGAGTAATGTCTCAAACAGTTTACGCTTTGAACGTTCCCTGGAAGACCAGTAGTAGTTTCCGATGCGCATCTGGAGGCATTCTGTAATCTGTGGACTATCAGAGTGTTGATGATACACAGAAATTACTTCGGGATTGAATACAACAGTCACCATGCGCACTTTCCTACATAGGAGTAATGTCTCAAACAGTCTACGATTTGATCGTTCCGTGGAAGACCAGTAGTAGTTTCCGATGCACATCTGGAAGCATTCTGTAATCTCTGGACTATCAGAGTGTTGATGAAACACAGAAATTGCATCGGGATTGATACAACAGTCACCATGCGCACTTTCCTCCATGGGAGTAATGTCTCAAACAGTCTACGCTTTGATCGTTCCCTGGAAGACCAGTAGTAGTTTCCGATGCACATCTGGAGGCAATCTGTAATCTGTGGACTATCAGAGTGTTGATGAAACACAGAAATAGAATCGGGATTGAATACAACAGTCACCATGCGCCCTTTCCTCCATGGGAGTAATGTCTCAAACAGTTTACTCTTTGATCGTTCCCTGGAAGACCAGTAGTAGTTTCCGATGCACATCTGGAGGCATTCTGTAATCTGTGGACTATCAGAGTGTTGATGAAACACAGAAATTGCTTCGTGATTGAATACAACAGTCACCATGCGCCCTTTCCTCCATGGGAGTAATGTCTCAAACAGTTTACTCATTGATCGTTCCCTGGAAGACCAGTAGTAGTTTCCAATGCGCATCTGGAGGCATTCTGTAATCTGTGGACTATCAGAGTGTTGATGAAACACAGAAATTACATCGGGATTGAATACAGCAGTCACCATGCGCACTTTCCTACATAGGAGATATGTCTTAAACAGTCTACGTTTTGATCGTTCCGTGGAAGACCAGTAGTAGTTTCCGATGCACACCCGGAGGCATTCTGTAACCTGTGGACTATCAGAGTGTTGATGTAACACAGAAATTGCATCCGGATTGAATACAAAAGTCACCATGAGCATTTTCCCCCATGGGAGTAATGTCTCAAACAGTCTACGCTTTGGTTGTTCCCTGGAAGACCAGTAGTAGTTTCCGATGCACATCTGGAGGCATTCTGTAATCTGTTTACTATCAGAGTGTTGTTGAACCACAGAAATTGTTTTGGGATTGAATACAACAGTCACCATGCGCACTTTCCTCCATGGGAGTAATAACTCAAACATTTTACGCTTTGATCGTTCCATGGAAGACCAGTAGTAGTTTCCGATGCGCTTCTGGAGGCATTCTGTAAGATGTGGACTATCAGAGTGTTGATGAAACACAGAAATTACATCTGGATAGAATACAACAGACATCATCCGCTTTCTCCTCCACGGGAGTAATGTCTCAAACAGTCTACGCTTTGATCGTTCCCTGGAAGACCAGTAGTAGTTTCCGACGCACATCTGGAGGCATTCTGTAATCTGTGGACCTTCAAAGTGTTTATGAAACACAGAAGTTGCATCGGGATCGAATACAAAAGTCACTATGACCACTTTCCTCGATGGGAGTAATTCTCAAACAGTCTACGCCTTGATCGTTTCCTGGAAGGCCAGTAGTAGTTTCTGATCCACATATGGAGGCATTCTGTAATCTGTGGACTATCTGAGTGTTGATGAAACACAGAAATTGCATCGGGATTGAATACAACGGTCACCATGTGCACTTTCCCCCATGGGAGTAATGTCTCAAACATTATACGCTTTGATCGTTCCCTGTTAGACCAGTAGTAGTTTCCATTGCACACCTGGAGGCATTCTGTAATCTGTGGACTATCAGAGTGTTGATGAAACACAGAAATTGCTTTGTGATTGAATACAACAGTCACCATGCGCCCTTTCCTCCATGGGAGTAATGTCTCAAACCGTCTACGCTTTGATCGTTCCCTGGAAGACCAGTAGTAGTTTCCGATGCACATCTGGAGGCATTCTGTAATCTCTGGACTATCATAGTATTGACGAAACACAGAAATTCCTTCGGGATTGAATACAACAGTCACCATGCGCCCTTTCCTCCATAGGAGTAATGTCTCAAACAGTTTACGCTTTGAACGTTCCCTGGAATACCAGTAGTAGTTTCCGATGCGCATCTGGAGGCATTCTGTAATCTGTGGACTATCAGAGTGTTGATGAAACACAGAAATTACATCGTGATTGAATACAACAGTCACCATGCGCACTTTCCTACATAGGAGTAATGTCTCAAACAGTCTACGATTTGATCGTTCCGTGGAAGACCAGTAGTAGTTTCCGATGCACATCTGAAAGCATTCTGTAATCTCTGGACTATCAGAGTGTTGATGAAACACAGAAATTGCATCGGGATTGATACAACAGTCACCATGCGCACCTTCCTCCATGGGAGTAATGTCTCAAACAGTCTACGCTTTGATCGTTCCCTGGAAGACCAGTAGTAGTTTCCGATGCACATCTGGAGGCAATCTGTAATCTGTGGACTATCAGAGTGTTGATGAAACACAGAAATAGAATCAGGATTGAATACAACAGTCACCATGCGCCCTTTCCTCCATGGGAGTAATGTCTCAAACGGTTTACGCATTGATCGTTCCCTGGAAGACCAGTAGTAGTTTCCAATGCGCATCTGGAGGCATTCTGTAATCTGTGGACTATCAGAGTGTTGATGAAACACAGCAATTACATCGGGATTGAATACAACAGTCACCATGCGCACTTTCCTACATAGGAGATATGTCTTAAAGAGTCTACGTTTTGATCGTTCCGTGGAAGACCAGTAGTAGTTTCCAATGCACATCTGGAAGCATTCTGTAATCTCTGGGCTATCAGAGAGTTGATGAAGCACAGAAATTGCATTGGGATTGATACAACAGTAACCATGCGCACTTTCCTACATAGGAGTAATGTCTCAAACAGTCTACATTTGGTTCGTTCCGTGGAAGACCAGTAGTAGTTTCCAATGCACATCTGGAAGCATTCTGTAATCTCTGGGCTATCAGAGTGTTGATGAAACACAGAAATTGCATCGGGATTGATACAACTGTCACCATGCACACTTTCCTCCATAGGAGTAATGTCTCAAACAGTCTACGCTTTGATCGCTCCCTGGAAGACCAGTAATAGTTTCCGATGCACATCTGGAGGCATTCTGTAACCTGTGGACTATCAGAGTTTTAATGTAACACAGAAATTGCTTTGGGATTGAATACAACAGTCACCATGTGCACTTTCCTCCATGGGAGTAATGTCTCAAACAGTCTACGCTTTGATCGTCCCTGGAAGACCAGTAGTAGCTTCCGATGCACATCTTGAGGCAATCTGTAATCTGTGGACTATCAGAGTGTTGATGAAACACAGAATTTACATCGTTATTGAATACAACAGTCACCATTCGCACTTTCCTCCACGGGAGTAATGTCTCAAACAGTCTATGCTTTGTCGTTCCTGAAAGACCAGTAGTAGTTTCCAATGCACATCTGGAGGCATTCTGTAGTCTGCGGACCTTCAAAGTGTTGATGAAACACAGAAATTGCTTCGTGATTGAATACAACAGTCACCATGCGCTCTTTCCTCCATGGGAGTAATGTCTCAAACAGTCTACGCTTTGATCGTTCCCTGGAAGACCAGTAGTAGTTTCCAATGCACATCTGGAGGCATTCTGTAATCTGTGGACTATCACAGTATTGATGAAACACAGAAATTCCATCGGTATTGAATACAACAGTCACCATGCGCACTTTCCTCCATGGGAGTAATTTCTCAAACAGTTTACGCTTTGATCGTTCCATGGAAGACCAGTAGTAGTTTCCGATGCGCTTCTGGAGGCATTCTGTAATCTGTGGACCTTCAAAGTGTTTATGAAACACAGAAGTTGCATCGGGATCGAATACAAAAGTCACCATAACAACTTTCCTCGATGGGAGTAATTCTCAAACAGTCTACGCCTTGATCGTTCCCCGGAAGGCCAGTAGTAGTTTCTGATGCACATATGGAGGCATTCTGTAATCTGTGGACTATCTGAGTGTTGATGAAACACAGAAATTGCATCGGGATTGAATACAGCGGTCACCATGTGCACTTTCCCCCATGGGAGTAATGTCTCAAACATTCTACGCTTTGATCGTTCCCTGTTAGACCAGTAGTAGTTTCCATTGCACACCTGGAGGCATTCTGTAATCTGTGGAATATCAGAGTGTTGATGAAACACAGAAATTGATTTGTGATTGAATACAACAGTCACCATGCGCTCTTTCCTCCATGGGAGTAATGTCTCAAACCGTCTACGCTTTGATCGTTCCCTGGAAGACCAGTAGTAGTTTCCGATGCACATCTGGAGGCATTCTGTAATCTCTGGACTATCATAGTATTGACGAAACACAGAAATTACATTGGGATTGAATACAACAGTCACCATGCGCCCTTTCCTCCATGGGAGTAATGTCTCAAACAGTTTACGCTTTGAACGTTCCCTGGAAGACCAGTAGTAGTTTCCGATGCACATCTGGAGGCAATCTGTAATCTGTGGACTATCAGAGTGTTGATGAAACACAGAAATTGAATCGGGATTGAATACAACAGTCACCATGCGCCCTTTCCTCCATGGGAGTAATGTCTCAAACAATTTACTCTTTGATCGTTCCCTGGAAGACCAGTAGTAGTTTCCGATGCACATCTTTAGGCATTCTGTCATCTGTGGACTATCAGAGTGTTGATGAAACACAGAAATTGCATCGTTATTGAATACAACAGTCACCATTCGCACTTTTCTCCACGGGAGTAATGTCTCAAACAGTCTATGCTTTGTCGTTCCTGAAAGACCAGTAGTAGTTGCCAATGCACATCTGGAGGCATTCTGTAGTCTGCGGACTTTCAAAGTGTTGATGAAACACAGAAATTGCTTCGTGATTGAATACAGCAGTCACCATGCGCTCTTTCCTCCATGGGAGTAATGTCTCAAACAGTCTACGCTTTGATCGTTCCCTGGAAGACCAGTAGTAGTTTCCAATGAACATCTGGAGGCATTCTGTAATCTGTGACCTATCAGAGTATTGATGAAACACAGAAATTCCATCGGTATTGAATACAACAGTCACCATGCGCACTTTCCTCCATGGGAGTAATGTCTCAAACAGTTTGCGCTTTGATCGTTCCATGGAAGACCAGTAGTAGTTTCCGATTCGCTTCTTTAGGCATTCTGTAATCTGTGGACAATCAGAGTGTTGATGAAACACAGAAATTACATCTGGATTGAATACAACAGACATCATCCGCTTTCTCCTCCACGGGAGTAATGTCTCAAACAGTCTACGCTTTGATCGTTCCCAGGAAGACCAGTAGTAGTTTCCGACGCACATCTGGAGGCATTCTGTAATCTGTGGACCTTCAAAGTGTTTATGAAACACAGAAGTTGCATCGGGATCGAATACAAAAGTCATCATGACCACTTTCCTCGATGGGAGTAATTCTCAAACAGTCTACGCACTTGATCGTCCCCTGGAAGGCCAGTAGTAGTTTCTGATGCACATATGGAGGCATTCTGTAATCTGTGGACTATCTGAGTGTTAATGAAACACAGAAATTGCATCGGGATTGAATACAACGGTCACCATGTGCACTTTCCCCCATGGGAGTAATGTCTCAAACATTCTACGCTTTGATCGTTCCCTGTTAGACCAGTAGTAGTTTCCATTGCACACCTGGAGGCATTATGTAATCTGTGGACTATCAGAGTGTTGATGAAACACAGAAATTGCTTTGTGATTGAATACAACAGTCACCATGCGCTCTTTCCTCCATGGGAGTAATGTCTCAAACAGTCTACGCTTTGATCGTTCCCTGGAAGACCAGTAGTAGTTTCCGATGCACATCTGGAGGCAATCTGTAATCTGTGGACTATCAGAGTGTTGATGAAACACAGAAATAGAATCGGGATTGAATACAACAGTCACCATGCGCCCTTTCCTCCATGGGAGTAATGTCTCAAACAGTTTACTCTCTGATCGTTCCCTGGAAGACCAGTAGTAGTTTCCGATGCACATCTGGAGGCATTCTGTAATCTGTGGACTATCAGAGTGTTGATGAAACACAGTAATTGCTTCGTGATTGAATACAACAGTCACCATGCGCCCTTTCCTCCATGGGAGTAATGTCTCAAACAGTTTACGCATTGATCGTTCCCTGGAAGACCAGTAGTAGTTTCCAATGCGCATCTGGAGGCATTCTGTAATCTGTGGACTATCAGAGTGTTGATGAAACACAGCAATTACATCGGGATTGAATACAACAGTCACCATGCGCACTTTCCTACATAGGAGATATGTCTTAAAGAGTCTACGTTTTGATCGTTCCGTGGAAGACCAGTAGTAGTTTCCAATGCACATCTGGAAGCATTCTGTAATCTCTGGGCTATCAGAGAGTTGATGAAGCACAGAAATTGCATAGGGATTGATACAACAGTCACCATGCGCACTTTCCTACATAGGAGTAATGTCTCATACAGTCTACATTTGGATCGTTCCGTGGAAGACCAGTAGTAGTTTCCAATGCACATCTGGAAGCATTCTGTAATCTCTGGGCTATCAGAGTGTTGATGAAACACAGAAATTGCATCGGGATTGATACAACTGTCACCATGCACACTTTCCTCCATTGGAGTAATGTCTCAAACAGTCTACGCTTTGATCGCTCCCTGGAAGACCAGTAATAGTTTCCGATGCACATCTGGAGGCATTCTGTAACCTGTGGACTATCAGAGTTGTAATGTAACACAGAAATTGCTTTGGGATTGAATACAACAGTCACCATGTGCACTTTCCTCCATGGGAGTAATGTCTCAAACAGTCTACGCTTTGATCGTCCCTGGAAGACCAGTAGTAGGTTCCGATGCATATCTTGAGGCAATCTGTAATCTGTGGACTATCAGAGTGTTGATGAAACACAGAATTTACATCGTTATTGAATACAACAGTCACCATTCGCACTCTCCTCCACGGGAGTAATGTCTCAAACAGTCTATGCCTTGTCGTTCCTGAAAGACCAGTAGTAGTTTCCAATGCACATCTGGAGGCATTCTGTAGTCTGCGGACCTTCAAAGTGTTGATGAAACACAGAAATTGCTTCGTGATTGAATTCAACAGTCACCATGCGCTCTTTCCTCCATGGGAGTAATGTCTCAAACAGTCTACGCTTTGATCGTTCCCTGGAAGACCAGTAGTAGTTTCCAATGCACATCTGGAGGCATTCTGTAATCTGTGGACTATCACAGTATTGATGAAACACAGAAATTCCATCGGTATTGAATACAACAGTCACCATGCGCACTTTCCTCCATGGGAGTAATGTCTCAAACAGTTTACGCTTTGATCGTTCCATGGAAGACCAGTAGTAGTTTCCGATGCACTTCTGGAGGCATTCTGTAATCTGTGGACCTTCAAAGTGTTTATGAAACACAGAAGTTGCATCGGGATCGAATACAAAAGTCACCATAACCACTTTCCTCGATGGGAGTAATTCTCAAATAGTCTACGCCTTGATCGTTCCCTGGAAGGCCAGTAGTAGTTTCCAATGCACATCTGGAGGCATTCTGTAGTCTGCGGACCTTCAAAGTGTTGATGAAACACAGAAATTGCTTCGTGATTGAATACAACAGTCACTATGCGCTCTTTCCTCCAAGGGAGTAATGTCTCAAACAGTCTACGCTTTGATCGTTCCCTGGAAGACCAGTAGTAGTTTCCAATGAACATCTGGAGGCATTCTGCAATCTGTGGACTATCAGAGTATTGATGAAACACAGAAATTCCATCGGTATTGAATACAACAGTCACCATGCGCACTTTCCTCCATGGGAGTAATGTCTCAAACAGTTTGCGCTTTGATCGTTCCATGGAAGACCAGTAGTAGTTTCCGATTCGCTTCTGGAGGCATTCTGTAATCTGTGGACTATCAGAGTGTTGATGAAACACAGAAATTACATCTGGATTGAATACAACAGACATCATCCGCTTTCTCCTCCACGGGAGTAATGTCTCAAACAGTCTACGCTTTGATCGTTCCCAGGAAGACCAGTAGTAGTTTCCGACGCACATCTGGAGGCATTCTGTAATCTGTGGACCTTCAAAGTGTTTATGAAACACAGAAGTTGCATCGGGATCGAATACAAAAGTCACCATGACCACTTTCCTCGATGGGAGTAATTCTCAAACAGTCTACGCACTTAATCGTTCCCTGGAAGGCCAGTAGTAGTTTCCGATGCACATATGGAGGCATTCTGTAATCTGTGGACTATCTGAGTGTTGATGAAACACAGAAATTGCATCGGGATTGAATACAACGGTCACCATGTGCACTTTCCCCCATGGGAGTAATGTCTCAAACATTCTACGCTTTGATCGTTCCCTGTTAGACCAGTAGTAGTTTCCATTGCACACCTGGAGGCATTCTGTAATCTGTGGACTATCAGAGTGTTGATGAAACACAGAAATTGCTTTGTGATTGAATACAACAGTCACCATGCGCTCTTTCCTCCATGGGAGTAATGTCTCAAACAGTTTACGCTTTGAACGTTCCCTGGAAGACCAGTAGTAGTTACCGATGCGCATCTGGAGGCATTCTGTAATTTGTGGACTATCAGAGTGTTGATGAAACACAGAAATTGCATCGGCATTGAATACAATAGTCTCCATGCACACTCTCTCCACGGGAGTAAATTCTCAAACAGTCTACGCTTTGATCTTTCCTTAAAGACCAGTAGTAGTTTCCGATGCACATCTGGAGGCATTCTGTAATCTGTGGACCTCCAAAGTGGTAATGAAAAACAGAAATTGCATCGTGATGAATACAATAGTCACCATGCGCACTTTCCTCCATGGGGGTAATGTCTTAAACAGTCTATGCCTTGATCGTTCCCTGGAAGATCAGTGGTAGTTTCCGATGCACATCTGGAGACAATCTGTAATCTTTGGACTATCAGAGTGTTGATGAAACACAGAAATTGCATCGGGATTGAATACAACAGTCACCATTCGCACTTTCCTCCACGGGAGTAATGTCTCAAAGAGTCTACACTTTGATCGTTCCCTCGAAGACCAGTAGTAGTTTCCGATGCACATCTGGAGGCATTCTGTAACCTGTGGACTATCAGAGTGTTGTTGAAACACAGAAATTGTTTGGGATTGAATACAACAGTCACCATGCGCACTTTCCTACATAGAAGTAATGTCTCAATCAGACTACGCTTTCATCGTTCCCTGGAAGACCAGTAGTAGTTTCCGAAGCACATCGGGAAGCATTCTGGAATCTGTGGACTATCAGAGTGTTGATGAAACACCGAAATTGCATGGGGATTGAATACAACAGTCACCATGCGCACTTTCCTCCATGGGAGTAATGTCTCAAACAGTCTACATTTTGATCGTTCCGTGGAAGACCAGTAGTAGATTCCGGTGCACATCTGGAGGCATTCTGTAATCTGTGGACTATCAGAGTGTTGATGAAACACAGAAATTGCATCCGGATTGAATACAACAGTCACCATGCGCATTTCCCTCCATGGGTGTAATGTCTCAAACAGTCTGCGATTTCATCGTTCCCTGGAAGACCAGTAGTAGTTTCCGATGCACATCTGGAGCCATTCTGTAATCTGTTTACTATCAGAGTGTTGTTGAAACACAGAAATTGCATCGGGATTGAATACAACAGTCAACATGCGGATTTCCTTCCATGGGAGTAATGTCTCAAATAATCTACGCTTTGATCGTTCCCTGGAAGACCAGTAGCAGTTTCCGATGCACATCTGGAGGCATTCTGTAATCTGTGGACCTTCAAAGTGTTGATGAAACACAGAAATTGCATCGGGATCGAATACAACAGTCACCATGACCACCTTCCTCCATGGGAGTAATGTCTCGAACAGTCTACGCTTTGATCGCTCCCTGGAAGACCAGTAGTAGTTTCCGATGCACAACTGGAGGCATTGTGTAACCTGTGGACTATCAGAGTGTTGATGTAACACAGAAATTGCATCGGGATTGAATACAAAAGTCACCATGAGCATTTTCCTCCATGGGAGTAATGTCTCAAACAGTCTACGCTTTGATCGTTCCCTGGAAGACCAGTAGTAGTTTCCGATGCACATCTGGAGGCGTTCTGTAATCTGTGGACCTCCAAAGTGGTGATGAAACCCAGAAATTGCATCGTGATGAATACAACAGTCACCATGCGCACTTTCCTCCATGGGGGTAATGTCTTAAACAGTCTATGCTTTGATCGTTCCCTGGAAGATGAGTGGTAGTTTCCGATGCACATCTGGAGGCAATCTGTAATCTTTGGACTATCAGAGTGTTGATGAAACACAGAAATTGCATCGGAATTGAGTACAACAGTCACCATTCGCTCTTTCCTCCACGGGAGTAATGTCTCAAAGAGTCTACCCTTTGATCGTTCCCTGGAAGACCAGTAGTAGTTTCCGATGCACATCTGAAGGCATTCTGTAATCTGTGGATCTTCAAAGTGTTGATGAAACACAGATATTGCATCGGGATTGAATATAACAGTCTCCATGCGCACTCTCCTCTACGGGAGTAATGACTTAAACAGTCTACGCCTCGATCGCTCCCTCGAAGACCAGTAGTAGTTTCCGATGCACATCTGGAGGCATTCTGTAACCTGTGGACTATCAGAGTGTTGATGTAACACAGAAATTGCATCGGGATTGTATACAACAGTCACCATGCGCATTTTCCTCCATGGGAGTAATGTCTCAAACATTCTACGCTTTAATCGTTCCCTGGAAGTTCAGTAGTAGTATCCGTTGCACATCTGGAGGCATTCAGTAATCTGTTTACTATCAGAGTGTTGTTGAAACACAGATATTGTTTGGGATTGAATACAACAGTCACCATGCGCACTTTCCTACATAGGAGTAATGTCTCAATCAGACTACGCTTTCATCGTTCCCTGGAAGACCAGTAGTAGTTTCCGAAGCACATCTGGAAGCATTCTGTAATCTGTGGACTTTCAGAGTGTTGATGAAACACCGAAATTGCATGGGGATTGAATACAACAGCCACCATGACCACTATCCTAAATGGGAGTAATGTCTCAAACAGTCTACGCTTTGATAGTTCCCTGGAAGACCAGTAGTAGTTTCCGATGCACATCTGGTGGCATTCAGTAATCTCTTTACTATCAGAGTGTTGTTGAAACACAACAATTGCATCGGGATTGAATACAACAGTCACCATTCGCACTTTCCTTCACGGGAGTAATGTCTCAAACAGTCTACGCTATGATCGTTCCCTGGAAGACCAGTAGTAGTTTCCGATGCACATCTGGAGGCATTCTGTAATCTGTGGACCTTCAAAGTGTTGATGAAATACAGAATTTGCATCGGGATCGAATACAACAGTCACCATGACCACTTTCCTCCATGGGAGTAATTCTCAAATAGTCTACGCCTTGATCGTTCCCTTCAAGACCAGTAGCAGTTTCCGATGCACATCTTTAGGCAATCTTTAATCTGTGGACTATCTGAGTGCTGATGAAACACAGAAATTACATCGGGATTGAATACAACAGTCACCATGCCCACTTTCCTGCATTGGAGTAATGTCTCAAACAGTCTACGCATTGATCGCTCCCTGGAAGACCAGTAGTAGTTTCCGATGCACAACTGGAGGCATTGTGTAACCTGTGGACTATCAGAGTGTTGATGTAACACAGAAATTGCATCGGGATTGAATACAAAAGTCACCATGAGCATTTTCCTCCATTGGAGTAATGTCTCAAACAGTCCACGCTTTGATCGTTCCCTGGAAGACCAGTAGTAGTTTCCGATGCACATCTGGAGGCATTCTGTAATCTGTTTTCTATCAGAGTGTTGTTGAAACACAGAAATTGCTTTGGGATTGAATACAAGAGTCACCATGCGCACTTTCCTCCATGGGAGTAATGTCTCAAACAGTCTACGCTTTGATCGTTCCTTGGAAGACCAGTAGTAGTTTCCGATGCACATCTGGAGGCAATCTGTAATCTGTGGACTATGAGCTTGCTGATGAAATCCAGGAATTGCATCGTTATTGAATACAACAGTCACCATGCGCACTTTCCTCCATGGGAGTAATGTCTCAAACAGTCTACGCTGTGATCGTTCCCTGGAAGACCAGTAGTAGTTTCCGATGCACATCTGGAGGCATTTTGTAATCTGTGGACCATCCAAGTGTTGATGAAACACAGAAATTGCATCGGCATTGAATACAACAGTCTCCATGCGCACTCTCTACACGGGAGTAATGTCTCAAACAGTCTATGCTTTGATCTTTCCTGAAAGACCAGTAGTAGTTTCTGATGCACATCTGGATTCATTCTGTAGTCTGTGGACCTTCAAAGTGGTGATGAAACACACAAATTGCATCGTGATTAAATACAAAAGTCACCATGTGCACTTTCCTCCACGGGAGTAATGTCTCAAACAGTTTACGCTTTGATCGTTCCCTGGGAGACCAGTAGTAGTTTCCGATGCACATCTGAGGGCATTCTGTAATCTGTGGACCTTCAAAGTGTTGATGAAACACAGAAATTGCATCGGGATTGAATACAACAGTCTCCATGCGCACATTCCTCCATGGGAGTAATGTCTCAAACAGTTTACGCTTTGATCGTTCCCTGGAAGACCAGTAGTAGTTTCCGATGCGCATCTGGAGGCATTCTGTAAGCTGTGGACTATCAAAGTGTTGATGAAACACAGAAATTGCATCGGGATTGAATACAACAGTCACCATGCGCATTTCCCTCCATGGGAGTAATGTCTCAAACAGTCTACGATTTCATCGTTGCCTGGAAGACCAGTAGTAGTTTCCGATGCACTTCCGGAGCCTTTCTGTAATCTGTTTACTATCAGAGTGTTGTTGAAACACAGTAATTGCATAAGGATAGAATACAAAAGTCGCCATGCGGACTTTCCTCCATGGGAATAATGTCTCAAACAGTCTACCCTTTGATCGTTCCCTGGAAGACCAGTAGTAGTTTTCGATGCACATCTGGAGGCAACTGTAATCTGTGGACTATCAGAGTGTTGATGAATCACAGAAATTGCATCGGGATTGAATACAACAGTCACCATTCGCACTTTCCTCCACGGGAGTAATGTCTCAAACAGTCTACGCTTTGATCGTTCCCTGGAAGACCAGTAGTAGTTTCCGATGCACATCTGTGGGCATTCTGTAATCTGTGGACCTTCAAAGTGTTGAAGAAACACAGAAATTGCATCGGGATCGAATACAACAGTCACCATGACTACTTTCCTCCATGGGAGTAATTCTCAAACAGTCTACGCCTTGATCGTTCCCTGGGAGGCCAGTAGTAGTTTCCGATGCACATCTGGAGGCAATCTGTAATCTGTGGACTATCTGAGTGCTGATGAAACACAGAAATTACATCGGGATTGAATACAACAGTCACCATGCGCACTTTCCCCCTTGGGAGTAATGTCTCAAACAGTTTACGCTTTGATCGTTCCCTCGAAGACCAGTAGTAGTTTCCGATGCACATCTGGAGTCATTTTGTAATCTGTGGGGTATCAGAGTGTAGATGAAACACAGAAATTGCATCGGGATTAAATACAACAGTCACCATGCGCACTTTCCTGCATGGGAGTAATGTCTCAAACAGTTTACGTTTTGATCGCTCCCTGGAAGACCAGTAGTAGTTTCCGATGCACATCTGGAGGCAATCTGTAATCTGTTTACTATCTGAGTGTTGATGAAACACAGAAATTGCATCGGGATTGAATACAACAGTCACCATGCGCACTTCCCCCATGGAAGTAATGTCTCAAACATTCTACGCTTTGATCGTTCCCTCTTAGACCAGTAGTAGTTTTCGATAAACATCTGGAGGCATTCGGTAATCTGTGGACTATCAGAGTGTTGATGAAACACAGAAATTTCTTCGTGATTGAATACAACAGTCACCATGCGCTCTTTCCTCCATGGGAGTAATGTCTCAAACAGTCTACGCTTTGATCGTTTCCTGGAAGACAAGTAGTAGTTTCCTATGCACATCTGGTGTCATTCTGTAATCTTTGGACTATCAGAGTGTTAATGAAACACAGAAATTGCATCGGGATTGAATACAACAGTCACCATGCGCACTTCCCCCATGGGAGTAATGTCTCAAACATTCTACGCTTTGATCGTTCCCTCTTACACCAGTACTAGTTTTCGAGGCACATCTGGAGGCATTCTGTAATCTGTGGACTATCAGAGTGTTGATGAAACACAGAAATTTCTTCGTGATTGAATACAACAGTCACCATGCGCTCTTTCCTCCATGGGAGTAATGTCTCAAATAGTCTACGCTTTGATCGTTACCTGGAGGACCAGTAGTAGTTTCCGATGCACATCTGGAGGCAATCTGTAATCTGTTTACTATCTGAGTGTTGATGAAACATAGAAATTGCATCGGGATTGAATACAACAGTCACCATGCGCACTTCCCCCATGGAAGTAATGTCTCAAACATTCTACGCTTTGATCGTTCCCTCTTAGACCAGTAGTAGTTTTCGATAAACATCTGGAGGCATTCTGTAATCTGTGGACTATTAGAGAGTTGATGAAACACAGAAATTTCTTCGTGATTGATTACAACAGTCACCATGCGCTCTTTCCTCCATGGGAGTAATGTCTCAAACAGTCTACGCTTTGATCGTTTCCTGGAAGACAAGTAGTAGTTTCCTATTCACATCTGGAGGCATTCTGTGATCTGTAGACTATCAGAGTGTTGATGAAAAAAAATTTGAATCGTGATTGAATACAACAGTCACCATGCGGACTTTCCTCCATGGGAGTAATGTCTCAAATAGTTTACGCTTTGATCGTTCCCTGGAAGACCAGTAGTAGTTTCCGATGCACATCTTGAGGCATTCTGTAATCTGTGGACTATCAGAGTGTTGATGAAACACCGAAATTGGATCGGGATTGAATACAACAGTCACCATGCGCATTTTCCTCCATGGGAGTAATGGTCAAACAGTCTACGCTTTGATCGTTCCCTGGAAGACCAGTAGCAGTTTCCGATGCACATCTGGAGGCATTCTGTAATCTGTTTACTATCAGAGTGTTGTTGTAACACAGAAATTGCATCGCGATTGAATACAGTAGTCACCATGCGGACATTCCTCCACGGGGGTAATGTCTCAAAAAGTCTACGCTTTGATTGTTCCCTGGAAGACCAGTAGTAGTTTCCGATGCACATCTGGAGGCAATCTGTAATCTGTGGACTATCAGAGTGTTGATGAAACACAGAAATTGCATCGGGATTGAATACAACAGTCACCATGCGCACTTTCCTCCATGGGAGTATTGTCTGAAACAGTCTACATTTTGGTCGTTCCCTCTTAGACCAGTAGTAGTTTTCGATGCACATCTGGAGGCATTCTGTAATCTGTGGACTATCAGAGTGTTGATGAAACACAGAAATTTCTACGTGATTGAATACAACAGTCACGATGCGCTCTTTCCTCCATGGGAGTAATGTCTCAAATAGCCTACAGTTTGATCGTTCCCTGGAAGTCCAGTAGTAGTTTCCGATGCACATCTGGATGCATTCTGTGATCTGTGGACTATCAGAGTGTTGATGAAACACCGAAATTGCATCGGGATTGAATGCAACAGTCACTATGCGCACTTTCCTCGATGGAAGTAATGTGTCAAAGAGTTTACGCTTTGATCGTTCCCTGGAGGACCAGTAGTAGTTTCCGATGCACATCTGGAGGCAATCTGTTATCTGTGGACTATCAGAGTGTTGATGAAACTCAGAAATTGCATCGGGATTGAATACAACAGTCATCATGCGCACTTTCCTCCATGGGAGAAATGTCTCAAACAGTCTACACCTTGATCGTTCCCTGGAAGACCAGTGATAGTTTCCGATTCACATCTGGAGGCATTCTGTAATCTGTGGACTATCTGAGTGTTGATGAAACACAGAAATTGCATCGGGATTGAATACAACAGTCACCATGCGCACTTCCCCCATGGGAGTAATGTCTCAAACATTCTACGCTTTGATCGTTCCCTCTTAGACCAGTAGTAGTTTTCGATGCACATCTGGAGGCATTCTGTAATCTGTGGACTATCAGAGTGTTGATGAAACACAGAAATTGCTTCGTGATTGAATACAACAGTCACCATGCGCTCTTTCCTCCATGGGAGTAATGTCTCAAATAGTCTACGCAATGATCGTTCCCTAGAAGACTAGTAGTAGTTTCCGATGCACATCTGGAGGCATTCTGTGATCTGTGGACTATCAGAGTGTTGATCAAACACAGAAATTCCATCGGGATTGAATACACCAGTCACCATAAGCACTTTCCTCCATGGGAGTAATGTCTCAAATAGTTTACGCTTTGATCGTTCCCTGGAAGACCAGTAGCAGTTTCCGATGCATATCTGGATACATTCTGTAATCTGTTTACTATCAGAGTGTTGTTGAAACACAGAAATTGCATCGGGATTGTATACAACAGTCACCATGCGCACATTCCTACATTGGAGTAATGTCTCAAACAGACTACGCTTTCATCGTTCCTTGGAAGACCAGTAGTTGTTTCCGATGCAGATCTGGAAACATTCTGTAATCTGTGGACTATCAGAGTGTTCATGAAACACAGAAATTGCATCGGGATTGAATACAACAGTACCAGGCACATTTTCCTCCATAGGAGTAATGTCACAAACAGTCTACGCTTTGAACGTTCCCTGGAAGACCAGTAGCAATTTCCGATTCACATCTGGAGGCATTCTGTAATATATTTACTATCAGAGTGTTGTTGAAACATAGAAATTGCATCGGGATTGAATACAACAGTCACCATGCGCACTTTCCTCCATGGGAGTAATGTCTCAAACAGTCTACGCTTTGATCGCTCCCTGCAAGACCAGTACTAGTTTCCGAAGCACACCTGGAGGCATTCTGTAACCTGTGGACTATCAGAGTGTTGATGAAACACAGAAATTGCATCGGGATTGAGTACAATAGGCACCATATGGACTTTCCTCCATGGGAGTAATGTCTCAAACAGTCTACGCTTTGCTCGTTCCCTCTTACACCAGTAGTAGTTTCCGATGCGCATCTGGAGGCATTCTGTAATCTGTGGACTATCAAAGTGTTGATGAAACACAGAAATTGCATCGGGATTGAATATAACAGTCACCATGCGCATTTCCCTCCATGGGAGTAATGTCTCAAATAGTTTACGCTTTGATCGTTCCGTGGAAGACCAGTAGTAGTTTCCGATGCACATCTTGAGGCATTCTGTAATCTTTTTACTATCAGAGTAATGTTGAAACCCAGAAATTGCATCGGTATTGAGCACAATAGGCACCATGCGAACTTTCCTCCATAAGAGTAATGTCTCAAACAGTCTAAACCTTGATCGTTCCCTAGAAGACCAGTTGTAGTTTCCGATGCACATCTGGAGGCGTTCTGTAATCTGTGGACTATCTGAGTGTTGATGAAACACAGAAATTGCATCGGGATTGAATACAACAGTCACCATGCGCACTTCCCCCATGGGAGTAATGTCTCAAACATTCTACGCTTTGATCGTTCCCTCTTACACCAGTAGTAGTTTCCGATGCGCATCTGGAGGCATTCTGTAATCTGTGGACTATCAAAGTGTTGATGAAACACAGAAATTGCATCGGGATTGAATATAACAGTCACCATGCGCATTTCCCTCCATGGGAGTAATGTCTCAAACAGTCTACGATTTCATCGTTGCCTGGAAGACCAGTAGTAGTTTCCGATGCACTTCCGGAGCCTTTCTGTATTCTGTTTCCTATCAGAGTGTTGTTGAAACACAGTAATTGCATCGGAATAGAATACAAAAGTCGCCATGCGGACTTTCCTCCATGTGAATAATGTCTCAAACAGTCTACACTTTGATCGTTCCCTGGAAGACCAGTAGTAGTTTTCGATGCACATCTGGAGGCAACTGTAATCTGTGGACTATCAGAGTGTTGATGAATCACAGAAATTGCATCGGGATTGAATACAACAGTCACCATTCGCACTTTCCTCCACGGGAGTAATGTCTCAAACAGTCTACGCTTTGATCGTTCCCTGGAAGACCAGTAGTAGTTTCCGATGCACATCTGTGGGCATTCTGTAATCTGTGGACCTTCAAAGTGTTGAAGAAACACAGAAATTGCATCGGGATCGAATACAACAGTCACCATGACTACTTTCCTCCATGGGAGTAATTCTCAAACAGTCTACGCCTTGATCGTTCCCTGGGAGGCCAGTAGTAGTTTCCGATGCACATCTGGAGGCAATCTGTAATCTGTGGACTATCTGAGTGCTGATGAAACACAGAAATTACATCGGGATTGAATACAACAGTCACCATGCGCACTTTCCCCCTTGGGAGTAATGTCTCAAACAGTTTACGCTTTGATCGTTCCCTCGAAGACCAGTAGTAGTTTCCGATGCACATCTGGAGTCATTTTGTAATCTGTGGGGTATCAGAGTGTAGATGAAACACAGAAATTGCATCGGGATTAAATACAACAGTCACCATGCGCACTTTCCTGCATGGGAGTAATGTCTCAAACAGTTTACGTTTTGATCGCTCCCTGGAAGACCAGTAGTAGCTTCCGATGCACATCTGGGGGCAATCTGTAATCTGTTTACTATCTGAGTGTTGATGAAACACAGAAATTGCATCGGGATTGAATACAACAGTCACCATGCGCACTTCCCCCATGGAAGTAATGTCTCAAACATTCTACGCTTTGATCGTTCCCTCTTAGACCAGTAGTAGTTTTCGATAAACATCTGGAGGCATTCGGTAATCTGTGGACTATCAGAGTGTTGATGAAACACAGAAATTTCTTCGTGATTGAATACAACAGTCACCATGCGCTCTTTCCTCCATGGGAGTAATGTCTCAAACAGTCTACGCTTTGATCGTTTCCTGGAAGACAAGTAGTAGTTTCCTATGCACATCTGGAGGCATTCTGTGATCTGTGGACTATCAGAGTGTTGATGAAAAAAATTTGAATCGTGATTGAATACAACAGTCACCATGCGCACTTTCCTCCATGGGAGTAATGTCTCAAACAGTCTACGCTTTGATCGTTCCCTGGAAGACCAGTAGTTGTTTTCGATGCACATCTGGTGTCATTCTGTAATCTTTGGACTATCAGAGTGTTAATGAAACACAGAAATTGCATCGGGATTGAATACAACAGTCACCATGCGCACTTCCCCCATGGGAGTAATGTCTCAAACATTCTACGCTTTGATCGTTCCCTCTTAGACCAGTAGTAGTTTTCGATGCACATCTGGAGGCATTCTGTAATCTGTGGACTATCAGAGTGTTGATGATGCACAGAAATTGCTTCGTGATTGAATACAACAGTCACCATGCGCTCTTTCCTCCATGGGAGTAATGTCTCAAATAGTCTACGCAATGTTCGTCCCCTAGAAGACCAGTAGTAGTTTCCGATGCACATCTGGAGGCATTCTGTGATCTGTGGACTATCAAAGTGTTGATCAAACACAGAAATTCCATCGGGATTGAGTACACCAGTCACCATGCGCACTTTCCTCCATGGGAGTAATGTCTCAAATAGTTTACGCTTTGATCGTTCCGTGGAAGACCAGTAGTAGTTTCCGATGCACATCTTGAGGCATTCTGTAATCTTTTTACTATCAGAGTAATGTTGAAACCCAGAAATTGCATCGGTATTGAGCACAATAGGCACCATGCGAACTTTCCTCCATAAGAGTAATGTCTCAAACAGTCTAAACCTTTATCGTTCCCTAGAAGACCAGTGGTAGTTTCCGATGCACATCTGGAGGCGTTATGTAATCTGTGGACTATCTGAGTGTTGATGAAACACAGAAATTGCATCGGGATTGAATACAACAGTCACCATGCGCACTTCCCCCATGGGAGTAATGTCTCAAACATTCTACGCTTTGATCGTTCCCTCTTACACCAGTAGTAGTTTTCGAGGCACATCTGGAGGCATTCTGTAATCTGTGGACTATCAGAGTGTTGATGAAACACAGAAATTTCTTCGTGATTGAATACAACAGTCACCATGCGCTCTTTCCTCCATGGGAGTAATGTCTCAAATAGTCTATGCTTTGATCGTTCCCTGGAGGACCAGTAGTAGTTTCCGATGCACATCTGGAGGCAATCTGTAATCTGTTTACTATCTGAGTGTTGATGAAACATAGAAATTGCATCGGGATTGAATACAACAGTCACCATGCGCATTTTCCTCCATGGGAGTAATGGTCAAACAGTCTACGCTTTGATCGTTCCCTGGAAGACCAGTAGCAGTTTCCGATGCACATCTGGAGGCATTCTGTAATCTGTTTACTATCAGAGTGTTGTTGTAACACAGAAATTGCATCGCGATTGAATACAGTAGTCACCATGCGTACATTCCTCCACGGGGGTAATGTCTCAAAAAGTCTACGCTTTGATTGTTCCCTGGAAGACCAGTAGTAGTTTCCGATACACATCTGGAGGCAATCTGTAATCTGTGGACTATCAGAGTGTTGATGAAACACAGAAATTGCATCGGGATTGAATACAACAGTCACCATGCGCACTTTCCTCCATGGGAGTATTGTCTGAAACAGTCTACATTTTGGTCGTTCCCTCTTAGACCAGTAGTAGTTTTCGATGCACATCTGGAGGCATTCTGTAATCTGTGGACTATCAGAGTGTTGATGAAACACAGAAATTTCTACGTGATTGAATACAACAGTCACGATGCGCTCTTTCCTCCATGGGAGTAATGTCTCAAATAGCCTACAGTTTGATAGTTCCCTGGAAGTCCAGTAGTAGTTTCCGATGCACATCTGGATGCATTCTGTGATCTGTGGACTATCAGAGTGTTGATGAAACACCGAAATTGCATCGGGATTGAATACAACAGTCACCATGCGCACTTTCCTCGATGGAAGTAATGTGTCAAAGAGTTTACGCTTTGATCGTTCCCTGGAGGACCAGTAGTAGTTTCCGATGCACATCTGGAGGCAATCTGTTATCTGTGGACTATCAGAGTGTTGATGAAACTCAGAAATTGCATCGGGATTGAATACAACAGTCATCATGCGCACTTTCCTCCATGGGAGAAATGTCTCAAACAGTCTACACCTTGATCGTTCCCTGGAAGACCAGTGATAGTTTCCGATTCACATCTGGAGGCATTCTGTAATCTGTGGACTATCTGAGTGTTGATGAAACACAGAAATTGCATCGGGATTGAATACAACAGTCACCATGCGCACTTCCCCCATGGGAGTAATGTCTCAAACATTCTACGCTTTGATCGTTCATTCTTAGACCAGTAGTAGTTTTCGATGCACATCTGGAGGCATTCTGTAATCTGTGGACTATCAGAGTGTTGATGAAACACAGAAATTGCTTCGTGATTGAATACAACAGTCACCATGCGCTCTTTCCTCCATGGGAGTAATGTCTCAAATAGTCTACGCAATGATCGTTCCCTAGAAGACTAGTAGTAGTTTCCGATGCACATCTGGAGGCATTCTGTGATCTGTGGACTATCAGAGTGTTGATCAAACACAGAAATTCCATCGGGATTGAATACACCAGTCACCATAAGCACTTTCCTCCATGGGAGTAATGTCTCAAATAGTTTACGCTTTGATCGTTCCCTGGAAGACCAGTAGCAGTTTCCGATGCATATCTGGATACATTCTGTAATCTGTTTACTATCAGAGTGTTGTTGAAACACAGAAATTGCATCGGGATTGTATACAACAGTCACCATGCGCACATTCCTACATTGGAGTAATGTCTCAAACAGACTACGCTTTCATCGTTCCTTGGAAGACCAGTAGTTGTTTCCGATGCAGATCTGGAAACATTCTGTAATCTGTGGACTATCAGAGTGTTGATGAAACACAGAAATTGCATCGGGATTTAATACAACAGTTACAATGCGCACTTTCCTCCATGGAAGTAATGTCTCAAACACTCTACGATTTGATCGCTACCTGGAAGACCAGTAGTAGTTTCCGATTCACATCTGGAGGCATTCTGTAATCTGTGGACTATCAGAGTGTTCATGAAACACAGAAATTGCATCGGGATTGAATACAACAGTCACCAGGCACATTTTCCTCCATAGGAGTAATGTCACAAACAGTCTACGCTTTGAACGTTCCCTGGAAGACCAGTAGCAATTTCCGATGCACATCTGGAGGCATTCTGTAATATATTTACTATCAGAGTGTTGTTGAAACATAGAAATTGCATTGGGATTGAATACAACAGTCACCATGCGCACTTCCCTCCATGGGAGTAATGTCTCAAACAGTCTACGCTTTGATCGCTCCCTGCAAGACCAGTACTAGTTTCCGAAGCACACCTGGAGGCATTCTGTAACCTGTGGACTATGAGAGTGTTGATGAAACACAGAAATTGCATCGGGATTGAGTACAATAGGCACCATGTGGACTTTCCTCCATGGGAGTAATGTCTCAAACAGTCTACGCTTTGCTCGTTGCCTGGAAGACAGGTAGTAGCTTCCGATGCACATCTGGAGGCATTCTGTAATATGTGGACCTTCGAAGTGTTGATGAAACACAGAAATTGCATCGGGATTGAATACAACAGGCACCATGCGTACATGTCTCCATTGCAGTTATGTCTCAAACTGTCATCGATTTGATCTTTCCCTCAAGACCAGTAGTAGTTTCCTTTGCACATATGGATGCATTCTGTAATCTGTGGACTATCCGATAGTTAATGAAGCACAGAAATTGCATCGTGAATGAATACAACAGTCACCATGACCACTTTCCTCCATGGGAGTAATGTCTCAAAGAGTCTACGCTTTGATCGTTCCCTGGAAGACCAGTAGTAGTTTCCGTTGCACATCTGGAGGCATTCTGTATTCTGTGGACTATCAGAGTGTTGATGAAACACAGAAAATACATACGGTTTGAAAACAACAGTCAATATGCGCACTTCCCTACATAGCAGTAAAGTCTCAAACAGACTACGCTTTCATCGTTCCCTGGAAGACCAGTAGTAGTTTCCGATGCACATCTGGAAGCATTCTGTAATCTGTGGAATATCAGAGTGTTGATGAAACACAGAAATTGCATCGGGATTGAATACAACAGTCACAATGCGCACTTTCCTCCATGGAAGTAATGTAGCAAACAGTCTACGCATTGATCGCTCCCTGGAAGACCAGTAGTAGTTTCCGATGCACATCTGGAGGCATTCTGTAATCTGAGGACTATACGAGTGTTAATGAAACACAGAAATTGCATCGGGATTGAATACAACAGTCACCATGACCACTTTCCTCCATGTGAGTAATGTCTCTAACAGTCTACGCTTTGATCGTTCCCTGGAAGATCAGTGGTAGTTTCCGATGCACATCTGGAGGCATTCTGTAATCTGTTTACTATCAGAGTGTTGTTGAAACACAGAAATTGCATCGCGATAGAATACAACAGTCACCATGCGCACTTTCCTCCATGGGAGTAATGTCTCAAAAAGTCAGCACCTTGATCGTTCCCTGGAAGACCAGTGGTAGTTTCCGATGGACATCTGGAGGCATTTTTTAATCTGTGGACTATCTGACTGTTGATGAAACATAGAAATTGCATCGGGATTGAATACAACAGTAACCATGCGCACTTCCCCCATGGGAGTAATATCTCAAACATTCTACGCTTTGATCGTTCACTCTTAGACCAGTAGTAGTTTTCGATGCACATCTGGAGGCATTCTGTAATCTGTGGACCTTCCAAGTGTTGATGAAACACAGAAATTGCATCGGGATTGAATACAACAGTCACCATGCGCACTTTCCTCCATGGGAGTAATGTCTCAAACAGTCTACACCTTGATCGTTCCCTGGAAGACCAGTGGTAGTTTCCGATGCACATCTGGAGGCATTCTGTAATCTGTGGACTATCAGAGTCTTGATGAAACACAGAAATTGCTTCGTGATTGAATACAACAGTCACCATGCGCTCTTTCCTCCATGGGAGTAATGTCTCAAATTGTCGACGCTTTGATCGTTTCCTGGAAGAGCAGTAGTAGTTTCCGATGCACATCTGGAGGCATTCTGTGATCTGTGGACTATCAGAGTGTTGATGAAACACAGAAATTCCATCGTGATTGAATACAACAGTCACCATGCGCACTTTCCTCCATGGGAGTAATGGCTCAAATAGTTTACGCTTTGATCGTTCGCTGGAAGACCAGTAGTAGTTTCCGATGCACATCTTGAAGCATTCTGTAATCTGTGGACTATCAGAGTGTTGATGAAACACGGAAATTGCATCGGGATTGAATACAACAGTCACCATGCGCACTTTCCTCCAAGGGAGTAATGTCTCAAACAGTCTACGCTTTGATCGTTCCCTGGAAGACCAGTAGTAGTTTCCGATGCACATCTGGAGGCATTCTGTAATCTGTGGACCTTTCAAGTGTTGATGAAACACAGAAATTGCATCGGGATTGAATACAACAGACACCATGCGCACTTTCCTCCATGGGAGTAATGTCTCAAACAGTCTACGCTTTGATCGTTCCCTGGAAGACCAGTAGTAGTTTCCGATGCACATCTGGAGGCATTCTGTAATCTGTGGACTATCAGAGTGTTGATGAAACACAGAAATTGCATCGGGATTGAATACAACAGTCGCCATGCGGACTTTCCTCCATGGGAGTAATGTCTCAAACAGTCTACGCTTTGAACGTTCACTGGAAGACCAGTAGCAGTTTCCGATGCACATCTGCAGCCAATCTGTAATCTGTGGACTATCAGAGTGTTGATGAAACACAGAAATTGCATCGGGATAGAATACAACAGTCACCATGTGCACTTTCCTCCATGGGAGTAATGTCTCAAACAGTTTACGCTTTGATCGTTCCCTGGAAGACCAGTAGTAGTTTCCGATGCACATCTTGTGGCATTCTGTAATCTGTGGACTATCAGAGTGTTGATGAAACACAGAAATTGCATCGGGATTGAATACAACAGTCACCATGCGCACTTTCCTCCATGGGAGTAATGTCTCAAACAGTCTTCACCTTGATCCTTCCCTGGAAGACCAGTGGTAGTTTCCGATGCACATCTGGAGGCATACTGTAATCTGTGGACTATCTGAGTGTTGATGAAACTCAGAAATTGCATCGGGATTGAATACAACAGTAACCATGCGCACTTCCAACATGGGAGTAATGTCTCAAACATTCTACGCTTTGATCGTTCCCTCTTAGACCAGTAGTAGTTTTCGATGCACATCTGGAGGAATTCTGTAATCTGTGGACTATCAGAGTCTTGATGAACCACAGAAATTGCTTCGTGATTGAATAGAACAGTAACCATGCGCTCCTTCCTCCATGGGAGTAATGTCTCAAATTGTCGACGCTTTGATCGTTTCCTGGAAGAGCAGTAGTAGTTTCCGATGCACATCTGGAGGCATTCTGTGATCTGTGGACTATCAGAGTGTTAATGAAACACAGAAATTCCATCGTGATTGAATACAACAGCCACCATGCGCACTTTCCTCCATGGGAGTAATGTCTCAAATAGTTTACGCTTTGATCGTTCCCTGGAAGATCAGTAGTAGTTTCCGATGGACATCTTGAAGCATTCTGTAATCTGTGGACTATCAGAGTGTTGATGAAACACAGAAATTGCATCGGGATTGAATACAACAGTCACCATGCGCACTTTCCGCCAAGGGAGTAATGTCTCAAACAGTCTACGCTATGACCGTTCCCTGGAAGAACAGTAGTAGTTTCCGGTGCACATCTGGTGTCATTCTGTAATCTGTGGACTATCAGAGTGTTAATGAAACACAGAAATTGCATCGGGATTGAATTCAACAGTCACAAAGCGCACTTTCCTCCATGGGGGTAATGTCACAAACAGTCTACGCTTTGATCGTTCAGTGGAAGACCAGTAGGAGTTTCCGATGCACATCTGGAGGCATTCTGTAATCTGTTTACTATCAGAGTGTTGTTGAAACACAGAAACTGCATCGGGATTGAGTACAACAGTCGCCATGCTGACTTTCCTCCATGGGAGTAATGTCTCAAACAGTCTACGCTTTGAACGTTCCCTGGAAGACCAGTAGTAGCTTCCGATGCACAACTGGAGGCAATCTGTAATCTGTGGACTATCAGAGTGTTGATGAAACACAGAAATTGCATCGGGATTGAATACAACAGTCACCATGCGCACTTTCCTCCATGGGAGGAATGTCTCAAACAGTCTACACATTGATCGTTCCCTTTAAGACCAGTGGTAGTTTCCGATGTACATCTGGAGGCTTTCTGTATTATGTGGGCTATCTGAGTTTTGATGAAACACAGAAATAGCATCGGGATTGCATACAACTGTCACCATGCGCACTTCCCCCAGGGAGTAATGTCTCAAACATTCTACGCTTTGATCGTTGCCTCTTAGACCAGTAGTAGTTTTCGATGCTCATCTGGAGGCATTCTGTAATCTGTGGACTATCCGTGTGATGATGAAACACAGAAATTTCTTCGTGATTGAATACAACAGTCACCATGCGCTCTTTCCTCCATGGGAGTAATGTCTCAAATTGTCTACGCTTTGATCGTTCCCTGGAAGAGCAGTAGTAGTTTCCGATGCACATCTGGAGGCATTCTGTAATCTGTGGACTATCAGAGTGTTGATGAACACAGAAAATGCATCGGGATTGAATACAACAGTCACCATGTGGACTTTCCTCCATGGGGGTAATGTCTCAAACAGTCCACGATTTGATCGTTCCCTGGAAGACCACTACTAGTTTCCGAAGCACATGTGGAGTCATTCTGTAATATGTGGGCTATCAGAGTGTTAATGAAACACAGAAATTGCATCGGGATTGAGAACAATAGGCACCATGCGGGCTTTCCTCCATGGAAGTAATGTCTCAAACAGTCAACGCTTTGCTCGTTGCCTGGAATACCAGTAGTAGTTTCCGATGCACATCTGGAGGCATTCTGTTATCTGTGGACCTTCAAAGTGTTGATGAAACACAGAAATTGCATCGGGATTGAATACAACAGGCACCATGCCGACTTTCCTCCATGGGGGTAATGTCTCAAACAGTCCACGATTTGATCGTTCCCTGGAAGACCAGCAGTAGTTTCCGATGCACATCTGGAGGCATTCTGAAATCTGTGGACTATCTGAGTGTTGACGAAACACAGAAATTACATCGGGATTGAATATAACAGTCACCATGTGCACTTTCCCCCATGGGAGTAATGTCTCATACAGTTTACGCTTAGATCGTTCGCTGGAAGACCAGTAGTAGTTTCCGATGCACATCTGGAGGCATTCTGTGATCTGTTGACTATCAGAGTGTTGATGAAACACAGAAATTCCATCGTGATTGAATACAACAGTCACCATGCGCACTTTCCTCCATGGGAGTAATGTCTCAAATAGTTTACGCTTTGATCGTTCCCTGGAAGACCAGTAGTAGTTTCCGATGGACATCTTGAAGCATTCTGTAATCTGTGGACTATCAGAGTGTTGATGAAACACAGAAATTGCATCGGCATTGAATACAACAGTCAGCATGCGCACTTTCCTCCAAGGGAGTAATGTCTCAAACAGTCTACGCTTTGACCGTTCCCTGGAAAAACAGTAGTAGTTTCCGATGCACATCTGGTGTCATTCTGTAATCTGTGGACTATCAGAGTGTGAATGAAACACAGAAATTGCATCGGGATTGAATACAACAGTCACAAAGCGCACTTTCCTCCATGTGGGTAATGTCGCAAACAGTCTACGCTTTGATCGTTCCCTGGAAGACCAGTAGTAGTTTCCGATGCACATCTGGAGGCATTCTGTAATCTGTTTACTATCAGAGTCTTGTTGAAACACAGAAACTGCATCGGGATTGAGTACAACTGTCGCCATGCTGACTTTCCTCCATGGGAGTAATGTCTCAAACAGTCTACGCTTTGAACGTTCCCTGGAAGACCAGTAGTAGTTTCCGATGCACATCTGGAGGCATTCTGTAATCTGTGGACCTTCAAAGTGTTGATGAAACACAGAAATTGCATCGGGATTGAATACAACAGGCACCATGCGTATATTTCTCCATTGGAGTAATGTCTCAAACAGTCATCGATTTGATCCTTCCCTCAAGACCAGTAGTAGTTTCTGATGCACATCTGGAGGCAATCTGTAATCTGTGGTCTCTCAGAGTGTTGATGAAACACAGAAATTGCATCGGGATTGAATACAACAGTCACCATGCGCACTTTCCTCCATGGGAGTAATGTCTCAAACAGTCTACACTTTGATCGTTCCCTGGAAGACCAGTGGTAGTTTCCGATGCACATCTGGAGGCATTCTGTAATCTGTGGACTATCTGAGTGTTGATGAAACACAGAAATTGCATCAGGATTGAATACAACAGTAACCATGCGCACTTCCCCCATGGGAGTAATGTCTCAAACATTCTACGCTTTGATCGTTCCCTCTTAGACCAGTAGTAGTTTTCGATTCACATCTTGAAGCATTCTGTAATCTGTGGACTATCAGAGTGTTAATGAAACACAGAAATTGCATCGGGATTGAATTCAACAGTCACAAAGCGCACTTTCCTCCATGGGGGTAAGGTCGCAAACAGTCTACGCTTTGATCATTCCCTGGAAGACCAGTAGTAGTTTCCGATGCACATCTGGAGGCATTCTGTAATCTGTGGACTATCAGAGTGTTGATGAAGCACAGAAATTGCTTCGTGACTGAATACAACAGTCGCAATGCTGACTTTCCTCCATGGGAGTAATGTCTCAAACAGTCTACGCTTTGAACGTTCCCTGGAAGACCAGTAGTAGTTTCCGATGCACATCTGGAGGCAATCTGTAATCTGTGGACTATCAGAGTGTTGATGAAACACAGAAATTGCATCGGGATAGAATACAACAGTCACCATGCGCACTTTCCTCCATGGAAGTAATGTCTCAAACAGTCTACACATTGATCGTTCCCTTTAAGACCAGTGGTAGTTTCCGATGCACATCTGGAGGCATTCTGTATTATGTGGGCTATCTGAGTGTTGATGAAACACAGAAATAGCATCGGGATTGAATACAACTGTCACCATGCGCACTTCCCCCAGGGAGTAATGTCTCAAACATTCTACGCTTTGATGGTTGCCTCTTAGACCAGTAGTCGTTTTCGATGCACATCTGGAGGCATTCTGTAATCTGTGGACTATCAGAGTGTTGATGAAACACAGAAATTTCTTCGTGATTGAATACAACAGTCACCATGCGCTCTTTCCTCCATGGGAGTAATGTCTCAAATTGTCTACGCTTTGATCGTTCCCTGGAAGAGCAGTAGTAGTTTCCGATGCACATCTGGAGGCAATCTGTAATCTGTGGACCTTCAAAGTGTTGATGAAACACAGAAATTGCATCGGGATTGAATACAACAGGCACCATGCGTATATTTCTCCATTGGAAAAATGTCTCACACAGTCATCGATTTGATCCTTCCCTCAAGACCAGTAGTAGTTTCCGATGCACATCTGGAGGCAATCTGTAATCTGTGGACTATCAGAGTGTTGATGAAACACAGAAATTGCATCGGGATTGAATACAACAGTCACCATGCGCACTTTCCTCCATGGGAGTAATGTCTCAAACAGTCTACGCTTTGATCGTTCCCTGGAAGAACAGTAGTAGTTTCCGATGCACATCTGGTGTCATTCTGTAATCTGTGGACTATCAGAGTGTTAATGAAACACAGAAATTGCATCGGGATTGAATTCAACAGCCCAAAGCGCACTTTCCTCCATGGGGGTAATGTCGCAAACAGTCTACGCTTTGATCGTTCCCTGGAAGACCAGTAGTAGTGCCCGATGTACATCTGGAGGCATTCTGTAATCTGTGGACTATCAGAGTGTTGATGAAACACAGAAATTGCATCGGGATTGAATACAACAGTCGCCATGCTGACTTTCCTCCATGGGAGTAATGTCTCAAACAGTCTACGCTTTGAACGTTCCCTGGAAGACCAGTAGTAGTTTCCGATGCACATCTGGAGGCAATCTGTAATCTGTGGACTATCAGAGTGTTGATGAAACACAGAAATTGCATCGGGATTGAATACAACAGTCACCATGCGCACTTTCCTCCATATGAGTAATGTCTCAAACAGTCTACACATTGATCGTTCCCTTTAAGACCAGTGGTAGTTTCCGATGCACATCTGGAGGCATTCTGTAATATGTGGGCTATCTGAGTGTTGATGAAACACAGAAATAGCATCGGGATTGAATACAAATGTCACCATGCGCACTTCCCCCAGGGAGTAATGTCTCAAACATGCTACGCTTTGATCGTTGCCTCTTAGACCAGTAGTAGTTTTCGATGCACATCTGGAGGCATTCTGTAATCTGTGGACTATCAGAGTGTTGATGAAACACAGAAATTTCTTCGTGATTGAATACAACAGTCACCATGCGCTCGTTCCTCCATGGGAGTAATGTCTCAAACAGTCTACGCTTTGATCGCTCCCTGGAAGACCAGTACTAGTTTCCGAAGCACATGTGGAGTCATTCTGTAACCTGTGGACTATCAGAGTGTTGATGAGACACAGAAATTGCTTCGGGATTGAGAACAATAGGCACCATGCGGACTTTCCTCCAGGGAAGTAATGTCTCAAACAGTCAACACTTTGCTCGTTGCCTGGAAGACCAGTAGTAGTTTCCGATGCACATCTGGAGGCATTCTGTAATCTGTGGACCTGCAAAGTGTTGATGAAACACAGAAATTGCATCGGGATTGAATACAACAGGCACCATGCGTATATTTCTCCATTGGAGTAATGTCTCAAACAGTCATAGATTTGATCCTTCCCTCAACACCAGTAGTAGTTTCCGATGCACATCTGGAGGCATTCTGTAATCTGTGGACTATCCGATTGTTAATGAAACACTGAAATTGCATCGGGATTGAATACAACAGTCACCATGACCACATTCCGCCATGGGAGTAATGTCTCAAACAGTCTACGATTTGATCGTTCCCTGGAAGACCAGTAGTAGTTTCCGATGCACATCTGGAGGCATTCTGTAATCTGTTTACTATCAGAGAGTTGTTGAAACACAGAAATTGCATCGGGATTGAATGCAACAGTCACAACGCGGACTTTCCTCCATGGGGGTAATGTCTCAAACAGTCCACGATTTGATCGTTCCCTGGAAGACCAGTAGCAGTTTCCGATTCACATCTGGAGGCAATCTGAAATCTGTGGACTATCAGAGTGTTGATGAAACACAGAAATTGCATCGGGATAGAATACAACAGTCACCATGCGCACTTTCCTCCATGGGAGTAATGTCTCAAACAGTCTTCACCTTGATCGTTCCCTGGGAGACCAGTGGTAGTTTCCGATGCACATCTGGAGGCATTCTGTAATCTGTGGACTATCTGAGTGTTGATGAAACACAGAAATTGCATCAGGATTGAATACAACAGTAACCATGCGCACTTCCCCCACGGGAGTAATGTCTCAAACATTCTACGCTTTGATCGTTCCCTCTTAGACCAGTAGTAGTTTTCGATGCACATCTGGAGGAATTCTGTAATCTGTGGACTATCAGAGTCTTGATGAAACACAGAAATTGCTTCGTGATTGAATACAACAGTCACCATGCGCTCTTTCCTCCAAGGGAGTAATGTCTCAAATTGTCGACGCTTTGATCGTTTCCTGGAAGAGCAGTAGTAGTTTCAGATGCACATCTAGAGGCATTCTGTGATCTGTGGACTATCAGAGTGTTGATGAAACACAGAAATTCCATCGTGATTGAATACAACAGTCACCATGCGCACATTCCTCTATGGGAGTCATGTCTCAAATAGTTTACGCTTTGATCGTTCCCTGGAAGACCAGTATTAGTTTCCGATGCACATCTTGAAGCATTCTGTAATCTGTGGACTATCAGAGTGTTGATGAAACACAGAAATTGCATCGGGATTGAATACAACAGTCACCACGCGCACTTTCCTCCAAGGGAGTAATGTCTCAAACAGTCTACGCTTTGATCGTTCCCTGGAAGAACAGTAGTAGTTTCCGATGCACATCTGGAGGCAATCTGTAATATGTGGGCTGTCTGAGTGTTGATGAAACACAGAAATTTCTTCGTGATTGAATACAACAGTCACCATGCGCTCTTTCCTCCATGGGAGTAATGTCACAAATTGTCTACGCTTTGATCGTTCCCTGGAAGAGCAGTAGTAGTTTCCGATGCACATCTGGAGGCATTCTGTAATCTGTGGACTATCAGAGTGTTGATGAAACACAGAAATTGCTTCGTGATTGAATACAACAGTCGCCATGCTGACTTTCCTCCATGGGAGTAATGTCTCAAACAGTCTACGCTTTGAACGTTCCCTGGAAGACCAGTAGTAGTTTCCGATGCACATCTGGAGGCAATCTGTAATCTGTGGACTATCAGAGTGTTGATGAAACACAGAAATTGCATCGGGATTGAATACAACAGTCACCATGCGCACTTTCCTCCGTGGGAGTAATGTCTCAAACAGTCTACACATTGATCGTTCCCTTTAAGACCAGTGGTAGTTTCCGATGCACATCTGGAGGCATTCTGTAATATGTGGGCTATCAGAGTGTTAATGAAACACAGAAATTGCATCGGGATTGAATTCAACAGTCACAAAGCGCACTTTCCTCTATGGGGGTAATGTCGCAAACAGTCTACGTTTTGATCGTTCACTGGAAGACCAGTAGCAGTTTCCGATGCACATCTGGAGGCATTCTGTAATCTGTGGACTATCAGAGTCTTGATGAAACACAGAAATTGCTTCGTGATTGAATTCAACAGCCACCATGCGCTCCTTCCTCCATGGGAGTAATGTCTCAAATTGTCGACGCTTTGATCGTTTCCTGGAAGAGCAGTAATAGTTTCCGATGCACATCTGGAGGCATTCTGTGATCTGTGGACTATCAGAGTGTTAATGAAACACAGAAAAACCATCGTGATTGAATACAACAGTCACCATGCGCACTTTCCTCCAAGGGAGTAATGTCTCAAACAGTCTACGCTTTGACCGTTCCCTGGAAAAACAGTAGTAGTTTCCGATGCACATCTGGTGTCATTCTGTAATCTGTGGACTATCAGAGTGTGAATGAAACACAGAAATTGCATCGGGATTGAATACAACAGTCACAAAGCGCACTTTCCTCCATGTGGGTAATGTCGCAAACAGTCTACGCTTTGATCGTTCCCTGGAAGACCAGTAGTAGTTTCCGATGCACATCTGGAGGCATTCTGTAATCTGTTTACTATCAGAGTCTTGTTGAAACACAGAAACTGCATCGGGATTGAGTACAACTGTCGCCATGCTGACTTTCCTCCATGGGAGTAATGTCTCAAACAGTCTACGCTTTGAACGTTCCCTGGAAGACCAGTAGTAGTTTCCGATGCACATCTGGAGGCATTCTGTAATCTGTGGACCTTCAAAGTGTTGATGAAACACAGAAATTGCATCGGGATTGAATACAACAGGCACCATGCGTATATTTCTCCATTGGAGTAATGTCTCAAACAGTCATCGATTTGATCCTTCCCTCAAGACCAGTAGTAGTTTCTGATGCACATCTGGAGGCAATCTGTAATCTGTGGTCTCTCAGAGTGTTGATGAAACACAGAAATTGCATCGGGATTGAATACAACAGTCACCATGCGCACTTTCCTCCATGGGAGTAATGTCTCAAACAGTCTACACTTTGATCGTTCCCTGGAAGACCAGTGGTAGTTTCCGATGCACATCTGGAGGCATTCTGTAATCTGTGGACTATCTGAGTGTTGATGAAACACAGAAATTGCATCAGGATTGAATACAACAGTAACCATGCGCACTTCCCCCATGGGAGTAATGTCTCAAACATTCTACGCTTTGATCGTTCCCTCTTAGACCAGTAGTAGTTTTCGATGCACATCTTGAAGCATTCTGTAATCTGTGGACTATCAGAGTGTTAATGAAACACAGAAATTGCATCGGGATTGAATTCAACAGTCACAAAGCGCACTTTCCTCCATGGGCGTAAGGTCGCAAACAGTCTACGCTTTGATCATTCCCTGGAAGACCAGTAGTAGTTTCCGATGCACATCTGGAGGCATTCTGTAATCTGTGGACTATCAGAGTGTTGATGAAGCACAGAAATTGCTTCGTGACTGAATACAACAGTCGCAATGCTGACTTTCCTCCATGGGAGTAATGTCTCAAACAGTCTACGCTTTGAACGTTCCCTGGAAGACCAGTAGTAGTTTCCGATGCACATCTGGAGGCAATCTGTAATCTGTGGACTATCAGAGTGTTGATGAAACACAGAAATTGCATCGGGATAGAATACAACAGTCACCATGCGCACTTTCCTCCATGGAAGTAATGTCTCAAACAGTCTACACATTGATCGTTCCCTTTAAGACCAGTGGTAGTTTCCGATGCACATCTGGAGGCATTCTGTATTATGTGGGCTATCTGAGTGTTGATGAAACACAGAAATAGCATCGGGATTGAATACAACTGTCACCATGCGCACTTCCCCCAGGGAGTAATGTCTCAAACATTCTACGCTTTGATGGTTGCCTCTTAGACCAGTAGTCGTTTTCGATGCACATCTGGAGGCATTCTGTAATCTGTGGACTATCAGAGTGTTGATGAAACACAGAAATTTCTTCGTGATTGAATACAACAGTCACCATGCGCTCTTTCCTCCATGGGAGTAATGTCTCAAATTGTCTACGCTTTGATCGTTCCCTGGAAGAGCAGTAGTAGTTTCCGATGCACATCTGGAGGCAATCTGTAATCTGTGGACCTTCAAAGTGTTGATGAAACACAGAAATTGCATCGGGATTGAATACAACAGGCACCATGCGTATATTTCTCCATTGGAAAAATGTCTCACACAGTCATCGATTTGATCCTTCCCTCAAGACCAGTAGTAGTTTCCGATGCACATCTGGAGGCAATCTGTAATCTGTGGACTATCAGAGTGTTGATGAAACACAGAAATTGCATCGGGATTGAATACAACAGTCACCATGCGCACTTTCCTCCATGGGAGTAATGTCTCAAACAGTCTACGCTTTGATCGTTCCCTGGAAGAACAGTAGTAGTTTCCGATGCACATCTGGTGTCATTCTGTAATCTGTGGACTATCAGAGTGTTAATGAAACACAGAAATTGCATCGGGATTGAATTCAACAGCCCAAAGCGCACTTTCCTCCATGGGGGTAATGTCGCAAACAGTCTACGCTTTGATCGTTCCCTGGAAGACCAGTAGTAGTGCCCGATGCACATCTGGAGGCATTCTGTAATCTGTGGACTATCAGAGTGTTGATGAAACACAGAAATTGCTTCCTGATTGAATACAACAGTCGCCATGCTGACTTTCCTCCATGGGAGTAATGTCTCAAACAGTCTACGCTTTGAACGTTCCCTGGAAGACCAGTAGTAGTTTCCGATGCACATCTGGAGGCAATCTGTAATCTGTGGACTATCAGAGTGTTGATGAAACACAGAAATTGCATCGGGATTGAATACAACAGTCACCATGCGCACTTTGGTCCATATGAGTAATGTCTCAAACAGTCTACACATTGATCGTTCCCTTTAAGACCAGTGGTAGTTTCCGATGCACATCTGGAGGCATTCTGTAATATGTGGGCTATCTGAGTGTTGATGAAACACAGAAATAGCATCGGGATTGAATACAAATGTCACCATGCGCACTTCCCCCAGGGAGTAATGTCTCAAACATGCTACGCTTTGATCGTTGCCTCTTAGACCAGTAGTAGTTTTCGATGCACATCTGGAGGCATTCTGTAATCTGTGGACTATCAGAGTGTTGATGAAACACAGAAATTTCTTCGTGATTGAATACAACAGTCACCATGCGCTCGTTCCTCCATGGGAGTAATGTCTCAAACAGTCTACGCTTTGATCGCTCCCTGGAAGACCAGTACTAGTTTCCGAAGCACATGTGGAGTCATTCTGTAACCTGTGGACTATCAGAGTGTTGATGAGACACAGAAATTGCTTCGGGATTGAGAACAATAGGCACCATGCGGACTTTCCTCCAGGGAAGTAATGTCTCAAACAGTCAACACTTTGCTCGTTGCCTGGAAGACCAGTAGTAGTTTCCGATGCACATCTGGAGGCATTCTGTAATCTGTGGACCTGCAAAGTGTTGATGAAACACAGAAATTGCATCGGGATTGAATACAACAGGCACCATGCGTATATTTCTCCATTGGAGTAATGTCTCAAACAGTCATAGATTTGATCCTTCCCTCAACACCAGTAGTAGTTTCCGATGCACATCTGGAGGCATTCTGTAATCTGTGGACTATCCGATTGTTAATGAAACACTGAAATTGCATCGGGATTGAATACAACAGTCACCATGACCACATTCCGCCATGGGAGTAATGTCTCAAACAGTCTACGATTTGATCGTTCCCTGGAAGACCAGTAGTAGTTTCCGATGCACATCTGGAGGCATTCTGTAATCTGTTTACTATCAGAGAGTTGTTGAAACACAGAAATTGCATCGGGATTGAATGCAACAGTCACAACGCGGACTTTCCTCCATGGGGGTAATGTCTCAAACAGTCCACGATTTGATCGTTCCCTGGAAGACCAGTAGCAGTTTCCGATTCACATCTGGAGGCAATCTGAAATCTGTGGACTATCAGAGTGTTGATGAAACACAGAAATTGCATCGGGATAGAATACAACAGTCACCATGCGCACTTTCCTCCATGGGAGTAATGTCTCAAACTGTTTACGCTTTGATCGTTCCCTGGAAGACCAGTAGTAGTTTCCGATGCACATATTGTGGCATTCTGTAATCTGTGGACTATCAGAGTGTTGATGAAACACAGAAATTGCATCGGGATTGAATAAACAGTCACCATGCGCACTTTCCTCCATGGGAGTAATGTCTCAAACAGTCTTCACCTTGATCCTTCCCTGGAAGACCAGTGGTAGTTTGCGATGCACATCTGGAGGCATTCTGTAATCTGTGGACTATCTGAGTGTTGATGAAACACAGTAATTGCATCGGGATTGAATACAACAGTCACCATGCGCACTTTCCCCCATGGGAGTAATGTCTCAAACATTCTAGGCTTTGATCGTTACCTCTTAGACCAGTAGTAGTTTTCGATGTACATCCGGAGGCATTCTGTAATTTTTGGACCATCAGAGTGTTGATGAAACACATAAGTTGCTTCCTGATTGAATACAACAGTCACCATGCGCTCTTTCCTCCATGGGAGTAATGTCTCAAATAGTCTACGCTTTGATCGTTCCCTGGAAGACCAGTAGTAGTTTCCGATGCACATCTGGAGGCATTCTGTGATCTGTGGACTATCAGAGTGTTGATGAAACACAGAAATTCCATCGGGATTGAATTCAACAGTCACCATGCGCACTTTCCTCCATGGGAGTAATGTCTCAAATAGTTTACGCTTTGATCGTTCGCTGGAAGACCAGTAGTAGTTTCCGATGCACATCTTGAGGCATTCTGTAATCTGTGGACTATCAGAGTGTTGATGAAAGACAGAAATTGTATCGGGATTGAATACAACAGTCACCATGCGCACTTTCCTCGATGGGAGTAATGTCTCAAACAGTTTACGCTTTGATCGTTAACTGGAAGACCAGTAGTAGTTTCCGATGCACATCTGGAGGCATTCTGTAATCTGTGGACTATCAGTGTGTTGATGAAACACAGAAATTGCATCGGGATTGAATACAACAGTCACCATGCGCACTTTCCTCCATGGGAGTAATGTCTCAAACAGTCTACGCTTTGATCGTTGCCTGGAAGGCCAGTAGTAGTTCCCGTTGCACATCTTTGGGCATTCTGTAATCTGTGGACTATCAGAGTGTTGATGAAACACAGAAATTACATCGGGATTGAATACAACAGTCACCATTCGCACTTTCCTACATAGGAGTAATGTCTCAAACAGACTACGCTTTGATCGTTCCCTGGAAGACCAGTAGTTGTTTACGACGCACATCTGGATGCATTCTGTAATTTGTGGACTATCAGAGTGTTGATGAAACACAGAAATTGCATCGGGATTTAATACAACAGTCACAATGCGCACTTTCCTCCATGGAAGTAATGTCTCAAACAGTCTACGCTTTGAAAGGTCCCTGGGAGACCAGTAGTAGATTCCGATGCACATCTGGAGGCATTCTGTAATCTGTGGACTATAAGAGTGTTGATGAAACACAGAAATTGCATCGGGATTGAATACAACAGTCAACAGGCGCATTTTCCTCCATGGGAGTAATGTCTCAAACAGTCTACGATTTGATCGTTCCCTGGAAGACCAGTAGCAGATTCCGATGCACATCTGGAGCTATTCTGTAATATGATGAGCTTCAAAGTGTTGATGAAACACAGAAATTGCATCGGGATTGAATACAACAGGCACCATGCGTACATTTCTCCATTGGAGTAAAGTCTCAAACTGTCATCGAATTGATCTTTCCCTCAAGACCAGTAGCAGTTTCCTATGCACATCTGGAGGCTTTCTGTAATCTGTGGACTATCCGAGTGTTAATGAAACACAGAAATTGCATCGGGATTAAATACAACAGTCACCATGACCACATTCCTAAATGGGAGTAATGTCTCAAACAGTCTACGCTTTGATCGTTCCCTGGAAGACCAGTAGTAGTATCCGATGTACATCTGGATTCATTGTGTAATCTGTTTATTATCAGAGTGTTGTTGAAACACAGAAATTGCATCGGGATTGAATACAACAGTAGCCATGCGGACTTTCGTCCATGGGTGTAATGTCTCAAACAGTCTACGCTTTGATCGTTCCCTGGAAGACCAGTAGTAGTTTCCGATGCACATCTGGAGGCAATCTGTAATATGTGGACTATCACAGTGTTGATGAAACACAGAAATTGCATCGGGATTGAATACAACTGTCACCATGCGCACTTTCCTCCATGGGAGTAATGTCTCAAACAGTCTACGCTTTGATCGTTCCCTGGAAGACCAGTAGTAGTTTCCGATTCACATCTGGTGTCAATCTGTAATCTGTGGACTATCAGAGTGTTGATGAATCACAGAAATTGCATCGGGATTGAATACAACAGTCACCATGCGCTCTTTTCTCCATAGTAGTAATGTCGCAAACAGTCTACGCTTTGATCGTTCCATGGAAGACCAGTAGTAGTCTCCGATTCACATCTGGAGGCATTCTGTAATCTCTTTACTATGAGAGTCTTGTCGAAACACAGAAATTGCATCGGGATTGAATACAACAGTCGCCATGCGGACTTTACTCCATGGGAGTAATGTCTCAAACAGTCTACGCTTTGATCGTTCCCTGGAAGACCATAGTAGTTTCCCATGCACATCTGTAGGCAATCTATAATATGTGGACTATCACAGTGTTGATGAAACACAGAAATTGCATCGGGATTGAATACAACAGTCACCATGTACACTTTCCTCCATGGGAGTAATGTCTCAAATAGTCTACGCTTTGCTCGTTCCCTGGAAGACCAGTAGTAGTTTCCGATGCACATCTGGTGTCATTCTGTAATCTATGAACTATCAGAGTGTTGATGAAACACAGAAATTGCATCGGGATTGAATACAAGAGTCACCATGCGCATTTTCCTCCATGCTAGTAATGTGTCAAACAGTGTACGATTTGATCGTTAACTGGAGGACCAGTAGTAGTTTCCGATCCACATCTGGAGCCATTCTGTAATCTGTGAACTATCAGAGTATTGATGAAACACAGAAATTGCATCAGGATTGAATACAACAGTCACCATGCGGACTTTCATCCATGGGAGTAATGGCTTAAATAGTCTACGCTTTGATCGTTCCCAGGAAGACCAGTAGTAGTTTGCGGTTCACATCTGGAGGCATTCTGTAATCTGTGGACTATCAGAGTGTTGATGAAACACAGAAATTGCATCGGGATTGAATACAACAGTCACCATGCGCACTTTCCTCCATGGGAGTAATGTCTCAAACAGTCTACGCTTTGAACGTTCCCTGGAAGACCAGTAGCAGTTTCCGATGCACATCTGGAGGCAATCTGAAATCTGTGGACTATCAGAGTGTTGATGAAACACAGAAATTGCATCGGGATAGAATACAACAGTCACCATGCGCACTTTCCTCCATGCGAGTAATGTCTCAAACAGTTTACGCTTTGATCGTTCCCTGGTAGACCAGTAGTAGTTTCCGATGCACATCTTGTGGCATTCTGTAATCTGTGGACTATCAGAGTGTTCATGAAACACAGAAATTGCATCGGGATTGAATACAACAGTCACCATGCCCACTTTCCTCTATGGGAGTAATGTCTCAAACAGTCTTCACCTTGATCCTTCCCTGGAAGACCAGTGGTAGTTTGCGATGCACATCTGAAGGCATTCTGTAATCTGTGGACTATCTGAGTGTTGATGAAACACAGAAATTGCATCGGGATTGAATACAACAGTCACCATGCGCACTTTCCCCCATGGGAGTAATGTCTCAAACATTCTAGGCTTTGATCGTTACCTCTTATACCAATAGTAGTTTTCGATGTACATCCGGAGGCATTCTGTAATTTTTGGACCATCAGAGTGTTGATGAAACACATAAGTTGCCTCGTGATTGAATACAACAGTCACCATGCGCTCTTTCCTCCATGGGGATAATGTCTCAAATAGTTTACGCTTTGATCGTTCTCTGGAAGACCAGTAGTAGTTTCCGATGCACATCTTGAGGCATTCTGTAATCTGTGGACTATCAGAGTGTTGATGAAAGACAGAAATTGTATCGGGATTGAATATAACAGTCACCATGCGCACTTTCCTCGATGGGAGTAATGTCTCAAACAGTTTATGCTTTGATCGTTAACTGGAAGACCAGTAGTAGTTTCCGATGCACATCTGGAGGCATTCTGTAATCTGTGGACTATCAGTGTGTTGATGAAACACAGAAATTGCATCGGGATTGAATACAACAGTCACCATGCGCACTTTCCTCCATGGGAGTAATGTCTCAAACAGTCTACGCTTTGATCGTTGCCTGGAAGGCAAGTAGTAGTTCCCGTTGCACATCTTTGGGCATTCTGTAATCTGTGGACTATCAGAGTGTTGATGAAACACAGAAATTACATCGGGATTGAATACAACAGTCACCATTCGCACTTTCCTACATAGGAGTAATGTCTCAAACAGACTACGCTTTGATCGTTCCCTGGAAGACCAGTAGTTGTTTACGATGCACATCTGGATGCATTCTGTAATTTGTGGACTATCAGAGTGTTGATGAAACACAGAAATCGCATCGGGATTTAATACAACAGTCACAATGCGCACTTTCCTCCATGGAAGTAATGTCTCAAACAGTCTACGCTTTGATCGCTCCCTGGAAGACCAGTAGTAGATTCCGATGCACATCTGGAGGCATTCTGTAATCTGTGGACTATAAGAGTGTTGATGAAACACAGAAATTGCATCGGGATTGAATACAACAGTCACCAGGCGCATTTTCCTCCATGGGAGTAATGTCTCAAACAGTCTACGATTTGATCGTTCCCTGGAATACCAGTAGCAGTTTCCGATGCACATCTGGAGGCATTCTGTAATATATTTACTATCAGAGTGTTGTTGAAACACAGAAATTGCATCGGGATTGAATACAACAGTCACAATGCGCACATTCCTCCATGGGAGTAATGTCTCAAACAGTCTACGCTTTGCATGTTGCCTGGAAGACAGGTAGTAGCTTCCGATGCACATCTGGTGCTATTCTGTGATATGATGAGCTTCAAAGTGTTGATGAAACACAGACATTGCATCGGGATTGAATACAAGAGTCACCATGCGCTTTTTCCTCCATGCTAGAAATGTGTCAAACAGTCTACGATTTGATCGTTAACTGGAGGACCAGTAGTAGTTTCCGATCCACATCTGGAGCCATTCTGTAATCTGTGAACTATCAGAGTATTGATGAAACACAGAAATTGCATCGGGATTGAATACAACAGTCACCATGCGGACTTTCCTCCATGGGAGTAATGGCTTAAATAGTCTACGCTTTGATCGTTCCCAGGAAGACCAGTAGTAGTTTGCGGTTCACATCTGGAGGCATTCTGTAATCTGTGGACTATCAGAGTGTTGATGAAACACAGAAATTGCATTGGGATTGAATACAACAGTCACCATGCGCACTTTCCTCCATGGGAGTAATGTCTCAATTAGTCTACGCTTTGAACGTTCCCTGGAAGACCAGTAGCAGTTTCCGATGCACATCTGGAGGCAATCTGAAATCTGTGGACTATCAGAGTGTTGATGAAACACAGAAATTGCATCGGGATAGAATACAACAGTCACCATGCGCACTTTCCTCCATGGGAGTAATGTCTCAAACAGTTTACGCTTTGATCGTTCCCTGGAAGACCAGTAGTAGTTTCCGATGCACATCTTGTGGCATTCTGTAATCTGTGGACTATCAGAGTGTTGATGAAAGACAGAAATTGTATCGGGATTGAATATAACAGTCACCATGCGCACTTTCCTCGATGGGAGTAATGTCTCAAACAGTTTACGCTTTGATCGTTAACTGGAAGACCAGTAGTAGTTTCCGATGCACATCTGGAGGCATTCTGTAATCTGTGGACTATCAGTGTGTTGATGAAACACAGAAATTGCATCGGGATTGAATACAACAGTCACCATGCGCACTTTCCTCCATGGGAGTAATGTCTCAAACAGTCTACGCTTTGATCGTTGCCTGGAAGGCCAGTAGTAGTTCCCGTTGCACATCTTTGGGCATTCTGTAATCTGTGGACTATCAGAGTGTTGATGAAACACAGAAATTACATCGGGATTGAATACAACAGTCACCATTCGCACTTTCCTACATAGGGGTAATGTCTCAAACAGTCTACGATTTGATCGTTCCCTGGAAGACCAGTAGCAGTTTCCGATGCACATCTGGAGGCATTCTGTAATATATTTACTATCAGAGTGTTGTTGAAACACAGAAATTGCATCGGGATTGAATACAACAGTCACAATGCGCACATTCCTCCATGGGAGTAATGTCTCAAACAGTCTACGCTTTGCTCGTTGCCTGGAAGACAGGTAGTAGCTTCCGATGCACATCTGGAGCTATTCTGTAATATGATGAGCTTCAAAGTGTTGATGAAACACAGAAATTGCATCGGGATTGAATACAACAGGCACCATGCGTACATTTCTCCATTGGAGTAAAGTCTCAAACTGTCATCGAATTGATCTTTCCCTCAAGTCCAGTAGCAGTTTCCTATGCACATCTGGAGGCATTCTGTAATCTGTGGACTATCCGAGTGTTAATGAAACACAGAAATTGCATCGGGATTAAATACAACAGTCACCATGACCACTTTCCTAAATGGGAGTAATGTCTCAAACAGTCTACGCTTTGATCGTTCCCTGGAAGACCAGTAGTAGTTTCCGATGCACATCTGGAGGCATTGTGTAATCTGTTTATTATCAGAGTGTTGTTGAAACACAGAAATTGCATCGGGATTGAATACAACAGTAGCCATGCGGACTTTCGTCCATGGGTGTAATGTCTCAAACAGTCTACGCTTTGATCGTTCCCTGGAAGACCAGTAGTAGTTTGCGATTCACATCTGGTGTCAATCTGTAATCTGTGGACTATCAGAGTGTTGATGAATCACAGAAATTGCATCGGGATTGAATACAACAGTCACCATGCGCACTTTTCTCCATAGTAGTAATGTCGCAAACAGTCTACGCTTTGATCGTTCCATGGAAGACCAGTAGTAGTCTCCGATTCACATCTGGAGGCATTCTGTAATCTCTTTACTATGAGAGTGTTGTCGAAACACAGAAATTGCATCGGGATTGAATACAACAGTCGCCATGCGGACTTTACTCCATGGGAGTAATGTCTCAAACAGTCTACGCTTTGATCGTTCCCTGGAAGACCATAGTAGTTTCCCATGCACATCTGTAGGCAATCTATAATATGTGGACTATCACAGTGTTGATGAAACACAGATATTGCATCGGGATTGAATACAACAGTCACCATGTACACTTTCCTCCATGGGAGTAATGTCTCAAATAGTCTACGCTTTGCTCGTTCCCTGGAAGACCAGTAGTAGTTTCCGATGCACATCTTGTGTCGTTCTGTAATCTATGAACTATCAGAGTGTTGATGAAACACAGAAATTGCATCGGGATTGAATACAAGAGTCACCATGCGCATTTTCCTCCATGCTAGTAATGTGTCAAACAGTCTACGATTTGATCGTTAACTGGAGGACCAGTAGTAGTTTCCGATCACATCTGGAGCCATTCTGTAATCTGTGAACTATCAGAGTATTGATGAAACACAGAAATTGCATCGGGATTGAATACAACAGTCACCATGCGGACTTTTCTCCATGGGAGTAATGGCTTAAATAGTCTACGCTTTGATCGTTCCCAGGAAGACCAGTAGTAGTTTGCGGTTCACATCTGGAGGCATTCTGTAATCTGTGGACTATCAGAGTGTTGATGAAACACAGAAATTGCATCGGGATTGAATACAACAGTCACCATGCGCACTTTCCTCCATGGGAGTAATGTCTCAAACAGTCTACGCTTTGAACGTTCCCTGGAAGACCAGTAGCAGTTTCCAATGCACATCTGGAGGCAATCTGCAATCTGTGGACTATCAGAGTGTTGATGAAACACAGAAATTGCATCGGGATGGAATACAACAGTCACCATGCGCACTTTCCTCCATGGGAGTAATGTCTCAAACAGTTTACGCTTTGATCGTTCCCTGGAAGACCAGTAGTAGTTTCCGATGCACATCTTGTGGCATTCTGTAATCTGTGGACTATCAGAGTGTTGATGAAACACAGAAATTGCATCGGGATTGAATACAACAGTCACCATGCGCACTTTCCTCCATGGGAGTAATGTCTCAAACAGTCTTCACCTTGATCCTTCCCTGGAAGACCAGTGGTAGTTTGCGATGCACATCTGGAGGCATTCTGTAATCTGTGGACTATCTGAGTGTTGATGAAACACAGAAATTGCATCGGGATTGAATACAACAGTCACCATGCGCACTTTCCCCCATGGGAGTAATGTCTCAAACATTCTAGGCTTTGATCGTTACCTCTTAGACCAGTAGTAGTTTTCGATGTACATCCGGAGGCATTCTGTAGTTTTTGGACCATCAGAGTGTTGATGAAACACATAAGTTGCCTCGTGATTGAATACAACAGTCACCATGCGCTCTTTCCTCCATGGGGGTAATGTCTCAAATAGTCTACGCTTTGATCGTTCCCTGAAAGACCAGTAGTAGTTTCCGATGCACATCTGGAGGCATTCTGTGATCTGTGGACTATCAGAGTGTTGATGAAACACAGAAATTCCATCGGGATTGAATTCAACAGTCACCATGAGCACTTTCCTCCATGGGAGTAATGTCTCAAATAGTTTACGCTTTGATCGTTCTCTGGAAGACCAGTAGTAGTTTCCGATGCACATCTTGAGGCATTCTGTAATCTGTGGACTATCAGAGTGTTGATGAAAGACAGAAATTGTATCGGGATTGAATATAACAGTCACCATGCGCACTTTCCTCGATGGGAGTAATGTCTCAAACAGTTTACGCTTTGATAGTTAACTGGAAGACCAGTAGTAGTTTCCGATGCACATCTGGAGGCATTCTGTAATCTGTGGACTATCAGTGTGTTGATGAAACACAGAAATTGCATCGGGATTGAATACAACAGTCACCATGCGCACTTTCCTCCATGGGAGTAATGTCTCAAACAGTCTACGCTTTGATCGTTGCCAGGAAGGCCAGTAGTAGTTCCCGTTGCACATCTTTGGGCATTCTGTAATCTGTGGACTATCAGAGTGTAGATGAAACACAGAAATTACATCGGGATTGAATACAACAGTCACCATTCGCACTTTCCTACATAGGAGTAATGTCTCAAACAGACTACGCTTTGATCGTTCCCTGGAAGACCAGTAGTTGTTTACGATGCACATCTGGATGCATTCTGTAATTTGTGGACTATCAGAGTGTTGATGAAACACAGAAATCGCATCGGGATTTAATACAACAGTCACAATGCGCACTTTCCTCCATGGAAGTAATGTCTCAAACAGTCTACGCTTTGATCGCTCCCTGGAAGACCAGTAGTAGATTCCGATGCACATCTGGAGGCATTCTGTAATCTGTGGACTATAAGAGTGTTGATGAAACACAGAAATTGCATCGGGATTGAATACAACAGTCACCAGGCGCATTTTCCTCCATGGGAGTAATGTCTCAAACAGTCTACGATTTGATCGTTCCCTGGAAGACCAGTAGCAGTTTCCGATGCACATATGGAGGCATTCTGTAATATATTTACTATCAGAGTGTTGTTGAAACACAGAAATTGCATCGGGATTGAATACAACAGTCACAATGCGCACATTCCTCCATGGGAGTAATGTCTCAAACAGTCTACGCTTTGATCGCTCCCTGGAAGACCAGTACTACTTTCCGAAGCACACCTGGAGGCATTCTGTGACCTGTGGACTATCAGAGTGTTGATGAAACACAGAAATTGTATCGGGATTGAGTACAATAGGCACCATGCGCACTTTTCTCCATAGTAGTAATGTCGCAAACAGTCTACGCTTTGATCGTTCCATGGAAGACCAGTAGTAGTCTCCGATTCACATCTGGAGGCATTCTGTAATCTCTTTACTATGAGAGTGTTGTCGAAACACAGAAATTGCATCGGGATTGAATACAACAGTCGCAATGCGGACTTTACTCCATGGGAGTAATGTCTCAAACAGTCTACGCTTTGATCGTTCCCTGGAAGACCATAGTAGTTTCCCATGCACATCTCTAGGCAATCTATAATATGTGGACTATCACAGTGTTGATGAAACACAGAAATTGCATCGGGATTGAATACAACAGTCGCAATGCGGACTTTACTCCATGGGAGTAATGTCTCAAACAGTCTACGCTTTGAACGTTCCCTGGAAGACCAGTAGCAGTTTCCGATACACATCTGGAGGCAATCTGAAATCTGTGGACTATCAGAGTGTTGATGAAACACAGAAATTGCATCGGGATAGAATACAACAGTCACCATGCGCACTTTCCTCCATGGGAGTAATGTCTCAAACAGTTTACGCTTTGATCGTTCCCTGGAAGACCAGTAGTAGTTTCCGATGCACATCTTGTGGCATTCTGTAATCTGTGGACTATCAGAGTGTTGATGAAACACAGAAATTGCATCGGGAATGAATACAACAGTCACCATGCGCACTTTCCTCCATGGGAGTAATGTCTCAAACAGTCTTCACCTTGATCCTTCCCTGGAAGACCAGTGGTAGTTTGCGATGCACATCTGGAGGCATTCTGTAATCTGTGGACTATCTGAGTGTTGATGAAACACAGAAATTGCATCGGGATTGAATACAACTGTCACCATGCGCACTTTCCCCCATGGGAGTAATGTCTCAAACATTCTAGGCTTTGATCGTTACCTCTTAGACCAGTAGTAGTTTTCGATGTACATCCGGAGGCATTCTGTAATTTTTGGACCATCAGAGTGTTGATGAAACACATAAGTTGCCTCGTGATTGAATACAACAGTCACCATGCGCTCTTTCCTCCATGGGGGTAATGTCTCAAATAGTCTACGCTTTGATCGTTCCCTGGAAGACCAGTAGTAGTTTCCGATGCACATCTGGTGTCATTCTGTAATCTATGAACTATCAGAGTGTTGACGAAACACAGAAATTGCATCGGGATTGAATACAAGAGTCACCATGCGCATTTTCCTCCATGCTAGTAATGTGTCAAACAGTCTACGATTTGATCGTTAACTGGAGGACCAGTAGTAGTTTCCGATCCACATCTGGAGCCATTCTGTAATCTGTGAACTATCAGAGTGTTGATGAAACACAGAAATTGCATCGGGATTGAATACAACAGTCACCATGCGGACTTTCCTCCATGGGAGTAATGGCTTAAATAGTCTACGCTTTGATCGTTCCCAGGAAGACCAGTAGTAGTTTGCGGTTCACATCTGGAGGCATTCTGTAATCTGTGGACTATCAGAGTGTTGATGAAACACAGAAATTGCATCGGGATTGAATACAACAGTCACCATGCGCACTTTCCTCCATGGGAGTAATGTCTCAAACAGTCTACGCTTTGAACGTTCCCTGGAAGACCAGTAGCAGTTTCCGATGCACATCTGGAGGCAATCTGAAATCTGTGGACTATCAGAGTGTTGATGAAACACAGAAATTGCATCGGGATAGAATACAACAGTCACCATGCGCACTTTCCTCCATGGGAGTAATGTCTCAAACAGTTTACGCTTTGATCGTTCCCTGGAAGACCAGTAGTAGTTTCCGATGCACATCTTGTGGCATTCTGTAATCTGTGGACTATCAGAGTGTTGATGAAACACAGAAATTGCATCGGGATTGAATACAACAGTCACCATGCGCACTTTTCTCCATAGTAGTAATGTCGCAAACAGTCTACGCTTTGATCGTTCCATGGAAGACCAGTAGTAGTCTCCGGGTCACATCTGGAGGCATTCTGTAATCTCTTTACTATGAGAGTGTTGTCGAAACACAGAAATTGCATCGGGATTGAATACAACAGTCGCCATGCGGACTTTACTCCATGGGAGTAATGTCTCAAACAGTCTACGTTTTGATCGTTCCCTGGAAGACCATAGTAGTTTCCCATGCACATCTGTAGGCAATCTATAATATGTGGACTATCACAGTGTTGATGAAACACAGAAATTGCATCGGGATTGAATACAACAGTCACCATGTACACTTTCCTCCATAAGAGTAATGTCTCAAATAGTCTACGCTTTGCTCGTTCCCTGGAAGACCAGTAGTAGTTTCCGATGCACATCTGTTGTCATTCTGTAATCTATGAACTATCAGAGTGTTGATGAAACACAGAAATTGCATCGGGATTGAATACAAGAGTCACCATGCGCATTTTCCTCCATGCTAGTAATGTGTCAAACAGTCTACGATTTGATCGTTAACTGGAGGACCAGTAGTAGTTTCCGATCCACATCTGGAGCCATTCTGTAATCTGTGAACTATCAGAGTTTTGATGAAACACAGAAATTGCATCGGGATTGAATACAACAGTCACCATGCGGACTTTCCTCCATGGGAGTAATGGCTTAAATAGTCTACGCTTTGATCGTTCCCAGGAAGACCAGTAGTAGTTTGCGGTTCACATCTGGAGGCATTCTGTAATCTGTGGACTATCAGAGTGTTGATGAAACACAGAAATTGCATCGGGATTGAATACTACAGTCACCATGCGCACTTTCCTCCATGGGAGTAATGTCTCAAACAGTCTTCACCTTGATCCTTCCCTGGAAGACCAGTGGTAGTTTGCGATGCACATCTGGAGGCATTCTGTAATCTGTGGACTATCTGAGTGTTGATGAAACACAGAAATTGCATCGGGATTGAATACAACTGTCACCATGCGCACTTTCCCCCATGGGAGTAATGTCTCAAACATTCTAGGCTTTGATCGTTACCTCTTAGACCAGTAGTAGTTTTCGATGTACATCCGGAGGCATTCTGTAATTTTTGGACCATCAGAGTGTTGATGAAACACATAAGTTGCCTCGTGATTGAATACAACAGTCACCATGCGCTCTTTCCTCCATGGGGGTAATGTCTCAAATAGTCTACGCTTTGATCGTTCCCTGGAAGACCAGTAGTAGTTTCCGATACACATCTGGAGGCAATCTGAAATCTGTGGACTATCAGAGTGTTGATGAAACACAGAAATTGCATCGGGATAGAATACAACAGTCACCATGCGCACTTTCCTCCATGGGAGTAATGTCTCAAACAGTTTACGCTTTGATCGTTCCCTGGAAGACCAGTAGTAGTTTCCGATGCACATCTTGTGGCATTCTGTAATCTGTGGACTATCAGAGTGTTGATGAAACACAGAAATTGCATCGGGATTGAATACAACAGTCACCATGCGCACTTTCCTCCATGGGAGTAATGTCTCAAACAGTCTTCACCTTGATCCTTCCCTGGAAGACCAGTGGTAGTTTGCGATGCACATCTGGAGGCATTCTGTAATCTGTGGACTATCTGAGTGTTGATGAAACACAGAAATTGCATCGGGATTGAATACAACTGTCACCATGCGCACTTTCTCCCATGGGCGTAATGTCTCAAACATTCTAGGCTTTGATCGTTACCTCTTAGACCAGTAGTAGTTTTCGATGTACATCCGGAGGCATTCTGTAATTTTTGGACCATCAGAGTGTTGATGAAACACATAAGTTGCCTCGTGATTTAATACAACAGTCACCATGCGCTCTTTCCTCCATGGGGGTAATGTCTCAAATAGTCTACGCTTTGATCGTTCCCTGGAAGACCAGTAGTAGTTTCCGATGCACATCTGGTGTCATTCTGTAATCTATGAACTATCAGAGTGTTGATGAAACACAGAAATTGCATCGGGATTGAATACAAGAGTCACCATGCGCATTTTCCTCCATGCTAGTAATGTGTCAAACAGTCTACGATTTGATCGTTAACTGGAGGACCAGTAGTAGTTTCCGATCCACATCTGGAGCCATTCTGTAATCTGTGAACTATCAGAGTATTGATGAAACACAGAAATTGCATCGGGATTGAATACAACAGTCACCATGCGGACTTTCCTCCATGGGAGTAATGGCTTAAATAGTCTACGCTTTGATCGTTCCCAGGAAGACCAGTAGTAGTTTGCGGTTCACATTTGGAGGCATTCTGTAATCTGTGGACTATCAGAGTGTTGATGAAACACAGAAATTGCATCGGGATTGAATACAACAGTCACCATGCGCACTTTCCTCCATGGGAGTAATGTCTCAAACAGTCTACGCTTTGAACGTTCCCTGGAAGACCAGTAGCAGTTTCCGATGCACATCTGGAGGCAATCTGAAATCTGTGGACTATCAGAGTGATGATGAAACACAGAAATTGCATCGGGATAGAATACAACAGTCACCATGCGCACTTTCCTCCATGGGAGTAATGTCTCAAACAGTTTACGCTTTGATCGTTCCCTGGAAGACCAGTAGTAGTTTCCGATGCACATCTTGTGGCATTCTGTAATCTGTGGACTATCAGAGTGTTGATGAAACACAGAAATTGCATCGGGATTGAATACAACAGTCACCATGCGCACTTTTCTCCATAGTAGTAATGTCGCAAACAGTCTACGCTTTGATCGTTCCATGGAAGACCAGTAGTAGTCTCCGATTCACATCTGGAGGCATTCTGTAATCTCTTTACTATGAGAGTGTTGTCGAAACACAGAAATTGCATCGGGATTGGATACAACAGTCGCCATGCGGACTTTACTCCATGGGAGTAATGTCTCAAACAGTCTACGCTTTGATCGTTCCCTGGAAGACCATAGTAGTTTCCCATGCACATCTGTAGGCAATCTATAATATGTGGACTATCACAGTGTTGATGAAACACAGAAATTGCATCGGGATTGAATACTACAGTCACCATGTACACTTTCCTCCATGGGAGTAATGTCTCAAATAGTCTACGCTTTGCTCGTTCCCTGGAAGACCAGTAGTAGTTTCCGATGCACATCTGGTGTCATTCTGTAATCTATGAACTATCAGAGTGTTGATGAAACACAGAAATTGCATCGGGATTGAATACAACAGTCACCATGCGGACTTTCCTCCATGGGAGTAATGGCTTAAATAGTCTACGCTTTGATCGTTCCCAGGAAGACCAGTAGTAGTTTCTATTGCACATCTGGAGGCAATCTGTAATCTGTGGACTGTCAGAGTGTTAATGAAACACAGATATTGCATTGGGATTGAATACAACAGTACCCATTCGCACTTTCCTCCACGGAAGTAATGACTCAAACGGTCTACGCTTTGATCGTTCCCTGGAAGACCACTAGTAGTTTCCGATGCACATCTGAAGGCATTCTGTAATCTGTGGACCTTCAACGTGTTGATGAAACACAGAAATTGCATCGGGATTGAATACAACAGTCACCATGACCACTTCACTCCATGGGAGTAATTCTCAAACAGTCTACGGCTTGATCGTTCCCTGGAAGACCAGTGGTAGTTTCCGATGCACATCTGGAGGCATTCTGTAATCTGTGGACTATCTGAGTGTTCATGAAACACAGAAATTGCATCGGGATTGAATACAAGAGTAACCATGCGCCTTTCCCCTATGGGAGTAATGTCTCAAATATTCTACGCTTTGATAGATCCCTGTTAGACCAGTAGTAGTTTCCGATGCACATCGGGAGGCATTCTGTAATCTGTAGACTATCAGAGTGTTGATGAAACACAGAAATTGCTTCGGGATTGAATACAACAGTTACCATGCGCACTTTCCTCCATGAGAGTAATGTCTCAAACAGTCTACGTTTTGATCGTTCCCTGGAAGACCAGTAGTAGTTTCCGATGCACATCTGGAGGCATTCTGCAATCTGTCTTCTATCAGTGTGTTGTTGAAACACAGAAATTGCATCGGCATTAATTACAACAGCCACCATGCGGACTTTCCTCCATGGGAGTAATGTCTCAAACAGTCTACGCTTTGATCGTCCCATGGAAGACCAGTAGTAGTTTCTGATGCACATCTGGAGGCATTCTGTAATCTGTGGACTATCAGAGTGTTGTTGAAGCACAGAAATTGCATTGGGAATGAATACAACAGTCACCATCCGCACATTCCTCCATGGGAGTAATGTCTCAAACAGTCTACGCTTTGATCGTTCCCTGGAAGACCAGTAGTAGTTTCCGATGCACATCTGGAGGCATTCTGTAATCTGTGGACTATCAGAGTGTTGATGAAACACAGAAATTGTATCGGGATTGAATACAACAGTCACCATGCGCACTTTCCTCCATGGGAGTAATGTCTCAAACAGTCTACGCTTTGATCGTTCCCTGGACGACCAGTAGTTCTTTCCGATGCACATCTGGAGGCATTCTGTAATCTGTGGACTATCAGCGTGTTGTTGATACACAGAAATTGCATCGGGATTAAATACAACAGTCACCATTCGCACTTTCCTCCATGGGAGTAATGTCTCAAACAGTCAACGCTTTGATTGTTCGTTGGAAGACCAGTAGTAGTTTCGATTCACATCTGGAGGCATTGTGTAATCTGTGGACCTTCAAAGTGTTGATGAAACACAGAAATTTCATCGGGATTGAATACAATTGTCACCATGCGCACTTTCCTCCATGGGAGTAATGTCTCAAACAGTCTATGCTTTGATGGTTCCCTGGAATTAAAGTAGTGTTTTCCGATGCACATCTGGAGGCATTCTGTAATCTGAGGACTATCAGAGTGTTGTTGAATCACAGAAATTGCATCGCGATTTAATGCAACAGTCACCAAGTGCACTTTCCGCCATGGGAGTAATGTCTCAAACAGTCTACGCTTTGATCGTTCCCTGGAACACCAGTAGTGGTTTCCGATGCACATCTGATGGCATTCTGTAATCTGTGGATTACCAGGGTGTTGATGAAACACAGAAATTGCGTCGGGATTGAATACAACAGTCACCATGGACAGTTTCCTCCACGGGAGTAGTGTCTCAAGCAGTCTACGCTTTGATCGTTCCCTGGAAGTCCAGAAGTAGTTTCCGATTCACATCTGGAGGCATTCTGTAAACTGTGGACCATCAGAGTGTTGTTGAACACAGAAATTGCATCGGGATCTAATACAACAGTTACTATGCGCACTTTCCTCCATGGGAGTAATGTCTCAAACAGTCTACGCTTTGATCGTTCCCTGGAAGACCAGTAGCAGTTTCCGATGCACATCTGGAGGCAATCTGAAATCTGTGGACTATCAGAGTGTTGATGAAACCCAGAAATTGCATCGGGATAGAATACAACAGTCACCATGCGCACTTTCCTCCATGGGAGTAATGTCTCAAACAGTTTACGCTTTGATCGTTCCCTGGAAGACCAGTAGTAGTTTCCGATGCACATCTTGTGGCATTCTGTAATCTGTGGACTATCAGAGTGTTGATGAAACACAGAAATTGCATCGGGATTGAATACAACAGTCACCATGCGCACTTTTCTCCATAGTAGTAATGTCGCAAACAGTCTACGCTTTGATCGTTCCATGGAAGACCAGTAGTAGTCTCCGATTCACATCTGGAGGCATTCTGTAATCTCTTTACTATGAGAGTGTTGTCGAAACACAGAAATTGCATCGGGATTGGATACAACAGTCGCCATGCGGACTTTACTCCATGGGAGTAATGTCCCAAACAGTCTACGCTTTGATCGTTCCCTGGAAGACCATAGTAGTTTCCCATGCACATCTGTAGGCAATCTATAATATGTGGACTATCACAGTGTTGATGAAACACAGAAATTGCATCGGGATTGAATACTACAGTCACCATGTACACTTTCCTCCATGGGAGTAATGTCTCAAATAGTCTACGCTTTGCTCGTTCCCTGGAAGACCAGTAGTAGTTTCCGATGCACATCTGGTGTCATTCTGTAATCTATGAACTATCAGAGTGTTGATGAAACACAGAAATTGCATCGGGATTGAATACAACAGTCACCATGCGGACTTTCCTCCATGGGAGTAATGGCTTAAATAGTCTACGCTTTGATCGTTCCCAGGAAGACCAGTAGTAGTTTCTATTGCACATCTGGAGGCAATCTGTAATCTGTGGACTGTCAGAGTGTTAATGAAACACAGATATTGCATTGGGATTGAATACAACAGTACCCATTCGCACTTTCCTCCACGGAAGTAATGACTCAAACGGTCTACGCTTTGATCGTTCCCTGGAAGACCACTAGTAGTTTCCGATGCACATCTGAAGGCATTCTGTAATCTGTGGACCTTCAACGTGTTGATGAAACACAGAAATTGCATCGGGATTGAATACAACAGTCACCATGACCACTTCCCTCCATGGGAGTAATTCTCAAACAGTCTACGGCTTGATCGTTCCCTGGAAGACCAGTGGTAGTTTCCGATGCACATCTGGAGGCATTCTGTAATCTGTGGACTATCTGAGTGTTCATGAAACACAGAAATTGCATCGGGATTGAATACAAGAGTAACCATGCGCCTTTCCCCTATGGGAGTAATGTCTCAAATATTCTACGCTTTGATCGATCCCTGTTAGACCAGTAGTAGTTTCCGATGCACATCGGGAGGCATTCTGTAATCTGTAGACTATCAGAGTGTTGATGAAACACAGAAATTGCTTCGGGATTGAATACAACAGTTACCATGCGCACTTTCCTCCATGGGAGTAATGTCTCAAACAGTCTACGTTTTGATCGTTCCCTGGAAGACCAGTAGTAGTTTCCGATGCACATCTGGAGGCATTCTGCAATCTGTCTTCTATCAGTGTGTTGTTGAAACACAGAAATTGCATCGGCATTAATTACAACAGCCACCATGCGGACTTTCCTCCATGGGAGTAATGTCTCAAACAGTCTACGCTTTGATCGTCCCATGGAAGACCAGTAGTAGTTTCTGATGCACATCTGGAGGCATTCTGTAATCTGTGGACTATCAGAGTGTTGTTGAAGCACAGAAATTGCATTGGGAATGAATACAACAGTCACCATCCGCACATTCCTCCATGGGAGTAATGTCTCAAACAGTCTACGCTTTGATCGTACCCTGGAAGACCAGTAGTAGTTTCGATTCACATCTGGATTCATTCTGTAATCTGTGGACCTTCAAAGTGTTGATGAAATACAGAAATTGCATCGGGATTGAATACAACAGTCACCATGCGCACTTTCCTCCATGGGATGATGTCTCAAACAGTCTACGCTTTGATCGTTCCCTGGAAGACCAGTAGTAGTTTCCGATGCACATCTGGAGGCATTCTGTAATCTGTGGACTATCAGAGTGTTGATGAAACACAGAAATTGTATCGGGATTGAATACAACAGTCACCATGCGCACTTTCCTCCATGGGAGTAATGTCTCAAACAGTCTACGCTTTGATCGTTCCCTGGAAGACCAGTAGTAGTTTCCGATGCACATCTGGAGGCATTCTGTAATCTGTTTACTATCAGAGTGTTGTTGAAAGACAGAAATTGCATCGGGATTGAATACAGCAGTCGCCATGCTGACTTTCCTCCATGGGAGTAACGTCTCAAACAGTCTACGCTTTGATCGTTCCCTGGACGACCAGTAGTTCTTTCCGATGCACATCTGGAGGCATTCTGTAATCTGTGGACTATCAGCGTGTTGTTGATACACAGAAATTGCATCGGGATTAAATACAACAGTCACCATTCGCACTTTCCTCCATGGGAGTAATGTCTCAAACAGTCAACGCTTTGATTGTTCGTTGGAAGACCAGTAGTAGTTTCGATTCACATCTGGAGGCATTGTGTAATCTGTGGACCTTCAAAGTGTTGATGAAACACAGAAATTTCATCGGGATTGAATACAATTGTCACCATGCGCACTTTCCTCCATGGGAGTAATGTCTCAAACAGTCTATGCTTTGATGGTTCCCTCTAATTAAAGTAGTGTTTTCCGATGCACATCTGGAGGCATTCTGTAATCTGAGGACTATCAGAGTGTTGTTGAATCACAGAAATTGCATCGCGATTTAATGCAACAGTCACCAAGTGCACTTTCCGCCATGGGAGTAATGTCTCAAACAGTCTACGCTTTGATCGTTCCCTGGAACACCAGTAGTGGTTTCCGATGCACATCTGATGGCATTCTGTAATCTGTGGATTACCAGGGTGTTGATGAAACACAGAAATTGCGTCGGGATTGAATACAACAGTCACCATGGACAGTTTCCTCCACGGGAGTAGTGTCTCAAGCAGTCTACGCTTTGATCGTTCCCTGGAAGTCCAGAAGTAGTTTCCGATTCACATCTGGAGGCATTCTGTAAACTGTGGACCATCAGAGTGTTGTTGAACACAGAAATTGCATCGGGATCTAATACAACAGTTACTATGCGCACTTTCCTCCATGGGAGTAATGTCTCAAACAGTCTACGCTTTGATCGTTCCCTGGAAGACCAGTAGTAGTTTCCGACGCACATCTGGAGGCATTCTGTATTCTGTGGACTATCAGAGTGTTGGTGAAACACAGAAATTGCATCGGGATTGAATACAACAGGCACCATGCGTACATTTCTCAATTGTAATAATGTCTCAAACTGTCATCGCATTGATCGTTCCCTCAAGACCAGTAGTAGTTTCCGATGCACATCTGGAGGCATTCTGTAATCTGTGGATTATCCGAGTGTTAATGAAACACAGAAGTTGCTTCGGGATTGAATACAACAGTCACCATGACCACTTTCCTCCATGTTAGTAATGTCTCAAACAGTCTACGCTTTGATCGTTCCCTGGAAGACCAGTATTAGTTTCCGAAGCACATCTGGAGGCTTTCTGTAATCTGTCTTCTATCAGTGTGTTGTTGAAACACAGAAATTGCATCGGGATTGAATACAACAGACACCATGCGGACTTTCCTCCATGGGAGTAATGTCTCAAACAGTCTACGCTTTGATCGTCCCCTGGAAGACCAGTAGTAGTTTCCTATGCGCATCTGGAGGCATTCTGTATTCTGTCGACTATCAGAGTGTTGATGAAACACAGAAATTGCATCGGGATTGAATACAACAGTCACCATGCGGACTTTCCTCCATGGGAAAAATGGCTTAAATAGTCTACGCTTTGATCGTTCCCAGGAAGACGAGTAGTAGTTTCTATTGCACATCTGGAGGCAATCTGTAATCTGTGGACTGTCAGAGTGTTAATGAAACACAGATATTGCATTGGGATTGAATACAACAGTACCCATTCGCACTTTCCTCCACGGAAGTAATGACTCAAACGGTCTACGCTTTGATCGTTCCCTGGAAGACCAGTAGTAGTTTCCGATGCACATCTGAAGGCATTCTGTAATCTGTGGACCTTCAACGTGTTGATGAAACACAGAAATTGCATCGGGATTGTATACAACAGTCACCATGACCACTTCCCTCCATGGGAGTAATTCTCAAACAGTCTACGGCTTGATCGTTCCCTGGAAGATCAGTGGTAGTTTCCGATGCACATCTGGAGGCATTCTGTAATCTGTGGACTATCTGAGTGTTCATGAAACACAGAAATTGCATCGGGATTGAATACAAGAGTAACCATGCGCCTTTCCCCTAGGGGAGTAATGTCTCAAATATTCTACGCTTTGATCGATCCCTGTTAGACCAGTAGTAGTTTCCGATGCACATCGGGAGGCATTCTGTAATCTGTAGACTATCAGAGTGTTGATGAAACACAGAAATTGCATCGGGATTGAATACAACAGTTACCATGCGCACTTTCCTCCATGGGAGTAATGTCTCAAACAGTCTACGTTTCGATCGTTCCCTGGAAGACCAGTAGTAGTTTCCGATGCACATCTGGAGGCATTCTGCAATCTGTCTTCTATCAGTGTGTTGTTGAAACACAGAAATTGCATCGGCATTAATTACAACAGCCACCATGCGGACTTTCCTCCATGGGAGTAATGTCTCAAACAGTCTACGCTTTGATCGTCCCATGGAAGACCAGTAGTAGTTTCCGATGCACATCTGGAGGCTTTCTGTAATCTGTGGACTATCAGAGTGTTGTTGAAGCACAGAAATTGCATTGGGAATGAATACAACAGTCACCATCCGCACATTCCTCCATGGGAGTAATGTCTCAAACAGTCTACGCTTTGATCGTACCCTGGAAGACCAGTAGTAGTTTCGATTCACATCTGGATTCATTCTGTAATCTGTGGACCTTCAAAGTGTTGATGAAATACAGAAATTGCATCGGGATTGAATACAACAGTCACCATGCGCACTTTCCTCCATGGGATGATGTCTCAAACAGTCTACGCTTTGATCGTTCCCTGGAAGACCAGTAGTAGTTTCCGATGCACATCTGGAGGCATTCTGTAATCTGTGGACTATCAGAGTGTTGTTGAAACACAGAAATTGTATCGGGATTGAATACAACAGTCACCATGCGCACTTTCCTCCATGGGAGTAATGTCTCAAACAGTCTACGCTTTGATCGTTCCCTGGAAGACCAGTAGTAGTTTCCGATGCACATCTGGAGGCATTCTGTAATCTGTTTACTATCAGAGTGTTGTTGAAAGACAGAAATTGCATCGGGATTGAATACAGCAGTCGCCATGCTGACTTTCCTCCATGGGAGTAACGTCTCAAACAGTCTACGCTTTGATCGTTCCCTGGACGACCAGTAGTTCTTTCCGATGCACATCTGGAGGCATTCTGTAATCTGTGGACTATCAGCGTGTTGTTGATACACAGAAATTGCATCGGGATTAAATACAACAGTCACCATTCGCACTTTCCTCCATGGGAGTAATGTCTCAAACAGTCAACGCTTTGATTGTTCGTTGGAAGACCAGTAGTAGTTTCGATTCACATCTGGAGGCATTGTGTAATCTGTGGACCTTCAAAGTGTTGATGAAACACAGAAATTTCATCGGGATTGAATACAATTGTCACCATGCGCACTTTCCTCCATGGGAGTAATGTCTCAAACAGTCTATGCTTTGATGGTTCCCTGGAATTAAAGTAGTGTTTTCCGATGCACATCTGGAGGCATTCTGTAATCTGAGGACTATCAGAGTGTTGTTGAATCACAGAAATTGCATCGCGATTTAATGCAACAGTCACCAAGTGCACTTTCCTCCATGGGAGTAATGTCTCAAACAGTCTACGCTTTGATCGTTCCCTGGAACACCAGTAGTGGTTTCCGATGCACATCTGATGGCATTCTGTAATCTGTGGATTACCAGGGTGTTGATGAAACACAGAAATTGCGTCGGGATTGAATACAACAGTCACCATGGACAGATTCCTCCACGGGAGTAGTGTCTCAAGCAGTCTACGCTTTGATCGTTCCCTGGAAGTCCAGAAGTAGTTTCCGATTCACATCTGGAGGCATTCTGTAAACTGTGGACCATCAGAGTGTTGTTGAACACAGAAATTGCATCGGGATCTAATACAACAGTTACTATGCGCACTTTCCTCCATGGGAGTAATGTCTCAAACAGTCTACGCTTTGATCGTTCCCTGGAAGACCAGTAGTAGTTTCCGACGCACATCTGGAGGCATTCTGTAATCTGTGGACTATCAGAGTGTTGGTGAAACACAGAAATTGCATCGGGATTGAATACAACAGGCACCATGCGTACATTTCTCAATTGTAATAATGTCTCAAACTGTCATCGCATTGATCGTTCCCTCAAGACCAGTAGTAGTTTCCGATGCACATCTGGAGGCATTCTGTAATCTGTGGATTATCCGAGTGTTAATGAAACACAGAAGTTGCTTCGGGATTGAATACAACAGTCACCATGACCACTTTCCTCCATGGGAGTAATGTCTCAAACAGTCTACGCTTTGATCGTTCCCTGGAAGACCAGTATTAGTTTCCGAAGCACATCTGGAGGCTTTCTGTAATCTGTCTTCTATCAGTGTGTTGTTGAAACACAGAAATTGCATCGGGATTGAATACAACAGACACCATGCGGACTTTCCTCCATGGGAGTAATGTCTCAAACAGTCTACGCTTTGATCGTCCCCTGGAAGACCAGTAGTAGTTTCCGATGCACATCTGGAGGCATTCTGTAATCTGTGGACTATCAGAGTGTTGTTGAAACACAGAAATTGCATTGGGATTGAGTACAACAGTCACCATCCGCACATTCCTCCATTGGAGTAATGTCTCAAACAGTCTACGCTTTGATCGTACCCTGGAAGACCAGTAGTAGTTTCGATTCACATCTGGAGGCATTCTGTAATCTGTGGACCTTCAAAATGTTGATGAAATACAGAAATTGCACCGGGATTGAATACAACAGTCACCATGCGCACTTTCCTCCATGGGATGATGTCTCAAACAGTCTACGCTTTGATCGTTCCCTGGAAGACCCGTAGTAGTATCCGATGCACATCTGAAGGCATTCTGTAACCTGTGGACTATCAGAGTGTTGTTGAAACACAGAAATTGTATCGGGATTGAATACAACAGTCACCATGCGCACTTTCCTCCATGGGAGTAATGTCTCAAATAGTCTACGCTTTGATCGTTCCCTGGAAGACCAGTAGTAGTTTCCGATGCACATCTGGAGGCATTCTGTAATCTCTTTACTATCAGAGTGTTGTTGAAAGTCAGAAATTGCATCGGGATTGAATACAGCAGTCGCCATGCTGACTTTCCTCCATGGGAGTAACGTCTCAAACAGTCTACGCTTTGATCGTTCCCTGGAAGAACAGTAGTTGTTACGATTCACATCTGGAGGCATTCTGTAATCTGTGGACCTTCAAAGTGTTGATGAAATACAGAAATTGCATCGGGATTGAGTACAACAGTCACCATGCGCACTTGCCTCCATGGGAGTAATGTCTCAAACGTCTATTCTTTGATCGTTCCCTGGAAGACCAGTAGTAGTTTCCGATGCACATCTGGAGGCATTCTGTAATCTGTATACTAACTAAGTGTTGATGAAACACAGAAATTGCATCGGCATTGAATACAACAGTCTCCATGCGCACGCTCCTCCACAGGAGTAATGTCTCAAACAGTCTATGCTTTGATCGTTCCCTGAAAGACCAGTAGTCGTTTCCGATGCACATCTGGAACCATTCTGTAGAATGTGGACCATCAAAGTGTTGATGAAACACAGAAATTGCATCGTGATTGAATACAACAGTCACCATGCGCACTTTCCTCCATGGGAGTAATGTCTCAAACAGTCTACGCTTTGATCGTTCCCTGGAACACCAGTAGTGGTTTCCGATGTACATCTGATGGCATTCTGTAATCTGTGGATTACCAGGGTGTTGATGAAACACAGAAATTGCGTCGGGATTGAATACAACAGTCACCATGGACAGTTTCCTCCACGGGAGTAGTGTCTCAAGCAGTCTACGCTTTGATCGTTCCCTGGAAGTCCACAAGTAGTTTCCGATTCACATCTGGAGGCATTCTGTAAACTGTGGACCATCAGAGTGTTGTTGAACACAGAAATTGCATCGGGATCTAATACAACAGTTACTATGCGCACTTTCCTCCATGGGAGTAATGTCTCAAACAGTCTACGCTTTGATCGTTCCCTGGACGACCAGTAGTAGTTTCCGACGCACATCTGGAGGCATTCTGTATTCTGTGGACTATCAGAGTGTTGGTGAAACACAGAAATTGCATCGGGATTGAATACAACAGGCACCATGCGTACATTTCTCAATTGTAATAATGTCTCAAACTGTCATTGCATTGATCGTTCCCTCAAGACCAGTAGTAGTTTCCGATGCACATCTGGAGGCATTCTGTAATCTGTGGATTATCCGAGTGTTAATGAAACACAGAAGTTGCATCGGGATTGAATACAACAGTCACCATGACCACTTTCCTCCATGGGAGTAATGTCTCAAACAGTCTACGCTTTGATCGTTCCCTGGAAGACCAGTATTAGTTTCCGAAGCACATCTGGAGGCTTTCTGTAATCTGTCTTCTATCAGTGTGTTGTTGAAACACAGAAATTGCATCGGGATTGAATACAACAGACACCATGCGGACTTTCCTCCATGGGAGTAATGTCTGAAACAGTCTACGCTTTGATCGTCCCCTGGAAGACCAGTAGTAGTTTCCGATGCACATCTGGAGGCATTCTGTAATCTGTGGACTATCAGAGTGTTGTTGAAACACAGAAATTGCATTGGGATTGAATACAACAGTCACCATCCGCACATTCCTCCATTGGAGTAATGTCTCAAACAGTCTACGCTTTGATCGTACCCTGGAAGACCAGTAGTAGTTTCGATTCACATCTGGAGGCATTCTGTAATCTGTGGACCTTCAAAGTGTTGATGAAATACAGAAATTGCACCGGGATTGAATACAACAGTCACCATGCGCACTTTCCTCCATGGGATGATGTCTCAAACAGTCTACGCTTTGATCGTTCCCTGGAAGACCAGTAGTAGTATCCGATGCACATCTGAAGGCATTCTGTAACCTGTGGACTATCAGAGTGTTGTTGAAACACAGAAATTGTATCGGGATTGAATACAACAGTCACCATGCGCACTTTCCTCCATGGGAGTAATGTCTCAAACAGTCTACGCTTTGATCGTTCCCTGGAAGACCAGTAGTAGTTTCCGATGCACATCTGGAGGCATTCTGTAATCTCTTTACTATCAGAGTGTTGTTGAAAGTCAGAAATTGCATCGGGATTGAATACAGCAGTCGCCATGCTGACTTTCCTCCATGGGAGTAACGTCTCAAACAGTCTACGCTTTGATCGTTCCCTGGAAGAACAGTAGTTGTTACGATTCACATCTGGAGGCATTCTGTAATCTGTGGACCTTCAAAGTGTTGATGAAATACAGAAATTGCATCGGGATTGAGTACAACAGTCACCATGCGCACTTTCCTCCATGGGAGTAATGTCTCAAACGTGTACTCTTTGATCGTTCCCTGGAAGACCAGTAGTAGTTTCCGATGCACATCTGGAGGCATTCTGTAATCTGTATACTAACTAAGTGTTGATGAAACACAGAAATTGCATCGGCATTGAATACAACAGTCTCCATGCGCACGCTCCTCCACAGGAGTAATGTCTCAAACAGTCTATGCTTTGATCGTTCCCTGAAAGACCAGTAGTCGTTTCCGATGCACATCTGGAACCATTCTGTAGTCTGTGGACCATCAAAGTGTTGATGAAACACAGAAATTGCATCGTGATTGAATACAACAGTCACCATGCGCACTTTCCTCCATGGGAGTAATGTATTAAACAGTCTATGCTTTGACCGTTCCCAGGAAGACCAGTAGTAGTTTCTATTGCACATCTGGAGGCAATCTGTAATCTGTGGACTATCAGAGTGTTAATGAAACACAGATATTGCATTGGGATTGAATACAACAGTACCCATTCGCACTTTCCTAAACGGGAGTAATGACTCAAACAGTCTACGCTTTGATCTTTCCCTGGAAGATCAGTAGTAGTTTCCGATGCACATCTGAAGGCATTCTGTAATCTGTGGACCTTCAACGTGTTCATGAAACACAGAAATTGCATCGGGATTGAATACAAGAGTAACCATGCACCTTTCCCCTATGGGAGTAATGTCTCAAATATTCTACGCTTTGATCGATCCCTGTTAGACCAGTAGTAGTTTCCGATGCACATCTGGAGGCATTCTGTAATATGTGGACTAACAGAGTGTTGATGAACCACAGAAATTACATCGGGATCGTATACAAAAGTCACCATGCGTATTTTCCTCCTTGGGAGTAATGTCTCAATCAGTCTACGATTTGATCGTTCCCTGGAAGACCAGTAGTAGTTTCCAATGCACATCTGGTGGCATTCTGTAATCTGTCTTCTATCAGTGTGTTGTTGAAACACAGAAATTGCATCGGGATTAATTACAACAGTCACCATGCGGACTTTCCTCCATGGGAGTAATGTCTCAATCAGTCTACGCTTTGATCGTCCTATGGAAGACCAGTAGTAGTTTCCGATGCACATCTGGAGGCATTCTGTAATCTGTGGACTATTAGAGTGTTGTTGAAGCACAGAAATTGCATTGGGAATGAATACAACAGTCACCATCCGCACATTCCTCCATGGGAGTAATGTCTCAAACAGTCTACGCTTTGATCGTACCCTGGAAGACCAGTAGTAGTTTCGATTCACATCTGGAGGCATTCTGTAATCTGTGGACCTTCAAAGTGTTGATGAAATACAGAAATTGCATCGGGATTGAATACAACAGTCACCATGCGCACTTTCCTCCATGGGATGATGTCTCAAACAGTCTACGCTTTGATCGTTCCCTGGAAGACCAGTAGTAGTTTCCGATGTACATCTGGAGGCATTCTGTAATCTGTGGAGTATCAGAGTGTTGTTGAAACACAGAAATTGTATCGGGATTGAATACAACAGTCACCATGCGCACTTTCCTCCATGGGAGTAATGTCTCAAACAGTCTACGCTTTGATCGTTCCCTGGAAGACCAGTAGTAGTTTCGATTCACATCTGGACTCATTGTGTAATCTGTGGACCTTCAAAGTGTTGATGAAACATAGAAATTTCATCGGGATTGAATATAATTGTCACCATGCGCACTTTCCTCCATGGGAGTAATGTCTCAAACAGTCTACGCTTTGATGGCTCCCTGGAATTAAAGTAGTGTTTTCCGATGCACATCTGGAGGCATTCTGTAATCTGAGGACTATCAGAGTGTTGTTGAATCACAGAAATTGCATCGCGATTTAATGCAACAGACACCAAGTGCACTTTCCTCCATGGGAGTAATGTCTCAAACAGTCTACGCTTTGATCGTTCCCTGGAACACCAGTAGTGGTTTCCGATGCACATCTGGTGGCATTCTGTAATCTGTGGATTACCAGAGTGTTGATGAAACACAGAAATTGCGTCGGGATTGAATACAACAGTCACCATGGACAGTTTCCTCCACGGGAGTAGTGTCTCAAGCAGTCTACGCTTTGATCGTTCCCTGGAAGCCCAGAAGTAGTTTCCGATGCACATCTGGAGGCATTCTGTAAACTGTGGACCATCAGAGTGTTGATGAACACAGAAATTGCATCGGGATCTAATACAACAGTTACTATGCGCACTTTCCTCCATGGGAGTAATGTCTCAAATAGTCTACGCTTTGATCGTTCCCTGGAAGACCAGTAGTAGTTTCCGACGCACATCTGGAGGCATTCTGTAATCTGTGGACTATCAGAGTGTTGGTGAAACACAGAAATTGCATCGGGATTGAATACAACAGGCACCATGCGTACATTTCACAATTGTAATAATGTCTCAAACTGTCATCGCATTGATCGTTCCCTCAAGACCAGTAGTAGTTTCCGATGCACATCTGGAGGCATTCTGCAATCTGTGGATTATCCGAGTGTTAATGAAACACAGAAGTTGCATCGGGATTGAATACAACAGTCACCATGACCACTTTCCTCCATGGGAGTAATGTCTCAAACAGTCTACGCTTTGATCGTTCCCTGGAAGACCAGTAGTAGTTTCCAAAGCACATCTGGAGGCTTTCTGTAATCTGTCTTCTATCAGTGTGTTGTTGAAACACAGAAATTGCATCGGGACTGAATACAACAGTCACCATGCGGACTTTCCTCCATGGGAGTAATGTCTCAAACAGTCTACTCTTTGATCGTCCCCTGGAAGACCAGTATTAGTTTCCGAAGCACATCTGGAGGCTTTCTGTAATCTGTCTTCTATCAGTGTGTTGTTGAAACACAGAAATTGCATCGGGATTGAATACAACAGTCACCATGCAGACTTTCCTCCATGGGAGTAGTCTCTCAAACAGTCTACGCTTTGATCGTCCCCTGGAAGACCAGCAGTAGTTTCCGATGCACATCTGGAGGCATTCTGTAATCTGTGGACTATCAGAGTGTTGTTGACACACAGAAATTGCATTGGGATTGAATACAACAGTCAGCATCCGCACATTCCTCCATGGGAGTAATGTCTCAAACAGTCTACGCTTTGATCGTACCCTGGAAGACCAGTAGTAGTTTCGATTCACATCTGGAGGCATTCTGTAATCTGTGGACCTTCAAAGTGTTGATGAAATACAGAAATTGCACCGGGATTAAATACAACAGTCACCATGCGCACTTTCCTCCATGGGATGATGTCTCAAATAGTCTACGCTTTGATCGTTCCCTGGAAGACCAGTAGTAGTTTCCGACGCACATCTGGAGGCATTCTGTAACCTGTGGACTATCAGAGTGTTGTTGAAACACAGAAATTGTATCGGGATTGAATACAACAGTCACCATGCGCACTTTCCTCCATGGGAGTAATGTCTCAAACAGTCTACGCTTTTGTCGTTCCCTGGAAGACCAGTAGTAGTTTCCGATGCACATCTGGAGGCATTCTGTAATCTCTTTACTATCAGAGTGTTGTTGAAAGACAGAAATTGCATCGGGATTGAATACAGCAGTCACCAAGCTGACTTTCCTCCATGGGAGTAACGTCTCAAACAGTCTACGCTTTGATCGTTCCCTGGAAGACCAGTAGTTCTTTCCGATGCACATCTGGAGGCGTTCTGTAATCTGAGGACTACCAGGGTGTTGTTGAAACACAGAAATTGCATCGCGATTTAATGCAACAGTCACCAAGTGCACTTTCCTCCATGGGAGTAATGTCTCAAACAGTCTACGCTTTGATCGTTCCCTGGAAGACCAGTAGTAGTTTCCGACGCACATCTGGAGGCATTCTGTAATCTGTGGACCTTCAAACTGTTGATGAAACACAGAAATTGCATCGGGATTTAATACAAGAGTCACTATGCGAACTTTCCTCCATGGGAGTTATGTCTCAAACAGTCTACGCTTTGAACGTTTTCTGGAAGACCAGTAGTAGTTTCCGATGCACATCTGGAGGCATACTGTAATTTGTTTACTATCAGAGTGTTGTTGAAAGACAGAAATTGCATCGGGATTGAATACAGCAGTCGCCATGCGGACTTTCCCCCATGGGAGTAACGTCTCAAACAGTCTACGCTTTGATCGTTCCCTGGAAGACCAGTAGTTCTTTCCGATGCACATCTGGAGGCATTCTGTAACCTGTGGACTATCAGAGTGTTGTTGTTACACAGAAATTGTATCGGGATAGAATACAACAGTCACCATCCGCACTTTCCTCCATGGGAGTAATGTCTCAAACAGTCTACGCTGTGATCGTTCCCTGGAAGACCGGCAGTAGTTTCGATTCACATCTGGAGGCATTCTGTAATCTGTGGACCTTCAAAGTGTTGATGAAACATAGAAATTGCATCGGGATTGAATACAACAGTCACCATGCGCACTTTCCTCCATGTGAGAAATGTCTCAAACAGTCTCCCTTTTGATGGTTCCCTGGAAGGAAAGTAGTTCTTTCTGATGCACATTTGGAGGCATTCTGTAATCTGTGGACTATCAGAGTGTTGATGAATCACAGAAATTGCGTCGGGATTGAATACAATAGTAAACATGAGCAGTTTCCTCCACGGAGTAGTGTCTCAAACAGTCTACGCTTTGATCGTTCAATTGAATACCAGTAGTAGTTTCTGATGCACATCTGGTGGCATTCTGTAATCTGTGGACTATCAGAGTTTTGATGAAACACAGAAATTGCATCGGGATTGAATACAACAGTCACGATGCGCACTTTCCTACATAGCAGTAATGTCCCAAACAGTCTACGCATTGATCGTTCTCTGGAAGACCAGTAGTATTTTATGATGCACATCTGGAGCCATTCCGTAATCTGTGGACCTTCAAAGTGTTGTTGAAAGACAGAAATTGTATCGGGATTGAATACAGCAGTCGCCATGCGGACTTTCTTCCATGGGAGTAACGTCTCAAACAGTCTACGATTTGATCTTTCCCTGGAAGACCAGTAGTTCTTTCCGATGCACATCTGGAGGCATTCTGTAATCTGTGAACTATCAGAGAGTTGTTGATACACAGAAATTGAATCGGGATTAAATACAACAGTCACCATTCGCACTTTCCTCCATGGGAGTAATGTCTCAAACAGTCAACGCTTTGATCGTTCCCTGGAAGACCCGTAGTAGTTTCCGATGCACATCTTGAGGCATTCTGTAATCTGTGGAGTATCAGAGTGTTGTTGAAACACAGAAATTGTATCGGGATTGAATACAACAGTCACCATGCGCACTTTCCTCCATGGGAGTAATGTCTCAAACTGTCTACGCTTTGATCGTTCCCTGGAAGACCAGTAGTAGTTTCCGATGCACATCTGGAGGCATTCTGTAATCTGTTTACTATCAGAGTGTTGTTGAAAGACAGAAATTGCATCGGGATTGAATACAGCAGTCGCCATGCTGACTTTCCTGAATGGGAGTAAGGTCTCAAACAGTCTACGCTTTGATCGTTCTCTGGAAGACCAGTAGTTCTTTCCGATGCACATCTGGAGGCATTCTGTAATCTGTGGACTATCAGAGTGTTGTTGATACACAGAAATTGCATCGGGATTAATTACAACAGTCACCATTCGCACTTTCCTCCATGGGAGTAATGTCTCAAGCAGTCAACGCTTTGATTGTTCCCAGGAAGACCAGTAGTAGTTTCGATTCACATCTGGAGGCATTGTGTAATCTGTGGACCTTCAAAGTGTTGATCAAACACAGAAATTTCATCGGGATTGAATACAATTGTCACCATGCGCACTTTCCTCCAGGGAGTAATGTCTCAAACAGTCTATGCTCTGATGGTTCCCCGGAATTAAAGTAGTGTTTTCCGATGCACATCTGGAGGCATTCTGTAATCTGAGGACTATCAGAGTGTTGTTGAAACACAGAAATTGCATTGCGATTTAATGCAACAGTCACCAAGTGCACTTTCCTCCATGGGAGTAATGTCTCAAACAGTCTACGCTTTGATCGTTCCTGGAAGAGCAGTAGTGGTTCCCGATGCACATCTGGTGGCATTCTGTAATCTGTGGATTATCAGAGTGTTGATGAAACACAGAAATTGCGTAGGGATTGAATACAACAGTCACCATGCGCAGTTTTCTCCACAGGAGTAGTGTCGCAAGCAGTCTACGCTTTGATCGTTCCCTGGAAGTCCAGAAGTAGTTTCCGATGCACATCTGGAGGCATTCTGTAAACTGTGGACTATCAGAGTGTTGATGAACACAGAAATTGCATCGGGATCTAATACAACAGTTACAATGCGCATTTTCCTCCATGGGAGTAATGTCTTAAACAGTCTACGCTTTGATCGTTCCCTGGAAGACCAGTAGTAGTTTCCGACGCACATCTGGAGGCATTCTGTAATCTGTGGACTATCAGAGTGTTGGTAAAACACAGAAATTGCATCGGGATTGAATACAATAGGCACCATGCGGACTTTCCTAGATGGGGGTAATGTCTCAAACAGTCTACGCTATGATCGTTCCTGGAAGACCAGTAGTAGCTTCCGATGCACATGTGAAGGCAATCTGTACTCTGTGGACATTCAAAGTGTTGTTGAAACACAGAAATTGCATCGGGATTGAATACAACAGGCACCATGCGTACATTTCTCAATTGTAATAATGTCTCAAACTGTCATCGCTTTGATCGTTCCCTCAAGACCAGTAGTAGTTTCCGATTCACATCTGGAGGCATTCTGTAATCTGTGGATTATCCGATTGTTAATGAAACACAGAAGTTGCATCGGAATTGAATACAACAGTCACCATGACCACTTTCCTCCATGGGAGTAATGTCTCAAACAGTCTACGCTTTGATCGTTCCCTGGAAGACCAATAGTAGTTTCCGATGCATATCTGGAGGCATTCTGTAATCTGAGGACTATCTGAGTGTTGTTGAAAGACAGAAATTGCATCGGGATTGAATACAACAGTCACCATGCGCACTTTCCTCCATGGGACGATGTCTCAAACAGTCTACGCTTTGATCGTTCCCTGGAAGACCAGTAGTAGTTTCCGATGCATATCTGGAGGCATTCTGTAATCTGAGGACTATCTGAGTGTTGTTGAAAGACAGAAATTGCATCGGGATTGAATACAGCAGTCGCCATGCGGACTTTCCGCCATGGGAGTAACGTCTCAAACAGTCTACGCTTTGATCGTTCCCTGGAAGACAAGTAGTAGTTCCGATGCACATCTGGTGGCATTCTGTAATCTGTTGATTATCAGAGTGTTGATGAAACACAGAAATTGCGTCGGGATTGAATACAACAGTCACCATGCGCAGTTTCCTCCACGGGAGTACTGTCTCAAGCAGTCTACGCTTTGATCGTTCCCTGGAAGTCCAGAAGTAGTTCCGATGCACACCTGGAGGCATTCTGTATACTGTGGACTATCAGAGTGTTGATGAACACAGAAATTGCATCGGAATCTAATGCAACAGTTACTATGCGCACTTTCCTCCATGGGAGTAATGTCTCAAACAGTCTACGCTTTGATCGCTCCCTGGAAGACTAGTAGTAGTTTCCGACGCACATCTGGAGGCATACTGTAATCTGTGGACTATCAGAGTGTTGGTGAAACACAGAAATTGCATCGGGATTGAATACAATAGGCACCATGCCGACTTTCCTAGATGGGGGTAATGTCTCAAACAGTCTACGCTATGATCGTTTCCTAAAGACCAGTAGTAGCTTCCGATGCACATGTGAAGGCAATCTGTAATCTGTGGACCTTCAAAGTGTTGATGAAACACAGAAATTGCATCGGGATTGACTACAACAGGCACCATGCGTACATTTCTCAATTGTAGTAATGTCTCAAACTGTCATCGCTTTGATCGTTCCCTCAAGACCAGTAGTAGTTTCCGATGCACATCTGAAGGCATTCTGTAATCTGTCTTCTATCAGTGTGTTGTTGAAACACAGACATTGCATCGGGATTGAATACAACAGTCACCATGCGGACTTTCCTCCATGGGAGTAATGTCTCAAACAGTCTACTCTTTGATCGTCCCCTGGAAGACCAGTATTAGTTTCCGATGCACATCTGGAGGCTTTGTGTAATCTGTCTTCTATCAGTGTGTTGTTGAATCACAGAAATTGCATCGGGATTGAATACAACAGTCACAATGCGGACTTTCCTCCATGGGAGTAATGTCTCAAACAGTCTACACTTTGAGCGTCCCCTGGAAGACCAGTAGTAGTTTCCGATGCACATCTGGAGGCATTCTATAATCTGTGGACTATCAGAGTGTTGTTGAAACACTGAAATTGCATTGGGATTGAATACAACACTCACTATCCGCACATTCCTCCATGGGAGTAATGTCTCAAACAATCTACGCTTTGATCGTAACCTCGAAGACCAGTAGTAGTTTCGATTCAAATCTGGAGGCATACTGTAATCTGTGGACTATCAGAGTGTTGGTGAAACACAGAAATTGCATCGGGATTGAATACAATAGGCACCATGCCGACTTTCCTAGATGGGGGTAATGTCTCAAACAGTCTACGCTATGATCGTTCCCTAAAGACCAGTAGTAGCTTCCGATGCACATGTGAAGGCAATCTGTAATCTGTGGACCTTCAAAGTGTTGATGAAACACAGAAATTGCAACGGGATTGAATACAACAGTCACCATGCGCACTTTCCCTCATGTGAGAAATGCTTCAAACAGTCTGCCTTTTGATGGTTCCCTGGAAGTAAATAGTACTTTCTGATGCACATCTGGAGGCTTTCTGTAATCTGTGGACTATCAGAGTGTTGATGAATCACAGAAATTGCGTCGGGATTGAATGCAATAGTCACCATGCGCAGTTTCCTCCACGGGAGTAGTGTCTCAAACAGTCTACGCTTTGATCGTTCAATTGAATACCAGTAGTAGTTTTTGATGCACATCTGGTGGCATTCTGTAATCTGTGGACTATCTGATTGTTGATGAAACACAGAAATTGCATCGGGATTGAATACAACAGTCACCATGCGCACTTTCCTACATAGGAGTAATGTCCCAAACAGTCTTCGCATTGATCGTTCCCTGGAAGACCAGTAGTATTTTATGATGCACATCTGGAGGCATTCTGTAATCTGTCTTCTATCAGTGTGTTGTTGAAACACCGAAATTGCATCGGGATTGAATACAACAGTCACCATGCGGACTTTCCTCCATAAGAGTAATGTCTCAAACGGTCTACGCTTTGATCGTCCCCTGGAAGACCAGTATTAGTTTCCGATACAGATCTGGAGGCTTTCTGTAATCTGTCTTCTATCAGTGTGTTGTTGAATCACAGAATATGCATCGGGATTGAATACAACAGTCACCATCCGCACATTCCTCCATGGGAGTAATGTCTCAAACAGTCTACGCTTTAATCGTACCCTGGAAGACCAGTAGTAGTTTCGATTCACATCTGGAGGCATTCTGTAATCTGTGGAAATTCAAAGTTTTGATGAAATACAGAAATTACATCGGGATTGAATACAACAGTCACCATGCCCACTTTCCTCCATGGGATGATGTCTCAAACAGTCTACGCTTTGATCGTTCCCTGGAAGACCAGTAGTAGTTTCCGATGCACATCTGGAGGCATTCTGTAATCTGTGGACTATCAGAGTGTTGTTGAAACACAGAAATTGTATCGGGATTGAATACAACAGTCACCATGAGCACTTTCCTCCATGGGAGTAATGTCTCAAACAGTCAACGCTTTGATTGTTCCCTGGAAGACCAGTAGTAGTTTCGATTCACATCTGGAGGCATTGTGTAATCTGTGGACCTTCAAAGTGTTGATGCAACACAGAAATTGCATCGGGATTGAATACAATTGTCACCATGCGCACTTTCCTCCATGGGAGTAATGTCTCAAACAGTCTACGCTTTGATGGGTCCCTGGAATTAAAGTAGTGTTTTCTGATGCACATCTGGAGGCATTCTGTAATCTGAGGACTATCAGAGTGTTGTTGAAACACAGAAATTGCATTGGGATTGAATACAACAGTCACCATCCGCACATTCCTCCATGGGAGTAATGTCTCAAACAGTCTACGCTTTGATCGTACCCTGGAAGACCAGTAGTAGTTTCGATTCACATCTGGAGGCATTCTGTAATCTGTGGACCTTCAAAGTGTTGATGAAATACAGAAATTGCATCGGGATTGAATACAACAGTCACCATGCGCACTTTCCTCCATGGGATGATGTCTCAAACAGTCTACGCTTTGATCGTTCCCTGGAAGACCAGTAGTAGTTTCCGATGCACATCTTGAGGCATTCTGTAATCTGTGGACTATCAGAGTGTTGTTGAAACACAGAAATTATATCGGGATTGAATACAACAGTCACCATGCGCACTTTCCTCCATGGGAGTAATGTCTCAAACTGTCTACACTTTGATCGTTCCCTGGAAGACCAGTAGTAGTTTCCGATGCACATCTGGAGGCATTCTGTAATCTGTTTACTATCAGAGTGTTGTTGAAAGACAGAAATTGCATCGGGATTGAATACAGCAGTCGCCATGCTGACTTTCCTGAATGGGAGTAAGGTCTCAAACAGTCTACGCTTTGATCGTTCTCTGGAAGACCAGTAGTTCTTTCCGATGCACATCTGGAGGCATTCTGTAATCTGTGGACTATCAGAGTGTTGTTGATACACAGAAATTGCATCGGGATTAAATACAACAGTCACCATTCGCACTTTCCTCCATGGGAGTAATGTCTCAAACAGTCAACGCTTTGATTGTTCCCTGGAAGACCAGTAGTAGTTTCGATTCACATCTGGAGGCATTGTGTAATCTGTGGACCTTCAAAGTGTTGATCAAACACAGAAATTTCATCGGGATTGAATACAATTGTCACCATGCGCACTTTCCTCCATGGGAGTAATGTCTCAAACAGTCTATGCTCTGATGGTTCCCCGGAATTAAAGTAGTGTTTTCCGATGCACATCTGGAGGCATTCTGTAATCTGAGGACTATCAGAGTGTTGTTGAAACACAGAAATTGCATCGCGATTTAATGCAACAGTCACCAAGTGCACTTTCCTCCATGGGAGTAATGTCTCAAACAGTCTACGCTTTGATCGTTCCCTGGAAGACCAGTAGTGGTTCCCGATGCACATCTGGTGGCATTCTGTAATCTGTGGATTATCAGAGTGTTGATGAAACACAGAAATTGTGTAGGGATTGAATACAACAGTCACCATGCGCAGTTTTCTCCACAGGAGTAGTGTCTCAAGCAGTCTACGCTTTGATCGTTCCCTGGAAATCCAGAAGTAGTTTCCGATGCTCATCTGGAGGCATTCTGTAAACTGTGGACTATCAGAGTGTTGATGAACACAGAAATTGCATCGGGATCTAATACAACAGTTACTATGCGCATTTTCCTCCATGGGAGTAATGTCTTAAACAGTCTACGCTTTGATCGTTCCCTGGAAGACCAGTAGTAGTTTCCGACGCACATCTGGAGGCATTCTGTAATCTGTGGACTATCAGAGTGTTGGTAAAACACAGAAATTGCATCGGGATTGAATACAATAGGCACCATGCGGACTTTCCTAGATGGGGGTAATGTCTCAAACAGTCTACGCTATGATCGTTCCTGGAAGACCAGTAGTAGCTTCCGATGCACATGTGAAGGCAATCTGTACTCTGTGGACCTTCAAAGTGTTGTTGAAACACAGAAATTGCATCGGGATTGAATACAACAGGCACCATGCGTACATTTCTCAATTGTAATAATGTCTCAAACTGTCATCGCTTTGATCGTTCCCTCAAGACCAGTAGTAGTTTCCGATTCACATCTGGAGGCATTCTGTAATCTGTGGATTATCCGATTGTTAATGAAACACAGAAGTTGCATCGGGATTGAATACAACAGTCACCATGACCACTTTCCTCCATGGGAGTAATGTCTCAAACAGTCTACGCTTTGATCGTTCCCTGGAAGACCAATAGTAGTTTCCGATGCACATCTGGAGGCATTCTGTAATCTGTCTTCTATCAGTGTGTTGTTGAAACACAGACATTGCATCGGGATTGAATACAACAGTCACCATGCGGACTTTCCTCCATGGGAGTAATGTCTCAAACAGTCTACTCTTTGATCGTCCCCTGGAAGACCAGTATTAGTTTCCGATGCACATCTGGAGGCTTTCTGTAATCTGTCTTCTATCAGTGTGTTGTTGAAACACAGAAATTGCATCGGGATTGAATACAACAGTCACCATGCGGACTTTCCTCCATGGGAGTAATGTCTCAAACAGTCTACGCTTTGATCGTTACCTGGAAGACCAGTAGTAGTTTCCGATGCACATCTGGAGGCATTCTATAATCTGTGGACTATCAGAGTGTTGTTGAAACACAGAAATAGCATTGGGATTGAATACAACAGTCACCATCCGCACATTCCTCCATGGGAGTAATGTCTCAAACAGTCTACGCTTTGATCGTACCCTGGAAGACTAGTAGTAGTTTCATTCACATCTGGAGGCATTCTGTAATCTGTGGACCTTCAAAGTGTTGAGGAAATACAGAAATTGCATCGGGATTGAATACAACAGTCACCATGCGCACTTTCCTCCATGGGACGATGTCTCAAACAGTCTACGCTTTGATCGTTCCCTGGAAGACCAGTAGTAGTTTCCGATGCATATCTGGAGGCATTCTGTAATCTGTGGACTATCTGAGTGTTGTTGAAAGACAGAAATTGCATCGGGATTGAATACAGCAGTCGCCATGCGGACTTTCCGCCATGGGAGTAACGTCTCAAACAGTCTACGCTTTGATCGTTCCCTGGAAGACAAGTAGTAGTTCCGATGCACATCTGGTGGCATTCTGTAATCTGTTGATTATCAGAGTGTTGATGAAACACAGAAATTGCGTCGGGATTGAATACAACAGTCACCATGCGCAGTTTCCTCCACGGGAGTAGTGTCTCAAGCAGTCTACGCTTTGATCGTTCCCTGGAAGTCCAGAAGTAGTTCCGATGCACACCTGGAGGCATTCTGTAAACTGTGGACTATCAGAGTGTTGATGAACACAGAAATTGCATCGGAATCTAATGCAACAGTTACTATGCGCACTTTCCTCCATGGGAGTAATGTCTCAAACAGTCTACGCTTTGATCGATCCCTGGAAGACTAGTAGTAGTTTCCGACGCACATCTGGAGGCATACTGTAATCTGTGGACTATCAGAGTGTTGGTGAAACACAGAAATTGCATCGGGATTGAATACAATAGGCACCATGCCGACTTTCCTAGATGGGGGTAATGTCTCAAACAGTCTACGCTATGATCGTTCCCTAAAGACCAGTAGTAGCTTCCGATGCACATGTGAAGGCAATCTGTAATCAGTGGACCTTCAAAGTGTTGATGAAACACAGAAATTGCATCGGGATTGAATACAACAGGCACCATGCGTACATTTCTCAATTGTAGTAATGTCTCAAACTGTCATCGCTTTGATCGTTCCCTCAAGACCAGTAGTAGTTTCCGATGCACATCTGAAGGCATTCTGTAATCTGTCTTCTATCAGTGTGTTGTTGAAACACAGACATTGCATCGGGATTGAATACAACAGTCACCATGCGGACTTTCCTCCATGGGAGTAATGTCTCAAACAGTCTACTCTTTGATCGTCCCCTGGAAGACCAGTATTAGTTTCCGATGCACATCTGGAGGCTTTGTGTAATCTGTCTTCTATCAGTGTGTTGTTGAATCACAGAAATTGCATCGGGATTGAATACAACAGTCACCATGCGCACTTTCCTCCATGTGAGAAATGCTTCAAACAGTCTGCCTTTTGATGGTTCCCTGGAAGTAAATAGTACTTTCTGATGCACATCTGGAGGCTTTCTGTAATCTGTGGACTATCAGAGTGTTGATGAATCACAGAAATTGCGTCGGGATTGAATACAATAGTCACCATGCGCAGTTTCCTCCACGGGAGTAGTGTCTCAAACAGTCTACGCTTTGATCGTTCAATTGAATACCAGTAGTAGTTTTTGATGCACATCTGGTGGCATTCTGAAATCTGTGGACTATCAGATTGTTGATGAAACACAGAAATTGCTTCGGGATTGAATACAACAGTCACCATGCGCACTTTCCTACATAGGAGTAATGTCCCAAACAGTCTTCGCATTGATCGTTCCCTGGAAGACCAGTAGTATTTTATGATGCACATCTGGAGGCATTCTGTAATCTGTCTTCTATCAGTGTGTTGTTGAAACGCCGAAATTGCATCGGGATTGAATACAACAGTCACCATGTGGACTTTCCTCCATGAGAGTAATGTCTCAAACGGTCTACGCTTTGATCGCCCCTGGAAGACCAGTATTAGTTTCCGATACAGATCTGGAGGCTTTCTGTAATCTGTCTTCTATCAGTGTGTTGTTGAATCACAGAATATGCATCGGGATTGAATACAACAGTCACCATCCGCACATTCCTCCATGGGAGTAATGTCTCAAACAGTCTACGCTTTAATCGTACCCTGGAAGACCAGTAGTAGTTTCGATTCACATCTGGAGGCATTCTGTAATCTGTGGAACTTCAAAGTTTTGGTGAAATACAGAAATTACATCGGGATTGAATACAACAGTCACCATGCCCACTTTCCTCCATGGGATGATGTCTCAAACAGTCTACGCTTTGATCGTTCCCTGAAAGACCAGTAGTAGTTTCCGATGCACATCTGGAGGCATTCTGTAATCTGTGGACTATCAGAGTGTTGTTGAAACACAGAAATTGTATCGGGATTGAATACAACAGTCACCATGAGCACTTTCCTCCATGGGAGTAATGTCTCAAACAGTCTACGCTTTGATCGTTCCCTGGAAGACCAGTAGTAGTTTCCGATGCACATCTGGAGGCATTCTGTAATCTGTTTACTATCTGAGTGTTGTTGAAAGACAGAAATTGCATCGGGATTGAATACAGCAGTCGCCATGCGGACTTTCCTCCATGGGAGTAACGTCTCAAACAGTCTACGCTTTGATCGTTCCCTGGAAGACCAGTAGTTCTTTTCGATGCACATCTGGAGGCATTCTGTAATCTGGGGACTATCAGAGTGTTGTTGATACACAGAAATTGCATCGGGATTATATACAACAGTCACCATTCGCACTTTCCTCCATGGGAGTAATGTCTGAAACAGTCAACGCTTTGATTGTTCCCTGGAAGTCCAGTAGTAGTTTCGATTCACATCTGGAGGCATTCTGCAATCTGTGGACCTTCAAAGTGTTGATGAAACACAGAAATTGCATCGGGATTGAATACAATTGTCACCATGCGCACTTTCCTCCATGGGAGTAATGTCTCAAACAGTCTACGCTTTGATGATTCTCTGGAATTAAAGTAGTGTTTTCCGATGCACATCTGTAGGCATTCTGTAATGGAGGACTATCAGAGTGTTGTTGAAACACAGAAATTGCATCGCGATTTAATGCAACAGTCACCAAGTGCACTTTCCTCCATGGGAGTAATGTCTCAAACAGTCTACGCTTTGATCGTTCCCTGGAAGACCAGTAGTGGTTTCCGATGCACATCTGGTGGCATTCTGTAATCTGTGGATTTTTAGAGTGTTGATGAAACACAGAAATTGCGTCCGGATTGAATACAACAGTCACCATGCGCAGTTTCCTCCACGGGAGTAGTGTCTCAAACAGTCTACGATTTGATCGTTCCCTGGAAGTCCAGAAGTAGTTTCCGATGCACATCTGGAGGCATTCTGTAAACTGTGGACTATTAGAGTGTTGTTGTTACACAGAAATTGTATCGGGATAGAATACAACAGTCACCATCCGCACTTTCCTCCATGGGAGTAATGTCTCAAACAGTCTGCGCTGTGATCGTTCCCTGGCAGACCAGTAGTAGTTTCGATTCACATCTGGAGGCAATCTGTAATCTGTGGACCTTCAAAGTGTTGATGAAACACAGAAATTGCATCGAGATTGAATACAACAGTCACCATGCGCACTTTCCTCCATGTGAGAAATGTCTCAAATAGTCTCCCTTTTGATGGTTCCCTGGAAGGAAAGTAGTACATTCTGATGCACATCTGGAGGCATTCTCTAATCTGTGGACTATCAGAGTGTTGTTGAAACACAGAAAATGCATCGCGATTTAATGCAACAGTCACCAAGTGCACTTTCGTCCATGGGAGTAATGTCTCAAACAGTCTACGTTTTGATCGTACCCTGGAAGACCAGTAGTAGTTTCGATTCACATCTGGAGGCATTCTGTAATCTGTGGACCTTCAAAGTGTTGATGAAACACAGAAATTGCGTCGGGATTGAATACAATAGTCACCATGCGCAGTTTCCTCCACGGGAGTAGTGTCTCAAACAGTCTACGCTTTGATCGTTCCCTTGAATACCAGTAGTAGTTTTTGATGCACATATGGAGGCATTCCGTAATCTGTCTTCTATCAGTGCGTTCTTGAAACACAGAAATTGCATCGGGATTGAATACAACAGTCACCATGCGGACTTTCCTCCATGGGAGTAATGTCTCAAACAGTCTACGCTTTGATCGTCCCCTGGAAGACCAGTATTAGTTTCCGATGCACATGTGGAGGATTTCTTTAATCTGTCTTCTATCAGTGTGTTGTTGAATCACAGAAATTGCATCGGGATTGAATACAACAGTCACCATGCGGACTATCCTAAATGGGTGTAATGTCTCAAACAGTCTACGCTTTGATCGTCCCCTGGAAGACCAGTAGTAGTTTCCGATGCACATCTGGAGGCATTCTGTAATCTGTGGACCTTCAAAGTGCTGATGAAATACAGAGATTGCATCGGGATTGAATACAACAGTCACCATGCGCACTTTACTCCATGGGATGATGTCTCAAACAGTCTACGCTTTGATCGTTCCCTGGAAGACTAGTAGTACTTTCCGATGCACATCTGGAGGCATTCTGTAATCTGTGGACTATCAGAGTGTTGTTGAATCACAGAAATTGTATCGGGATTGAATACAACAGTCACCATGAGCACTTTCCTCCATGGGAGTAATGTCTCAAACAGTCTACGCTTTGATCGTTCCCTGGAAGACCAGTAGTAGTTTCCGATGCACATCTGGAGGCATTCTGTAATCTGTTTACTATCTGAGTGTTGTTGAAAGACAGAAATTGCATCGGGATTGAATACAGCAGTCGCCATGCGGACTTTCCTCCATGGGAGTAACGTCTCAAACAGTCTACGCTTTGATCGTTCAATTGAATACCAGTAGTAGTTTTTGATGCACATCTGGTGGCATTCTGTAACCTGTGGACTATCAGAGTGTTGATGAAACACAGAAATTGCGTCGGGATTGAATACAACGGTCACCATGCGCAGTTTCCTCCTCGGGAGTAGTGTCTCAAGCAGTCTACGCTTTGATCGTTCCCTGGAAGTCCAGAAGTAGTTCCGATGCACACCTGGAGTCATTCTGTAAACTGTGGACTATCAGAGTGTTGATGAACACAGAAATTGCATCGGAATCTAATGCAACAGTTACTATGCGCACTTTCCTCCATGGGAGTAATGTCTCAAACAGTCTACGCTTTGATCGCTCCCTGGAAGACTAGTAGTAGTTTCCGACGCACATCTGGATTCATACTGCAATCTGTGGACTATCAGGGTGTTGGTGAAACACAGAAATTGCATCGGGATTGAATACAATAGGCACCATGCCGACTTTCCTAGATGGGGGTAATGTCTCAAACAGTCTACGCTATGATCGTTCCCTAAAGACCAGTAGTAGCTTCCGATGCACATGTGAAGGATATCTGTAATCTGTGGACCTTCAAAGTGTTGATGAAACACAGAAATTGCATCGGGATTGAATACAACAGGCACCATGCGTACATTTCTCAATTGTAGTAATGTCTCAAACTGTCATCGCTTTGATCGTTCCCTCAAGACCAGTAGTAGTTTCCGATGCACATCTGAAGGCATTCTGTAATCTGTCTTCTATCAGTGTGTTGTTGAAACACAGACATTGCATCGGGATTGAATACAACAGTCACCATGCGGACTTTCCTCCATGGGAGTAATGTCTCAAACAGTCTACACTTTGATCGTCCCCTGGAAGACCAGTATTAGTTTCCGATGCACATCTGGAGGCTTTGTGTAATCTGTCTTCTATCAGTGTGTTGTTGAAACACAGAAATTGCATCGGGATTGAATACAACAGTCACAATGCGGACTTTCCTCCATGGGAGTAATGTCTCAAACAGTCTACTATTTGATCGTCCCCTGGAAGACCAGTATTAGTTTCCGATGCACATCTGGAGGCATTCTGTAATCTGTGGACTATCAGAGTGTTGTTGAAACACTGAAATTGCATTGGGATTGAATACAACACTCACTATCCGCACATTCCTCCATGGGAGTAATGTCTCAAACAGTCTACGCTTTGATCGTAACCTGGAAGACCAGTAGTAGTTTCGATTCAAATCTGGAGGCATTCTGTAATCTGTGGACCTTCAAAGTGTTGATGAAACACAGAAATTGCATCGGGATTGAATACAACAGTCACCATGCGCACTTTCCTCTATGTGAGAAATGCTTCAAACAGTCTGCCTTTTGATGGTTCCCTGGAAGTAAGTAGTACTTTCTGATGCTCATCTGGAGGCTTTCTGTAATCTGTGGACTATCAGAGTGTTGATGAATCACAGAAATTGCGTCGGGATTGAATACAATAGTCACCATGCGCAGTTTCCTCCACGGGAGTAGTGTCTCAAACAGTCTACGCTTTGATCGTTCAATTGAATACCAGTAGTAGTTTTTGATGCACATCTGGTGGCATTCTGTAATCTGTGGACTATCAGAGTGTTGATGAAACACAGAAATTGCATCGGGATTGAATACAACTGTCACCATGCGCACTTTCCTACATAGGAGTAATGTCCCAAACAGACTTCGCATTGATCGTTCCCTGGAAGACCAGTAGTATTTTATGATGCACATCTGGAGGCATTCTGTAATCTGTCTTCTATCAGTGTGTTGTTGAAACACAGACATTGCATCGGGATTGAATACAACAGTCACCATGCGGACTTTCCTCCATGGGAGTAATGTCTCAAACAGTCTACTCTTTGATCGTCCCCTGGAAGACCAGTATTAGTTTCCGATGCACATCTGGAGGCATTCTGTAACCTGTGGACTATCAGAGTGTTGTTGAAACACAGAAATTGTATCGGGATTGAATACAACAGTCACCATGCGCACTTTCCTCCAGGGGAGTAATGTCTCAAACAGTCTACGCTTTTGTCGTTCCCTGGAAGACCAGTAGTAGTTTCCGATGCACATCTGGAGGCATTCTGTAATCTCTTTACTATCAGAGTGTTGTTGAAAGACAGAAATTGCATCGGGATTGAATACAGCAGTCGCCAAGCTGACTTTCCTCCATGGGAGTAACGTCTCAAACAGGCTACGCTTTGATCGTTCCCTGGAAGACCAGTAGTTCTTTCCGATGCACATCTGGAGGCATTCTGTAATCTGTGGACTATCAGAGTGTTGTTGGTACACAGAAATTGCATCGGGATTAAATACAACAGTCACCATTCGCACTTTCCTCCATGGGAATAATGTCTCAAACAGTCTATGCTCTGATGGTTCCCCGGAATTAAAGTAGTGTTTTCCGATGCACATCTGGAGGCGTTCTGTAATCTGAGGACTATCAGGGTGTTGTTGAAACACAGAAATTGCATCGCGATTTAATGCAACAGTCACCAAGTGCACTTTCCTCCATTGGAGTAATGTCTCAAACAGTCTACGCTTTGATCGTTCCCTGGAAGACCAGTAGTGGTTTCCGATGCACATCTGGTGGCATTCTGTAATCTGTGGATTATCAGAGTGTTGATGAAACTCAGAAATTGCGTCGGGATTGAATACAACAGTCACCATGCGCAGTTTCCTCCACAGGAGTAGTGTCTCAAGCAGTCTACGCTTTGATCGTTCCCTGGAAGTCCAGAAGTAGTATCCGATGCACATCTGGAGGCATTCTGTAAACTGTGGACTATTAGAGTGTTGTTGTTACACAGAAATTGTATCGGGATAGAATACAACAGTCACCATCCGCACTTTCCTCCATGGGAGTAATGTCTCAAACAGTCTGCGCTGTGATCGTTCCCTGGCAGACCAGTAGTAGTTTCGATTCACATCTGGAGGCAATCTGTAATCTGTGGACCTTCAAAGTGTTGATGAAACACAGAAATTGCATCGAGATTGAATACAACAGTCACCATGCGCACTTTCCTCCATGTGAGAAATGTCTCAAATAGTCTCCCTTTTGATGGTTCCCTGGAAGGAAAGTAGTACATTCTGATGCACATCTGGAGGCATTCTCTAATCTGTGGACTATCAGAGTGTTGTTGAAACACAGAAAATGCATCGCGATTTAATGCAACAGTCACCAAGTGCACTTTCGTCCATGGGAGTAATGTCTCAAACAGTCTGCGTTTTGATCGTACCCTGGAAGACCAGTAGTAGTTTCGATTCACATCTGGAGGCATTCTGTAATCTGTGGACCTTCAAAGTGTTGATGAAACACAGAAATTGCGTCGGGATTGAATACAATAGTCACCATGCGCAGTTTCCTCCACGGGAGTAGTGTCTCAAACAGTCTACGCTTTGATCGTTCCCTTGAATACCAGTAGTAGTTTTTGATGCACATATGGAGGCATTCCGTAATCTGTCTTCTATCAGTGCGTTCTTGAAACACAGAAATTGCATCGGGATTGAATACAACAGTCACCATGCGGACTTTCCTCCATGGGAGTAATGTCTCAAACAGTCTACGCTTTGATCGTCCCCTGGAAGACCAGTATTAGTTTCCGATGCACATGTGGAGGATTTCTTTAATCTGTCTTCTATCAGTGTGTTGTTGAATCACAGAAATTGCATCGGGATTGAATACAACAGTCACCATGCGGACTATCCTAAATGGGTGTAATGTCTCAAACAGTCTACGCTTTGATCGTCCCCTGGAAGACCAGTAGTAGTTTCCGATGCACATCTGGAGGCATTCTGTAATCTGTGGACCTTCAAAGTGCTGATGAAATACAGAGATTGCATCGGGATTGAATACAACAGTCACCATGCGCACTTTACTCCATGGGATGATGTCTCAAACAGTCTACGCTTTGATCGTTCCCTGGAAGACTAGTAGTACTTTCCGATGCACATCTGGAGGCATTCTGTAATCTGTGGACTATCAGAGTGTTGTTGAATCACAGAAATTGTATCGGGATTGAATACAACAGTCACCATGAGCACTTTCCTCCATGGGAGTAATGTCTCAAACAGTCTACGCTTTGATCGTTCCCTGGAAGACCAGTAGTAGTTTCCGATGCACATCTGGAGGCATTCTGTAATCTGTTTACTATCTGAGTGTTGTTGAAAGACAGAAATTGCATCGGGATTGAATACAGCAGTCGCCATGCGGACTTTCCTCCATGGGAGTAACGTCTCAAACAGTCTACGCTTTGATCGTTCAATTGAATACCAGTAGTAGTTTTTGATGCACATCTGGTGGCATTCTGTAACCTGTGGACTATCAGAGTGTTGATGAAACACAGAAATTGCGTCGGGATTGAATACAACGGTCACCATGCGCAGTTTCCTCCTCGGGAGTAGTGTCTCAAGCAGTCTACGCTTTGATCGTTCCCTGGAAGTCCAGAAGTAGTTCCGATGCACACCTGGAGTCATTCTGTAAACTGTGGACTATCAGAGTGTTGATGAACACAGAAATTGCATCGGAATCTAATGCAACAGTTACTATGCGCACTTTCCTCCATGGGAGTAATGTCTCAAACAGTCTACGCTTTGATCGCTCCCTGGAAGACTAGTAGTAGTTTCCGACGCACATCTGGATTCATACTGCAATCTGTGGACTATCAGAGTGTTGGTGAAACACAGAAATTGCATCGGGATTGAATACAATAGGCACCATGCCGACTTTCCTAGATGGGGGTAATGTCTCAAACAGTCTACGCTATGATCGTTCCCTAAAGACCAGTAGTAGCTTCCGATGCACATGTGAAGGATATCTGTAATCTGTGGACCTTCAAAGTGTTGATGAAACACAGAAATTGCATCGGGATTGAATACAACAGGCACCATGCGTACATTTCTCAATTGTAGTAATGTCTCAAACTGTCATCGCTTTGATCGTTCCCTCAAGACCAGTAGTAGTTTCCGATGCACATCTGAAGGCATTCTGTAATCTGTCTTCTATCAGTGTGTTGTTGAAACACAGACATTGCATCGGGATTGAATACAACAGTCACCATGCGGACTTTCCTCCATGGGAGTAATGTCTCAAACAGTCTACACTTTGATCGTCCCCTGGAAGACCAGTATTAGTTTCCGATGCACATCTGGAGGCTTTGTGTAATCTGTCTTCTATCAGTGTGTTGTTGAAACACAGAAATTGCATCGGGATTGAATACAACAGTCACAATGCGGACTTTCCTCCATGGGAGTAATGTCTCAAACAGTCTACTATTTGATCGTCCCCTGGAAGACCAGTATTAGTTTCCGATGCACATCTGGAGGCATTCTGTAATCTGTGGACTATCAGAGTGTTGTTGAAACACTGAAATTGCATTGGGATTGAATACAACACTCACTATCCGCACATTCCTCCATGGGAGTAATGTCTCAAACAGTCTACGCTTTGATCGTAACCTGGAAGACCAGTAGTAGTTTCGATTCAAATCTGGAGGCATTCTGTAATCTGTGGACCTTCAAAGTGTTGATGAAACACAGAAATTGCATCGGGATTGAATACAACAGTCACCATGCGCACTTTCCTCTATGTGAGAAATGCTTCAAACAGTCTGCCTTTTGATGGTTCCCTGGAAGTAAGTAGTACTTTCTGATGCTCATCTGGAGGCTTTCTGTAATCTGTGGACTATCAGAGTGTTGATGAATCACAGAAATTGCGTCGGGATTGAATACAATAGTCACCATGCGCAGTTTCCTCCACGGGAGTAGTGTCTCAAACAGTCTACGCTTTGATCGTTCAATTGAATACCAGTAGTAGTTTTTGATGCACATCTGGTGGCATTCTGTAATCTGTGGACTATCAGAGTGTTGATGAAACACAGAAATTGCATCGGGATTGAATACAACTGTCACCATGCGCACTTTCCTACATAGGAGTAATGTCCCAAACAGACTTCGCATTGATCGTTCCCTGGAAGACCAGTAGTATTTTATGATGCACATCTGGAGGCATTCTGTAATCTGTCTTCTATCAGTGTGTTGTTGAAACACAGACATTGCATCGGGATTGAATACAACAGTCACCATGCGGACTTTCCTCCATGGGAGTAATGTCTCAAACAGTCTACTCTTTGATCGTCCCCTGGAAGACCAGTATTAGTTTCCGATGCACATCTGGAGGCATTCTGTAACCTGTGGACTATCAGAGTGTTGTTGAAACACAGAAATTGTATCGGGATTGAATACAACAGTCACCATGCGCACTTTCCTCCAGGGGAGTAATGTCTCAAACAGTCTACGCTTTTGTCGTTCCCTGGAAGACCAGTAGTAGTTTCCGATGCACATCTGGAGGCATTCTGTAATCTCTTTACTATCAGAGTGTTGTTGAAAGACAGAAATTGCATCGGGATTGAATACAGCAGTCGCCAAGCTGACTTTCCTCCATGGGAGTAACGTCTCAAACAGGCTACGCTTTGATCGTTCCCTGGAAGACCAGTAGTTCTTTCCGATGCACATCTGGAGGCATTCTGTAATCTGTGGACTATCAGGGTGTTGTTGAAACACAGAAATTGCATCGCGATTTAATGCAACAGTCACCAAGTGCACTTTCCTCCATTGGAGTAATGTCTCAAACAGTCTACGCTTTGATCGTTCCCTGGAAGACCAGTAGTGGTTTCCGATGCACATCTGGTGGCATTCTGTAATCTGTGGATTATCAGAGTGTTGATGAAACTCAGAAATTGCGTCGGGATTGAATACAACAGTCACCATGCGCAGTTTCCTCCACAGGAGTAGTGTCTCAAGCAGTCTACGCTTTGATCGTTCCCTGGAAGTCCAGAAGTAGTATCCGATGCACATCTGGAGGCATTCTGTAAACTGTGGACTATCAGAGTGTTGATGAACACAGAAATTGCATCGGGATCTAATACAACAGTTACTATGCGCATTTTCCTCCATGGGAGTAATGTCTCAAACAGTCTACGCTTTGATCGTTCCCTGGAAGACCAGTAGTAGCTTCCGATGCACACCTGGAGGCATTCTGTAATCTGTCTTCTATCAGTGTGTTGTTGAAACACAGAAATTGCATCAGGATTGAATACAACAGTCACCATGCGGACTTTCCTCCATGGGAGTAATGTCTCAAACAGTCTACGCTTTGATCGTCCCCTGGAAGACCAGTAGTAGTTTCCGATGCACATCTGGAGGCATTCTGTAATCTGTGGACTATCTGAGTGTAAATGAAACACAGAAGTTGCATCGGGATTGAATACAACAGTCACCATGACCACTTTCTTCCATGGGAGTAATGTCTCAAACAGTCTACGCTTTGATCGTTCCCTGGAAGACCAGTAGTAGTTTCCGATGCACATCTGGAGGCATTCTGTAATCTGTCTTCTATCAGTGTGTTGTTGAAACACAGAAAATGCATCGGGATTGAATACAACAGTCACCATGCGGACTTTCCTCCATGGGAGTAATGTCTCAAACAGTCTACGCTTTGATCGTCCCCTGGAAGACCAGTAGTAGTTTCCGATGCACATCTGGAGGCATTCTGTAATCTGTGGACTATCTGAGTGTTGTTGAAACACAGAAATTGTATCGGGATTGAATACAACAGTCACCATGCGCACTTTCCTCCATGGGAGTAACGTCTCAAACAGTCTACGATTTGATCGTTCCGTGGAAGACCAGTAGAAGATTGCGATGAACATCTGGAGGCCTTCTGTAATCTGTGGACCTTCAAACTGTTGATGAAACACAGAAATTGCATCGGGATTTAATACAAGAGTCACTATGCGAACTTTCCTCCATGGGAGTTATTTCTCAAACAGTCTACGCTTTGAACGTTTTCTGGAAGACCAGTAGTAGTTTCCGATGCACATCTGGAGGCATACTGTAATCTGTTTACTATCAGAGTGTTGTTGAAAGACAGAAATTGCATCGGGATTGAATACAGCAGTCGCCATGCGGACTTTCCCCCATGGGAGTAACGTCTCAAACAGTCTACGCTTTGATCGTTCCCTGGAAGACCAGTAGTTCTTTCCGATGCACATCTGGAGGCATTCTGTAACCTGTGGACTATCAGAGTGTTGTTGTTACACAGAAATTGTATCGGGATAGAATACGACAGTCACCATCCGCACTTTCCTCCATGGGAGTAATGTCTCAAACAGTCTACGCTGTGATCGTTCCCTGGAAGACCAGCAGTAGTTTCGATTCACATCTGGAGGCATTCTGTAATCTGTGGACCTTCAAAGTGTTGATGAAACACAGAAATTGCATCGGGATTGAATACAACAGTCACCATGCGCACTTTCCTCCATGTGAGAAATGTCTCAAACAGTCTCCCTTTTGATGGTTCCCTGGAAGGAAAGTAGTTCTTTCTGATGCACATCTGGAGGCATTCTGTAATCTGTGGACTATCAGAGTGTTGATGAATCACAGAAATTGCGTCGGGATTGAATACAATAGTAAACATGAGCAGTTTCCTCCACGGGAGTAGTGTCTCAAACAGTCTACGCTTTGATCGTTCAATTGAATACCAGTAGTAGTTTCTGATGCACATCTGGTGGCATTCTGTAATCTGTGGACTATAAGAGTTTTGATGAAACACAGAAATTGCATCGGGATTGAATACAACAGTCACCATGCGCACTTTCCTATATAGCAGTAATGTCCCAAACAGTCTACGCATTGAACGTTCTCTGGAAGACCAGTAGTATTTTATGATGCACATCTGGAGCCATTCCGTAATCTGTGGACCTTCAAAGTGTTGTTGAAAGACAGAAATTGCATCGGGATTGAATACAGCAGTCGCCATGCGGACTTTCTTCCATGGGAGTATCGTCTCAAACAGTCTACGATTTGATCTTTCCCTGGAAGACCAGTAGTTCTTTCCGATGCACATCTGGAGGCATTCTGTAATCTGTGGACTATCAGAGAGTTGTTGATACACAGAAATTGCATCGGGATGAAATACAACAGTCACCATTCGCACTTTCCTCCATTGGAGTAATGTCTCAAACAGTCAACGCTTTGATTGTTCCCTGGAAGACCAGTAGTAGTTTCGATTCACATCTGGAGGCATTGTGTAATCTGTGGACCTTCAAAGTGTTGATGAAACACAGAAATTGCATCGGGATTGAATACAATTGTCACCATGCGCACTTTCCTCCATGGGAGTAATGTCTCAAACAGTCTACGCTTTGATGGGTCCCTGGAATTAAAGTAGTGTTTTCTGATGCACATCTGGAGGCATTCTGTAATCTGAGGACTATCAGAGTGTTGTTGAAACACAGAAATTGCATTGGGATTGAATACAACAGTCACCATCCGCACATTCCTCCATGGGAGTAATGTCTCAAACAGTCTACGCTTTGATCGTACCCTGGAAGACCAGTAGTAGTTTCGATTCACATCTGGAGGCATTCTGTAATCTGTGGACCTTCAAAGTGTTGATGAAATACAGAAATTGCATCGGGATTGAATACAACAGTCACCATGCGCACTTTCCTCCATGGGATGATGTCTCAAACAGTCTACGCTTTGATCGTTCCCTGGAAGACCAGTAGTAGTTTCCGATGCACATCTTGAGGCATTCTGTAATCTGTGGAGTATCAGAGTGTTGATGAACACAGAAATTGCATCGGGATCTAATACAACAGTTACTATGCGCATTTTCCTCCATGGGAGTAATGTCTCAAACAGTCTACGCTTTGATCGTTCCCTGGAAGACCAGTAGTAGTTTCCGACGCACATCTGGAGGCATTCTGTAATCTGTGGACTATCCGAGTGTTGGTGAAACACAGAAATTGCATCGGGATTGAATACAATAGGCACCATGCGGACTTTCCTAGATGGGGTAATGTCTCAAACAGTCTACGCTATGATCGTTCCCTGGAAGACCAGTAGTAGCTTCCGATGCACATCTGGAGGCATTCTGTAATCTGTCTTCTATCAGTGTGTTGTTGAAACAAAGAAATTGCATCGGGATTGAATACAACAGTCACCATGCGGACTTTCCTCCATGGGAGTAATGTCTCAAACAGTCTACGCTTTGATCGTCCCCTGGAAGACCAGTAGTAGTTTCCGATGCAGATCTGGAGGCATTCTGTAATCTGTGGACTATCTGAGTGTTAATGAAACACAGAAGTTGCATCGGGATTGAATACAACAGTCACCATGACCACTTTCTTCCATGGGAGTAATGTCTCAAACAGTCTACGCTTTGATCGTTCCCTGGAAGACCAGTAGTAGTTTCCGATGCACATCTGGAGGCATTCTGTAATCTGTCTTCTATCAGTGTGTTGTTGAAACACAGAAAATGCATCGGGATTGAAGACAACAGTCACCATGCGGACTTTCCTCCATGGGAGTAATGTCTCAAACAGTCTACGCTTTGATCGTGCCCTGGAAGACCAGTAGTAGTTTCCGATGCACATCTGGAGGCATTCTGTAATCTGTGGACTATCTGAGTGTTGATCAAACACAGAAATTGTATCGGGATTGAATACAACAGTCACCATGCGCACTTTCCTCCATGAGAATAACGTCTCAAACAGTCTACGATTTGATCGTTCCGTGGAAGACCAGTAGAAGATTGCGATGAACATCTGGAGGCCTTCTGTAATCTGTGGACCTTCAAACTGTTGATGAAACACAGAAATTGCATCGGGATTTAATACAAGAGTCACTATGCGAACTTTCCTCCATGGGAGTTATGTCTCAAACAGTCTACGCTTTGAACGTTTTCTGGAAGACCAGTAGTAGTTTCCGATGCACATCTGGAGGCATACTGTAATCTGTTTACTATCAGAGTGTTGTTGAAAGACAGAAATTGCATCGGGATTGAATACAGCAGTCGCCATGCGGACTTTCCCCCATGGGAGTAACGTCTCAAACAGTCTACGCTTTGATCGTTCCCTGGAAGACCAGTAGTTCTTTCCGATGCACATCTGGAGGCATTCTGTAACCTGTGGACTATCAGAGTGTTGTTGTTACACAGAAATTGTATCGGGATAGAATACAACAGTCACCATCCGCACTTTCCTCCATGGGAGTAATGTCTCAAACAGTCTACGCTGTGATCGTTCCCTGGAAGACCAGCAGTAGTTTCGATTCACATCTGGAGGCATTCTGTAATCTGTGGACCTTCAAAGTGTTGATGAAACACAGAAATTGCATCGGGATTGAATACAACAGTCACCATGCGCACTTTCCTCCATGTGAGAAATGTCTCAAACAGTCTCCCTTTTGATGGTTCCCTGGAAGGAAAGTAGTTCTTTCTGATGCACATCTGGAGGCATTCTGTAATCTGTGGACTATCAGAGTGTTGATGAATCACAGAAATTGCGTCGGGATTGAATACAATAGTAAACATGAGCAGTTTCCTCCACGGGAGTAGTGTCTCAAACAGTCTACGCTTTGATCGTTCAATTGAATACCAGTAGTAGTTTCTGATGCACATCTGGTGGCATTCTGTAATCTGTGGACTATAAGAGTTTTGATGAAACACAGAAATTGCATCGGGATTGAATACAACAGTCACCATGCGCACTTTCCTACATAGCAGTAATGTCCCAAACAGTCTACGCATTGAACGTTCTCTGGAAGACCAGTAGTATTTTATGATGCACATCTGGAGCCATTCCGTAATCTGTGGACCTTCAAAGTGTTGTTGAAAGACAGAAATTGCATCGGGATTGAATACAGCAGTCGCCATGCGGACTTTCTTCCATGGGAGTAACGTCTCAAACAGTCTACGATTTGATCTTTCCATGGAAGACCAGTAGTTCTTTCCGATGCACATCTGGAGGCATTCTGTAATCTGTGGACTATCAGAGAGTTGTTGATACACAGAAATTGCATCGGGATTAAATACAACAGTCACCATTCGCACTTTCCTCCATGGGAGTAATGTCTCAAACAGTCAACGCTTTGATTGTTCCCTGGAAGACCAGTAGTAGTTTCGATTCACATCTGGAGGCATTGTGTAATCTGTGGACCTTCAAAGTGTTGATGAAACACAGAAATTGCATCGGGATTGAATACAATTGTCACCATGCGCACTTTCCTCCATGGGAGTAATGTCTCAAACAGTCTACGCTTTGATGGGTCCCTGGAATTAAAGTAGTGTTTTCTGATGCACATCTGGAGGCATTCTGTAATCTGAGGACTATCAGAGTGTTGTTGAAACACAGAAATTGCATTGGGATTGAATACAACAGTCACCATCCGCACATTCCTCCATGGGAGTAATGTCTCAAACAGTCTACGCTTTGATCGTACCCTGGAAGACCAGTAGTAGTTTCGATTCACATCTGGAGGCATTCTGTAATCTGTGGACCTTCAAAGTGTTGATGAAATACAGAAATTGCATCGGGATTGAATACAACAGTCACCATGCGCACTTTCCTCCATGGGATGATGTCTCAAACAGTCTACGCTATGATCGTTCCCTAAAGACCAGTAGTAGCTTCCGATGCACATGTGAAGGCAATCTGTAATCTGTGGACCTTCAAAGTGTTGATGAAACACAGAAATTGCATCGGGAATGAATACAACAGTCACCATGCGCACTTTCCTCCATGTGAGAAATGCTTCAAACTGTCTGCCTTTTGATGGTTCCCTGGAAGTAAATAGTACTTTCTGATGCACATCTGGAGGCTTTCTGTAATCTGTGGACTATCAGAGTGTTGATGAATCACAGAAATTGCGTCGGGATTGAATACAATAGTCACCATGCGCAGTTTCCTCCACGGGAGTAGTGTCTCAAACAGTCTACGCTTTGATCGTTCAATTGAATACCAGTAGTAGTTTTTGATGCACATCTGGTGGCATTCTGTAAACTGTGGACTATCAGATTGTTGATGAAACACAGAAATTGCATCGGGATTGAATACAACAGTCACCATGCGCACTTTCCTACATAGGAGTAATGTCCCAAACAGTCTTCGCATTGATCGTTCCCTGGAAGACCAGTAGTAGTTTCCGATGCACATCTGGAGGCATTCTGTAATCTGTTTACTATCAGAGTGTTGTTGAAAGACAGAAATTGCATCGGGATTGAATACAGCAGTCGCCATGCTGACTTTCCTGAATGGGAGTAAGGTCTCAAACAGTCTACGCTTTGATCGTTCTCTGGAAGACCAGTAGTTCTTTCCGATGCACATCTGGAGGCATTCTGTAATCTGTGGACTATCAGAGTGTTGTTGATACACAGAAATTGCATCGGGATTAAATACAACAGTCACCATTCGCACTTTCCTCCATGGGAGTAATGTCTCAAACAGTCAACGCTTTGATTGTTCCCTGGAAGACCAGTAGTAGTTTCGATTCACATCTGGAGGCATTGTGTAATCTGTGGACCTTCAAAGTGTTGATCAAACACAGAAATTTCATCGGGATTGAATACAATTGTCACCATGCGCACTTTCCTCCATGGGAGTAATGTCTCAAACAGTCTATGCTCTGATGGTTCCCCGGAATTAAAGTAGTGTTTTCCGATGCACATCTGGAGGCATTCTGTAATCTGAGGACTATCAGAGTGTTGTTGAAACACAGATATTGCATCGCGATTTAATGCAACAGTCACCAAGTGCACTTTCTTCCATGGGAGTAATGTCTCAAACAGTCTACGCTTTGATCGTTCCCTGGAAGACCAGTAGTGGTTCCCGATGCACATCTGGTGGCATTCTGTAATCTGTGGATTATCAGAGTGTTGATGAAACACAGAAATTGCGTAGGGATTGAATACAACAGTCACCATGCGCAGTTTTCTCCACAGGAGTAGTGTCTCAAGCAGTCTACGCTTTGATCGTTCCCTGGAAGTCCAGAAGTAGTTTCCGATGCACATCTGGAGGCATTCTGTAAACTGTGGACTATCAGAGTGTTGATTAACACAGAAATTGCATCGGGATCTAATACAACAGTTACTATGCGCATTTTCCTCCATGGGAGTAATGTCTTAAACAGTCTACGCTTTGATCGTTCCCTGGAAGACCAGTAGTAGTTTCCGACGCACATCTGGAGGCATTCTGTAATCTGTGGACTATCAGAGTGTTGGTAAAACACAGAAATTGCATCGGGATTGAATACAATAGGCACCATGCGGACTTTCCTAGATGGGGGTAATGTCTCAAACAGTCTACGCTATGATCGTTCCTGGAAGACCAGTAGTAGCTTCCGATGCACATGTGAAGGCAATCTGTACTCTGTGGACCTTCAAAGTGTTGTTGAAACACAGAAATTGCATCGGGATTGAATACAACAGGCACCATGCGTACATTTCTCAATTGTAATAATGTCTCAAATAGTCATCGCTTTGATCGTTCCCTCAAGACCAGTAGTAGTTTCCGATTCACATCTGGAGGCATTCTGTAATCTGTGGATTATCCGATTGTTAATGAAACACAGAAGTTGCATCGGAATTGAATACAACAGTCAGCATGACCACTTTCCTCCATGGGAGTAATGTCTCAAACAGTCTACGCTTTGATCGTTCCCTGGAAGACCAATAGTAGTTTCCGATGCACATCTGGAGGCATTCTGTAATCTGTCTTCTATCAGTGTGTTGTTGAAACACAGACATTGCATCGGGATTGAATACAACAGTCACCATGCGGACTTTCCTCCATGGGAGTAATGTCTCAAACAGTCTACTCTTTGATCGTCCCCTGGAAGACCAGTATTAGTTTCCGATGCACATCTGGAGGCTTTCTGTAATCTGTCTTCTATCAGTGTGTTGTTGAAACACAGAAATTGCATCGGGATTGAATACAACAGTCACCATGCGGACTTTCCTCCATGGGAGTAATGTCTCAAACAGTCTACGCTTTGATCGTTACCTGGAAGACCAGTAGTAGTTTCCGATGCACATCTGGAGGCATTCTATAATCTGTGGACTATCAGAGTGTTGTTGAAACACAGAAATAGCATTGGGATTGAATACAACAGTCACCTTCCGCACATTCCTCCATGGGAGTAATGTCTCAAACAGTCTACGCTTTGATCGTACCCTGGAAGACTAGTAGTAGTTTCATTCACATCTGGAGGCATTCTGTAATCTGTGGACCTTCAAAGTGTTGAGGAAATACAGAAATTGCATCGGGATTGAATACAACAGTCACCATGCGCACTTTCCTCCATGGGACGATGTCTCAAACAGTCTACGCTTTGATCGTTCCCTGGAAGACCAGTAGTAGTTTCCGATGCATATCTGGAGGCATTCTGTAATCTGTGGACTATCTGAGTGTTGTTGAAAGACAGAAATTGCATCGGGATTGAATACAGCAGTCGCCATGCGGACTTTCCGCCATGGGAGTAACGTCTCAAACAGTCTACGCTTTGATCGTTCCCTGGAAGACCAGTAGTAGTTCCGCTGCACATCTGGTGGCATTCTGTAATCTGATGATTATCAGAGTGTTGATGAAACACAGAAATTGCGTCGGGATTGAATACAACAGTCACCATGCGCAGTTTCCTCCATGGGAGTAGTGTCTCAAGCAGTCTACGCTTTGATCGTTCCCTGGAAGTCCAGAAGTAGTTCCGATGCACACCTGGAGGCATTCTGTAAACTGTGGACTATCAGAGTGTTGATGAACACAGAAATTGCATCGGAATCTAATGCAACAGTTACTATGCGCACTTTCCTCCATGGGAGTAATGTCTCAAACAGTCTACGCTTTGATCGCTCCCTGGAAGACTAGTAGTAGTTTCCGACGCACATCTGGAGGCATACTGTAATCTGTGGACTATCAGAGTGTTGGTGAAACACAGAAATTGCATTGGGATTGAATACAATAGGCACCATGCCGACTTTCCTAGATGGGGGTAATGTCTCAAACAGTCTACGCTATGATCGTTCCCTAAAGACCAGTAGTAGCTTCCGATGCACATCTGAAGGCATTCTGTAATCTGTCTTCTATCAGTGTGTTGTTGAAACACAGACATTGCATCGGGATTGAATACAACAGTCACCATGCGGACTTTCTTCCATGGGAGTAATGTCTCAAACAGTCTACTCTTTGATCGTCCCCTGGAAGACCAGTATTAGTTTCCGATGCACATCTGGAGGCTTTGTGTAATCTGTCTTCTATCAGTGTGTTGTTGAAACACAGAAATTGCATCGGGATTGAATACAACAGTCACAATGCGGACTTTCCTCCATGGGAGTAATGTCTCAAACAGTCTACACTTTGAGCGTCCCCTGGAAGACCAGTAGTAGTTTCCGATTCACACCTGGAGGCATTCTGTAATCTGTGGACTATCAGAGTGTTGTTGAAACACTGAAATTGCATTGGGATTGAATACAACACTCACTATCCGCACATTCCTCCATGGGAGTAATGTCTCAAACAGTCTACGCCTTGATCGTAACCTGGAAGACCAGTAGTAGTTTCGATTCAAATCTGGAGGCATACTGTACTCTGTGGACTATCAGAGTGTTGGTGAAACACAGAAATTGCATCGGGATTGAATACAATAGGCACCATGCCGACTTTCCTAGATGGGGGTAATGTCTCAAACAGTCTACGCTATGATCGTTCCCTAAAGACCAGTAGTAGCTTCCGATGCACATGTGAAGGCAATCTGTAATCTGTGGACCTTCAAAGTGTGGATGAAACACAGAAATTGCATCGGGAATGAATACAACAGTCACCATGCGCACTTTCCTCCATGTGAGAAATGCTTCAAACTGTCTGCCTTTTGATGGTTCCCAGGAAGTAAATAGTACTTTCTGATGCACATCTGGAGGCTTTCTGTAATCTGTGGACTATCAGAGTGTTGATGAATCACAGAAATTGCGTCGGGATTGAATACAATAGTCACCATGCGCAGTTTCCTCCACGGGAGTAGTGTCTCAAACAGTCTACGCTTTGATCGTTCAATTGAATACCAGTAGTAGTTTTTGATGCACATCTGGTGGCATTCTGTAAACTGTGGACTATCAGATTGTTGATGAAACACAGAAATTGCATCGGGATTGAATACAACAGTCACCATGCGCACTTTCCTACATAGGAGTAATGTCCCAAACAGTCTTCGCATTGATCGTTCCCTGGAAGACCAGTAGTATTTTATGATGCACATCTGGAGGCATTCTGTAATCTGTCTTCTATCAGTGTGTTGTTGAAACACCGAAATTGCATCGGGATTGAATACAACAGTCACCATGCGGACTTTCCTCCATGAGAGTAATGTCTCAAACGGTCTACGCTTTGATCGTCCCCTGGAAGACCAGTATTAGTTTCCGATACAGATCTGGAGGCTTTCTGTAATCTGTCTTCTATCAGTGTGTTGTTGAATCACAGAATATGCATCGGGATTGAATACAACAGTCACCATCCGCACATTCCTCCATGGGAGTAATGTCTCAAACAGTCTACGCTTTAATCGTACCCTGGAAGACCAGTAGTAGTTTCGATTCACATCTGGAGGCATTCTGTAATCTGTGGAACTTCAAAGTTTTGATGAAATACAGAAATTACATCGGGATTGAATACAACAGTCACCATGCCCACTTTCCTCCATGGGATGATGTCTCAAACAGTCTACGCTTTGATCGTTCCCTGGAAGACCAGTAGTAGTTACCGATGCACATCTGGAGGCATTCTGTAATCTGTGGACTATCAGAGTGTTGTTGAAACACAGAAATTGTATCGGGATTGAATACAACAGTCACCATGAGCACTTTCCTCCATGGGAGTAATGTCTCAAACAGTCAACGCTTTGAATGTTCCCTGGAAGACCAGTAGTAGTTTCGATTCACATCTGGAGGCATTGTGTAATCTGTGGACCTTCAAAGTGTTGATGAAACACAGAAATTGCATCGGGATTGAATACAATTGTCACCATGCGCACTTTCCTCCATGGGAGTAATGTCTCAAACAGTCTACGCTTTGATGGGTCCCTGGAATTAAAGTAGTGTTTTCTGATGCACATCTGGAGGCATTCTGTAATCTGAGGACTATCAGAGTGTTGTTGAAACACAGAAATTGCATTGGGATTGAATACAACAGTCACCATCCGCACATTCCTCCATGGGAGTAATGTCTCAAACAGTCTACGCTTTGATCGTACCCTGGAAACCAGTAGTAGTTTCGATTCACATCTTGAGGCATTCTGTAATCTGTGGACCTTCAAAGTGTTGATGAAATACAGAAATTGCATCGGGATTGAATACAACAGTCACCATGCGCACTTTCCTCCATGGGATGATGTCTCAAACAGTCTACGCTTTGATCGTTCCCTGGAAGACCAGTAGTAGTTTCCGATGCACATCTTGAGGCATTCTGTAATCTGTGGACTATCAGAGTGTTGTTGAAACACAGAAATTGTATCGGGATTGAATACAACAGTCACCATGCGCACTTTCCTCCATGGGAGTAATGTCTCAAACTGTCTACACTTTGATCGTTCCCTGGAAGACCAGTAGTAGTTTCCGATGCACATCTGGAGGCATTCTGTAATCTGTTTACTATCAGAGTGTTGTTGAAAGACAGAAATTGCATTGGGATTGAATACAACACTCACAATCCGCACATTCCTCCATGCGAGTAATGTCTCAAACAGTTTACGCTTTGATCGTAACCTGGAAGACCAGTAGTAGTTTCGATTCAAATCTGGAGGCATTCTGTAATCTGTGGACCTTCAAAGTGTTGATGAAACACAGAAATTGCATCGGGATTGAATACAACAGTCACCATGCGCACTTTCCTCCATGTGAGAAATGCTTCAAACAGTCTGCTGTTAGAAGGTTCCCTGGAAGTAAATAGTACTTTCTGATGCACATCTGGAGGCTTTCTGTAATCTGTGGACTATCAGAGTGTTGATGAATCACAGAAATTGCGTCGGGATTGAATACAATAGTCACCATGCGCAGTTTCCTCCACGGGAGTAGTGTCTCAAACAGTCTACGCTTTGATCGTTCAATTGAATACCAGTAGTAGTTTTTGATGCACATCTGGTGGCATTCTGTAATCTGTGGACTATCAGATTGTTGATGAAACACAGAAATTGCATCGGGATTGAATACAACAGTCACCATGCGCACTTTCCTACATAGGAGTAATGTCCCAAACAGTCTTCGCATTGATCGTTCCCTGGAAGACCAGTAGTATTTTATGATGCACATCTGGAGGCATTCTGTAATCTGTCTTCTATCAGTGTGTTGTTGAAACACCGAAATTGCATCGGGATTGAATACAACAGTCACCATGCGGACTTTCCTCCATGAGAGTAATGTCTCAAACGGTCTACGCTTTGATCGTCCCCTGGAAGACCAGTATTAGTTTCCGATACAGATCTGGAGGCTTTCTGTAATCTGTCTTCTATCAGTGTGTTGTTGAATCACAGAATATGCATCGGGATTGAATACAACAGTCACCATCCGCACATTCCTCCATGGGAGTAATGTCTCAAACAGTCTACGCTTTAATCGTACCCTGGAAGACCAGTAGTAGTTTCGATTCACATCTGGAGGCATTCTGTAATCTGTGGAACTTCAAAGTTTTGATGAAATACAGAAATTACATCGGGATTGAATACAACAGTCACCATGCCCACTTTCCTCCATGGGATGATGTCTCAAACAGTCTACGCTTTGATCGTTCCCTGGAAGACCAGTAGTAGTTTCCGATGCACATCTGGAGGCATTCTGTAATCTGTGGACTATCAGAGTGTTGTTGAAACACAGAAATTGTATCGGGATTGAATACAACAGTCACCATGAGCACTTTCCTCCATGGGAGTAATGTCTCAAACAGTCTACGCTTTGATCGTTCCCTGGAAGACCAGTAGTAGTTTCCGATGCACATCTGGAGGCATTCTGTAATCTGTTTACTATCTGAGTGTTGTTGAAAGACAGAAATTGCATCGGGATTGAATACAGCAGTCGCCATGCGGACTTTCCTCCATGGGAGTAACGTCTCAAACAGTCTACGCTTTGATCGTTCCCTGGAAGACCAGTAGTTCTTTCCGATGCACATCTGGAGGCATTCTGTAATCTGGGGACTATCAGAGTGTTGTTGATACACAGAAATTGCATCGGGATTAAATACAACAGTCACCATTCGCACTTTCCTCCATGGGAGTAATGTCTCAAACAGTCAACGCTTTGATTGTTCCCTGGAAGTCCAGTAGTAGTTTCGATTCACATCTGGAGGCACTCTGTAATCTGTGGACCTTCAAAGTGTTGATGAAACACAGAAATTGCATCGGGATTGAATACAATTGTCACCATGCGCACTTTCCTCCATGGGAGTAATGTCTCAAACAGTCTACGCTTTGATGATTCTCTGGAATTAAAGTAGTGTTTTCCGATGCACATCTGGAGGCATTCTGTAATTGAGGACTATCAGAGTGTTGTTGAAACACAGAAATTGCATCGCGATTTAATGCAACAGTCACCAAGTGCACTTTCCTCCATGGGAGTAATGTCTCAAACAGTCTACGCTTTGATCGTTCCCTGGAAGACCAGTAGTGGTTTCCGATGCACATCTGGTGGCATTCTGTAATCTGTGGATTTTTAGAGTGTTGATGAAACACAGAAATTGCGTCCGGATTGAATACAACAGTCACCATGCGCAGTTTCCTCCACGGGAGTAGTGTCTCAAACAGTCTACGCTTTGATCGTTCCCTGGAAGTCCAGAAGTAGTTTCCGATGCACATCTGGAGGCATTCTGTAAACTGTGGACTATTAGAGTGTTGTTGTTACACAGAAATTGTATCGGGATAGAATACAACAGTCACCATCCGCACTTTCCTCCATGGGAGTAATGTCTCAAAGAGTCTGCGCTGTGATCGTTCCCTGGCAGACCAGTAGTAGTTTCGATTCACATCTGGAGGCATTCTGTAATCTGTGGACCTTCAAAGTGTTGATGAAACACAGAAATTGCATCGAGATTGAATACAACAGTCACCATGCGCACTTTCCTCCATGTGAGAAATGTCTCAAATAGTCTCCCTTTTGATGGTTCCCTGGAAGGAAAGTAGTACATTCTGATGCACATCTGGAGGTATTCTCTAATCTGTGGACTATCAGAGTGTTGTTGAAACACAGAAAATGCATCGCGATTTAATGCAACAGTCACCAAGTGCACTTTCGTCCATGGGAGTAATGTCTCAAACAGTCTACGTTTTGATCGTACCCTGGAAGACCAGTAGTAGTTTCGATTCACATCTGGAGGCATTCTGTAATCTGTGGACCTTCAAAGTGTTGATGAAACACAGAAATTGCGTCGGGATTGAATACAATAGTCACCATGCGCAGTTTCCTCCACGGGAGTAGTGTCTCAAACAGTCTACGCTTTGATCGTTCAATTGAATACCAGTAGTAGTTTTTGATGCACATATGGAGGCATTCCGTAATCTGTCTTCTATCAGTGCGTTCTTGAAACACAGAAATTGCATCGGGATTGAATACAACAGTCACCATGCGGACTTTCCTCCATGGGAGTAATGTCTCAAACAGTCTACGCTTTGATCGTCCCCTGGAAGACCAGTATTAGTTTCCGATGCACATGTGGAGGCTTTCTTTAATCTGTCTTCTATCAGTGTGTTGTTGAATCACAGAAATTGCATCGGGATTGAATACAACAGTCACCATGCGGACTATCCTAAATGGGTGTAATGTCTCAAACAGTCTACGCTTTGATCGTCCCCTGGAAGACCAGTAGTAGTTTCCAATGCACATCTGGAGGCATTCTGTAATCTGTGGACCTTCAAAGTGCTGATGAAATACAGAAATTGCATCGGGATTGAATACAACAGTCACCATGCGCACTTTCCTCCATGGGAGTAATGTCTCAAACAGTCTACGCTTTGATCGCTCCCTGGAAGACTAGTAGTAGTTTCCGACGCACATCTGGAGGCATACTGTAATCTGTGGACTATCAGAGTGTTGGTGAAACACAGAAATTGCATCGGGATTGAATACAATAGGCACCATGCCGACATTCCTAGATGGGGGTAATGTCTCAAACAGTCTACGCTTTGATCGTCCCCTGGAAGACCAGTAGTAGTTTCCGATGCACATCTGGAGGCATTCTGTAATCTGTGGACTATCAGAGTGTTGTTGAAACACTGAAATTGCATTGGGATTGAATACAACACTCACTATCCGTACATTCCTCCATGGGAGTAATGTCTCAAACAGTCTACGATTTGATCGTAACCTGGAAGACCAGTAGTAGTTTCGATTCAAATCTGGAGGCATTCTGTAATCTGTGGACCTTCAAAGTGTTGATGAAACACAGAAATTGCATCGGGATTGAATACAACAGTCACCATGCGCACTTTCCTCCATGTGAGAAATGCTTCAAACAGTCTGCCTTTTGATGGTTCCCTGGAAGTAAGTAGTACTTTCTGATGCACATCTGGAGGCTTTCTGTAATCTGTGGACTATCAGAGTGTTGATGAATCACAGAAATTGCGTCGGGATTGAATACAATAGTCACCATGCGCAGTTTCCTCCACGGGAGTAGTGTCTCAAACAGTCTACGCTTTGATCGTTCAATTGAATACCAGTAGTAGTTTTTGATGCACATCTGGTGGCATTCTGTAATCTGTGGACTATCAGAGTGTTGATGAAACACAGAAATTGCATCGGGATTGAATACAACTGTCACCATGCGCACTTTCCTACATAGGAGTAATGTCCCAAACAGTCTTCGCATTGATCGTTCCCTGGAAGACCAGTAGTATTTTATGATGCACATCTGGAGGCATTCTGTAATCTGTCTTCTATCAGTGTGTTGTTGAAACACAGACATTGCATCGGGATTGAATACAACAGTCACCATGCGGACTTTCCTTCATGGGAGTAATGTCTCAAACAGTCTACTCTTTGATCGTCCCCTGGAAGACCAGTATTAGTTTCCGATGCACATCTGGAGGCTTTCTGTAATCTGTCTTCTATCAGTGTGTTGTTGAAACACAGAAATTGCATCGGGATTGAATACAACAGTCACCATGCGGACTTTCCTCCATGGGAGTAATGTCTCAAACAGTCTACGCTTTGATCGTTACCTGGAAGACCAGTAGTAGTTTTCGATGCACATCTGGAGGCATTCTGTAATCTGTGGACTATCAGAGTGTTGTTGAAACACAGAAATAGCATTGGGATTGAATACAACAGTCACCATCCGCACATTCCTCCATGGGAGTAATGTCTCAAACAGTCTACGCTTTGATCGTACCCTGGAAGACTAGTAGTAGTTTCATTCACATCTGGAGGCATTCTGTAATCTGTGGACCTTCAAAGTGTTGATGAAATACAGAAATTGCATCGGGATTGAATACAACAGTCACCATGCGCACTTTCCTCCATGGGACGAAGTCTCAAACAGTCTACGCTTTGATCGTTCCCTGGAAGACCAGTAGTAGTTTCCGATGCATATCTGGAGGCATTCTGTAATCTGTGGACTATCTGAGTGTTGTTGAAAGAAAGATATTGCATCGGGATTGAATACAGCAGTCGCCATGCGGACTTTCCGCCATGGGAGTAACGTCTCAAACAGTCTACGCTTTGATCGTTCCCTGGAAGACCAGTAGTAGTTCCGATGCACATCTGGTGGCATTCTGTAATCTGTTGAATATCAGAGTGTTGATGAAACACAGAAATTGCGTCGGGATTGAATACAACAGTCACCATGCGCAGTTTCCTCCACGGGAATAGTGTCTCAAGCAGTCTACGCTTTGATCGTTCCCTGGAAGTCCAGAAGTAGTTCCGATGCACACCTGGAGGCTTTCTGTAAACTGTGGACTATCAGAGTGTTGATGAACACAGAAATTGCATCGGAATCTAAGGCAACAGTTACTATGCGCACTTTCCTCCATGGGAGTAATGTCTCAAACAGTCTACGCTTTGATCGCTCCCTGGAAGACTAGTAGTAGTTTCCGACGCACATCTGGAGGCATACTGTAATCTGTGGACTATCAGAGTGTTTGTGAAACACAGAAATTGCATCGGGATTGAATACAATAGGCACCATGCCGACTTTCCTAGATGGGGGTAATGTCTCAAACAGTCTACGCTATGATCGTTCCCTAAAGACCAGTAGTAGCCTCCGATGCACATGTGAAGGCAATCTGTAATCTGTGGACCTTCAAAGTTTTGATGAAACACAGAAATTGCATCGGGATTGAATACAACAGGCACCATGCGTACATTTCTCAATTGTAGTAATGTCTGAAACTGTCATCGCTTTGATCGTTCCCTCAAGACCAGTAGTAGTTTCCGATGCACATCTGAAGGCATTCTGTAATCTGTCTTCTATCAGTGTGTTGTTGAAACACAGACATTGCATAGGGATTGAATACAACAGTCACCATGCGGACTTTCCTCCATGGGAGTAATGTCTCAAACAGTCTACTCTTTGATCGTCCCCTGGAAGACCAGTATTAGTTTCCGATGCACATCTGGAGGCTTTGTGTAATCTGTCTTCTATCAGTGTGTTGTTGAAACACAGAAATTGCATCGGGATTGAATACAACAGTCACAATGCGGACTTTCCTCCATGGGAGTAATGTCTCAAACAGTCTACACTTTGAGCGTCCCCTGGAAGACCAGTAGTAGTTTCCGATGCACATCTGGAGGCATTCTGTAATCTGTGGACTATCAGAGTGTTGTTGAAACACTGAAATTGCATTGGGATTGAATACAACACTCACTATCCGCACATTCCTCCATGGGAGTAATGTCTCAAACAGTCTACGCTTTGATCGTAACCTGGAAGACCAGTAGTAGTTTCGATTCAAATCTGGATGCATTCTGTAGTCTGTGGACCTTCAAAGTGTTGATGAAACACAGAAATTGCATCGGGATTGAATACAACAGTCACCATGCGCACTTTCCTCCATGTGAGAAATGCTTCAAACAGTCCACCTTTTGATGGTTCCCTGGAAGTAAGTAGTACTTTCTGATGCACATCTGGAGGCTTTCTGTAATCTGTGGACTATCAGAGTGTTGATGAATCACAGAAATTGCGTCGGGATTGAATACAATAGTCACCATGCGCAGTTTCCTCAACGGGAGTAGTGTCTCAAACAGTCTACGCTTTGATCGTTCAATTGAATACCAGTAGTAGTTTTTGATGCACATCTGGTGGCATTCTGTAATCTGTGGACTATCAGAGTGTTGATGAAACACAGAAATTGCATCGGGATTGAATACAACAGTCACCATGCACACTTTCCTACATAGGAGTAATGTCCCAAACAGTCTTCGCATTGATCGTTCCCTGGAAGACCAGTAGTAGTTTCCGATGCACATCTGGAGGCATTCTGTAATCTGTGGACTATCAGAGTGTTGTTGAAACACAGAAATTGTATCGGGATTTAATACAACAGTCACCATGAGCACTTTCCTCCATGGGAGTAATGTCTCAAACAGTCTACGCTTTGATCGTTCCCTGGAAGACCAGTAGTAGTTTCCGATGCACATCTGGAGGCATTCTGTAATCTGTTTACTATCTGAGTGTTGTTGAAAGACAGAAATTGCATCGGGATTGAATACAGCAGTCGCCATGCGGACTTTCCTCCATGGGAGTAACGTCTCAAACAGTCTACGCTTTGATCGTTCCCTGGAAGACCAGTAGTTCTTTCCGATGCACATCTGGAGGCATTCTGTAATCTGGGGACTATCAGAGTGTTGTTGATACACAGAAATTGCATCGGGATTAAATACTACAGTCACCATTCGCACTTTCCTCCATGGGAGTAATGTCTCAAACAGTCAACGCTTTGATTGTTCCCTGGAAGTCCAGTAGTAGTTTCGATTCACATCTGGAGGCATTCTGTAATCTGTGGACCTTCAAAGTGTTGATGAAACACAGAAATTGCATCGGGATTGAATACAATTGTCACCATGCGCACTTTCCTCCATGGGAGTAATGTCTCAAACAGTCTACGCTTTGATGATTCTCTGGAATTAAAGTAGTGTTTTCCGATGCACATCTGGAGGCATTCTGTAATCTGTTTACTATCTGAGTGTTGTTGAAAGACAGAAATTGCATCGGGATTGAATACAGCAGTCGCCATGCGGACTTTCCTCCATGGGAGTAACGTCTCAAACAGTCTACGCTTTGATCGTTCCCTGGAAGACCAGTAGTTCTTTCCGATGCACATCTGGAGGCATTCTGTAATCTGGGGACTATCAGAGTGTTGTTGATACACAGAAATTGCATCGGGATTAAATACAACAGTCACCATTCGCACTTTCCTCCATGGGAGTAATGTCTCAAACAGTCAACGCTTTGATTGTTCCCTGGAAGTCCAGTAGTAGTTTCGATTCACATCTGGAGGCATTCTGTAATCTGTGGACCTTCAAAGTGTTGATGAAACACAGAAATTGCATCGGGATTGAATACAATTGTCACCATGCGCACTTTCCTCCATGGGAGTAATGTCCCAAACAGTCTTCGCATTGATCGTTCCCTGGAAGACCAGTAGTGGTTTCCGATGCACATCTGGTGGCATTCTGTAATCTGTGGATTATCAGAGTGTTGATGAAACACAGAAATTGCGTCCGGATTGAATACAACAGTCACCATGCGCAGTTTCCTCCACGGGAGTAACGTGTCAAACAGTCTACGCTGTTATCGTTCCCTGGCAGACCGGTAGTAGTTTCGATTCACATCTGGAGGCATTCTGTAATCTGTGGACCTTCAAAGTGTTGATGAAACACAGAAATTGCATCGGGATCGAATACAACAGTCACCATGCGCACTTTCCTCCATGTGAGAAATGTCTCAAACAGTCTACGTTTGTATGGTTCCCTGGAAGGAAAGTAGTACTTTCTGATGCACATCTGGAGGCAATCTGTAATCTGTGGACTAACAGAGTGTTGTTGAAACACAGAAATTGCATCGCTATTTAATGCAACAGTCACCAAGTGCACTTTCCTCCATGGGAGTAAAGTCTCAAACAGTCTACGTTTTGGTCGTTTTCTGGAAGGCCAGTAGTAGTTTCCGATGCACATCTGGAGGCATACTGTAATCTGTTTACTATCAGAGGGTTGTTGAAAGACAGAAATTGCATCGGGATTGAATACAGCAGTCGCCATGCGGACTTTCCTCCATGGGAGTAACGTCTCAAACAGTCTACGCTTTGATCGTTCCCTGGAAGACCAGTAGTTCTTTCTGATGCACATCTGGTGGCATTCTGTAATCTGTATACTAACAGAGTGTTTTTGTTACACAGAAATTGCATCGGGATTGAATACAACAGTCACCATCCGCACTTCCCTCCATGGGAGTAATGTCTCAAACGGTCTACGCTGTGATCGTTCCCTGGCAGACCAGTAGTAGTTTCGATTCACATCTGGAGGCATACTGTAATCTGTGGACCTTCAAAGTGTTGATGAAACACAGAAATTGCATCGGGATTGAATACAACAGTCACCATGCGCACTTTCCTCCATGTGAGAAATGTCTCATACAGTCTACGTTTTGATGGTTCCCTGGAAGGTAAGTAGTACTTTCTGATGCACATCTGGAGGCATTCTGTAATCTGTGGACTAACAGAGTGTTGTTGAAACACAGAAATTGCATCGCGATTTAATGCGACAGTCACCAAGTGCACTTTCCTCCATGGGAGTAAAGTCTCAAACAGTCTACGCTTTGATCGTTTTCTGAAAGCCAGTAGTAGCTTCCGATGCACATCTGGAGGCATACTGTTATCTGTTTACTATCAGAGTTTTGTTGAAAGACAGAAAATGCATCGCGATTTAATGCAACAGTCACCAAGTGCACTTTCCTCCATGGGAGTAATGTCTCAAACAGTCTACGCTTTGATGGTCCACTGGAAGACCAGTAGTAGTTTCCGATGCACATCTGGAGGCATTCTGTAATCTGTGGACTATCAGAGTGTTGTTGAAACACAGTAATTGCATCGGGATTGAATACAACAGTCACCATCCGCACATTCCTCCATGGGAGTATTCTCTCAAACAGTCTACGCTTTGATCGTACCCTGGAAGACCAGTAGTAGTTGCGATTCACATCTGGATTCATTCTGTAATCTGTGGACCTTCAAAGTGTTGATGAAACACAGAAATTGCGTCGGGATTGAATACAATAGTCACCATGCGCAGTTTCCCCCACGGGAGTAGTGTCTCAAACAGTCTACGCTTTGATCGTTCCCTTAAATACCAGTAGTAGTATTTGATGCACATCTGGAGGCATTCCGTAATCTGACTTCTATCAGTGCGTTGTTGAAACACAGAAATTGCATCGGGATTGAATACAACAGTCACCATGCGGACTTTCCTCCATGGGAGTAATGTCTCAAACAGTCTACGCTTTGATCGTCCCCTGGAAGACCAGTATTAGTTTCCGATGCACATGTGGAGGCTTTCTTTAATCTGTCTTCTATCAGTGTGTTGTTGAATCACAGAAATTGCATCGGGATTGAATACAACAGTCACCATGCGGACTATCCTCCATGGGTGTAATGTCTCAAACAGTCTACGCTTTGATCGTCCCCTGGAAGACCAGTAGTCGCTTCCGATGCACATCTGGAGGCATTCTGTAATCTGTGGACCTTCAAAGTGCTGATGAAATACAGAAATTGCAACGGGATTGAATACAACAGTCACCATGCGGACTTTTCCTCCATGGGATGATGCCTCAAACAGTCTACGCTTTGATCGTTCCCTGGAAGACCAGTAGTAGTTTCCGATGCACATCTGGGGGCATTCTGTAACGTGTGGATTATCAGAGTGTTAATGAAACACAGAAGTTGCATCGGGACTGAATACAACAGTCACCATGACCACTTTCCTCCTTGGGAGTAATGTCTCAAACAGTCTACGCTTTGATCGTTCCCTGGAAGACCAGTAGTAGTTTCCGATGCTCATCTGGAGGCATTCTGTAATCTGTCTTCTATCAGTGTGTTGTTGAAACACAGAAATTGCATCGGGATTGAATACTACAGTCACCATGCGGACTTTCCTCCATGGGAGTAATGTCTCAAACAGTCTACGCTTTGATCGTCCCCTGGAAGACCAGTATTAGTTTCCGATGCACATCTGGAGGCTTTCTGTAATCTGTCTTCTATCAGTGTGTTGTTGAAACACAGAAATTGCATCGGGATTGAATACAACTGTCACCATGCGGACTTTCCTCCATGAGAGTAATGTCTCAAACAGTCTACGCTTTGATCGTCCCCTGGAAGACCAGTAGTAGTTTCCGATGCATATCTGGAGGCATTCTGTTATCTGTGGACTATCAGAATGTTGTTGAAACACAGAAATTGCATTGGGATTGAATACAACAGTCACCATCCGCACATTCCTCCATGGGAGTAATGTCTCAAACAGACTACGGTTTGATCGTACCCTGGAAGACCAGTAGTAGTTTCGATTAACATCTGGAGGCATTCTGTAATCTGTGGACTAACAGAGTGTTGTTGAAACACAGAAATTGCATCGCGATTTAATGCAACAGTCACCAATTGCACTTTCCTCCATGGGAGTAAAGTCTCAAACAGTCTACGTTTTGGTCGTTTTCTGGAAGGCCAGTAGTAGTTTCCGATGCACATCTGGAGGCATACTGTAATCTGTTTACTATCAGAGGGTTGTTGAAAGACAGAAATTGCATCGGGGTTGAATACAGCAGTCGCCATGTTGTCTTTCCTCCATGGGAGTAACGTCTCAAACAGTCTACGCTTTGATCGTTCCCTGGAAGACCAGTAGTTCTTTCCGATGCACATCTGGAGGCATTCTGTAATCTGTGGACTAACAGAGTGTTGTCGTTACACAGAAATTGTATCGGGATTGAATACAACAGTCACCATCCGCATTTTCCACCATGGGAGTAATGTCTGAAACAGTCTACGCTGTGATCGTTCCCTGGCAGACCAGTAGTAGTTTCGATTCACATCTGGAGGCATTCTGTAATCTGTGGACTTTCAAAGTGTTGATGAAACACAGAAATTGCATCGGGATTGAATACAACAGTCACCATTTGCACTTTCCTCCATGTGAGTAATGTCTCAAACAGTCTACGTTTTGATGGTTCCCTGGAAGGTAAGTAGTACTTTCTGATGCACAGCTGGAGGCATTCTGTAATCTGTGGACTAACAGAGTGTTGTTGTAACACAGAAATTGCATCGCGATTTAATGCAACAGTCACCAAGTGCACTTTCCTCCATGGGAGTAAAGTCTCAAACAGTCTACGCTTTGATCGTTTTCTGGAAGCCAGTAGTAGCTTCCGATGCACATCTGGAGGCATACTGTAATCTGTTTACTATCAGAGTTTTGTTGAAAAACAGAAATTGCATCGGGATTGAATACAACAGTCGCCATGTGAACTTTCCTACATGGGACTAACGTCTCAAACAGTCTACGATTTGATCGTTCACTGGAAGACCAGTAGTAGTTTCCGATGCACATCTGGAGGCATTCTGTATCTGCGGACTATCAGAGTGTTGTTGAAACACAGAAATTGCATCGGGATTGAATACAACAGTCACCATCCGCACATTCCTCCATGGGAGTATTCTCTCAAACAGTCTACGCTTTGATCGTACCCTGGGAGACCAGTAGTAGTTTCCGATGCACATCTGGAGGCATTCTGTAATCTGTGGACCTTCAAAGTGTTGATGAAACACAGAAATTGCATCGGGATTGAATACAATAGTCACCATGCGCAGTTTCCTCCACGGGAGTAGTGTCTCAAACAGTCTACGCTTTGATCGTTCCCTTGAATACCAGTAGTAGTTTTTGATGCACATCTGGTGGCATTCTGTAATCTGTGGACTATTAGAGTGTTGATGAAATACAGAAATTGCATCGGGAAAAAATACAACAGTCACCATGCGCACTTTCCTCCATGGGTGTTATGTCTCAAACAGTCTACGCTTTGATCATTCCCTATAAGACCTGTAGTAGTTTCCGATGAACATCTGGGGGCATTCTGTAAAGTGTGGACTATCAGAGTGTTGATGAAACACAGAAATTGCATCGGTATTGTATACAACAGTCACCATGCGCACTTCCCTCCATGGGAGTAATGTCTCAAACTGTCATCGATTTGATCGTTCCCTGAAGACCAGTAGTAGTTTCCAATGCACATCTGGAGGCATTCTGTAATCTGTGGACTATCAGAGTATTGATGAAACACAGAAATTGCATCGGGATTGAATACAACAGTCACCATGCGCACTTTCCTCCATGGGAGTAATGTCTAAAACAGACTACGCTTTGATCGTTCACTGGAAGACCAGTAATAGTTTCCGATGCACATCTGGGGGCATTCTGTACTCTGTGGACCATCAGAGTGTTGATGAAACACAGATATTACATCAAGATTGAATACAACAGTCACCATACGCCCTTTCCTACATAGGAGTAATGTCCCAAACAGTCTAGGCATTGATCGTTCCCTGGAAGACCAGTAGTAGTTTCCGATGCACATCTGGAAGCATTCTGTAATCTGTGGACTATCAGAGTTTTGATGAAACACAGAAATTGCATCGGGATTGAATACAACAGTAACCATGCGCACTTTGCTACATGGGAGTAATGTCTCAAACAGTATACGTTTGATCGCTCCCTGGAAGCCAGTAGTAGTTTCCGATGCACATCTGGAGGCATTCTGTAATATGTTTACTATCAGAGTGTTGTTGAAACACAGAAATTGCATCGGGATTGAATACAACTCTCACCATGCGGACTTTCCTCCAGGGGAGTAATGTCTCAAACAGTCTACGCTTTGATCGTCCCCTGGAAGACCAGTAGTAGTTTCCGATGCACATCTGGAGGCATTCTGTAATCTGTGGACTATCAGAGTGCTGTTGTTACACAGAAATTATATCGGGATTGAATACAACAGTAACCATGCGCACTTTCCTCCATGGGATGATGTCTCAATCAGTCTACGCTTTGATCGTTCCCTGGAAGACCAGTAGTAGTTTTCGATGCACATCTGGAGGCCTTCTGTAATCTGTGGACCTTCAAAGTGTTGATGAAACACAGAAATTGCATCGGGATTTAATACAAGAGTCACCATGCGCACTTTCCTCCATGGGAGTAAGGCCTCAAACAGTCTACGCTTTGATCGTTTTCTGGAAGACCAGTAGTAGTTTCCGATGCAAATCTGGAGGCATACTGTAATCTGTTTACTATCAGAGTGCTGTTGAAAGACAGAAATTGCATCGGGATTGAATACAACAGTTGCCATGCGGACTTTCCTCCATGGGAGTAACGTCTCAAACAGTCTACGCTTAGATCGTTCCCTGGAAGACCAGTAGTTCTTTCCGACGATAATCTGGAGGCATTCTGTAATCAGTGGACTATTAGAGTGTTGTTGTTACACAGAAATTGTATCGGGATGGAATACAACAGTCACCATCCGCACTTTCCTCCATGGGAGTAATGTCTCAAACAGTCTACGCTGTGATCGTTCCCTGGCAGACCAGTAGTAGTTTCGATTCACATCTGGAGGCATTCTGTAATCTGTGGACCTTCAAAGTGTTGATGAAACACAGAAATTGCATCGGGATTGAATACAACAGTCACCATCCGCACATTCCTCCATGGGAGTATTCTCTCAAACAGTCTACGCTTTGATCGTACCCTGGAAGACCAGTAGTAGTTTCGATTCACATCTGGAGGCATTCTGTAATCTGTGGACCTTCAAAGTGTTGATGAAACACAGAAATTGCGTCGGGATTTAATACAATAGTCACCATGCGCAGTTTCCTCCGTGGGAGTAGTGTCTCAAACAGTCTACGATTTGATCGTTCCCTTGAATACCAGTAGTAGTTTTTGATGCACATCTGGAGGCATTCCGTAATCTGTCTTCTATCACTGTGCTGTTGAAACACAGAAATTGCATCGGGATTGAATACAACAGTCACCATGCGGACTTTCCTCCATGGGAGTAATGTCTCAAACAGTCTACGCTTTGATCGTCCCCTGGACGACCAGTATTAATTTCTGATGCACATCTGGAGGCTTTCTTTAATCTGTCTTCTATCAGTGTGTTGTTGAATCACAGAAATTGCATCGGGATTGAATACAACAGTCACCATGCGGACTATCCTCCATGGGTGTAATGTCTCAAACAGTCTACGCTTTGATCGTCCCCTGGAAGACCAGTAGTAGTTTCCGATGCACATCTGGAGGCATTCTGTAATCTGTGGCCCTTCAAAGTGCTGATGAAATACAGAAATTGCATCGGGATTGAATACAACAGTCACCATGCGCAACTTACTCCATGGGATGATGTCTCAAACAGTCTACGCTTTGATCGTTCCCTGGAAGACCAGTAGTAGTTTCCGATGCACATCTGGAGGCATTCTGTAATCTGACTTCTATCAGTGTGTTATTGAAACACAGAAATTGCATCGGGATTGAATGCAACTGTCACCATGCGGACTTTCCTCCATGAGAGTAATGTCTCAAACAGTCTACGCTTTGATCGTCCCCTGGAAGACCAGTAGTAGTTTCCGATGCATATCTGGAGGCATTCTGTAATCTGTGGACTATCAGAGTGTTGTTGAAACCTAGAAATTGCATTGGGATTGAATACAACAGTCACCATCCGCACATTCCTCCATGGGAGTAATGTCTCAAACAGTCTACGGTTTGATCGTACCCTGGAAGACCAGTAGTAGTTTCGATTAACATCTGGAGGCATTCTGTAATCTGTGGACTTTCAAAGTGCTGATGAAATACAGAAATTGCATCGGGATTGAATACAACAGTCACCATGCGCACTTTCCTCCATGTGAGAAATGTCTCAAACAGTCTACGTTTTGATGGTTCCCTGGAAGGAAAGTAGTACTTTCTGATGCACATCTGGTGGCAATCTGTAATCTGTGGACTAACAGAGTGTTGTGAAACACAGAAATTGCATCGCGATTTAATGCAACAGTCACCAAGTGCACTTTCCTCCATGGGAGTAACGTCTCAAACAGTCTACGCTTTGATCGTTTTCTGGAAGCCAGTAGTAGCTTCCGATGCACATCTGGAGGCATACTGTAATCTGTTTACTATCAGAGTGTTGTTGAAAGACAGAAATTGCATCGGGATTGAATACAACAGTCGCCATGTGAACTTTCCTACATGGGACTAACGTCTCAAACAGTCTACGATTTGATCGAACCCTGGAAGACCAGTAGTAGTTTCGATTCACATCTGGAGGCATTCTGTAATCTGTGGAACTTCAAAGTGTTGATGAAACACAGAAATTTCATCGGGATTGAATACAATAGTCACTATGCGCAGTTTCCTCCACGGGAGTAGTGTCTCAAAGAGTCTACGCTTTGATCGTTCCCTTGAATACCAGTAGTAGTTTTTGATGCACATCTGGTGGCATTCTGTAATCTGTGGACTATCAGAGTGTTGATGAAACACAGAAATTGCATCGGGAAAAAATACAACAGTCACCATGCGGACTTTCCTCCATGGGTGTAATGTCTCAAACAGTATACGCTTTGATCATTCCCTATAAGACCTGTAGTAGTTTCCGATGAACATCTGGGGGCATTCTGTAATGAGTGGACTATCAGAGTGTTGATGAAACACAGAAATTGCATCGGTATTGTATACAACAGTCACCATGCGCACTTCCCTCCATGGGAGTAATGTCTCAAACTGTCATCGATTTGATCGTTCCCTGAAGACCAGTAGTAGTTTCCAATGCACATCTGGAGGCATTCTGTAATCTGTGGACTATCAGAGTATTGATGAAACACAGAAATTGCATCGGGATAGAATACAACAGTCACCATGCGCACTTTCCTCCATTTGAGTAATGTCTCAAACAGACCACGCTTTGATCGTTCACTGGAAGACCAGTAGTAGTTTCCGATGCACATCTGGGGGCATTCTGTAATCTGTGGACCATCAGAGTGTTGATGAAACACAGAAATTACATCAAGATTGGATACAACAGTCACCATGCGCCCTTTCCTACATAGGAGTAATGTCCCAAACAGTCTACGCATTGATCGTTCCCTGGAAGACCAGTAGTAGTTTCCGATGCACATCTGGAAGCATTCTGTAATCTGTGGACTATCAGAGTTTTGATGAAACACAGAAATTGCATCGGGATTGAATACAACAGTCACCATGCGCACTTTCCTACATGGGAGTAATGTCTCAAACAGTATACGTTTGATCGCCCCCTGGAAGACCAGTAGTAGTTTCCGATGCACATCTGGAGGCATTCTGTAATCTGTTTACTATCAGAGTGTTGTTGAAACACAGAAATTGCATCGGGATTGAATACAACTGTCACCATGCGGACTTTCCTCCATGGGAGTAATGTCTCAAACAGTCTACGCTTTGATCGTCCCCCGGAAGACCAGTAGTAGTTTCCGATGCACATCTGGAGGCATTCTGTAATCTGTGGACTATCAGAGTGTTGTTGAAACACAGAAATTGCATTGGGATTGAATACAACAGTCACCATCCGCACATTCCTCCATGGGAGTAATGTCTCAAACAGTCTACGCTTTGATCGTACCCTGGAAGACCAGTAGTAGTTTCGATTCACATCTGGAGGCATTCTGTAATCTGTGGACCTTCAAAGTGTTGATGAAATACAAAAATTGCATCGGGATTGAATACAACAGTCACCATGCGCATTTTCCTCCATGGGATGATGTCTCAAACAGTCTACGCTTTGATCGTTCCCTGGAAGACCAGTAGTAGTTTCCGATGCACATCTGGAGGCTTTCTGTAATCTGTGGACTATCAGAGTGTTGTTGAAACACAGAAATTACATCGGGATTGAATACAACAGTCACCATGCGCACTTTCCTCCATTTGAGTAACGTCTCAAACAGTCTACGATTTGATCGTTCCGTGGAAGACCAGTAGAAGATTCCGATGCACATCTGGAGGCCTTCTGTAATCTGTGGACCTTCAAAGTGTTGATGAAACACAGAAATTGAATCGGGATTTAATACAAGAGTCACCATGCGCACTTTCCTCCATGGGAGTAATGCCTCAAACAGTCTACGCTTTGATCGTTTTCTGGAAGACCAGTAATAGTTTCCGATGCACATCTGGAGGCATACTGTAATCTGTTTACTATCAGAGTGTTGTTGTAAGACAGAAATTGCATCGGGATTGAATACAGCAGTCGCCATGCGGACTTTCCTCCATGGGAGTAACGTCTCAAACAGTCTACGCTTTGATCGTTCCCTGGAAGACCAGTAGTACTTTCCGATGCACATCTGGAGGCATTCTGTAATCTGTGGACTATTAAGTGTTGTTGTTACACAGAAATGTTATCGGGACAGAATACAACAGTCACCATCCGCACTTTCCTCCATGGGATTAATGTCTCAAACAGTCTACGCTGTGATCGTTCCCTGGCAGACCAGTAGTAGTTTCGATTCACATCTGGAGGCATTCTGTAATCTGTGGACCTTCAAAGTGTTGATGAAACACAGTAATTGCATCGAGATTGAATACAACAGTCACCATGCGCACTTTCTTCCATGTGAGAAATGTCTCAAACAGTCTCCCTTTTGATGGTTCCCTGGAAGGAAAGTAGTACTATCTGATGCACATTTGGAGGCATTCTGTAATCTGTGGACTATCAGAGTGTTGTTGAAACGCAGAAATTTCATCGCGATTTAATGCAAAGGTCACCAAGTGCACTTTCCTCCATGGGACTAATGTCTCAAATAGTCTACGCTTTGCTCGTCCCCTGGAAGACCAGTAGTAGTTTCCGATGCACATCTGGAGGCATTCTGTAATCTGTGGACTATCAGAGTTTTGTTGAAACACAGAAATTGCTTCTGGATTGAATACAACAGTCACCATCCGCACATTCCTCCATAGGAGTATTCTCTCAAAGAGTCTACGCTTTGATCGTACCCTGGAAGACCAGTAGTAGTTTCGATTCACATCTGGAGGCATTCTGTAATCTGTGGACCTTCAAAGTGTTGATGAAACACAGAAATTGCGTCGGGATTGAATTCAATAGTCACCATGCGCAGTTTCCTCCACGGGAGTAGTGTCTCAAACAGTCTACGCTTTGATCGTTCCCTTGAATACCAGTAGTAGTTTTTGATGCACATCTGGAGGCATTCTGTAATCTGTCTTCTATCAGTGTGTTGTTGAAACACAGAAATTGCATCGGGATTGAATACAACAGTCACCATGCGGACTTTCCTCCATGGGAGTAATGTCTCAAACTGTCTACGCTTTGATCGTCCGCTGGAAGACCAGTATTAGTTTCCAATGCACATCTGGAGGCTTTCTGTAATCTGTCTTCTATCAGTGTGTTGTTGAATCACAGAAATTGCATCGGGATTGAATACAACAGTCACCATGCGGACTTTCCTCCATGGGAGTAATGTCTCAAACAGTCTACGCTTTGATCGTCCCCTGGAAGACCAATAGTAGTTTCCGATGCACATCTGGAGGCATTCTGTAATCTGTGGACCTTCAAAGTGCTGATGAAATACAGAAATTGCATCGGGATTGAATACAACAGTCACCATGCGCACTTTACTCCATGGGATGATGTCTCAAACAGTCTACGCTTTGATCATTCATTGGAAGACCAGTAGTAGTTTCGGATGCACATCTGGGGGCATTCTGTAATGTGTGGATTATCAGAGTGTTAATGAAACACAGAAGTTGCATCGGGACTGAATACAACAGTCACCATGACCACTTTCCTCCATGGGAGTAATGTCTCAAACAGTCTACGCTTTGATCGTTCCCTGGAAGACCAGTAGTAGTTTCCGATGCACATCTGGAGGCATTCTGTAATCTGTCTTCTATCAGTGTGTTGTTGAAACACATAAATTGCATCGGGATTGAATACAACAGTCACCATGCGGACTTTCCTCCATGGGAGTAATGTCTCAAACAGTCTACGCTTTGATCATCCCCTGGAAGACCAGTATTAGTTTCCGATGCACGTCTGGAGGCTTTCTGTAATCTGTCTTCTATCAGTGTGTTGTTGAAACACAGAAATTGCATCGGGATTGAATACAACTGTCACCATGCGGACTTTCCTCCATGGGAGTAATGTCTCAAACAGTCTACGCTTTGATCGTCCCCTGGAAGACCAGTAGTAGTTTCCGATGCACATCTGGAGGCATTCTGTAATCTGTGGACTATCAGAGTGTTGTTGAAACACAGAAATTGCATTGGGATTGAATACAACAGTCACCATTCGCACATTCCCCCATGGGAGTAATGTCTCAAACAGTCTACGCTTTGATCGTACCCTGGAAGACCAGTAGTAGTTTCGATTAACATCTGGAGGCATTCTGTAATCTGTGGACTTTCAAAGTGTTGATGAAATACAGAAATTGCATCGGGATTGAATACAACAGTCACCATGCGCACTTTCCTCCATGTGAGAAATGTCTCAAACAGTCTACGTTTTGATGGTTCCCTGGAAGGAAAGTAGTACTTTCTGATGCACATCTGGAGGCATTCTGTAATCTGTGGACTAACAGAGTGTTGTTGAAACACAGAAATTGCATCGCGATTTAATGCAACAGTCACCAAATGCACTTTCCTCCATGGGAGTAAAGTCTCAAACAGTCTACGCTTTGATCGTTTTTTGGAAGGCCAGTAGTAGTTTCCGATGCACATCTGGAGGCATACTGTAATCTGTTTACTATCAGAGGGTTGTTGAAAGACAGAAATTGCATCGGGATTGAATACAGCAGTCGCCATGCGGACTTTCCTCCATGGGAGTAACGTCTCAAACAGTCTACGCTTTGATCGTTCAGTGGAAGACCAGTAGTTCTTTCCAATGCACATCTGGAGGCATTCTGTAATCTGTGGACTAACAGAGTGTTGTTGAAACACAGAAATTGCATCGCGATTTAATGCAACAGTCACCAAGTGCTCTTTCCTCCATGGGAGTAAAGTCTCAAACAGTCTACGCTTTGATCGTTTTCTGGAAGCCAGTAGTAGTTTCCGATGCACATCTGGAGGCATACTGTAATCTGTTTACTATCAGAGTGTTGTTGAAAGACAGAAATTGCATCGGGATTGAATACAACAGTCACCATCCGCACATTCCTCCATGGGAGTATTCTCTCAAACAGTCTACGCTTTGATCGTACCCTTGAAGACCGGTAGTAGTTTCGATTCACATCTGGAGGCTTTCTGTAATCTGTGGACCTTCAAAGTGTTGATGAAACACAGAAATTGCGTCTCAATTGAATACAATAGTCACCATGCGCAGTTTCCTCCACGGGAGTAGTGTCTCAAACAGTCTACGCTTTGTTCGTTCCCTTGAATACCAGTAGTAGTTTTTGATGCACATCTGGTGGCATTCTGTAATCTGTGGACTATTAGAGTGTTGATGAAACACGGAAATTGCATCGGGAAAAAATACAACAGTCACCATGCGCACTTTCCTCCATGGGTGTAATGACTCAAACAGTCTACGCTTTGATCATTCCCTATAAGACCTGTAGTAGTTTCCGATGCACATCTGGGGGCATTCTGTAATTTGTGGACTATCAGAGTGTTGATGAAACACAGAAATTGCATCGGTATTGTATATAACAGTCACCATGCGCACTTCCCTCCATGGGAGTAATGTCTCAAACTGTCATCGATTTGATCGTTCCCTGAAGACCAGTAGTAGTTTCCAATGCTCATCTGGAGGCATTCTGTAATCTGTGGACTATCAGAGTGTTGATGAAACACAGAAATTGCATCGGGATTGAATACAACAGTCACCATGCGCACTTTCCTCCACGGGAGTAATGTCTCAAACAGTCTACGCTTTGATTGTTCCCTGGAAGACCAGTAGTAGTTTCCGATGCACATCTGGTGGCATTCTGTAATCTGTCGACTATCAGAGTGTTGATGAAACACAGAAATTACACCGGGATGAATATAACAATCACCATGCGCACTTTCCCCCATGGGTGTGATGTCTCAAACAGACTACGCTTTGATCGTTCCCTAGAAGACCAGTGGTAGTTTCCGATGCACATCTGGGTGCATTCTGTAGTGTGTGGACTATCAGAGTGTAGATGAAACACAAAAATTGCATCGGTATTGAATACACCAGTCACCATCCGCACCCCCCTCTATGGGAGTAATGTCTCAAACTGTCTACGCTTTGATCGTTCCCTGGAGACCAGTAGTAGTTTCCGATGCACATCTGGAGGCATTCTGTACACTGTGGACTATCAGAGTGGTGATGAAACACAGAAATTGCATCGGGATAGAATACAATAGGCACCATGCGGACTTTCCTGCATGGCACTAATGTCTCAAACAGTCAACGCTTTGATCGTTCCCTGGAAGACCAGTAGTAGCTTCCGAGGCACATCTGGAGGCATTCTGTAATCTGTGGACCTTCAAAGTGTTGATGAAACACAGAAATTGCATCGGGATTGAATACAACAGGCACCATGCTTACATTTCTCCATTGGAGTAATGTCTAAACTGTCATCGCTTACATCGTTCCCTGATGACCAGTAGTAGTTTCCGATGCACTTCTTTAGGCATTCTGTAATTGTGGACTATCAGAGTGTTGATGAAACACAGAAAGTGCATCGGGATTGAATACAAGACTCACCATGCGCATTTTCTTCCATGGGAGTAATGTCGCAAACAGTCTACGATTTGATCGGTCCCTGGAAGACCAGTAGTAGTTTCCGATGCACATCTGGAGGCATTCTGTAATCTGTTTACTATCAGAGTATTGTTGAAACACAGAAATTGCATCGGGATTGAATACAACTGTCACCATGCGGACTTTCCTCCATGGGAGTAATGTCTCAAATAGTCTACGCTTTGATCGTTCCCTGGAAGACCAGTAGTAGTTTCCGATGCACATCTGGAGGCATTCTGTAATCTGTGTACTGTCAGAGTGTTGTTGAAACACTGAAATTGCATCGGGATTGAATACAACACCTCCATGCGCACTTTCATCTATGGGAGTAATGTCTCAAACAGTCTACGCTTTGATCGTTCCCTGGAAGACCAGTAGTAGTTTCCGATGCACATCTTGAGGCATTTTGTAATCTGTGGACTATCAGAGTGTTGATGAAACACAGAAATTGCATCGGGATTGAATACAACAGACACAATGCGCACTTTCCTACATAGGAGTAATGTCTCAAACAGTCTACGCTTTGATCGTTACCTGGAAGACCAGTAGTAGTTTCCGATGCACATCTGGAAGCATTCTGTAATCTGTGGAGTATCAGAGTGTTGATGAAACACAGAAATTGCATCGGGATTGAATACAACAGTCACCATGCGCACTTTCCTCCATGGGAGAAATGTCTCAAACAGTTTACGTTTTGATCGCTCCCTATAAGACCAGTAGTAGTTTCCCATTCACATCTGGAGGCATTCTGTAATCTGTGGACTATCAGAGTGTTGATGAACACAGAAATTGCATCGGGATTGAATACAACAGTCGCAATGCGCACTTCCCTCTATTGGAGTAATGTTTCAAACAGTCTAACCTTGATCGCTCCCTGGAAGGCCAGTAGTAGTTTCCGATGCAAATCTGGAGGCCTTCTGTAATCTGTGTTCTATCAGAGTGTTGATGAAACACAGAAATTGCATCGGGATTGAATACAATAGGCACCATGCGGACTTTCCTCCATGGGATTAACGTCTCAAACAGTCTACGATTTGATCGTTCTCTGGAAGACCAGTAGTAGTTTCCGACGCACATCTGGAGGCATTCTGTAATCTGTGGACTACCAGAGTGTTGTTGATACACAGAAATTGCATCGGGATTGAATACAACAGTCACCATCCAAACTTTCCTCCATGGGAGTAATGTCTCAAACAGTCTACGCTTTGATCGTTCCCTGGAAGACCAGTAGTAGTTTCGATTCACATCTGGAGGCATTCTGTAATCTGTGGACCTTCAAAGGATTGATGAAACACAGAAATTGCATCGGGATTGAATACAACAGTCTCCATGCGCACTTTCCTCCATGGGAGTAATGTCTCAAACAGTCTACGCTTTGATCGTTCCCTGGAAGACCAGTAGTGTTTTCCGATGCACATCAGGTGGCATTATGTTATCTGCGGACCTTCAAAGTGTTGATGAAACACAGAAATTGCATCGGGATTGAATACAACAGGCACCATGCGTACATTTCTCCATTGGAGTAATGTCTAAACTGTCATCGCTTAGATCGTTCCCTGAAGACCAGTAGTAGTTTCCGATGCACATCTGCAGGCATTGTGTTATCTGTGGACTATCCGAGTGTTAATGAAACACAGAAATTGCGTCGGGATTGAATACAACAGTCACCATGCGTACTCCCCTCCATGGGAGTAAACTCTCAAACAGTCTACGCTTTGATCGTTTTCTGGAAGCCAGTAGTAGTTTCCGATGCACATCTGGAGGCATACTGTAATCTGTTTTCTATCAGAGTGTTGTTGAAAGACAGAAATTGCATCGGGATTGAATACAACAGTCGCCATGTGAACTTTCCTCCATGGGACTAACGTCTCAAACAGTCTACGATTTGATCGTTCACTGGAAGACCAGTAGTAGTTTCCGATGCACATCTGGACGCATTCTGTAATCTGCGGACTATCAGAGTGTTGTTGAAACACAGAAATTGCATCGGGATTGAATACAACAGTCACCATCCGCACATTCCTCCATGGGAGTATCTCTCAAACAGTCTACGCTTTGATCGTACCCTTGAAGACCGGTAGTAGTTTCGATTCACATCTGGAGGCTTTCTGTAATCTGTGGACCTTCAAAGTGTTGATGAAACACAGAAATTGCATCGGTATTGAATACACCAGTCACCATCCGCACTCCCCTCTATGGGAGTAATGTCTCAAACTGTCTACGCTTTGATCGTTCCCTGGAGACCAGTAGTAGTTTCCGATGCACATCTGGAGGCATTCTGTACTCTGTGGACTATCAGAGTGGTGATGAAACACAGAAATTGCATCGGGATAGAATACAATAGGCACCATGCGGACTTTCCTGCATGGCACTAATGTCTCAAACAGTCAACGCTTTGATCGTTCCCTGGAAGACCAGTAGTAGCTTCCGAGGCACATCTGGAGGCATTCTGTAATCTGTGGACCTTCAAAGTGTTGATGAAACACAGAAATTGCATCGGGATTGAATACAACAGGCACCATGCTTACATTTCTCCATTGGAGTAATGTCTAAACTGTCATCGCTTACATCGTTCCCTGATGACCAGTAGTAGTTTCCGATGCACTTCTTTAGGCATTCTGTAATTGTGGACTATCAGAGTGTTGATGAAACACAGAAAGTGCATCGGGATTGAATACAAGACTCACCATGCGCATTTTCCTCCATGGGAGTAATGTCGCAAACAGTCTACGATTTGATCGGTCCCTGGAAGACCAGTAGTAGTTTCCGATGCACATCTGGAGGCATTCTGTAATCTGTTTACTATCAGAGTGTTGTTGAAACACAGAAATTGCATCGGGATTGAATACAACTGTCACCATGCGGACTTTCCTCCATGGGAGTAATGTCTCAAATAGTCTACGCTTTGATCGTTCCCTGGAAGACCAGTAGTAGTTTCCGATGCACATCTGGAGGCATTCTGTAACCTGTGTACTGTCAGAGTGTTGTTGAAACACATAAATTGCATCGGGATTGAATACAACACCTCCATGCGCACTTTCATCTATGGGAGTAATGTCTCAAACAGTCTACGCTTTGATCGTTCCCTGGAAGACCAGTAGTGGTTTCCGATGCACATCTTGAGGCATTCTGTAATCTGTGGACTATCAGAGTGTTGATGAAATACAGAAATTGCATCGGGATTGAATACAACAGACACAATGCGCACTTTCCTACATACGAGTAATTTCTCAAACAGTCTACGCTTTGATCGTTACCTGGAAGACCAGTAGTAGTTTCCGATGCACATCTGGAAGCATTCTGTAATCTGTGGAGTATCAGAGTGTTGATGAAACACAGAAATTGCATCGGGATTGAGTACAACAGTCACCATGCGCACTTTCCTCCATGGGAGAAATGTCTCAAACAGTTTACGTTTTGATCGCTCCCTGTAAGACCAGTAGTAGTTTCCCATTCACATCTGGAGGCATTCTGTAATCTGTGGACTATCAGAGTGTTGATGAACACAGAAATTGCATCGTGATTGAATACAACAGTCGCAATGCGCACTTCCCTCTATTGGAGTAATGTTTCAAACAGTCTAACTTTGATCGCTCCCTGGAAGGCCAGTAGTAGTTTCCGATGCAAATCTGGAGGCATTCTGTAATCTGTGTTCTATCAGAGTGTTGATGAAACACAGAAATTGCATCGGGATTGAATACAGTAGGCACCATGCGGACTTTCCTCCATGGGATTAACGTCTGAAACAGTCTACGATTTGATCGTTCTCTGGAAGACCAGTAGTAGCTTCCGACGCACATCTGGAGGCATTCTGTAATCTGTGGACTACCAGAGTGTTGTTGATACACAGAAATTGCATCGGGATTGAATACAACAATCACCATCCAAACTTTCCTCCATGGGAGTAATGTCTCAAACAGTCTACGCTTTGATCGTTCCCTGGAAGACCAGTAGTAGTTTCGATTCACATCTGGAGGCATTCTGTAATTTGTGGACCTTCAAAGGATTGATGAAACACAGAAATTGCATCGGGATTGAATACAACAGTCACCATGCGCACTTTCCTCCATGGGAGTAATGTCTCAAACAGTCTACGCTTTGATCGTTCCCTGGAAGACCAGTAGTGTTTTCCGATGCACATCAGGTGGCATTATGTTATCTGCGGACCTTCAAAGTGTTGATGAAACACAGAAATTGCATCGGGATTGAATACAACAGGCACCATGCGTACATTTCTCCATTGGAGTAATGTCGAAACTGTCATCGCTTAGATCGTTCCCTGAAGACCAGTAGTAGTTTCCGATGCACATCTGCAGGCATTGTGTTATCTGTGGACTATCCGAGTGTTAATGAAACACAGAAATTGCGTCGGGATTGAATACAACAGTCACCATGCGTACTCCCCTCTATGGGAGTAATGTCTCAAACTGTCTACGCTTTGGTCGTTCCCTGGAGACCAGTAGTAGTTTCCGATGCACATCTGGAGGCATTCTGTAGTCTGTGGACTATCAGAGTGGTGATGAAACATAGAAATTGAATCGGGATAGAATACAATAGGCACCATGCGGACTTTCCTGCATGGCACTAATGTCTCATTCAGTCTACGCTTTGATCGTTCCCTGGAAGACCAGTAGTAGCTTCCGAGGCACATCTGGAGGCATTCTGTAATCTGTGGACCTTCAAAGTGTTGATGAAACACAGAAATTACATCGGGATGAATATAACAATCACCATGCGCACTTTCCTCCATGGGTGTGATGTCTCAAACAGTCTACGCTTTGATCGTTCCCTGAAGACCCGTAGTAGCTTCCAATGCACATCTGGAAGCATTCTGTAATCTGTGGACTATCAGAGTGTTGATGAAACACAGAAAGTGCATCGAGATTGAATACAAGACTCACCATGCGCATTTTCTTCCATGGGAGTAATGTCTCAAACAGTCTACGATTTGATCGTTCCCTGGAAGACCAGTAGTAGTTTCCGATGCATATCTTGAGGCATTCTGTAATCTGTGGACTATCAGAGTGTTGATGAAACACAGAAATTGCATCGGGATTGAATACAACAGTCACAATGCGCACTTTCCTACATAGGAATAATGTCTCAAAGAGTCAATGCTTTGATCGTTCCCTGTAAGACCAGTAGTAGTTTCCGATGCACATCTGGAAGCATTCTGTAATCTGTGGAGTATCAGATTGTTGATGAAACACAGAAATTGCATCGGGATTGAATACAACAGTCACCATGCGCACTTTCCTCCATGGGAGTAATGTCTCAAACTGTCTAACTTTGATCGTCCTCTGGAAGACCAGTAGTAGTTTCCGATGCACTTCTGTAGGCATTGTGTTATCTGTGGACTATCCGAGTGTTAATGAAACACAGAAATTGCGTCGGGATTGAATACAACCGTCCCCATGACCACTTTAGTCCATGGGAGTAATGTCTCAAACAGCCTACGCTTTGATCGTTCCCTGGAAGACCAGTAGTAGTTTCCTATGCACATCTGGAGGCATTCTGTAATCTGTTTACTATCAGAGTGTTGTTGAAACACAGATATTGCATCGGGATTGAATACAACAGTCGCCATGTGGACTTTCCTACATGGGACTAACGTCTCAAACAGTCTACGATTTGATCGTTCCCTGGAAGACCAGTAGTACTTTCGAATCACATCTGGAGGCATTCGGTAATCTGTTTACTATCAGAGTGTTGTTGAAACACAGAAATTGAATCGGGATTGAATACAACAGTCGCCATGTGAACTTTCCCCCATGGGACTAACGTCTCAAACAGTCTACGAATTGATCGTTCACTGGAAGACCAGTAGTAGTTTGAGATGCACATCTGGAGGCATTCTGTAATCTGTGGACTATCAGAGTGTTGTTGATACACAGAAATTGCATCGGGATTGAATACAACAGTCACCATCCGCACTTTCCTCTATGGGAGTAATGTCTCAAACAGTCTACGCTTTGATCGTTCCCTTTAAGACCAGTAGTAGTTTCGATTCACATCTGGTGGCATTCTGTAATCTGTGGACCTTCAAAGTGTTGATGAAGCACAGAAATTGCATGAGGATTGATTACAACAGTTACCACGCGCACTTTCCTCCATGGGAGTAATGTCTCAAATAGCCTACGCTTTGATGGTTCCCTGGATTGAAAGTAGTGTTTTCTGATGCACATCTGGAGGCATTCTGTAATCTGTGGACTATCAGAGTGTTGTTGAAACACAGAAATTGCATCGCGATTTAATGCAACAGTCACCAAGAGCACTTTCCTCCATGGGAGTAATGTCTCAAACAGTCTACGCTTTCATCGTTCCCTGGAAGACCAGTATTGGTTTCCGATGCACATGAGGTGGCTTTCTGTAATCTGTGGATTATCAGAGTGTTGTTGAAACACAGAAATTGCGTCGGGAATGAATACAACAGTCACCATGCGTAGTTTCCTCCACGGGAGTAGTGTCTCAAACAGTCTACGCTTTGATCGTTCCCTGGAATACCAGTAGTAGTTTTTGATGCACATCCGGTGTCATTCTGTAATCTGTGGACTATCAGAGTGTTGATGAAACACAGAAATTGCATCGTTAATGAATACAACAGTCACCATGCGCACTTTCCTCCATGGGTGTAATGTCTCAAACAGTCTACGCTGTGATCGTTCCCTATAACACCAGTACTAGTTTCCGATGCACATCTGGGGGCATTCTGCAATGTGTGGACTATCAGAGTGTTGATGAAACACAGAAATCGCATCGGTATTGAATACAACAGTCACCATGCGCACCTTCCTCCATGGGAGTAATGTCTCAAACTGTCATCGATTTGACCGTTCCCTGAAGACCAGTAGTAGTTTCCAATGCACATCTGGAAGCATTCTGTAATCTGTGGACTATCAGAGTGTTGATAAAACACAGATATTGCATCGGGATTGAATACAACAGTCACCATGCCCACTTTCCTCCATGGGAGTAATGCCTCAATCAATTTACGCTTTGATCGCTTCCTGGAAGTCCAGAAGTAGTTTCCGATGCACACCTGGAGGCATTCTGTTATCTGTGGACCTTCAAAGTTTTGATGAAACACAGAATTTGCGTCGAGATTGATTACAACAGTCACCATGCGCAATTTCCACCATGGGAGTAATGTCTCAAACAGTCTACGCTTTGATAGTTCCCTGGAACGAAAGTAGTGTTTTCCGATGCACATCTGGAGGCATTCTGTAAACTGGGGACTATCAGAGTGTTGATGAATAAAGAAATTGCGTTGGGGATTGTATACAACAGTCACCATGTGCAATTTCCTCCATGGGTGTAATGTCTCAAACACTCTACGCTTTGCTCGTTCCCTGGAAGACCAGTAGTAGCTTCCGATGCACATCTGGAGGCATTCTGTAATCTGTGGACTATCAGAGTGTTGATGAAACAAAGAAATTGCATCGGGATTGAATACAACAGTCACAATGCGCACTTTCTTACATAGGAGTAATGTCTCAAACAGTCTACGCTTTGATCGTTCCCTGGAAGACCAGTAGTAGTTTCCGATGCACATCTGGAAGCATTCTGTAATCTGTGGAGTATCAGAGTGTTGATGAAACACAGAAATTGCATCGTGAATGAATACAAAAGTCACCATGTGGCCTTTCCTCCATGGGAGTAATGTCTCAAACAGTTTACGTTTTGATCGCTCCCTATAAGACCAGTAGTAGTTTCCCATTCACATCTGGAGGCATTCTGTAATCTGTGGACTATCAGAGTGTTGATGAACACAGAAATTGCATCGGGATTGAATACAACAGTCACAATGCGCACTTCCCTCTATTGGAGTAATGTTTCACACAGTCAAACTTTGATCGCTCCCTGGAAGGCCAGTAGTAGTTTCCGATGCACATCTGGAGGCATTCAGTAATCTATGTTCTATCAGAATGTTGATGAAACACAGGAATTGCATCGGGATTGAATACAATAGGCACCATGAGGACTTTCCTCCATGGGATTAACGTCTCAAACAGTCTACGATTTGATCGTTCTCTGGAAGACCAGTAGTAGTTTCAGATGCACATCTGGAGGCATTCTGTAATCTGTGGACTATCAGAGTGTTGTTGATACACAGAAATTGCATCGGGACTGAATACAACAGTCACCATCCAAACTTTCCTCCATGGGAGTAATGTCTCAAACAGTCTACGCTTTGATCGTTCCCTGGAAGACCAGTAGTAGTTTCGATTCACATCTGGAGGCATTCTGTAATCTGTGGACCTTCAAAGGATTGATGAAACACAGAAATTGCATCGGGATTGAATACAACAGTCACCATGCGCACTTTCCTCCATGGGAGTAATGTCTCAAACAGTCTACGCTTTGATCGTTCCCTGGAAGACCAGTAGTTTTTTCCGATGCACATCAGGTGGCATTATGTTATCTGTGGACCTTCAAAGTGTTGATGAAACACAGAAATTGCATCGGGATTGAATACAACAGCCACCATGCGTACATTTCTCCATTGGAGTAATGTCTAAACTGTCATCGCTTAGATCGTTCCCTGAAGACCAGCAGTAGTTTCCGATGCACATCTGCAGGCATTGTGTTATCTGTGGACTATCCGAGTGTTAATGAAACACAGAAATTGCGTCGGGATTGAATACAACCGTCACCATGACCACTTTCCTCCATGGGAGTAATGTCTCAAACAGTCTACGCTTTGATCGTTCCCTGGAAGACCAGTAGTAGTATTTGATGCACAACTGGTGGCATTCTGTAGTGTGTGGACTATCCGAGTGTAGATGAAACACAAAAATTGCATCGGTATTGAATACACCAGTCACCATCCGCACTTTCCTCCATGGGAGTAATGTCTCAAACAGTCTACGCTTTGATCGTTCCCTGGAAGATCAGTAGTAGTTTCGATTCACATCTGGAGGCATTCTGTAATCTGTGGACCTTCAAAGTGTTGATGAAACACAGAAATTGCATCGGGTTTGATTACAAGAGTTACCATGCGCACTTTCCTCCATGGGAGTAATGTCACAAACTGTCATCGATTTGATCGCTCCCTGAAGACCAGTAGTAGTTTCCAATGCACATCTGGAAGCATTCTGTAATCTGTGGACTATCAGAGTGTTGCTGAAACACAGAAATTGCATCGGGATTGAATACAACAGTCATCATGCGGACTTTCCTCCATGGGGGTAATGTCTCAAAAAGTCTACGCTTGGATCGTTCAATGGAAGACCAGTAGTAGTTTCCGATGCACATCTGGAGGCATTCTGTAGTCTGTGGACTATCAGAGTGGTGATGAAACACAGAAATTGCATCGGGATAGAATACAATAGGCACAATGCGGACTTTCCTGCATGGCTCTAATGTCTCAAACAGTCTACGCTTTGATCGTTCCCTGGAAGACCAGTAGTAGCTTCCGAGGCACATCTGGTGGCATTCTGTAATCTGTGGACCTTCAAAGTGTTGATGAAACACAGATATAGCATCGGGATTGAATACAACTGGCACCATGCGTACATTTCTCCATTGGAGTAATGTCTAAACTGTCATCGCTTACATCGTTCCCTGAAGACCAGTAGTAGTTTCCGATGCACTTCTTGAGGCATTCTGTAATCTGTGGACTATCAGAGTGTTAATGAAACACAGAAATTGCGTCGGGATTGAATACAACCGTCACCATGACCACTTTCCTCCATGGGAGTAATGTCTCAAACAGTCTACGATTTGATCGTTCCCTGGAAGACCAGTAGTAGTTTCCGATGCACATCTGGAGGCATTCTGTAATCTGTTTACTATCAGAGTGTTGTTGAAACACAGAAATTGCATCGGGATTGAATACAACTGTCACCATGCGGACCCTCCTCCATGGGAGTATTGTCTCAAATAGTCTACGCTTTGATCGTTCCCTGGAAAACCAGTAGTAGTTTCCGATGCACATCTGGAGGCATTCTCTAATCTGTGTACTGTCAGAGTGTTGTTGAAACAATGAAATTGCATCGCGATTGAATACAACACTCACCATGCGCACTTTCATCCATGGGAGTAATGTCTCAAACAGTCTACGCTTTGATCGTTCCCTGGAAGACCAGTAGTAGTTTCCGATGCATATCTTGAGGCATTCTGTAATCTGTGGACTATCAGAGTGTTGATGAAACACAGATATTGCATCGGGATTGAATACAACAGTCACCATGCGCACTTTCCTCCATGGGAGTAATGTCTCAAACAGTTTACGTTTTGATCGCTCCCTATATGACATCTGGAGGCATTCTGTTCTCTGTGGAATATCAGAGTGTTGATGAACACAGAAATTGCATCGGGATTGAATACAACGGTCACCATGCGCACTTCCCTCTATTGCAGTAATGTTTCAAACAGTCTAACTTTGATCGTCCTCTGGAAGACCAGTAGTAGTTTCCGATGCACATCTGGAGGCATTCTGTAATCTGTGGACTATCAGAGTGTTGTTGATACACAGAAATTGCATCGTGATTGAATACAACAGTCACCATCCGCACTTTCCTCCATGGGAGTAATGTCTCAAACAGTCTACGCTTTGATCGTTCCCTGGAAGACCAGTAGTAGTTTCGATTCACATCTGGAGGCATTCTGTAATCTGTGGACCTTCAAAGTGTTGATGAAACACAGAAATTGCATCGGGATTGAATACAACAGGCACCATGCGTACATTTCTCCATTGGAGTAATGTCTAAACTGGCATCGCTTACATCGTTCCCTGAAGACCAGTAGTAGTTACCGATGCACTTCTGTAGGCATTGTGTTATCTGTGGACTATCCGAGTGTTAATGAAACACAGAAATTGCGTCGGGATTGAATACAACCGTCCCCATGACCACTTTCCTCCATGGGAGTAATGTCTCAAACAGTCTACGCTTTGATCGTTCCCTGGAAGACCAGTAGTAGTTTCCTATGCACATCTGGAGGCATTCTGTAATCTGTTTACTATCAGAGTGTTGTTGAAGCACAAAAATTGCATCGGGATTGAATACAACAGTCGCAATGTGAACTTTCCTCCATGGGACTAACGTCTCAAACAGTCTACGATTTGATCGTTCACTGGAAGACCAGTACTAGTTTCCGATGCACATCTGGCGGCATTCTGTAAACTGTGGACTATCAGAGTGTTGATGAACACAGATATTGCAGCGGGATCTAATACAACAGTCACCATGCGCACTTTCCTCCATGGGTGTAATGTCTCAAACACTCTACGCTTTGATCGTTCCCTGGAAGACCAGTAGTAGCTTCCGATGCACATCTGGAGGCATTCTGTAATCTGTGGACCTTCAAAGTGTTGATGAAACACAAAAATTGCATCGGGATTGAATACAACAGGCACCATTTCTCCATTGTAGCAATGTCTCAAACTCTCATCGCTTTGATCGTTCCCTCAAGACCAGTAGTAGTTTCCGATGCACATCTGGAGGCATTCTGTAATCTGTGGACTATCAGAGTGTTGTTCAAACACAGAAATTGCATCGGGTTTGAATACAACAGTCACCATCCGCACTTTCATCCATGGGAGTAATGTCTCAAACAGTCTAAAATTTGATCGTTCCGTGGAAGACCAGTAGTAGTTTCGATTCACATCTGGAGGTATTCTGTAATCTGTGGACCTTCCAAGTGTTGATGAAACACAGAAATTGCATCGGGATTGAATACAACAGTCACCATGCACACTTTCCTCCATGTGAGAATTGTCTCAAAAAGTCTACGCTTTGATGGTTCCCTGGAAGCAAAGTAGTACTTTCCGATGCACATCTGGAGGTATTCTGTAATCTGTGGACTATGAGAGTGTTATTAAAACACAGAAATTGCATCGCGATTTAATGCAACAGTCACCAAGAGCACTTTCCTCCATGGGAGTAATGTCTCAAACAGTCTACGTTTTGATCGTCCCCTGGAAGACCAGTAGTAGTTTCCGATGCACATCTGGATGTATTCTGTAATCTGTGGACTATCAGAGTGTTGTTGAAACACAGAAATTGCATCGGGATTGAATACAACAGTCACCATCAGCACATTCCTCCATGGGAGTAATGTCTCAAACAGTCTACGCTTTGATCGTACCCTGGAAGACCAGTAGTAGTTTCGATTCACATCTGGAGGCATTCTGTAATCTGTGGACCTTCAAAGTGTTGATGAAACACAGAAATTGCGTCGGGATTGAACACAATAGTCACCATGTGCAGTTTCCTCCACGGAAGTAGTGTCTCAAACAGTCTACGCTTTGATCGTTCCCTTGAATACCAGTAGTAGTTATTGATGCACATCTGGTGGCATTAAGTAATCTGTGGACTATCAGAGTGTTGATGAAACACGGAAATTGCATCGGGAAAGAATACAACAGTCACCATGCGCACTTTCCTCCATGGGTGTAATGTCTCAAACAGTCTACGCTTTGATCGTTCCCTATAAGACCAGTAGTTGTTTCCGATGCACATCTGGGGGCATTCTGTAATGTGTGGACTATCAGAGTGTTGATGAAACACAGAAATTGCATCGGTATTAAAATACAACAGTTACCATGCGCACTTTCCTCCATGGGAGTAATGTCTCAAACGGTCATCGATTTGATCGTTCCCTGAAGACCAGTAGTAGTTTCCAATGCACATCTGGAAGCATTGTGTAATCTGTGGACTATCAGAGTGTTGATGAAACACAGAAATTGCATCGGGATTGAATACGACAGTCACCATGCGCAATTTCCTCAATGGGAGTAATGTCTCAAACAGTTTACTATTTGATCGCTCCCTGGAAGTCCAGTAGTAGTTTCCTATGCACATCTGGAGGCATTCTGTTAACTGTGGACTATCAGAGTGTTGATGAAATAGAGAAATTGCATCGGGATTGGATACAACAGTCACCATGCCGACTTTCCTCCATTGGAGTAATGTCTCAAACAGTCTGCGCTTTGATCGTCCCCTGGAAGACCAGTAGTAGTTTCCGCTGCACATCTGGAAACATTTTGTAATCTGTGGACCTTCAAAGTGTTGATGAGATACAGAAATTTCATCGGGATTGAATACAACAGTCACCATGCCGACTTTCCTCCATGGGAGTAATGTCTCAAACAGTCTACGCTTTGATCGTTCCCTGGATGACCAGTAGTAGTTTCGATTCACATCTGGAGGCATTCTGTAATCTGTGGACTATCTGAGTGTTGATGAAACACAGAACTTGCATCGGGATTGAATATAACAGTCACCATGCGCACTTTCCTCCATGGGAGTAATGTCTCAAACAGTTTACGCTTTGATCGCTCCCTGAAAGTCCAGTAGTAGCTTCCGATGCACATCTGGAGGCATTCTGTAAACTGTGGACTATCAGAGTGTTGATGAACACAGAAATTGCGTTGGGGATTGAATACAACAGTCACCATGCGCAATTTCCTATGGTGTAATGTCTCAAACACTCTACGCTTTGATCGTTCCCTGGAAGACCAGTAGTAGCTTCCGATGCACATCTGGAGGCATTCTGTAATCTGTGGACCTTCAAAGTGTTGATGAAACACAGAAATTGCATCGGGATTGAATACAACAGGCACCATTTCTCCATTGTAGTAATGTCTCAAACTGCCATCGCATTGATCGTTCCCTCAAGACCAGTAGTAGTTTCCGATGCACATCTGGAGGCAATCTGTAATCTGTGGACTATCAGAGTGTTGTTGAAACACAGAAATTGCATCGGGTTTGAATAAAACAGTCTTCATCCGCACTTCCATCCATGGGAGTAATGTCTCAATCAGTCTACGCTTTGATCGTTCCCTGGAAGACCAGTAGTAGTTTCGATTCACATCTGGAGGCATTCTGTAATCTGTGGACCATCAAAGTGTTGTTGAAATACAGAAATTGCATCGGGATTGAATACAACAGTCACCATGCGCACTTTCCTCCATGGGATAATGTCTCAAACAGTCTACGCTTTGATCGTTCCCTGGAATACCAGTAGTAGTTTCCTATGCACATCTGGAGGCATTCTGTAATCTGTTTACTATCAGAGTGTTGTTGAAACACAGAAATTGCATCGGGTTTGAATACAACAGTCACCGTCCGCACTTTCATCCATGGGAGTAATGTCTCAAACAGTCTACGCTTTGATCGTTCCCTGGAAGACCAGTAATAGTTTCGATTCACATCTGGAGGCATTCTGTAATCTGTGGACCTCTATAGTGTTCATGAAACACAGAAATTGCGCCGGGATTGATTACAAGAGTCACCATGCGCAATTTCCTCCATGGGAGTAATGTCTTAAACAGTCTACGCTTTGATGGTTCCGTGGAACGAAAGTAGTGTTTTCCGATGCACATCTGGAGGCATTCTGTAATCTGTGGACTATCAGAGTGTTGTTGAAACACAGAAATTGCATCGCAATTTAATGCAACAGTCACCATGCGCACTTTCCTCCATCGGAGTAATGTCTCAAACAGTCTACGCTTTGATCGTTCCCTGGAAGACCAGTAGTAGTTTCCGATGCACATCTTGAGGCATTCTGTAATCTGTTTACTATCAGAATGTTGTTGAAAGACAGAAATTGCATCGGGATTGAATACAGCAGTCGTCATTCGGACTTTCCTCCATGGGAGTAACGTCTCAAACAGTCTACGTTTGATCGTTCCCTGGAAGACCAGTAGTTGGTTCCGATGCACATCTGGAGGCATTCTGTAATCTGTGGAATATCAGACTGTTGTTGATACACTGAAATTACATCGGGATTGAATACAACAGTCACCATTCGCACTTTCCTCCATGGGAGTAATGTCTCAAACAGTCTAAAATTTGATCGTTCCGTGGAAGACCAGTAGTAGTTTCGATTCACATCTGGAGGGATTCTGTAATCTGTGGACCTTCCAAGTGTTGATGAAACACAGAAATTGCATCGGGATTGAATACAACAGTCACCATGCACACTTTCCTCCAAGTGAGAATTGTCTCAAAAAGTCTACGCTTTGATGGTTCCCTGGAAGCAAAGTAGTACTTTCCGATGTTCATCTGGGGGTATTCTGTAATCTGTGGACTATGAGAGTGTTATTAAAACACAGAAATTGCATCGCGATTTAATGCAACAGTCACCAAGTGCACTTTCCTCCATGGGAGTAATGTCTCAAACAGTCTACGTTTTGATCGTTCCCTAGAAGACCAGTAGTAGTTTCCGATGCACATCTGGATGCATTCTGTAATCTGTGGACTATCAGAGTGTTGTTCAAACACAGAAATTGCATCGGGATTGAAACAACAGTCACCATCCGCACATTCCTCCATGGGAGTAACGTCTCAAACATTCTACGCTTTAATCGTTCCCTGGAAGACCAGTAGTAGTTTCCGATGCACATCTGGAGGCATTCTGTAATCTGTGGACTATCAGAGTGTTGTTGATACACAGAAATTGAATCGGGATTGAATACAACAGTCACCATCCGAACTTACCTCCATGGGAGTAATGTCTCAAACAGTCTACGCTGTGATCGTTCCCTGGCAGACCAGTAGTAGTTTCGATTCACATCTGGAGGCATTCTGTAATCTGTGGACCTTCAAAGTGTTGATGAAACACAGAAATTGCATCGGGATTGAATGCAACAGTCACCATGCGCACTTTCCTCCATGTGAGAAATGTCTCAAACAGTCTACGCTTTGATCGTTCCCTGGAAGACCAGTAGAGGTTTCCGATGCACAACTGGTGGCATTCTGTAATCTGTGGGCTATCAGAGTGTTGATGAAACACAGAAATTGCATCGGGAATGAATACAACAGTCAACATGCTCACTTTCCTCCATGGGTGTAATCTCTCACACAGTCTATGTTTTGATCGTTCCCTATAAGACCAGTAGTAGTTTCCGATGCACATCTGGGGGCATTCTGTAATGTGTGGACTATCAGAGTGTTGATGAAACACAGAAATTGCATCGGTATTAAATTCAACAGTCACCATGCGCACTTTCCTCCATAGGAGTAATGTCTCAAACTGTCATCGATTTGATCGTTCCCTGAAGACCAGTAGTAGTTTCCAATGCACATCTGGAAGCATTATGTAATCTGTGGACTATCAGAGTGTTAATCAAACACAGAAATTGCATCGGGATTGAATACAACAGACACCATGCCGACTTTCCTCCACGGGAGTAGTGTCTCAAACAGTCTACGCTTTGATCGTTCCCTTGAGTACCAGTAGTAATTTTTGATGCACTTCTGGTGGCATTCTGTAATCTGTGGACTATCAGAGTGTTGATGTAACTCGGAAATTGCATCGGGAAAGAATACAACAGTCACCATGCGCACTTTCCTTCATGGGTGTAATGTCTCAAACAGTCTACGCTTTGATCGTTCCCTATAAGACCAGTAGTTGTTCCCGATGCACATCTGGGGGCATTCTGTAATGGGCGGACTATCAGAGGTTTGATGAAACACAGAAATTGCATCGGTATTGAATACAACAGTCACCATGAGCACTTTCCTCCATGGGAGTAATGTCTCAAACGGTAATCGATTTGATCGTTCCCTGAAGACCAGTAGTAGTTTCCAATGCACATCTGGAAACATTCTGTAATCTGTGGACTATCAGAGTGTTGATGAAACACAGGAATTGCATCGGGATTGAATACGACAATCACCATGCGCTCTTTCCTCCATGGGAGTAATGTCTCAAACAGTTTACGCTTTGATCGCTCCCTGGGAGTCCAGTAGTAGTTTCCGATGCTCATCTGGAGGCATTCTGCAAACTGTGGACTATCAGAGTGTTGATGAAATACAGAAATTGCATCGGGATTGAATACAACAGTCACCATGCGCACTTTACTCCATGGAATAATGTCTCAAACAATCTACGCTTTGATCTTTCCCTGGAAGACCAGTAGTAGCTTCCGATGCACATCTGGAGGCATTCTGTAATCTGTGGACTTACAAAGTGTTGATGAAACACAGAAATTGCATCGGGATTGAATACAACGGGCACCATGCTTACATTTCTCCATTGTAGTAATGTCTCAAACTGTCATCGCTTTTATAGTTCCCTCTAGACCAGTAGTAGTTTCCGATGCACATCTGGGGGCATTCTGTAATCTGTGGATTATCCGAGTGTTAATGAAACACAGAAATTGCATCGGGATTGAATACAACAGTCACCAGGCGCTATTTCCTCCATGGGAGTAATGTCTCAAACAGTCTACGCTTTGATCGTTCCCTAGAAGACCAGTAGTAGTTTCCGATGCACATCTGGAAGCATTCTGTAATCTGTTTTCTATCAGAGTGATGTTGAAACACAGAAATTGCATCAGGATAGAATACAACAGTCACCATGCCGACTTTCCTCCATGGGAGTAATGTCTCAAACAGTCTACGCTTTGATCGTCCCCTGGAATACCAGTAGTAGTTTCCGATGCACATCAGGAGTCATTCTGTAATCTGTGGACTATCAGAGTGTTGTTGAAACACAGAAATTGCATCGGGATTGAATACAGCAGTCGCCATACGTACTTTCCTCCATGGGAGTAACGTCTCAAACAGTCTACGCTTTGATCGTTCCCTGGATGACCAGTAGTAGTTTCCGATGCACATCTGGAGGCATTCTGTAATCTGTGGACTATCAGAGTGTTGATGAAACACAGAAATTGCATCGGGAATGAACACAACAGTCACCATGCGCACTTTCCTCCATGGGTGTAATGTCTCAAACAGTCTACGCTTTGATCGTTCCCTATAAGACCAGTAGTAGTTTCCGATGCATCCGATGCACATCTGGAAGCATTCTGTAATCTGTGAACTATCAGAGTGTTGATGAAACACAGAACTTGCATCGGGATTGAATATAACAGTCACCATGCGCACTTTCCTCCATGGGAGTAATGTCTCAAACAGTTTACGCTTTGATCGCTCCCTGAGAGTCCAGTAGTAGCTTCCGATGCACATCTGGAGGCATTCTGTAAACTGTGGACTATCAGAGTGTTGATGAACACAGAAATTGCGTTGGGGATTGAATACAACAGTCACCATGCGCAATTTCCTCCATGGGAGTAATGTCTCAAACACTCTACGCTTTGATCGTACCCTGGAAGACCAGTAGTAGTTTCGATTCACATCTGGAGGCATTCTGTAATCTGTGGACCTTCAAAGTGTTGATGAAACACAGAAATTGCGTCGGGATTGAACACAATAGTCACCATGTGCAGTTTCCTCCACGGAAGTAGTGTCTCAAACAGTCTACGCTTTGATTGTTCCCTTGAATACCAGTAGTAGTTATTGATGCACATCTGGTGGCATTAAGTAATCTGTGGACTATCAGAGTGTTGATGAAACACGAAAATTGCATCGGTATTAAAATACAACAGTTACCATGCGCACTTTCCTCCATGGGAGTAATGTCTCAAACGGTCATCGATTTGATCGTTCCCTGAAGACCAGTAGTAGTTTCCAATGCACATCTGGAAGCATTGTGTAATCTGTGGACTATCAGAGTGTTGATGAAACACAGAAATTGCATCGGGATTGAATACGACAGTCACCATGCGCAATTTCCTCAATGGGAGTAATGTCTCAAACAGTTTACTATTTGATCGCTCCCTGGAAGTCCAGTAGTAGTTTCCTATGCACATCTGGAGGCATTCTGTTAACTGTGGACTATCAGAGTGTTGATGAAATACAGAAATTGCATCGGGATTGAATACAACAGTCACCATGCCGACTTTCCTCCATGGGAGTAATGTCTCAAACAGTCTGCGCTTTGATCGTCCCCTGGAAGACCAGTGGTAGTTTCCGCTGCACATCTGGAAACATTTTGTAATCTGTGGACCTTCAAAGTGTTGATGAGATACAGAAATTTCATCGGGATTGAATACAACAGTCACCATGCCGACTTTCCTCCATGGGAGTAATGTCTCAAACAGTCTACGCTTTGATCGTTCCCTGGATGACCAGTAGTAGTTTCGATTCACATCTGGAGGCATTCTGTAATCTGTGGACTATCTGAGTGTTGATGAAACACAGAACTTGCATCGGGATTGCATATAACAGTCACCATGCGCACTTTCCTCCATGGGAGTAATGTCTCAAACAGTTTACGCTTTGATCGCTCCCTGAAAGTCCAGTAGTAGCTTCCGATGCACATCTGGAGGCATTCTGTAAACTGTGGACTATCAGAGTGTTGATGAACACAGAAATTGCGTTGGGGATTGAATACAACAGTCACCATGCGCAATTTCCTATGGTGTAATGTCTCAAACACTCTACGCTTTGATCGTTCCCTGGAAGACCAGTAGTAGCTTCCGATGCACATCTGGAGGCATTCTGTAATCCTTGGACCTTCAAAGTGTTGATGAAACACAGAAATTGCATCGGGATTGAATACAACAGGCACCATTTCTCCATTGTAGTAATGTCTCAAACTGCCATCGCATTGATCGTTCCCTCAAGACCAGTAGTAGTTTCCGATGCACATCTGGAGGCAATCTGTAATCTGTGGACTATCAGAGTGTTGTTGAAACACAGAAATTGCATCGGGTTTGAATAAAACAGTCTTCATCCGCACTTCCATCCATGGGAGTAATGTCTCAATCAGTCTACGCTTTGATCGTTCCCTGGAAGACCAGTAGTAGTTTCGATTCACATCTGGAGGCATTCTGTAATCTGTGGACCTTCAAAGTGTTGTTGAAATACAGAAATTGCATCGGGATTGAATACAACAGTCACCATGCGCACTTTCCTCCATGGGATAATGTCTCAAACAGTCTACGCTTTGATCGTTCCCTGGAAGACCAGTAGTAGTTTCCTATGCACATCTGGAGGCATTCTGTAATCTGTTTACTATCAGAGTGTTGTTGAAACACAGATATTGCATCGGGATTGAATACAACAGTCGCCATGTGGACTTTCCTACATGGGAGTAACGTCTCAAACAGTCTACGATTTGATCGTTCCCTGGAAGACCAGTAGTACTTTCGATTCACATCTGGAGGCATTCGGTAATCTGTTTACTATCAGAGTGTTGTTGAAACACAAAAATTGCATCGGGATTGAATACAACAGTCGCAATGTGAACTTTCCTCCATGGGACTAACGTCTCAAACAGTCTACGATTTGATCGTTCACTGGAAGACCAGGAATAGTTTCCGATGCACATCTGGCGGCATTCTGTAAACTGTGGACTATCAGAGTGTTGATGAACACAGAAATTGCATCGGGATCTAATACAACGGCCACCATGCGCACTTTCCTCCATGGGTGAAATGTCTCAAACACTCTACGCTTTGATCGTTCCCTGGAAGAGCAGTAGTAGCTTCCGATGCACATCTGGAGGCATTCTGTAATCTGTGGACTATCAGAGGGTTGTTGAAACACAGAAATTGCATCGGGTTTGAATACAACAGTCACCGTCCGCACTTTCATCCATGGGAGTAATGTCTCAAACAGTCTACGCTTTGATCGTTCCCTGGAAGACCAGTAATAGTTTCGATTCACATCTGGAGGCATTCTGTAATCTGTGGACCTCTATAGTGTTCATGAAACACAGAAATTGCGCCGGGATTGATTACAAGAGTCACCATGCGCAATTTCCTCCATGGGAGTAATGTCTTAAACAGTCTACGCTTTGATGGTTCCGTGGAACGAAAGTAGTGTTTTCCGATGCACATCTGGAGGCATTCTGTAATCTGTGGACTATCAGGGTGTTGTTGAAACACAGAAATTGCATCGCAATTTAATGCAACAGTCACCATGCGCACTTTCCTCCATCGGAGTAATGTCTCAAACAGTCTACGCTTTGATCGTTCCCTGGACGACCAGTAGTAGTTTCCGATGCACATCTTGAGGCATTCTGTAATCTGTTTACTATCAGAATGTTGTTGAAAGACAGAAATTGCATCGGGATTGAATACAGCAGTCGTCATTCGGACTTTCCTCCATGGGAGTAACGTCTCAAACAGTCTACGTTTGATCGTTCCCTGGAAGACCAGTAGTTGGTTCCGATGCACATCTGGAGGCATTCTGTAATCTGTGGACTATCAGACTGTTGTTGATACACTGAAATTACATCGGGATTAAATACAACAGTCACCATCCGCACTTTCCTCCATGGGAGTAATGTCTCAAACAGTCTAAAATTTGATCGTTCCGTGGAAGACCAGTAGTAGTTTCGATTCACATCTGGAGGGATTCTGTAATCTGTGGACCTTCCAAGTGTTGATGAAACACAGAAATTGCATCGGGATTGAATACAACAGTCACCATGCACACTTTCCTCCATGTGAGAATTGTCTCAAAAAGTCTACGCTTTGATGGTTCCCTGGAAGCAAAGTAGTACTTTCCGATGCACATCTGGAGGTATTCTGTAATCTGTGGACTATGAGAGTGTTATTAAAACACAGAAATTGCATCGCGATTTAATGCAACAGTCACCAAGAGCACTTTCCTCCATGGGAGTAATGTCTCAAACAGTCTACGTTTTGATCGTTCCCTAGAAGACCAGTAGTAGTTTCCGATGCACATCTGGATGCATTCTGTAATCTGTGGACTATCAGAGTGTTGTTCAAACACAGAAATTGCATCGGGATTGAAACAACAGTCACCATCCGCACATTCCTCCATGGGAGTAACGTCTCAAACATTCTACGCTTTGATCGTTCCCTGGAAGACCAGTAGTAGTTTCCGATGCACATCTGGAGGCATTCTGTAATCTGTGGACTATCAGAGTGTTGTTGATACACAGAAATTGAATCGGGATTGAATACAACAGTCACCATCCGAACTTACCTCCATGGGAGTAATGTCTCAAACAGTCTACGCTGTGATCGTTCCCTGGCAGACCAGTAGTAGTTTCGATTCACATCTGGAGGCATTCTGTAATCTGTGGACCTTCAAAGTGTTGATGAAACACAGAAATTGCATCGGGATTGAATGCAACAGTCACCATGCGCACTTTCCTCCATGTGAGAAATGTCTCAAACAGTCTACGCTTTGATCGTTCCCTGGAAGACCAGTAGAGGTTTCCGATGCACAACTGGTGGCATTCTGTAATCTGTGGGCTATCAGAGTGTTGATGAAACACAGAAATTGCATCGGGAATGAATACAACAGTCAACATGCTCACTTTCCTCCATGGGTGTAATCTCTCAAACAGTCTATGCTTTGAACGTTCCCTATAAGACCAGTAGTAGTTTCCGATGCACATCTGGGGGCATTCTGTAATGTGTGGACTATCAGAGTGTTGATGAAACACAGAAATTGCATCGGTATTAAATTCAACAGTCACCATGCGCACTTTCCTCCATAGGAGTAATGTCTCAAACTGTCATCGATTTGATCGTTCCCTGAAGACCAGTAGTAGTTTCCAATGCACATCTGGAAGCATTATGTAATCTGTGGACTATCAGAGTGTTAATCAAACACAGAAATTGCATCGGGATTGAATACAACAGACACCATGCCGACTTTCCTCCACGGGAGTAGTGTCTCAAACAGTCTACGCTTTGATCGTTCCCTTGAGTACCAGTAGTAATTTTTGATGCACTTCTGGTGGCATTCTGTAATCTGTGGACTATCAGAGTGTTGATGTAACTCGGAAATTACATCGGGAAAGAATACAACAGTCACCATGCGCACTTTCCTTCATGGGTGTAATGTCTCAAACAGTCTACGCTTTGATCGTTCCCTATAAGACCAGTAGTTGTTTCCGATGCACATCTGGGGGCATTCTGTAATGGGCGGACTATCAGAGGTTTGATGAAACACAGAAATTGCATCGGTATTGAATACAACAGTCACCATGAGCACTTTCCTCCATGGGAGTAATGTCTCAAACGGTAATCGATTTGATCGTTCCCTGAAGACCAGTAGTAGTTTCCAATGCACATCTGGAAACATTCTGTAATCTGTGGACTATCAGAGTGTTGATGAAACACAGAAATTGCATCGGGATTGAATACGACAATCACCATGCGCTCTTTCCTCCATGGGAGTAATGTCTCAAACAGTTTACGCTTTGATCGCTCCCTGGGAGTCCAGTAGTAGTTTCCGATGCTCATCTGGAGGCATTCTGCAAACTGTGGACTATCAGAGTGTTGATGAAATGCAGAAATTGCATCGGGATTGAATACAACAGTCACCATGCGCACTTTACTCCATGGAATAATGTCTCAAACAGTCTACGCTTTGATCGTTCCCTGGAAGACCAGTAGTAGCTTCCGATGCACATCTGGAGGCATTCTGTAATCTGTGGACTTACAAAGTGTTGATGAAACACAGAAATTGCATCGGGATTGAATACAACGGGCACCATGCTTACATTTCTCCATTGTAGTAATGTCTCAAACTGTCATCGCTTTTATAGTTCCCTCTAGACCAGTAGTAGTTTCCGATGCACATCTGGGGGCATTCTGTAATCTGTGGATTATCCGAGTGTTAATGAAACACAGAAATTGCATCGGGATTGAATACAACAGTCACCAGGCGCTATTTCCTCCATGGGAGTAATGTCTCAAACAGTCTACGCTTTGATCGTTCCCTAGAAGACCAGTAGTAGTTTCCGATGCACATCTGGAAGCATTCTGTAATCTGTTTTCTATCAGAGTGATGTTGAAACACAGAAATTGCATCAGGATTGAATACAACAGTCACCATGCCGACTTTCCTCCATGGGAGTAATGTCTCAAACAGTCTACGCTTTGATCGTCCCCTGGAATACCAGTAGTAGTTTCCGATGCACATCTGGAGTCATTCTGTAATCTGTGGACTATCAGAGTGTTGTTGAAACACAGAAATTGCATCGGGATTGAATACAGCAGTCGCCATACGTACTTTCCTCCATGGGAGTAACGTCTCAAACAGTCTACGCTTTGATCGTTCCCTGGATGACCAGTAGTAGTTTCCGATGCACATCTGGAGGCATTCTGTAATCTGTGGACTATCAGAGTGTTGATGAAACACAGAAATTGCATCGGGAATGAACACAACAGTCACCATGCGCACTTTCCTCCATGGGTGTAATGTCTCAAACAGTCTACGCTTTGATCGTTCCCTATAAGACCAGTAGTAGTTTCCGATGCATCCGATGCACATCTGGAAGCATTCTGTAATCTGTGAACTATCAGAGTGTTGATGAAACACAGAAATTGCATCGGGATTGAATACAACAGGCACCATTTCTTCATTGTAGTAATGTCTCAAACTGCCATCGCTTTGATCGTTCCCTCAAGACCAGTAGTAGTTTCCGATGCACATCTGGAGGCATTCTGTAATCTGTGGACTATCAGAGTGTTGTTGAAACACAGAAATTGCATCGGGTTTGAATACAACAGTCACCATCCGCACTTCCATCCATGGGAGTAATGTCTCAATCAGTCTACGCTTTGATCGTTCCCTGGAAGACCAGTAGTAGTTTCGATTCACATCTGGAGGCATTCTGTAATCTGTGGACCTTCAAAGTGTTGTTGAAATACAGAAATTGCATCGGGATTGAATACAACAGTCACCATGCTCACTTTCCTCCATGGGAGTAATGTCTCAAACAGTCTATGTTTGGTCGTTCCCTATAAGACCAGTAGTAGTTTCCGATGCACATCTGGGGGCATTCTGTAATGTGTGGACTATCAGAGTGTTGATGAAACACAGAATTTGCATCGGTATTAAATTCAACAGTCACCATGCGCACTTTCCTCCATGGGAGTTATGTCTCAAACTGACATCGATTTGATCGTTCCCTGAAGACCAGTAGTAGTTTCCAATGCACATCTGGAAGCATTATGTAATCTGTGGACTATCAGAGTGTTAATCAAACACAGAAATTGCATCGGGATTGAATACAACAGCCACCATGCCGACTTTCCTCCATGGGAGTAATGTCTCAAACTGTCTACGCTTTGATCGTTCCCTGGAGGAGCATTAGTAGTTTCCGATGCACATCTGATGGCATTCTGTAATCTGTGGACTATCAGAGTGTTGATGAAACACAGATATTGCATCGGGAATGAATGCAACAGTCACCATGTGCACTTCCCTCCATGGGAGTAATGTCTGAAACAGTCTACGCTTTGATTGTTCCCTGGAGGATCATTAGTAGTTTCTGATGCACATCTGGTGGCATTCTATAATCTGTGGACTATCAGAGTGTTGATGAAACACAGAGATTGCATTGGGATTGAATACAATAGTCACCATGCGCAGTTTCCTCCACGGGAGTAGTGTCTCAAACAGTCTACGCTTTGATCGCTCCCTTGAATACCAGTAGTAATTTTTGATGCACTTCTGGTGGCATTCTGTAATCTGTGGACTATCAGAGTGTTGATGAAACACAGAAATTGCATCGGGATTGAATACAACAGTCACCATGCGCACTTTCCTCCATGGAATAATGTCTCAAACAGTCTACGCTTTGATCGTTCCCTGGAAGACCAGTAGTAGCTTCCGATGCACATCTGGAGGCATTCTGCAAACTGTGGACTATCAGAGTGTTGATGAAATACAGAAATTGCATCGGGATTGAATACAACAGTCACCAGGCGCTATTTCCTCCATGGGAGTAATGTCTCAAACAGTCTACGCTTTGATCGTTCCCTAGAAGACCAGTAGTAGTTTCCGATGCACATCTGGAAGCATTCTGTAATCTGTTTTCTATCAGAGTGATGTTGAAACACAGAAATTGCATCGGGATTGAATACAACAGTCACCATGCCGACTTTCCTCCATGGGAGTAATGTCTCAAACAGTCTACGCTTTGATCGTCCACTGGAATACCAGTAGTAGCTTCCGATGCACATCTGGAGTCATTCTGTAATCTGTGGACTATCAGAGTGTTGTTGAAACACAGAAATTGCATCGGGATTGAATACAGCAGTCGCCATACGTACTTTCCTCCATGGGAGTAACGTCTCAAACAGTCTACGCTTTGATCGTTCCCTGGAAGACCAGTAGTAGTTTCCGATGCACATCTGGAGGCATTCTGTAATCTGTGGACTATCAGAGTGTTGTTGATACACAGAAATTGCATCGTGATTGAATACAACAGTCACCATCCGCACTTTCCTACATGGGAGTAATGTCTCAAACAGTCTACGCTGTGATCGTTCCCTGGCAGACCAGTAGTAGTTTCATTTCACATCTGGAGGCATTCTGTAATCTGTGGAATTTCAAAGTGTTGATGAAACACAGAAATTGCATCGGGATTGAATACAACAGTCACCATGGGCCCATTCCTCTATTCGAGAATTGTCTCAAACAGTCTACGCTTTGATCGTTACCTGGAGGACCAGTAGACGTTTCCGATGCACATCTGGAAGCATTCTGTAAACTGTGGACTATCAGAGTGTTGATGAAACACAGAAATTTCATCGGGAATGAATACAACAGTCACCATGCGCACTTTCCTCCATGCGTGTAATGTCTCAAACAGTCTACGCTTTGATCGTTCCCTATAAGACCAGTAGTAGTTTCCGATGCACATCTGGGGGCATTCTGTAATGTGTGGACTATCAGAGTGTTGATGAAACACAGAAATTGCATCGGTATTGAATTCAACAGTCACCTTGCGCACTTTCCTCCATGGGAGTAATGTCTCAAACTGTCATCGATTTGATCGTTCCCTGAAGACCAGCAGTAGTTTCCAATGCACATCTGGAAGCATTCTGTAATCTGTGGACTATCAGAGTGTTGATGAAACACAGTAATTGCACCGGTATAGAATACGACAGTCACCATGCGCACTTTCCTCCATGGGAGTAATGTCTCAAACAGTTTTCGCTTTGATCGCTCCCTGGAAGTCCAGTAGTAGTTTCCGATGCACATCTGGAGGCATTCTATAAACTGTGGACTATCAGAGTGTTGATGAACACAGAAATTGCGTTGGGATTGAATATAACAGGCATCATGCGTACATTTCTCCATTGTAGTAATGTCTCAAACTGTCATCGCTTTGATCGTTCCCTCAAGACCAGTAGTAGTTTCCGATGCACATCTGGAGGCATTCTGTAATCCGTGGACTATCAGAGTGTTGTTGAAACACAGAAATTGCATCGGGTTTGAATACAACAGTCACCATGCGCACTTTCCTCCATGGGAGTAATGTCACAAACACTCTACGGTTTGATCGTTCCCTGGAAGACCAGTAGAAGATTCAGATGCACATATGGAGGCATTCTGTTATCTGTGGACCTTCAAAGTGTTGATGAAACACAGAATTTGCATCGAGATTGAATACAACAGTGACCATCCGCACTTTCCTCAATGGGAGTAATGTCTGAAACAGTCCACGCTTTGTTCGTTCCCTGGAAGACCAGTAGTAGTTTCCAATGCACATCTGGTATCATTCTGTAATCTGTGGATTATCAGAGTGTTGATGAAACACAGAAATTGCATCGGGATTGAATACAACATTCACCATGCGCACTTTCCTCCACGTGAGTAATGAGTCAAACAGTATACGCTTTGATCGTTCCCTGGAAGAGCAGCAGTAGTTTCCGATGCACATCTGGGGGCATTCTGTAATGTGTGGACTATCAGAGTGAAGATAAAACTTAGAAATTGCATCGGTATTAAATTTAACAGTCACCATGAGCACTTTCCTCCATGGGAGTAATTTCTCAAACTGTCATCGATTTGATCGTTCCCTGAAGTCCAGTAGTAGTTTCCAATACACATCTGGAAGCATTCTGTAATCTGTGGACTATCAGAGTGTTGATGAAACACAGAAATTGCATCGGGATTGAATACAACAGGCACCATGCGTACATTTCTCCATTGTAGTAATGTCTCAAACTGTCATCGCTTTGATCGTTCCCTCAAGACCAGTAGTATTTTCCGATGCACATCTGGAGGCATTCTGTAATCTGTGGATTATCCGAGTGCTAATGAAACACAGATATTGCATCGGGATTGAATACAACACTCACCATTCACACTTTCCTCCATGGGAGTAATGTCTCAAACAGTCTACGCTTTGATCGTCCCCTGGAATACCAGTAGTAGTTTCCGATGCACATCTGGAGTCATTCTGTAATCTGTGGACTATCAGAGTGTTGTTGAAACACAGAAATTGCATCGGGATTGAATACAACAGTCACCATCCGCACTTTTCACCATGGTAGTAATGTCTCAAACAGTCTACGCTTTGATCGTTCCCTGGAAGACCAGTCGTAGTTTCGATTCACATCTGGACTCATTCTGTAATCTGTGGACCTTCAAAGTGTTGTTGAAACACAGAAATTGCATCGGGATTGAATACAACAGTCACCATGCGCACTTTCCTCCATTCGAGAAATGTCTCAAACAGTCTACGCTTTGATCGTTCCCTGGAAGACCAGTAGAGGTTTCCGATGCACATCTGGAAGCATTCTGTAACCTGTGGACTATCAGAGTGTTGATGAAACAAAGAAATTTCATCGGGAAAGAATACAACAGTCACCATGCGCACTTTCCTCCATGGGTGTAATGTCTCAAACAGTCTACGCTTTGATCGTTCCCTCGAAGACCAGTAGAAGTTTCCGATGCACATCTGGGGGAATTCTGTAATCTGTGGACTATCAGAGTGTTGATGAAACACAGAAATTGCATCGGGATTGAATACAACAGTCACTATGCGCACTTTTCTGAACGGGAGTAATGTCTGAAACAGTTTACGCTTTGATCCTTCCCTGGAAGACCAGTAGTAGTTTCCAATGCACATCTGGTATCACTCTGTAATCTGTGGATTATCAGAGTGTTGATGAAACACAGAAATTTCATCGGGATTGAATACAACATTCACCATGCGCACTTTCCTCCACGGGAGTAATGAGACAAACAGTCTACGCTTTGATCGTTCCCTGGAAGAGCAGTAGTAGTTTCCGATGCACATCTGGGGGCATTCTGTAATGTGTGGACTATCAGAGTGTTGATGAAACTTAGAAATTGCATCGGTATTAAATTTAACAGTCACCATGAGCACTTTCCTCCATGGGAGTAATTTCTCAAACTGTCATCGATTTGATCGTTCCCTGAAGACCAGTAGTAGTTTCCAATACACATCTGGAAGCATTCTGTAATCTGTGGACTATCAGAGTGTTGATGAGACTCAGAAATTGCATCGGGTTTGATTACGACAGTCACAATGCGCACTTTCCTACAAGGGAGTAATGTCTCAAACAGTTTACGCTTTGATCGCTCCCTCGAAGTCCAGTAGTAGTTTCCGATGCACATCTGGAGGCATTCTGTAATCTGTGGATTATCCGAGTGTTAATGAAACACAGATATTGCATCGGGATTGAATACAACAGTCACTATTCACACTTTCCTCAATGGGAGTAATGTCTGAAACAGTCCGCGCTTTGATCGTTCCCTGGAAGACCAGTAGAAGTTTCCGATGCACATCTGGAGGCATTCTGTAATCTGTTTTCTATCAGGGTGATGTTGAAACACAGAAATTGCATCGGGATTGAATACAACAGTCACCATGCCGACTTTCCTCCATGGGAGTAATGTCTCAAATTGTCGTTGATTTGATTGTTCCCTCCAGACCAGTAGTTGTTTCAGATTCACATCTGGAGGCATTCTGTAATCTGTGGCCTATCCGGGTGTTGATGAAACACAGAAATAGCATCGGCTTTGAATACAACAGTCACCATGCGCACTATCCTCCATGGGAGTAATGTCTCAAACAGTCTACGGTTTGATCGTTCCCTGGAAGACCAGTAGAAGATTCAGATGTACATATCGAGGCATTCTGTTATCTGTGGACCTTCAAAGTGTTGATGAAACACAGAATTTGCATCGAGATTGAATACAACAGTCACCATCCGAACTTTCCTCAATGGGAGTAATGTCTGAAACAGTCCACGCTTTGATCGTTCCCTGGAAGACCAGTAGAATTTTCCGATGCACATCTTGGGGAATTCTGTAATCTGTGGACTATCAGAGTGTTGATGAAACACAGAAATTGCATCGGGATTGAATACAACAGTCACCATGCGCACTTTCCTGAACGGGAGTGATGTCTGAAATAGTTTACGCTTTGATCGTTCCCTGGAAGACCAGTAGTAGTTTCCGATGCACATCTGGGGGCATTCTGTAATGTGAGGACTATCAGAGTGTTGATGAAGCTTAGAAATTGCATCGGTATTAAATTCAACAGTCTCCATGCGCACTTTCCTCCATGGGAGTAATTTCTCAAAGTGTCATCGATTTGATCGTTCCCTGAAGTCCAGTAGTAGCTTCCAATGCACATCTGGAAGCATTCTGTAATATGTGGACTATCAGAGTGTTGATGAAACACAGAAATTGCATCGGGATTGATTACGACTGTCACAATGCGCACTTTCCTACACGGGAGTAATGTCTGAAACATTTAACGCTTTGGTCGCTCCCTGGAAGTCCAGTAGTAGTTTCCGATGCACATCTGTAGGCATTCTGTAAACTGTGGACTATCAGAGTGTTGATGAACACAGAAATTGCGTTGGGGATTGAATACAACAGTCACCATGCGCAATTTCCTCCATGGGAGTAATGTCTAAAACACTCTACGCTTTGATCGTTCCCTGGAAGACCAGTAGTAGCTTCCGATGCATATCTGGAGGCATTCTGTAATCTGTGGACCTTCAAAGTATTGATGAAACACAGAAATTGCATCGGGATTCAATACAACAGGCACCATGCGTACATTTCTCCATTGTAGTAATGTCTCAAACTGTCATCGCTTTGATCGTTCCCTCAAGACCAGTAGTATTTTCCGATGCACATCTGGATGCATTCTGTAATCTGTGGATTATCCGAGTGTTAATGAAACACAGATATTGCATCGGGATTGAATACAACAGTCACCATGCCGACTTTCCTTCATGGGAGTAATGTCTCAAACTGTCTACGTTTTGATCGTCCCCTGGTAGACCAGTAGTAGTTTCCGATGCACATCTGGAGGCATTCTGTAATCTGTGGCCTATCCGGGTGTTGATGAAACACAGAAATAGCTTCGGCTTTGAATACAACAGTCACCATGCGCACTTATCTAAATAGGGGTAATGTCTCAAACAGTCTACGCTTTGATCGTTCCGTGGAAGACCAGTAGTTGTTTCAGATTCACATCTGGAGGCATTCTGTAATCTGTGGCCTATCCGGGTGTTGATGAAACACAGAAATAGCATTGGCTTTGAATACAACAGTCACCATGTGCACTTTCCTCCATGGCAGTATGTCTCAAACTGTCTACGGTTTGATCATTCCCTGGAAGACCAGTATAAGGTTCAGATGCACATATGGAGGCATTCTGTTATCTGTGGACCTTCAAAGTGATGATGAAACACAGAATTTGCATCGGAATTGAATACAACAGTCACCATCCGCACTTTCCTCAATTGGAGTAATGTCTGAAACAGTCCACGCCTTGATCGTTCCCTGTAAGACCAGTAGAAGTTTCCTATGCATATCTGGTGGCATTCTGTTATGTGTGGACTATCAGAGTGTTGATGAAACACAGAAATTGCATCGGGATTGAATACAACAGTCACCATGCGCACTTTCCTCAACGGGAGTAATGTCTCAAACAGTTTAAGCTTTGATCGTTGACTTGAAGACCAGTAGTAGTTTCCAATGCACATCTGGTATCATTCTGTAATCTGTGGATTATCAGAGTGTTGATGAAACACAGAAATTGCATCGGGATTGAATACAACATTCACAATGCGCACTTTCCTCCACGGGAGTAATGAGTCAAACAGTCTACGCTTTGATCGTTCCCTGGAAGAGCAGTAGTAGTTTCCGATGCACATCTGGTGACATTTTGTAATCTGTGGACCATCAGAGTGTTGATGAGACAGAGAAATTGCATCGGGATTGAATACAACAGTAACCATGCGCACTTATCTCCATGGGAGTAATGTCTCAAACAGTCTACGCTTTGAACGTTCCATGGAAGACCAGTAGTGGTTTCCGATGCACATCTGGTGGCATTCTGTAATCTGTGGATTATCAGAGTGTTGTTGAAACACAGAAATTGCGTCGGGATTGAATACAACGGTCACCATGCGCAGTTTCCTCCCTGGGAGTAGTGTCTAAAACAGTCTACGCTTTGATCGTTCCCTGGAATACCAGTAGTAGTTTCCGATGCACATCTGGTGGCATTCTGTAATCTGTGGTTTATCAGAGTGTTGATCAAACACAGAAATTGCATCGGGATTGAATACAACAGGCACCATGGGTACATTTCTCCATTGTAGTAATGTCTCAAACTGTCATCGCTTTGATCGTTCCCTCAAGACCAGTAGTATTTTCCGATGCACATCTGGAGGCATTCTGTAATCTGTGGATTATCCGAGTGCTAATGAAACACAGATATTGCATCGGGATTGAATACAACAGTCACCATGCGCACATTAATCCATTCGAGAAATGTCTCAAACAGTCTACGCTTTGATCGTTCCCTTGAAGACCAGTAGAGGTTTCCGATGCACATCTGGAAGCATTCTGTAATCTGTGGACTATCAGAGTGTTGATGAAACAAAGAAATTTCATCGGGAAAGAATACAACAGTCACCATGCGCACTTTCCTCCATGGGTGTAATGTCTCAAACAGTCTACGCTTTGATCGTTCCCTATAAGACCAGTAGTAGTTTCCGATGCACATCTTCGGGCATTCTGTAATCTGTGGACCTTCAAAGTGTTGATGAAACACAGAAATTGCATCGGGATTTAATACAACAGGCACCATGCGTACATTTCTCCATTGTAGTAATGTCTCAAACTGTCATCGCTTTGATCGTTCCCTCAAGACCAGTAGTAGTTTCCGATGCACATCTGGAGGCATTGTGTAATCTGTGGATTATCCGAGTGTTAATGAAACACAGAAATTGCATCGGGATTGAATACAACTGTCACCCTTCACACTTTCCTCCATGGGAGTAAAGTCTCAAACAGTCTACGATTTGATCGTTCCCTGGAATACCAGTAGTAGTTTCCGAGGAACATCTGGAGGCATTGTGTAATCTGTTTTCTATCAGAGTGATGTTGAAACACATAAATTGCATCGGGATTGAATACAACAGTCACCATTCACACTTTCCTCCATGGGAGTAATGTCTCAAACAGGCTACGGTTTGATCGTTCCCTGGAAGACCAGTAGAAGATTCAGATGCACATATCGAGGCATTCTGTTATTTGTGGACCTTCAAAGTGTTGATGAAACACAGAATTTGCATCGAGATTGAATACAACAGTCACCATCCGCACTTTCCTCAATGGGAGTAATGTCTGAAACAGTCCGCGCTTTGATCGTTCCCTGGAAGACCAGTAGAAGTTTCCGATGCACATCTGGGTGAATTCTGTAATCTGTGGACCATCAGAGTGTTGATGAGACACAGAAATTGCATCGGGATTTTATACAACAGTCACTATGCGCACTTTTCTGAACGGGAGTAATGTCTGAAACAGTTTACGCTTTGATCGTTCCCTGGAAGACCAGTAGAAGATTCAGATGCACATATCGAGGCATTCTGTTATTTGTGGACCTTCAAAGTGTTGATGAAACACAGAATTTGCATCGAGATTGAATACAACAGTCACCATCCGCACTTTCCTCAATGGGAGTAATGTCTGAAACAGTCCGCGCTTTGATCGTTCCCTGGAATACCAGTAGTAGTTTCCGATGCACATCTGGTGGCATTCTGTAATCTGTGGTTTATCAGAGTGTTGATCAAACACAGAAATTGCATCGGGATTGAATACAACAGGCACCATGCGTACATTTCTCCATTGTAGTAATGTCTCAAACTCTCATCGCTTTGATCGTTCCCTCAAGACCAGTAGTATTTTCCGATGCACATCTGGAGGCATTCTGTAATCTGTGGATTATCCGAGTGCTAATGAAACACAGATATTGCATCGGGATTGAATACAACAGTCACCATTCACACTTTCCTCCATGGGAGTAATGTCTCAAACAGTCTACGCTTTGATCGTCCCCTGGAATACCAGTAGTAGTTTCCGATGCACATCTGGAGTCATTCTGTAATCTGTGGACTATCAGAGTGTTGTTGAAACACAGAAATTGCATCGGGATTGAATACAACAGTCACCATCCGCACTTTTCACCATGGGAGTAATGTCTCAAACAGTCTACGCTTTGATCGTTCCCTGGAAGACCAGTAGTAGTTTCGATTCACATCTGGACTCATTCTGTAATCTGTGGACCTTCAAAGTGTTGTTGAAACACAGAAATTGCATCGGGATTGAATACAACAGTCACCATGCGCACTTTCCTCCATTCGAGAAATGTCTCAAACAGTCTACGCTTTGATCGTTCCCTTGAAGACCAGTAGAGGTTTCCGATGCACATCTGGAAGCATTCTGTAATCTGTGGACTATCAGAGTGTTGATGAAACAAAGAAATTTCATCGGGAAAGAATACAACAGTCACCATGCGCACTTTCCTCCATGGGTGTAATGTCTCAAACAGTCTACGCTTTGATCGTTCCCTATAAGACCAGTAGTAGTTTCCGATGCACATCTTCGGGCATTCTGTAATCTGTGGACCTTCAAAGTGTTGATGAAACACAGAAATTGCATCGGGATTGAATACAACAGGCACCATGCGTACATTTCTCCATTGTAGTAATGTCTCAAACTGTCATCGCTTTGATCGTTCCCTCAAGACCAGTAGTAGTTTCCGATGCACATCTGGAGGCATTGTGTAATCTGTGGATTATCCGAGTGTTGATGAAACACAGAATTTGCATCGGGATTGAATACAACTGTCACCCTTCACACTTTCCTCCATGGGAGTAATGTCTCAAACAGTCTACGGTTTGATCGTTCCCTGGAAGACCAGTAGAAGATTCAGATGCACATATCGAGGCATTCTGTTATCTGTGGACTTTCAAAGTGTTGATGAAACACAGAATTTGCATCGAGATTGAATACAACAGTCACCATCCGCACTTTCCTCAATGGGAGTAATGTCTGAAACAGTCCGCGCTTTGATCGTTCCCTGGAAGACCAGTAGAAGTTTCCGATGCACATCTGGGGGAATTCTGTAATCTGTGGACTATCAGAGTGTTGATGAAACACAGAAATTTCATCGGGATTGAATACAACATTCACCATGCGCACTTTCCTCTACGGGAGTAATGAGACAAACAGTCTACGCTTTGATCGTTCCCTGGAAGAGCAGTAGTAGTTTCCGATGCACATCTGGGGGCATTCTGTAATGTGTGGACTATCAGAGTGTTGATGAAACTTAGAAATTGCATCGGTATTAAATTTAACAGTCACCATGAGCACTTTCCTCCATGGGAGTAATTTCTCAAACTGTCATCGATTTGATCGTTCCCTGAAGACCAGTAGTAGTTTCCAATACACATCTGGAAGCATTCTGTAATCTGTGGACTATCAGAGTGTTGATGAAACACAGAAATTGCATCGGGATTGATTACGACAGTCACAATGCGCACTTTCCTACATGGGAGTAATGTCTCAAACAGTTTACGCTTTGATCGCTCCCTGGAAGTCCAGTAGTAGTTTCCGATGCACATCTGGAGGCATCCTGTAATCTGTATATTATCCGAGTGTTAATGAAACACAGATATTGCATCGGGATTGAATACAACAGTCACCATTCACACTTTCCTCCATGCGAGTAATGTCTCAAACAGTCTACGCTTTGATCGTTCCCTGGAAGACCAGTAGTAGTTTCCGATGCACATCTGGAGGCATTCTCTAATCTGTTTTCTATCAGGGTGATGTTGAAACACAGAAATTGCATCGGGATTGAATACAACAGTCACCATGCCGACTTTCCTCCATGGGAGTAATGTCTCAAATAGTCTACGCTTTGATCGACCCCTGGAAGACCAGTAGTAGTTTCCGATGCACATCTGGAGGCATTCTGTAATCTGTGGACTATCAGAGTGTTGATGAAATACAGAAATTGCATCGGGTTTGAATATAACAGTCACCATGCGCACTTTCCTCCATGGGATAACGTCTCAAATTGTCGTTGATTTGATTGTTCCCTCCAGACCAGTAGTTGTTTCAGATTCACATCTGGAGGCATTCTGTTATCTGTGGCATATCCGGGTGTTGATGAAACACAGAAATAGCATCGGCTTTGAATACAACAGTCACCATGCGCACTTTCCTCCATGGGAGTAATGTCTCAAACAGTCTACGGTTTGATCGTTCCCTGGAAGACCAGTAGAAGATTCAGATGTACATATCGAGGCATTCTGTTATCTGTGGACCTTCAAAGTGTTGATGAAACACAGAATTTGCATCGAGATTGAATACAACAGTCACCATCCGAACTTTCCTCAATGGGAGTAATGTCTGAAACAGTCCACGCTTTGATCGTTCCCTGGAAGACCAGTAGAATTTTCCGATGCACATCTGGGGGAATTCTGTATCTGTGGACTATCAGAGTGTTGATGAAACACAGAAATTGCATCGGGATTGAATACAACAGTCACCATGCGCACTTTCCTGAACGGGAGTGATGTCTGAAATAGTTTACGCTTTGATCGTTCCCTGGAAGACCAGTAGTAGTTTCCAATGCACATCTGGTATCATTCTGTAATCTGTGGATTATCAGAGTGTTGATGAAACACAGAAATTTCATCGGGATTGAATACAACATTCACCATGCGCACTTTCCTCCACGGGAGTAATGAGTCAAACAGTCTACGCTTTGTTCGTTCCCTGGAAGAGCAGTAGTAGTTTCCGATGCACATCTGGGGGCATTCTGTAATGTGTGGACTATCAGAGTGTTGATGAAGCTTAGAAATTGCATCGGTATTAAATTCAACAGTCTCCATGCGCACTTTCCTCCATGGGAGTAATTTCTCAAAGTGTCATCGATTTGATCGTTCCCTGAAGTCCAGTAGTAGCTTCCAATGCACATCTGGAAGCATTCTGTAATATGTGGACTATCAGAGTGTTGATGAAACACAGAAATTGCATCGGGATTGATTACGACTGTCACAATGCGCACTTTCCTACACGGGAGTAATGTCTCAAACATTTTACGCTTTGGTCGCTCCCTGGAAGTCCAGTAGTAGTTTCCGATGCACATCTGTAAGCATTCTGTAAACTGTGGACTATCAGAGTGTTGATGAACACAGAAATTGCGTTGGGGATTGAATACAACAGTCACCATGCGCAATTTCCTCCATGGGAGTAATGTCTCAAACACTCTACGCTTTGATCATTCCCTGGAAGACCAGTAGTAGCTTCCGATGCATATCTGGAGGCATTCTGTAATCTGTGGACCTTCAAAGTATTGATGAAACACAGAAATTGCATCGGGATTCAATACAACAGGCACCATGCGTACATTTCTCCATTGTAGTAATGTCTCAAACTGTCATCGCTTTGATCGTTCCCTCAAGACCATTAGTATTTTCCGATGCACATCTGGATGCATTCTGTAATCTGTGGATTATCCGAGTGTTAAAGAAACACAGATATTGCATCGGGATTGAATACAACAGTCACCATGCCGACTTTCCTCCATGGGAGTAATGTCTCAAACTGTCTACGTTTTGATCGTCCCCTGGAAGACCAGTAGTAGTTTCCGATGCACATCTGGAGGCATTCTGTAATCTGTGGGCTATCCGGGTGTTGATGAAACACAGAAATAGCTTCGGCTTTGAATACAACAGTCACCATTCGCACTTATCTCCATAGGGGTAATGTCTCAAACAGTCTACGCTTTGATCGTTCCGTGGAAGACCAGTAGTTGTTTCTGATTCACATCTGGAGGCATTCAGTAATCTGTGGACCTTCAAAGTGATGATGAAACACAGAATTTGCATCGGAATTGAATACAACAGTCACCATCCGCACTTTCCTCAATGGGAGTAATGTCTGAAACAGTCCACGCTTTGATCGTTCCCTGGAAGACCAGTAGAAGTTTCCGATGCATATCTGGTGGCATTCTGTTATGTGTGGACTATCAGAGTGTTGATGAAGCACAGAAATTGCATCGGGATTGAATACAACAGTCACCATGCGCACTTTCCTCAACGGGAGTAATGTCTCAAACAGTTTAAGCTTTGATCGTTGACTTGAAGACCAGTAGTAGTTTCCAATGCACATCTGGTGTCATTCTGTAATCTGTGGATTATCAGAGTGTTGATGAAACACAGAAATTGCATCGGGATTGAATACAACATTCACAATGCGCACTTTCCTCCACAGGAGTAATGAGTCAAACAGTCTACGCTTTGATCGTTCCCTGGAAGAGCAGTAGTAGTTTCCGATGCACATCTGGTGACATTTTGTAATCTGTGGACCATCAGAGTGTTGATGAGACACAGAAATTGCATCGGGATTGAATACAACAGTCACCATGCGCACTTATCTCCATGGGAGTAATGTCTCAAACAGTCTACGCTTTGAACGTTCCATGGAAGACCAGTAGTGGTTTCCGATGCACATCTGGTGGCATTCTGTAATCTGTGGATTATCAGAGTGTTGTTGAAACACAGAAATTGCGTCGGGATTGAATACAACAGTCACCATGCGCAGTTTCCTCCCTGGGAGTAGTGTCTAATACAGTCTACGCTTTGATCGTTCCCTGGAATACCAGTAGTAGTTTCCGATGCACATCTGGTGGCATTCTGTAATCTGTGGTTTATCAGAGTGTTGATGAAACACAGAAATTTCATCGGGAATGAATACAACAGTCACCATGCGCACTTTCCTATATGGGAGTAATGTCACAAAGAGTCTACGCTTTGATCGTTCCCTGGAAGACCAGTAGTAGTTTCCGATGCACATCTGGGGGCATTCTGTAATGTGTGGACTATCAGAGTGTTGATGAAACACAGAAATTGCATCGGGATTGAATACAACAGCCACCATGCGCACTTTCCTCCATGGGAGTAATGTCTCAAAGAGTCTACGCATTGATCGTTCCCAGGAAGACCAGTAGTAGTTTCGATTCACATCTGGTGGCATTCTGTTATCTGTGGACCTTCAAAGTGTTGATGAAACACAGAAATTGCGTCTTGATTGAATACAATAGTCACCATGCGCAGTTTCCTCCACGGGAGTAGTGTCCCAAACAGTCTACGCTTTGATCGTTCCCTTGAATACCAGTAGTATTTTATGATGCACATCTGTTGGCATTCTGTAATCTGTGGTTTATTAGAGTGTTGATCAAACACAGAAATTGCATCGGGAATGATTACAACAGTCACCATGCCGACTTTCCTAAATGGGAGTAATGTCTCAAACAGTCTACATATTGATCGTTCCCAGGAAGACCAGTAGTAGTTTCGGGTCACATCTGGAGGCATTCTGTAATCTGTGGACTATCAGAGTGTTGTTGAAACACAGAAATTGCATCGGGTTTGAATACAACAGTCCCCATCCGCACTTTCCTCCTTGGAAGTAGTGTCTCAAACAGTCTACGCTTTGATCGTTCCCTGGAAGACCAGTAGTAGTTTCGACTCAAATCTGGAGGCATTCTGTTATCTTTGGACCGTCAAAGTGTTGTTGAAACACAGAAATTGCATCAGGATTGAATACAGCAGTCGCCATGAGGACGTTCCTCCATGGGAGTAGCGTCTCAAACAGTCTACGCACTGATCGTTCCCTGGAAGACCAGTAGTAGTTTCCGATGCACACCTGGAGGCATTCTGTAATCTATGGACTATCAGAGTGTTGATACACAGAAATTGCATCGGGATTGAGTACAACAGTCACCATCCGCCCTTTCCTCCATGGGAGTAATGTCTCAAACAGTCTACGCTGTGATCGTTCCCTGGCAGACCAGTAGCAGTTTCGATTCACATCTGGAGGCATTCTGTAATCTGTGGACTTTCAAAGTGTTGATGAAACACAGAAATTGCATCGCGATTGAATACAACAGTCACCATGCGCACTTTCCTCCATGTGAGAAATGTCTCAAACAGTATACGCTTTGATCGTTCTCTGGAAGACCTTTAGAGGTTTCCGATGCACATCTGGTGGCATTCTGTAATCTGTGGACTATCAGAGTGTTGATGAAACACAGAAATTGAATCGGGAATGAATACAACGGTCACCAAGCGCACTTTCCTCCATGGGAGAAATGTCTCTAACTGTCATCGATTTGATTGTTCCCTGAAGACCAGTAGTAGTTTCCAATGCACATCTGGAAGCATTCTGTAAACTGTGGACTATCAGAGAGTTGATTAACACAGAAACTGCGTTGGGGATTGAATACAACATTCACCATGCGCACTTTCCTCCATACGATAATGTCTCAAACAGTCTACGTTTTGATCGTTCCCAGGAAGACCAGTAGTAGTTTCCGATGCACATCTGGTGTCATTCTGTAATCTGTGGACTATCAGAGTGTTGTTGAAACACAGAAATTGCATCGGGATTGAATACAACAGTCACCATGCGCACTTTCATCCATGGGAGTAATGTCTCAAACAGTCTACGATTTGATAGTTCCGTGGAAGACCAGTAGAAGATTCCGATGCACATCTGGATGCCTTCTGTAATCTGTGGACCTTCAAAGTGTTGATGAAACACAGAAATTGCATCGGGATTTAATAAAACAGTCACCATGGGCATTTTCCTCCATAGGAGTAATGTCTCAAACAGTCTAGGTTTTGATCGTTCCTTGGAACAACAGTAGTAGTTTCCGATGCACATCTGGAGGCGTTCTGTAATCTGTGGACAATGAGAGTGTTGATGAAACACAGAAATTGCATCGGGATTGAATACAACAGTCACCATGCGCACTTTCCACCATGGGAGTAATGTCTCAAACAGTCTACGGTTTGGTCTTTCCCTGGAAGACCAGTAGAAGATTCCGATGCACATATGGAGGCATTCTGTTATCTGTGGACCTTCAAAGTTTTGATGAAACACAGGATTTGCATCGAGATTGAATACAACAGTCACCATCAGGACTTTCCTCAATGGGAGTAATGGCTGAAACAGTCCACGCTTTGATCGATCCCTGGAAGACCAGTAGTAGTTTCCGATGCACATCTGGTGGCATTCTGTAATCTGTGGCCTATCCGGGTGTTGATGAAACACAGAAATAGCATTGGCTTTGAATACAACAGTCACCATGTGCACTTTCCCCCATGGCAGTATGTCTCAAACTGTCTACGGTTTGATCATTCCCTGGAAGACCAGTATAAGGTTCAGATGCACATATGGAGGCATTCTGTTATCTGTGGACCTTCAAAGTGATGATGAAACACAGAATTTGCATCGGAATTGAATACAACAGTCACCATCCGCACTTTCCTCAATTGGAGTAATGTCTGAAACAGTCCACGCCTTGATCGTTCCCTGTAAGACCAGTAGAAGTTTCCGATGCATATCTGGTGGCATTCTGTTATGTGTGGACTATCAGAGTGTTGATGAAACACAGAAATTGCATCGGGATTGAATACAACAGTCACCATGCGCACTTTCCTCAACGGGAGTAATGTCTCAAACAGTTTAAGCTTTGATCGTTGACTTGAAGACCAGTAGTAGTTTCCAATGCACATCTGGTATCATTCTGTAATCTGTGGATTATCAGAGTGTTGATGAAACACAGAAATTGCATCGGGATTGAATACAACATTCACAATGCGCACTTTCCTCCACGGGAGTAATGAGTCAAACAGTCTACGCTTTGATCGTTCCCTGGAAGAGCAGTAGTAGTTTCCGATGCACATCTGGTGACATTTTGTAATCTGTGGACCATCAGAGTGTTGATGAGACAGAGAAATTGCATCGGGATTGAATACAACAGTAACCATGCGCACTTATCTCCATGGGAGTAATGTCTCAAACAGTCTACGCTTTGAACGTTCCATGGAAGACCAGTAGTGGTTTCCGATGCACATCTGGTGGCATTCTGTAATCTGTGGATTATCAGAGTGTTGTTGAAACACAGAAATTGCGTCGGGATTGAATACAACGGTCACCATGCGCAGTTTCCTCCCTGGGAGTAGTGTCTAAAACAGTCTACGCTTTGATCGTTCCCTGGAATACCAGTAGTAGTTTCCGATGCACATCTGGTGGCATTCTGTAATCTGTGGTTTATCAGAGTGTTGATCAAACACAGAAATTGCATCGGGATTGAATACAACAGGCACCATGGGTGCATTTCTCCATTGTAGTAATGTCTCAAACTGTCATCGCTTTGATCGTTCCCTCAAGACCAGTAGTATTTTCCGATGCACATCTGGAGGCATTCTGTAATCTGTGGATTATCCGAGTGCTAATGAAACACAGATATTGCATCGGGATTGAATACAACAGTCACCATGCGCACATTAATCCATTCGAGAAATGTCTCAAACAGTCTACGCTTTGATCGTTCCCTTGAAGACCAGTAGAGGTTTCCGATGCACATCTGGAAGCATTCTGTAATCTGTGGACTATCAGAGTGTTGATGAAACAAAGAAATTTCATCGGGAAAGAATACAACAGTCACCATGCGCACTTTCCTCCATGGGTGTAATGTCTCAAACAGTCTACGCTTTGATCGTTCCCTATAAGACCAGTAGTAGTTTCCGATGCACATCTTCGGGCATTCTGTAATCTGTGGACCTTCAAAGTGTTGATGAAACACAGAAATTGCATCGGGATTTAATACAACAGGCACCATGCGTACATTTCTCCATTGTAGTAATGTCTCAAACTGTCATCGCTTTGATCGTTCCCTCAAGACCAGTAGTAGTTTCCGATGCACATCTGGAGGCATTGTGTAATCTGTGGATTATCCGAGTGTTAATGAAACACAGATATTGCATCGGGATTGAATACAATAGTCACCATTCACACTTTCCTCCATGCGATTAATGTCTCAAACAGTCTACGCTTTGATCGTTCCCTGGAATACCAGTAGTAGTTTCCGATGCACATCTGGTGGCATTCTGTAATCTGTGGTTTATCAGAGTGTTGATCAAACACAGAAATTGCATCGGGATTGAATACAACAGGCACCATGCGTACATTTCTCCATTGTAGTAATGTCTCAAACTCTCATCGCTTTGATCGTTCCCTCAAGACCAGTAGTATTTTCCGATGCACATCTGGAGGCATTCTGTAATCTGTGGATTATCCGAGTGCTAATGAAACACAGATATTGCATCGGGATTGAATACAACAGTCACCATTCACACTTTCCTCCATGGGAGTAATGTCTCAAACAGTCTACGCTTTGATCGTCCCCTGGAATACCAGTAGTAGTTTCCGATGCACATCTGGAGTCATTCTGTAATCTGTGGACTATCAGAGTGTTGTTGAAACACAGAAATTGCATCGGGATTGAATACAACAGTCACCATCCGCACTTTTCACCATGGGAGTAATGTCTCAAACAGTCTACGCTTTGATCGTTCCCTGGAAGACCAGTAGTAGTTTCGATTCACATCTGGACTCATTCTGTAATCTGTGGACCTTCAAAGTGTTGTTGAAACACAGAAATTGCATCGGGATTGAATACAACAGTCACCATGCGCACTTTCCTCCATTCGAGAAATGTCTCAAACAGTCTACGCTTTGATCGTTCCCTTGAAGACCAGTAGAGGTTTCCGATGCACATCTGGAAGCATTCTGTAATCTGTGGACTATCAGAGTGTTGATGAAACAAAGAAATTTCATCGGGAAAGAATACAACAGTCACCATGCGCACTTTCCTCCATGGGTGTAATGTCTCAAACAGTCTACGCTTTGATCGTTCCCTATAAGACCAGTAGTAGTTTCCGATGCACATCTTCGGGCATTCTGTAATCTGTGGACCTTCAAAGTGTTGATGAAACACAGAAATTGCATCGGGATTGAATACAACAGGCACCATGCGTACATTTCTCCATTGTAGTAATGTCTCAAACTGTCATCGCTTTGATCGTTCCCTCAAGACCAGTAGTAGTTTCCGATGCACATCTGGAGGCATTGTGTAATCTGTGGATTATCCGAGTGTTGATGAAACACAGAATTTGCATCGGGATTGAATACAACTGTCACCCTTCACACTTTCCTCCATGGGAGTAATGTCTCAAACAGTCTACGGTTTGATCGTTCCCTGGAAGACCAGTAGAAGATTCAGATGCACATGTCGAGGCATTCTGTTATCTGTGGACTTTCAAAGTGTTGATGAAACACAGAATTTGCATCGAGATTGAATACAACAGTCACCATCCGCACTTTCCTCAATGGGAGTAATGTCTGAAACAGTCCGCGCTTTGATCGTTCCCTGGAAGACCAGTAGAAGTTTCCGATGCACATCTGGGGGAATTCTGTAATCTGTGGACTATCAGAGTGTTGATGAAACACAGAAATTTCATCGGGATTGAATACAACATTCACCATGCGCACTTTCCTCTACGGGAGTAATGAGACAAACAGTCTACGCTTTGATCGTTCCCTGGAAGAGCAGTAGTAGTTTCCGATGCACATCTGGGGGCATTCTGTAATGTGTGGACTATCAGAGTGTTGATGAAACTTAGAAATTGCATCGGTATTAAATTTAACAGTCACCATGAGCACTTTCCTCCATGGGAGTAATTTCTCAAACTGTCATCGATTTGATCGTTCCCTGAAGACCAGTAGTAGTTTCCAATACACATCTGGAAGCATTCTGTAATCTGTGGACTATCAGAGTGTTGATGAAACACAGAAATTGCATCGGGATTGATTACGACAGTCACAATGCGCACTTTCCTACATGGGAGTAATGTCTCAAACAGTTTACGCTTTGATCGCTCCCTGGAAGTCCAGTAGTAGTTTCCGATGCACATCTGGAGGCATCCTGTAATCTGTATATTATCCGAGTGTTAATGAAACACAGATATTGCATCGGGATTGAATACAACAGTCACCATTCACACTTTCCTCCATGCGAGTAATGTCTCAAACAGTCTACGCTTTGATCGTTCCCTGGAAGACCAGTAGTAGTTTCCGATGCACATCTGGAGGCATTCTCTAATCTGTTTTCTATCAGGGTGATGTTGAAACACAGAAATTGCATCGGGATTGAATACAACAGTCACCATGCCGACTTTCCTCCATGGGAGTAATGTCTCAAATAGTCTACGCTTTGATCGACCCCTGGAAGACCAGTAGTAGTTTCCGATGCACATCTGGAGGCATTCTGTAATCTGTGGACTATCAGAGTGTTGATGAAATACAGAAATTGCATCGGGTTTGAATATAACTGTCACCATGCGCACTTTCCTCCATGGGATAACGTCTCAAATTGTCGTTGATTTGATTGTTCCCTCCAGACCAGTAGTTGTTTCAGATTCACATCTGGAGGCATTCTGTTATCTGTGGCATATCCGGGTGTTGATGAAACACAGAAATAGCATCGGCTTTGAATACAACAGTCACCATGCGCACTTTCCTCCATGGGAGTAATGTCTCAAACAGTCTACGGTTTGATCGTTCACTGGAAGACCAGTAGAAGATTCAGATGTACATATCGAGGCATTCTGTTATCTGTGGACCTTCAAAGTGTTGATGAAACACAGAATTTGCATCGAGATTGAATACAACAGTCACCATCCGAACTTTCCTCAATGGGAGTAATGTCTGAAACAGTCCACGCTTTGATCGTTCCCTGGAAGACCAGTAGAATTTTCCGATGCACATCTGGGGGAATTCTGTATCTGTGGACTATCAGAGTGTTGATGAAACACAGAAATTGCATCGGGATTGAATACAACAGTCACCATGCGCACTTTCCTGAACGGGAGTGATGTCTGAAATAGTTTACGCTTTGATCGTTCCCTGGAAGACCAGTAGTAGTTTCCAATGCACATCTGGTATCATTCTGTAATCTGTGGATTATCAGAGTGTTGATGAAACACAGAAATTTCATCGGGATTGAATACAACATTCACCATGCGCACTTTCCTCCACGGGAGTAATGAGTCAAACAGTCTACGCTTTGTTCGTTCCCTGGAAGAGCAGTAGTAGTTTCCGATGCACATCTGGGGGCATTCTGTAATGTGTGGACTATCAGAGTGTTGATGAAGCTTAGAAATTGCATCGGTATTAAATTCAACAGTCTCCATGCGCACTTTCCTCCATGGGAGTAATTTCTCAAAGTGTCATCGATTTGATCGTTCCCTGAAGTCCAGTAGTAGCTTCCAATGCACATCTGGAAGCATTCTGTAATATGTGGACTATCAGAGTGTTGATGAAACACAGAAATTGCATCGGGATTGATTACGACTGTCACAATGCGCACTTTCCTACACGGGAGTAATGTCTCAAACATTTTACGCTTTGGTCGCTCCCTGGAAGTCCAGTAGTAGTTTCCGATGCACATCTGTAAGCATTCTGTAAACTGTGGACTATCAGAGTGTTGATGAACACAGAAATTGCGTTGGGGATTGAATACAACAGTCACCATGCGCAATTTCCTCCATGGGAGTAATGTCTCAAACACTCTACGCTTTGATCATTCCCTGGAAGACCAGTAGTAGCTTCCGATGCATATCTGGAGGCATTCTGTAATCTGTGGACCTTCAAAGTATTGATGAAACACAGAAATTGCATCGGGATTCAATACAACAGGCACCATGCGTACATTTCTCCATTGTAGTAATGTCTCAAACTGTCATCGCTTTGATCGTTCCCTCAAGACCATTAGTATTTTCCGATGCACATCTGGATGCATTCTGTAATCTGTGGATTATCCGAGTGTTAAAGAAACACAGATATTGCATCGGGATTGAATACAACAGTCACCATGCCGACTTTCCTCCATGGGAGTAATGTCTCAAACTGTCTACGTTTTGATCGTCCCCTGGAAGACCAGTAGTAGTTTCCGATGCACATCTGGAGGCATTCTGTAATCTGTGGGCTATCCGGGTGTTGATGAAACACAGAAATAGCTTCGGCTTTGAATACAACAGTCACCATTCGCACTTATCTCCATAGGGGTAATGTCTCAAACAGTCTACGCTTTGATCGTTCCGTGGAAGACCAGTAGTTGTTTCTGATTCACATCTGGAGGCATTCAGTAATCTGTGGACCTTCAAAGTGATGATGAAACACAGAATTTGCATCGGAATTGAATACAACAGTCACCATCCGCACTTTCCTCAATGGGAGTAATGTCTGAAACAGTCCACGCTTTGATCGTTCCCTGGAAGACCAGTAGAAGTTTCCGATGCATATCTGGTGGCATTCTGTTATGTGTGGACTATCAGAGTGTTGATGAAGCACAGAAATTGCATCGGGATTGAATACAACAGTCACCATGCGCACTTTCCTCAACGGGAGTAATGTCTCAAACAGTTTAAGCTTTGATCGTTGACTTGAAGACCAGTAGTAGTTTCCAATGCACATCTGGTATCATTCTGTAATCTGTGGATTATCAGAGTGTTGATGAAACACAGAAATTGCATCGGGATTGAATACAACATTCACAATGCGCACTTTCCTCCACAGGAGTAATGAGTCAAACAGTCTACGCTTTGATCGTTCCCTGGAAGAGCAGTAGTAGTTTCCGATGCACATCTGGTGACATTTTGTAATCTGTGGACCATCAGAGTGTTGATGAGACACAGAAATTGCATCGGGATTGAATACAACAGTCACCATGCGCACTTATCTCCATGGGAGTAATGTCTCAAACAGTCTACGCTTTGAACGTTCCATGGAAGACCAGTAGTGGTTTCCGATGCACATCTGGTGGCATTCTGTAATCTGTGGATTATCAGAGTGTTGTTGAAACACAGAAATTGCGTCGGGATTGAATACAACAGTCACCATGCGCAGTTTCCTCCCTGGGAGTAGTGTCTAATACAGTCTACGCTTTGATCGTTCCCTGGAATACCAGTAGTAGTTTCCGATGCACATCTGGTGGCATTCTGTAATCTGTGGTTTATCAGAGTGTTGATGAAACACAGAAATTTCATCGGGAATGAATACAACAGTCACCATGCGCACTTTCCTATATGGGAGTAATGTCACAAAGAGTCTACGCTTTGATCCTTCCCTGGAAGACCAGTAGTAGTTTCCGATGCACATCTGGGGGCATTCTGTAATGTGTGGACTATCAGAGTGTTGATGAAACACAGAAATTGCATCGGGATTGAATACAACAGCCACCATGCGCACTTTCCTCCATGGGAGTAATGTCTCAAAGAGTCTACGCATTGATCGTTCCCAGGAAGACCAGTAGTAGTTTCGATTCACATCTGGTGGCATTCTGTTATCTGTGGACCTTCAAAGTGTTGATGAAACACAGAAATTGCGTCTTGATTGAATACAATAGTCACCATGCGCAGTTTCCTCCACGGGAGTAGTGTCCCAAACAGTCTACGCTTTGATCGTTCCCTTGAATACCAGTAGTATTTTATGATGCACATCTGTTGGCATTCTGTAATCTGTGGTTTATTAGAGTGTTGATCAAACACAGAAATTGCATCGGGAATGATTACAACAGTCACCATGCCGACTTTCCTAAATGGGAGTAATGTCTCAAACAGTCTACATATTGATCGTTCCCAGGAAGACCAGTAGTAGTTTCGGGTCACATCTGGAGGCATTCTGTAATCTGTGGACTATCAGAGTGTAGTTGAAACACAGAAATTGCATCGGGTTTGAATACAACAGTCCCCATCCGCACTTTCCTCCTTGGAAGTAGTGTCTCAAACAGTCTACGCTTTGATCGTTCCCTGGAAGACCAGTAGTAGTTTCGACTCAAATCTGGAGGCATTCTGTTATCTTTGGACCGTCAAAGTGTTGTTGAAACACAGAAATTGCATCAGGATTGAATACAGCAGTCGCCATGAGGACGTTCCTCCATGGGAGTAGCGTCTCAAACAGTCTACGCACTGATCGTTCCCTGGAAGACCAGTAGTAGTTTCCGATGCACACCTGGAGGCATTCTGTAATCTATGGACTATCAGAGTGTTGATACACAGAAATTGCATCGGGATTGAGTACAACAGTCACCATCCGCCCTTTCCTCCATGGGAGTAATGTCTCAAACAGTCTACGCTGTGATCGTTCCCTGGCAGACCAGTAGCAGTTTCGATTCACATCTGGAGGCATTCTGTAATCTGTGGACTTTCAAAGTGTTGATGAAACACAGAAATTGCATCGCGATTGAATACAACAGTCACCATGCGCACTTTCCTCCATGTGAGAAATGTCTCAAACAGTATACGCTTTGATCGTTCTCTGGAAGACCTTTAGAGGTTTCCGATGCACATCTGGTGGCATTCTGTAATCTGTGGACTATCAGAGTGTTGATGAAACACAGAAATTGAATCGGGAATGAATACAACGGTCACCAAGCGCACTTTCCTCCATGGGAGAAATGTCTCTAACTGTCATCGATTTGATTGTTCCCTGAAGACCAGTAGTAGTTTCCAATGCACATCTGGAAGCATTCTGTAAACTGTGGACTATCAGAGAGTTGATTAACACAGAAACTGCGTTGGGGATTGAATACAACATTCACCATGCGCACTTTCCTCCATACGATAATGTCTCAAACAGTCTACGTTTTGATCGTTCCCAGGAAGACCAGTAGTAGTTTCCGATGCACATCTGGTGTCATTCTGTAATCTGTGGACTATCAGAGTGTTGTTGAAACACAGAAATTGCATCGGGATTGAATACAACAGTCACCATGCGCACTTTCATCCATGGGAGTAATGTCTCAAACAGTCTACGATTTGATAGTTCCGTGGAAGACCAGTAGAAGATTCCGATGCACATCTGGATGCCTTCTGTAATCTGTGGACCTTCAAAGTGTTGATGAAACACAGAAATTGCATCGGGATTTAATAAAACAGTCACCATGGGCATTTTCCTCCATAGGAGTAATGTCTCAAACAGTCTAGGTTTTGATCGTTCCTTGGAACAACAGTAGTAGTTTCCGATGCACATCTGGAGGCGTTCTGTAATCTGTGGACAATGAGAGTGTTGATGAAACACAGAAATTGCATCGGGATTGAATACAACAGTCACCATGCGCACTTTCCACCATGGGAGTAATGTCTCAAACAGTCTACGGTTTGGTCTTTCCCTGGAAGACCAGTAGAAGATTCCGATGCACATATGGAGGCATTCTGTTATCTGTGGACCTTCAAAGTTTTGATGAAACACAGGATTTGCATCGGGATTGAATACAACAGTCACCATCAGGACTTTCCTCAATGGGAGTAATGGCTGAAACAGTCCACGCTTTGATCGATCCCTGGAAGACCAGTAGTAGTTTCCGATGCACATCTGGTGGCATTCTGTAATCTGTGGACTATCAGAGTGTTGATGAAGCACAGAAATTGCATCGGGAAAGAATACAACAGTCGCCATGCGTACTTTCCCCCACGGGAGTTATGTCTCAAACAGTCTACGCATTGATCGTTCCCTGGAAGACCAGTAGTAGTTTCCGATGCACATATGGTGGCATTCTGTAATCACTGGACTATCAGAGTGTTGATGAAACACAGAAATTGCATCGGGATTGAATACAACAGTCACCATGCGCACTTCGCTCCATGGGAGTAATGTCTCAAACAGTCTACGCTTTGATCGTTCCCTGGAAGACCAGTAGTAGTTTCCGATGCACATCTGGGGGCATTTTGGAATGTGTGGACTATCAGAGTGTTGATGAAACAGAGGAATTGCATCGGGATTGAATACAACAATCACAATGCGCACTTTCCTCCATGGGAGAAATGTCTCAAACAGTCTACGCTTTGATCGTTCCCTGGAAGACCAGTAGTAGTTTCCGATGCACATCTGGTGGCATTCTGTAATCTGTGGACTATCAGAGTGTTGATGAAACACAGAAATTGCATCGGGATCGAATACAACAGTCACCATACGCACTTTCCTCCATGGGAGTAATGTCTCAAACTGTCATCGATTTGATCGTTCCCTCAAGACCAGTAGTAGTTTCCGATGCACATCTGCAGGCATTCTGTAATCTGTGGTCTATCCAGGTGTTGATGAAACACAGAAATAGCATCGGCTTTGAATACAACAGTCACCATGAGCACTTTCCTATAAGGGTGTAATGTCTGAAACAGTCTACGTCTTGATCGTTCCCTGGAAGAAGAGTAGTAGTTTCCGATGCACATCTGAAGGTATTCTGTAATCTGTGGACTATCAGAGTGTTGTTGAAACACAGAAATTGCATCGGATTTGAATACAACAGTCACCATGCGCACTTTCCTCCATGGGAGTAGTGTCTCAAACAGTCTACGGTTTGATCGTCCCCTGGAAGACCAGTAAAAGATTCCGATGCACATATGGAGGCATTCTGTTATCTGTGGACCTTTAAGTTTTGATGGAACCCAGAATTTGCATCGGGATTGAATACAACAGTCACCATCAGCACTTTCCTCAATGGGAGTAATGGCTCAAACAGTCCACGCTTTGATCGTTCTCTGGAAGACCAGTAGTAGTTTCCGATGCACATCTGGTGGCATTCTGTAATCTGTGGACTATCAGAGTGCTGATGTAACACAGAAATTGCATCGGGAATGAATACAACAGTCGCCATGCGCACTTTCCTCAACGGGAGTAATGTCTCAGACAGTTTACGCTTTGATCGTTACCTGTAAGACCAGTAGTAGTTTCCAATGCACATCTGGTATCATTCGGTAATCTGTGGACTATCAGAGTGTTGATGAAACACAGAAATTGCATCGAGATTGAATACAACATTCGTCATGCGCACTTTCCTCCACGGGAGTAATGTCTCAAACAGTCTACGCTTTGATCGTTCCCTGGAAGACCAGTAGTAGTTTCCGATGCACATCTGGAGGCAATCTGTAATCTGTGGACTATCAGAGTGTTGATGAAACACAGAAAATGCATCGGGATTGAATACAACAGTCACTATCCTCACTTTCCTCCATGGGAGTAATGTCTGAAACAGTCTACGCTTTGAACGTTCCCTGGAAGACCAGTAGTGGTTTCCGATGCACATCTGGAGGCATTCTGTAATCTGTGGATTATCAGAGTGTTCTTGAAACACAGAAATTGCGTCGGGATTGAATACAACAGTCACCATGCGCAGTTTCCTCCCTGGGAGTAGTGTCTCAAACAGTCTACGCTTTGATCGTTACCTGGAATACCAGTAGTAGTTTCCGATGCACATCTGGTGGCATTCTGTAATCTGTGGTTTATCAGAGTGTTGATGAAACACAGAAATTGCAATGGGAATGAATACAACAGTCACCATGCGCACTTTCCTCCATGGGAGTAATGTCTCAAACCGTCTACGATTTGATCGTTCCCTGGAAGACCAGTAGTAGTTTCCGATTCACATCTGGGGGAATTCTGGAATGTGTGGACTATCAGAGTGTTGATGAAACACAGAAATTGCATCGGGATTGGATACAACATTCACCATGCGCACATTCCTCCATGGGTGAAATGTCTCAAACAGTCTACGGTTTGATCGTTCCCTGGAAGACCAGTAGTAGTTTCCGATGTACATCTGGAGGCAATCTGTAAGCTGTGGACCTTCAAAGTGTTGATGAAATACAGAAATTGCATCGGGATTGAATACAACAGTCGCCATGCGCACTTTCCTCTATGGGAGTAGTGTCTCAAACAGTCTACGCATTGATCGTTCCCAGGAAGACCAGTAATAGTTTCCGATGCACATCTGGAGGCAATCTGTAATCTGTGGACTATCAGAGTGTTGATGAAACACAGAAAATGCATCGGGATTGAATACAACAGTCACTATCCTCACTTTCCTCCATGGGAGTAATGTCTGAAACAGTCTACGTTTGAACGTTCCCTGGAAGACCAGTAGTAGTTTCCGATGCACATCTGGATGCATTCTGTACTCTGTGGACCTTCAAAGTGTTGATGAAACACAGAAATTGCATCGGGAGTGAATACAACAGTCACCATCCTCACTTTCCTCCATGGGAGTAGCGTCCGAAACAGTCTACGCTTTGATCGTTCCCTGGAGGACCAGTAGTAGTTTCCGATGCACATCTGGGGGAACTCTGGAATGTGTGAACTATCAGAGTGTTGATGAAACACAGAAATTGCATCGGGATTGTATACAACATTCACCATGCGCACTTTCCTCCATGGGAGAAATGTCTCAAACAGTCTACGCTTTGATCGATCCCTGTAAGACCAGTAGTAGTTTCCGATGCGCATCTGGAGGCAATATGTAAGCTGTGGACCTTCAAAGTGTTTATGAAACACAGTAATTGCATCGGGAGTGAATACAACAGTCACCATCCTCACATTCCTCCATGGGAATAACGTCTGAAACAGTCTACGCTTTGATCGTTCCCTGGAAGACCAGTAGTAGTTTCCGATGCACATCTGGAGGCATTCTGCAATCTGTGGACCTTCAAAGTGTTGATGAAACACAGAAATTCGATCGGGATTGAATACAACAGTCGCCATGCGCACTTTCCTCCATGGGAGTAATGTCTCAAACAGTCTACGCTTTGATCGTTCCCTGGAACACCAGTAGTAGTTTCCGATGCTCATCTGTTGGCATTCTGTAATCTGTGGATTATCAGAGTGTTGATGAAACACAGAAATTGCATAGGGATTGAATACAACAGTCACCATGCGCACTTTCCTCCATGGGGGTAATATCTCAAAGAGTCTACGGTTTGATCGTTCCCTGGAAGACCAGTAGAAGATTCCGATGCACATATGGAGGCATTATGTTATATGTGGACCTTCAAAGTGTTGATGAAACACAGAATTTGCATCGGGATTGAATACAGCAGTAACCATCCGCACTTTCCTCAATGGGAGTAATGTCTGAAACAGTCCACGCTTTGATCGTTCCCTGGAAAACCAGTAGAAGTTTCCGATGCACATCTGGCGGCATTCTGTAATCTGTGGACTATCAGAGTGTTGATGAAACACAGAAATTGCATCGGGATTGAATACAACAGTCACCATGCGCACTTTCCTCAATGGGAGTAATGTCTCAAACAGTTTACGCTTTGATCGTTCCCTGGAAGACCAGTAGTAGTTTCCAATGCACATCTCGTATCATTCTGTAATCTGTGGACTATCAGAGTGTTGATGAAACACAGAAATTGCATCGGGATTGAATACAACATTCACCAAGCGCACTTTCCTGCACGGGAGTAATGAGTCAAACAGTCTACGCTTTGATCGTACCCTGGAAGAGCAGTAGTAGTTTCCGATGCACATCTGGTGGCATTCTGTAATCTGTGGACTATCAGAGTGTTGATGAAACACAGAAATAGCATCGGGATTGAATACAACAGTCACCATATGCACTTATCTCCTTAGGAGTAATGTCTCAAACAGTCTACGGCTTGATCGTTCCCTGGAAGACCAGTAGTGGTTTCCGATGCACATCTGGTGGCATTCTGTAATCTGTGGATTATCAGAGTGTTGTTGAAACACAGATATTGCGTCGGGATTGAATACAACAGTCACCATGCGCAGTTTCCTCCCTGGGAGTAGTGTCTCAAACAGTCTACGATTTTATCGTTCCCTGGAATACCAGTAGTAGTTTTCGATGCACATGTGGTGGCATTCTGTAATCTGTGGTTTATCAGAGTGTTGATCAAACACAGAAATTGCAAGGGGAATGAATACAACAGTCACCATGCGCACTTTCCTCCATGGGAGTGATGTCTCAAACAGTCTACGCTTTGATCGTTCCCTGGAAGAACAGTAGTAGTTTCCGATGCGCATCTGGAGGCAGTCTGTAAGCTGTGGACCTTCAAAGTGTTGATGAAACACAGAAATTGCATCGGGATTGAATACAACTGTCACCATGCGCACTTTCCTCTATGGGAGTAATGTCTCAAACAGTATACGCATTGATCGTTCCCAGGAAGACCAGTAATAGTTTCCGATGCACATCTGGAGGCAATCTGTAATCTGTGGACTATCAGAGTGTTGATGAAACACAGAAATTGCATCGGGATTGTATACAACAGTCACCATCCTCACTTTCCTCCATGGGAGTAATGTCTGAAACAGTCTACGCTTTGAACGTTCCCTGGAAGACCAGTAGTAGTTTCCGATGCACATCTGGAGGCATTCTGTACTCTGTGGACCTTCAAAGTGTTGATGAAACACAGAAATTGCATCGGGAGTGAATACAACAGTCACCATCCTCACTTTCCTCCATGGGAGTAACGTCTGAAACAGTCTACGCTTTGATCGTTCCCTGGAAGACCAGTAGTAGTTTCCGATGGATATCTGGAGGCAATCTGTAAGCTGTGGACCTTCGAAGTGTTGATGAAACGCAGAAATTGCATCGGGATTAAATACAACAGTCACCATGCACACTATCCTCCATGGGAGTAATGTCTCAAACAGTCTACGCTTTGATCGTTCCCAGGAAGACGAGTACTAGTTTCCGATGCACATCTGGAGGCAAACTGTAATCTGTGGACTACCAGAGAGTTGATGGAACACAGAAATTGCATCGCGATTGTATACAACAGTCACAATCCTCACTTTCCTCCATGGGAATAATGTCTAAAACAGTCTACGCTTTGATCGTTCCCTGGAAGACCAGTGGTAGTTTCCGATGCACATCTGTAGGCATTCTGTAATCTGTGGACTATCAGAGTGTTGATAAAACACAGAAATTGCATCAGAATTGAATACAACTGTCACCATGCACACTTTCCACCATGGGTGTAATGTCTCTAACAGTCTACGCTTTGATCGATCCCTGGAAGACCAGTAGTAGTTTCCGAAGCACATCTGGAGGCATTCTGTAACCTGTTGACTATCAGAGTGTTGATAAAACACAAAAATTGCGTCGGGATTGAATACAACAGTCACCATGTGCACTTTCCTCCATGGGAGTATTGTCTCAAACAGTCTACGCTATGATCGTTCCCTGGAAGACCAGTAGTAGTTTCGGATGCATATCTGGAGGCATTCTGTAATCTGTGGACCTTCAATCTGTTGATGAAACACAGAAATTGCACCGGGATTGAATACAACGTTCACCATGCGTACTTTTCTCCATTGTAGTAATGTCTCAAACTGCCATCACTTTGATCGTTCCCTCAAGACCAGTAGTATTTTCCGATGCACGTCTGGAGGCATTCTGTAATCTGTGGACTATCAGAGTGTTGATGAAGCACAGAAATTGCATCGGGATTGAATACAACAATCACAATGCGCACTTTCCTCCATGGGAATAATGTCTCAAACTGTCATTAATTTGATCGTTCCCTCAAGACCAGTAGTAGTTTCCAAATCACATCTGGAGGCATTCTGTAATCTGTGGTCTATCCGGGTGTTGGTGAAACACAGAAGTAGCATCGGCTTTGAATACAACGGTCACCATGCGCACATTCTTCCATGGGAGTAATGTCTCAAACAGTCTACGGTTTGATCGTTCCCTTGAAGACCAGTAGAAGATTCCGATGCACATATTGACGCATTCTGTTATCTGTGGTACTTCAAAATTTGATGAAACACAGAATTTGCATCGGGATTGAATACAACAGTCACCATCAGGACTTTCCTCAATGGGAGTAATGGCTAAAACAGTCCACGCTTTGATCGTTCCCTGGAAGACCAGTAGTAGTTTCCGATGCACATCTGGTGGCATTCTGTAATCTGTGGACTATCAGAGTGTTGATGAAACACAGAAATTCCATCGGGATTGAATACAACAGTAACTATCCTCACTTTCCTCCATGGGAGTAATGTCTGAAACAGTCTACGTTTGAACGTTCCCTGGAAGACCAGTAGTAGTTTCCGATGCACATCTGGATGCATTCTGTACTCTGTGGACCTTCAAAGTGTTGATGAAACACAGAAATTGCATCGGGAGTGAATACAACAGTCACCATCCTCACTTTCCACCATGGGAGTAGCGTCTGAAACAGTCTACGCTTTGATCGTTCCCTGGAAGACCAGTAGTAGTTTCCGATGCACATCTGGGGGAATTCTGGAATGTGTGAACTATCAGAGTGTTGATGAAACACAGAAAATGCATCGGGATTGGATACAACATTCACCATGCGCACTTTCCTCCATGGGAGAAATGTCTCAAACAGTCTACGCTTTGATCGATCCCTGGAAGACCAGTAGTAGTTTTCGATGCGCATCTGGAGGCAATCTGTAAGCTGTGGACCTTCAAAGTGTTGATGAAACACAGTAATTGCATCGGGAGTGAATACAACAGTCACCATCCTCACATTCCTCCATGGGAGTAACGTCTGAAACAGTCTACGCTTTGATCGTTCCCTGGAAGTCCAGTAGTATTTTCCGATGCACATCTGGAGGCATTCTGCAATCTGTGGACCTTCAAAGTGTTGATGAAACACAGAAATTCGATCGGGATTGAATACAACAGTCACCATGCGCACTTTCATCTATGGGAGTAATGTCTCAAACAGTCTACGATTTGATTGTTCCCTGGAATACCAGTAGTAGTTTCCGATGCACATCTGGTGGCATTCTGTAATCTGTATACTATCAGAGTGTTGATGAAACACAGAAATTGCATCGGGTTTGAATAGAACAGTCACCATGCGCACTTTCCTCCATGGGAGAAATGTCTCAAACAGTCTACGCTTTGATCGTTCCCTGGAAGACCAGTAGTAGTTTCCGATGCTCATCTGTTGGCATTCTGTAATCTGTGGACTATCAGAGTGTTGATGAAACACAGAAATCGCATAGGGATTGAATACAACAGTCACCATGCGCACTTTCCTCCATGGGGGTAATATCTCAAAGAGTCTACGGTTTGATCGTTCCCTGGAAGACCAGTAGAAGATTCCGATGCACATATGGAGACATTATGTTATATGTGGACCTTCAAAGTGTTGATGAAACACAGAATTTGCATCGGGATTGAATACAGCAGTAACCATCCGCACTTTCCTCAATGGGAGTAATGTCTGAAACAGTCCACGCTTTGATCGATCCCTGGAAAACCAGTAGAAGTGTCCGATGCACATCTGGCGGCATTCTGTAATCTGTGGACTATCAGAGTGTTGATGAAACACAGAAATTGCATCGGGATTGAATACAACAGTCACCATGCGCACTTTCCTCAATGGGAGTAATGTCTCAAACAGTTTACGCTTTGATCGTTCCCTGGAAGACCAGTAGTAGTTTCCAATGCACATCTCGTATCATTCTGTATTCTGTGGACTATCAGAGTGTTGATGAAACACAGAAATTGCATCGGGATTGAATACAACATTCACCAAGCGCACTTTCCTCCACGGGAGTAATGAGTCAAACAGTCTACGCTTTGATCGTGCCCTGGAAGAGCAGTAGTAGTTTCCGATGCACATCTGGTGGCATTCTGTAATCTGTGGACTATCAGAGTGTTGATGAAAGACAGAAATAGCATCGGGATTGAATACAACAGTCACCATATGCACTTATCTCCTTAGGAGTAATGTCTCAAACAGTCTACGGCTTGATCGTTCCCTGGAAGACCAGTAGTAGTTTCCGATGCGCATCTGGAGGCAATCTGTAAGCTGTGGACCTTCAAAGTGTTGATGAAACACAGAAATTGCATCGGGATTGAATACAACTGTCACCATGCGCACTTTCCTCTATGGGAGTAATGTCTCAAACAGTATACGCATTGATCGTTCCCAGGAAGACCAGTAATAGTTTCCGATGCACATCTGGAGGCAATCTGTAATCTGTGGACTATCAGAGTGTTGATGAAACACAGAAAATGCATCGTGATTGCATACAACAGTCACCATCCTCACTTTCCTCCATGGGAGAAATGTCTGAAACAGTCTACGCTTTGAACGTTCCCTGGAAGACCAGTAGTAGTTTCCGATGCACATCTGGAGGCATTCTGTACTCTGTGGACCTTCAAAGTTTTGATGAAACACAGAAATTGCATCGGGAGTGAATACAACAGTCACCATCCTCACTTTCCTCCATGGGAGTAACGTCTGAAACAGTCTACGCTTTGATCGTTCCCTGGAAGACCAGTAGTAGTTTCCGATGGATATCTGGAGGCAATCTGTAAACTGTGGACCTTCGAAGTGTTGATGAAACACAGAAATTGCATCGGGATTAAATACAACAGTCACCATGCACACTTTCCTCCATGGGAATAATCTCTCAAACAGTCTACGCTTTGATCGTTCCCAGGAAGACGTGTACTAGTTTCCGATGCACATCTGGAGGCAAACTGTAATCTGTGGACTACCAGAGAGTTGATGGAACACAGAAATTGCATCGGGATTGTATACAACAGTCACAATCCTCACTTTATTCCATGGGAATAATGTCTCAAACAGTCTACGCTTTGATCGTTCCCTGGAAGACCAGTGGTAGTTTCCGATGCACATCTGTAGGCATTCTGTAATCTGTGGACTATCAGAGTGTTGATAAAACACAGAAATTGCATCAGAATTGAATACAACTGTCACCATGCACACTTTCCACCATGGGTGTAATGTCTCTAACAGTCTATGCTTTGATCGATCCCTGGAACACCAGTAGTAGTTTCCGATGCACATCTGGAGGCATTCTGTAACCTGTTGACTATCAGAGTGTTGATAAAACACAGAAATTGCATCGGGATTGAATACAACAGTCACCATGTGCACTTTCCTCCATGGGAGTATTGTCTCAAACAGTCTACGCTATGATCGTTCCCTGGAAGACCAGTAGTAGTTTCGGATGCATATCTGGAAGCATTCTGTAATCTGTGGACCTTCAATCTGTTGATGAAACACAGAAATTGCATCAGGATTGAATACAACGTTCACCATGCGTACATCTCTCCATTGTAGTAATGTCTCAAACTGCCATCGCTTTGATCGTTCCCTCAAGACCAGTAGTATTTTCCGATGCACTCTGGAGGCATTCTGTAATCTGTTTTCTATCAGAGTGTTGTTGAAACTCAGAAATTGCATCGGGATTGAATACAACAGTCACCATCCGCACTTTCCTCTATGGGAGTAATGTCTCAAACAGTCTACCGTTTGGTCGTACCCTGGAAGACCAGTGGTAGTTTCCGATGCACATCTGTAGGCATTCTGTAATCTGTGGACTATCAGAGTGTTGATAAAACACAGAAATTGCATCAGAATTGAATACAAATGTCACCATGCACACTTTCCACCATGGGTGTAATGTCTCTAACAGTCTATGCTTTGATCGATCCCTGGAACACCAGTAGTAGTTTCCGATGCACATCTGGAGGCATTCTGTAACCTGTTGACTATCAGAGTGTTGATAAAACACAGAAATTGCATCGGGATTGAATACAACAGTCACCATGTGCACTTTCCTCCATGAGAGTATTGTCTCAAACAGTCTACGGTTTGGTCGTACCCTGGAAGACCAGTAGTAGTTTCCGATGCACATCTGGAGGCATTCTGTACTCTGTGGACCTTCAAAGTGTTAATGAAACACAGAAATTGCATCGGGATTGAATACAACAGTCACCATGACCACTTTCCTCCATGGGAGTAATGTCTCAAACAGTCTACGCTTCGATCGTTCCCTGGAAGACCAGTAGTAGTTTCCGATGCACATCTGGAGGCATCCTGTAATCTGTTTTCTATCAGAGTGTTGTTGAAACTCAGAAATTGCATCGGGATTGAATACAACAGTCACCATCCGCACTTCCCTCTATGGGAGTAATGTCTCAAACAGTCTAGGGTTTGGTCGTACCCTGGAAGACCAGTAGTAGTTTCGATTCACATCTGGAAGCATTCTGTAATCTGTGGACCTTCAAAGTGTTGATGAAATACAGAAATTGCATCGGGATTGAATACAACATTCACCATGCGCACTTTCCTCCATGGGATAATGTCTCAAACAGTCTACGCTTTGATCGTTCCCTGGAAGAACAGTAGTAATTTCCGATGCACGTCTGGAGGCATTCTGTAATCTGTGGACTATCAGAGTGTTGATGAAGCACAGAAATTGCACCGGGATCGAATACAACAATCACAATGCGCACTTTCCTCCAAGGGAATAATGTCTCAAACTGTCATTGATTTGATCGTTCCCTCAAGACCAGTAGTAGTTTCCGAATCACATCTGGAGGCATTCTGTAATCTGTGGTCTATCCGGGTGTTGGTGAAACACAGAAGTAGCATCGGCTTTGAATACAACGGTCACCATGCGCACATTCCTCCATGGGAGTAATGTCTCAAACAGTGTACGGTTTGATCGTTCCCTTGAAGACCAGTAGAAGTTTCCGATGCACATATTGACGCATTCTGTTATCTGAGGTACTTCAAAGTTATGATGAAACACAGAATTTGCATCGGGATTGAATACAACAGTCACCATCAGGACTTTCCTCAATGGGAGTAATGGCTCAAACAGTTTACGCTTTGATCGTTAACTGTAAGGCCAGTAGTAGTTTCCAATGCACATATGGTATCATTCTGTAATCTGTGGACTATCAGAGTGTTAATGAAACACAGAAATTGCATCTGGATTGAATACAACAGTCACCATGCGCACTTCGCTCCATGGGAGTAATGTCTCAAACAGTCTATGCTTTGATCGTTCCCTGGAATACCAGTAGTAGTTTCCGATGCATATCTGGTGGCATTCTGTAATCTTTGGTTTATCGGAGTGTTGATGAAACACAGAAATTGCATCGGGAATGAATACAACAGTCACCATGCACACTATTCTCCATCTGAGTAATGTCTCAAACAGTTTACGCTTTGATCAATCCCTGGAAGACCAATAGTAGTTTCCGATGCACATCTGGAGGCATTCTGCAATCTGTGGACCTTCAAAGTGTTTATGAAACACAGAAATTGCATCGGGATTGAATACAACAGTCACCATGCGCACTTTCCTCCATGGGAGTAGTGTCTCAAACAGTCTACGGTTTGGTCGTTCCCTGGAAGACCAGTAGAAGATTCCGATGCACATATGGAGGCATTCTGTTATCTGTGGACCTTCAAAGTTTTGATGAGACACAGAATTTGCATCGGGATTGAATACAACAGTCACCATCAGCACTTTCCTCAATTGGAGTAAGGGCTGAAACAGTCCACGCTTTGATAGGTCCCTGGAAGACCAGTAGTAGTTTCCGATGCACATCTGGTGGCATTCTGTAATCTGTGGACTATCAGAGTTTTGATGAAACACAGAAATTGCATCGGGACTGAGTACAACAGTCGCCATGCGCACTTTCCTCAACGGGAGTAATGTCTCAAACAGTTTACGTTTTAATCGTTCCCTGTAAGACCAGTAGTAGTTTCCAATGCACATCTGGTATCATTCTGTAATCTGTGGACTATCAGAGTATTGATGAAACACAGAAATTGCAACGTGATTGAATACAACATTCTCCATGCGCACTTTTCTCCGCGGGAGTAATGTCTCAAACAGTCTACGCTTTGATCGTTCAACGGAAGACCAGTAGTAGTTTCCGATGCACATGTGGTGGCATTCTGTAAGCAGTGGTCTATCAGAGTGTTGATGAGACACAGTAATTGCATCGGTATTGAATACAACAGTCACCATGCGCCCTTTACTCCATGGGAGTAATGTCTCAAACAGTCTACGCTTTGGTCGATCCCTGGAAGACCAGTAGTAGTTGCCGATGCACATCTGGGGGCATTCTGTAATGTGTGGACTATCAGAGTGTAGATGAAACACAGAAATTGCATCGGGATTGAATACAACAGTCACCATGCGCACTTTCCCCTATGGGAGTATTGTCTCAAACAGTCTACGATTTGATCGTTCCCTGGAAGACCAGTAGTAGTTTCCGATGCACATCTGGTGGCATTCTGTAATATGTATACTATCAGAATGTTGATGAATCACAGAAATTGCATCGGGTTTGAATAGAACAGTCACCATGTGCACTTCGCTCCATGGGAGTAATGTCTCAAACAGTCTACGCTTTGATCGTTCACTGGAATACCAGTAGTAGTTTCCGATGCACATCTGGTGGCATTCTGTAATCTTTGGTTTATCGGAGTGTTGATGAAACACAGAAATTGCATCGGGAATGAATACAACAGTCAACATGCGCACTATTCTCCATCTGAGTAATGTCTCAAACAGTCTACGCTTTGATCAATCCCTGGAAGACCAGTAGTAGTTTCCGATGCACATCTGGGGGCATTCTGTAATGTGTGGAATATCAGAGTGTTTATGAAACACAGAAATTGCATCGGGATTGAATACAACAGTCACCATGCGCACTTTCCTCCATGGGAGAAATGTCTCAAACAGTCTACGCTTTGATCGTTCCCTGGAAGACCAGTAATAGTTTCCGATGCACATCTGGAGGCATTCTGTAATCTGTGGACTAACAGAGTGTTGATGAAACACAGAAATTGCATCGGGATTGAATACAACAGTCACCATGCGCACTTTCCTCCATGGGAGAAATGTCTCAAACAGTCTACGCTTTGATCGTTCCCTGGAAGACCAGTAATAGTTTCCGATGCACATCTGGTGGCATTCTGTAATCTGTGGACTATCAGAGTTTTGATGAAACACAGAAATTGCATCGGGAATGAATACAACAGTCGCCATGCGCACTTTCCTCAACGGGAGTAATGTCTCAAACAGTTCACGCTTTGATCGTTCCCTGTAAGACCAGTAGTAGTTTCCAATGCACATCTGGTATCATTCTGTAATCAGCGGACTATCAGAGTGTTGATGAGACACAGAAATTGCATGGGTATTGAATACAACAGTCACCATGCGCCCTTCGCTCCAAGGGAGAAATGTCTCAAACAGTCTACGCTTTGGTCGTTCCCTGGATTACCAGTAGTAGTTTCCGATGCACATCTGGTGGCATTCTGTAATCTTTGGTTTATCGGAGTGTTGATGAAACACAGAAATTGCATCGGGAATGAATACAACAGTCACCATGCGCACTATTCTCCATCTGAGTAATGTCTCAAACAGTCTACGCTTTGATCAATCCCTGGAAGACCAGTAGTAGTTTCCGATGCACATCTGGGGGCATTCTGTAATGTGTGGACTATCAGAGTGTTTATGAAACACAGAAATTGCATCGGGATTGAATACAACAGTCACCATGCGCACTTTCCTCCATGGGAGAAATGTCTGAAACAGTCTACCCTTTGATCGTTCCCTGGAAGACCAGTAATAGTTTCCGATGCACATCTGGAGGCATTCCGTAATCTGTGGACTAACAGAGTGTTGATGAAACACAGAAATTGCATCTGGATTGAATACAACAGTCACCATGCGCACTTTCCTACATGGGAGTAGTGTCTAAAACTGTCATCGATTTGATCGTTCCCTCAAGACCAGTAGTAGTTTCCGATGCACATCTGGAAGCATTCTGTAATCTGTGGACCTTCAAAGTGTTGATGAAATACAGAAATTGCATCGGGATTGAATACAAGATTCACCATGCGCACTTTCCTCCATAGGATAATGTCTCAAACAGTCTACGTTTTGATCGTTCCCTGGAGGACCAGTAGTAGTTTCCGATGAACATCTGGAGGCATTCTGTAATCTGTGGACTATCAGAGTGTTGTTGAAACACAGAAATTGCATCGGGATTGAATACAACAGTCACCATGCGCACTTCGCTCCATGGGAGTAATGTCTCAAACATTCTATGCTTTGACCGTTCCCTGGAATACCAGTAGTAGTTTCCGATGCCCATCTGGTGGCATTCTGTAATCTTTGGTTTATCGGAGTGTTGATGAAACGCAGAAATTGCATCGGGAATGAATACAACAGTCACCATGCACACTATTCTCCATCTGAGTAATGTCTCAAACAGTCTACGATTTGATCAATCCCTGGAAGACCAGTAGTAGTTTCCGATGCACATCTGGGTGCATTCTGTAATGTGTGGACTATCACAGTGTTTATGAAACACAGAAATTGCATCGGGATTGAATACAACTGTCACCATGCGCACTTTCCTCCATGGGAGAAATGTCTCAAACAGTCTACGCTTTGATCGTTCCCTGGAAGACCAGTAATAGTTTCCGATGCACATCTGGAGGCATTCTGCAATCTGTGGACCTTCAAAGTGTTGATGAAACACAGAAATTCCATCGGGATTGAATACAACAGTCACCATGCGCACTTTCCTCCATGGGAGTAGTGTCTCAAACAGTCTACGGTTTGGTCGTTCCCTGGAAGACCAGTAGAAGATTCCGATGCACATATGGAGGCATTCTGTTATCTGTGGACCTTCAAAGTTTTGATGAAACACAGAATTTGCATCGGGATTGAAAACAACAGTCACCATCAGCACTTTCCTCAATTGGAGTAATGGCCGAAACAGTCCACGCTTTGATAGGTCCCTGGAAGACCAGTAGTAGTTTCCGATGCACATCTGGTGGCATTCTGTAATCTGTGGACTATCTCAGTTTTGATGAAACACAGAAATTGCATCGGGAATGAATACAACAGTCGCCATGCGCTCTTTCCTCAACGGGAGTAATGTCTCAAACAGTTTACGCCTTAATCGTTCCCTGTAAGACCAGTAGTAGTTTCCAATGCACATCTGGTATCATTCTGTAATCTGTGGTCTATCAGAGTGTTGATGAAACACAGAAATTGCATCGTGATTGAATACAACATTCACCATGCGCACTTTTCTCCGCGGGAGTAATGTCTCAAACAGTTTACGCTTTGATCGTTCAACGGAAGACCAGTAGTAGTTTCCGATGCACATCTGGTGGCATTCTGTAATCAGTGGTCTATCAGAGTGTTGAAGAGAAACAGAAATTGAATCGGTATTGAATACAACAGTCACCATGCGCCCTTCACTCCATGGGAGTAATGTCTCAAACAGTCTACGCTTTGGTCGTTCCCTGGAAGACCAGTAGTAGTTTCCGATGCACATCTGGTGGCATTCTGTAATGTGTGGACTATCAGAGTGTAGATGAAACACAGAAATTGCATCGGGATTGAATACAACAGTCACCATGCGCACTTTCCCCTATGGGAGAAATGTCTCAAACAGTCTACGCTTTGATCGTTCCCTGGAAGACCAGTAATAGTTTCCGATGCACATCTGGAGGCATTCTGTAATCTGTGGACGAACAGAGTGTTGATGAAACACAGAAATTGCTTCTGGATTGAATACAACAGTCACCATGCGCACTTTCCTCCATGGGAGTAGTGTCTAAAACTGTCATCGATTTGATCGTTCCCTCAAGACCAGTAGTATTTTCCGATGCACATCTGGAGGCATTCTGTAATCTGTGGTCTATCCAGGTGTTGATGAAACACAGAAATAGCATCGGCTTTGAATAGAACAGTCACCATGCGCACTTTCCTCAACGGGAGTAATGTCTCAAACAGTTTACGCTTTGATCGTTAACTGTAAGACCAGTAGTAGTTTCCGTGGCACGTTTGGAGGCATTCTGTAATCTGTGGTCTATCCAGGTGTTGATGAAACACAGAAATAACATCGGCTTTGAATACAACATTCACCATGAGCACTTACCTCCATGGGTGTAATGTCTCAAACAGTCTACGCCTTGATCGTACCCTGGAAGGAAAGTAGTAGTTTCCGTTGCACATCTGAAGGTATTCTGCTATCAGTGGACTATAAGAGTGTTGTTGAAACACAGAAATTGCATCGGGATTAAATACAACAGTCACCATGCGCACTTTCCTCCACGAAGTAATGTCTCAAACAGTCTACGCTTTGATCGTTCCCTGGAAGACCAGTAGTAGTTTCCGATACACATCTGGTGGCATTCTGTAATCTTTGGTTTATCGGAGTGTTGATGAAACACAGAAATTGCATCGGGATTGAATACAACAGTCTCCATGCGCACTTTCCTCCATGGGAGTAATATCTCAAACAGTCTACGCTTTGATCGTTCCCTGGAAGACCAGTAGTAGTGTCCGATGCACATCTGGTGGCATTCTGTAATCTGTGGACTATCAGAGTGTTGATGAAACACAGAAATTGCATCGGGAATGGATACAACAGTCGCCATGCGTACATTCCACAACGGGAGTAATGTCTCAAACAGTTTACGCTTTGATCGTTAACTGTAAGACCTGTAGTAGTTTCCAATGCACATATGGTATCATTCTGTAATCTGTGGACTATCAGAGTGTTTATGAAACACAGAAATTGCATCGGGATTGAATACAACGGTCACCATGCGCACTTTCCTTCATGGGCGAAATGTCTCAAACAGTCTACGATTTGATCGTTCCCTGGAATACCAGTAGTAGTTTCCGATGCACATCTGGTGGCAATCTGTAAACTTTGGTTTATCGGAGTGTTGATGAAACACAGAAATTGCATTGGGAATGAATACAACAGTCACCATGCGCACTATCCTCCATCTGAGTAATGTCTCAAACAGTATACGCTTTGATCAATCCCTGGAAGACCAGTAGTAGTTTCCGATGCACATCTGGGGGCATTCTGTAATGTGTGGACTATCAGAGTGTTTATGAAACACAGAAATTGCATCGGGATTGAATACAACAGTCACCATGCGCACTTTCCTCCATGGGAGAAATGTCTCAAACAGTCTACGCTTTGATCGTTCCCTGGAAGACCAGTAATAGTTTCCAATGCACATCTGGAGGCATTCTGTAATCTGTGGACTAACAGAGTGTTGATGAAACACAGAAATTGCATCTGGATTGATTACAACAGTCACCATGCGCACTTTCCTCCATGGGAGTAGTGTCTAAAACTGTCATCGATTTGATCGTTCCCTCAAGACCAGTAGTAGTTTCCGATGCACATCTGGAGGCATTCTGTAATCTGTGGTTTATCGGAGTGTTGATGAAACACAGAAATTGCATCGGGATTGAATACAACAGTCACCATGCGCACTTTCCTCAACGGGAGTAATGTCGCAAACAGTTTACGCTTTGATCGTTAACTGTAAGGCCAGTAGTAGTTTCCAATGCACATATGGTATCATTCTGTAATCTGTGGACTATCAGAGTGTTGATGAAACACAGAAATTGCATCGGGATTAAATACAACAGTCACCATGCGCACTTTCCTCCACGGGAGTAATGTCACAAACAGTCTACGCTTTGATCGTTCCCTGGAAGACCAGTAGTAGTTTCCGATGCACATCTGGTGGCATTCTGTAATCTTTGGTTTATCGGAGTGTTGATGAAACACAGAAATTGCATCGGGATTGAATACAACAGTCTCCATGCGCACTTTCCTCCATGGGAGTAATGTCTCAAACAGTCTACGCTTTGATCGTTCCCTGGAAGAACAGTAGTAGTTTCGATTCACATCTGGAAGCATTCTGTAATCTGTGGACCTTCAAAGTGTTGATGAAATACAGAAATTGCATCGGGATTGAATACAAGATTCACCATGCGCACTTTCCTCCATGGGATAATGTCTCAAACAGTCTACGATTTGATCGTTCCCTGGAAGACCAGTAGTAGTTTCCGATGAACATCTGGAGGCCTTCTGTAATCTGTGGACTATCAGAGTGTTGTTGAAACACAGAAATTGCATCGGGATTGAATACAACAGTCACCATGCGCACTTTCCTCGATGCAAGTAATGTCTCAAACAGTCTACGATTTGATAGTTCTGTGGAAGAGCAGTAGAAGATTCCGATGCACGTCTGGAGGCGTTCTGTAATCTGTGGACCTTCAAAGTGTTGATGAAACACAGAAATTGCATCGGGATTGAATACAACTGTCACCATGCGCACTTTCCTCCATGGGAGTAATGTCTCAAACAGTCTACGCTTTGATCGTCCCCTGGAAGAACAGTAGTAGTTTCCGATGCACGTCTGGAGGCATTCTGTAATCTGTGGACTATCAGAGTGTTGATGAAGCACAGAAATTGCATCGGGATTGAATACAACAATCACAATGCGCACTTTCCTCCATGGGAATAATGTCTCAAACTATCATTGATTTGATCGTTCCCTCAAGACCAGTAGTAGTTTCCGAATCACATCTGGAGGTATTCTGTAATCTGTGGTCTATCCGGGTGTTGATGAAACATAGAAATAGCATCAGCTTTGAATACAACGGTCACCATGCGCACATTCCTCCATGGGAGTAATGTCTCAAACATTCTACGGTGTGATCGTTGCCTTGAAGACAAGTAGAAGATTCCGATGCACATATTGACGCATTCTGTTATCTGTGGTACTTCAAAGTTTTGATGAAACACAGATTTTGCATCGGGATTGAATACAACAGTCACCATCAGGACTTTCCTCAATGGGAGTAATGGCTGAAACAGTCCACGCTTTGATCGTTCCCTGGAAGACCAGTAGTAGCGTCCGATGCACATCTGGTGGCATTCTGTAATCTGTGGACTATCAGAGTGTTGATGAAACACAGAAATTGCATCGGGAATGAATACAACAGTCGCCATGCGTACTTTCCACAACGGGAGTAATGTCTCAAACAGTTTACGCTTTGATCGTTAACTGTAAGGCCTGTAGTAGTTTCCAATGCACATATGGTATTATTCTGTAATCTGTGGACTATCAGAGTGTTTATGAAACATAGAAATTGCATCGGGATTGAATACAACAGTCACCATGCGCACTTTCCTCCATGGGAGAAATGTCTCAAACATTCTACGCCTTGATCGTTCCCTGGAAGACCAGTAATAGTTTCCGATGCACATCTGGAGGCATTCTGCAATCTGTGGACCTTCAAAGTGTTGATGAAACACAGAAATTCCATCGGGATTGAATACAACAGTCACCATGCGCACTTTCCTCCACGGGAGTAGTGTCTCAAACAGTCTACGGTTTGGTCGTTCCCTGGAAGACCAGTAGAAGATTCCGATGCACATTTGGAGGCATTCTGTTATCTGTGGACATACAAAGTTTTGATGAAACACAGAATTTGCATCGGGATTGAATACAACAGTCACCATCAGCACTTTCCTCAATTGGAGTATTGGCTGAAACAGTCCACGCTTTGATAGTTCCCTGGAAGTCCAGTAGTAGTTTCCGATGCACATCTGGTGGCATTCTGTAATCTGTGGACTATCAGAGTTTTGATGAAACACAGAAATTGCATCGGGAATGAATACAACAGTCGCCATGCGCACTTTCCTCAACGGGAGTAATGTCTCAAACAGTTTACGCTTTGATCGTTCCCTGTAAGACCAGTAGTAGTTTCCAATGCACATCTGGTATCATTCTGTAATCTGTGGACTATCAGAGTGTTGATGAAACACAGAAATTGCATAGTGATTGAATACAACATTCACTTTGCGCACTTTTCTCCGCGGGAGTAATGTCTCAAACAGTCTACGCTTTGATCGTTCAACGGAAGACCAGTAGTAGTTTCCGATGCACATCTGGTGGCATTCTGTAATCAGTGGACTATCAGAGTGTTGATGAGACACAGAAATTGCATGGGTATTGAATACAACAATCACCATGCGCCCTTCGCTCCATCGGAGAAATGTCTCAAACAGTCTACGCTTTGGTCGTTCCCTGGAAGACCAGTAGTAGTTTCCGATGCACATCTGGTGGCATTCAGTAGTCTGTATACTATCAGAATGTTGATGAAACACAGAAATTGCATCGGGTTTGAATAGAACAGTCACCATGCGCACTTCGCTCCATGGGAGTAATGTCTCAAACAGTCTACGCTTTGATCGTTCCCTGGAATACCAGTAGTAGTTTCCGATGCACATCTGGTGGCATTCTGTAATCTTTGGTTTATCGGAGTGTTGATGAAACACAGAAATTGCATCGGGAATGAATACAACAGTCACCATGCGCACTATTCTCCATCTGAGTAATGTCTCAAACTGTCTACGCTTTGATCAATCCGTGGAAGACCAGTAGTAGTTTCCGATGCACATCTGGGGGCATTCTGTAATGTGTGGACTATCAGAGTGTTTATGAAACACAGAAATTGCATCGGGATTGAATACAACAGTCACCATGCGCACTTTCCTCCATGGGAGAAATGTCTCAAACAGTCTACGCTTTGATCGTTCCCTGGAAGACCAGTAATAGTTTCCGATGCACATCTGGAGGCATTCTGTAATCTGTGGTCTAACAGAGTGTTGATGAAACACAGAAATTGCATCGGGATTGAATACAACAGTCACCATGTGCACTTCGCTCCATGGGAGTAATGTCTCAAACAGTCTACGCTTTGATCGTTCCCTGGAATACCAGTAGTAGTTTCCGATGCACATCTGGTGGCATTCTGTAATCTTTGGTTTATCGGAGTGTTCATGAAACAGAGAAATTGCATCGGGAATGAATACAACAGGCACCATCCGCACTATTCACCATCTGAGTAATGTCTCAAACAGTCTACGCTTTGATCAATCCCTGGAAGACCAGTAGTAGTTTCCGATGCACATCTGGGGGCATTCTGTAATGTGTGGACTATCAGAGTGTTTATGAAACACAGAAATTGCATCGGGATTGAATACAACAGTCACCATGCGCACTTTCCTCCATGGGAGAAATGTCTCAAACAGTCTACGCTTTGATCGTTCCCTGGAAGACCAGTAATAGTTTCCGATGCACACCTGGAGGCATTCTGCAATCTGTGGACCTTCAAAGTGTTGATGAAACACAGAAATTCCATCGGGATTGAATACAACAGTCACCATGCGCACTTTCCTCCATGGGACTAGTGTCTCAAACAGTCTACGGTTTGGTCGTTCCCTGGAAGACCAGTAGAAGATTCCGATGCACATATGGAGGCATTATGTTATCTGTGGACCTTCAAAGTTTTGATGATACACAGAATTTGCATCGGGATTGAATACAACAGTCACCATCAGCACTTTCCTCAATTGGAGTAATGGCTGAAACAGTCCACGCTTTGATAGTTCCCTGGAAGACCAGTAGTAGTTTCCGATGCACATCTGGTGGCATTCTGTAATCTGTGGACTATCAGAGTTTTGATGAAACACAGAAACTGCATCGGGAATGAATACAACAGTCGCCATGCGCACTTTCCTCAACGGGAGTAATGTCTCAAACAGTTTACGCTTTGATCGTTCCCTGTAAGACCAGTAGTAGTTTCCAATGCACATCTGGTATCATTCTGTAATCTGTGGACTATCAGAGTGTTTATGAAACACAGAAATTGCATCGTGATTGAATACAAAATTCACCATGCGCACTTTTCTCCGCGGGAGTAATGTCTCAAACAGTCTACGTTTTGATCTTTCAACGGAAGACCAGTAGTAGTTTCCGACGCACATCTGGTGGCATTCTGTAATCAGTGGACTATCAGAGTGTTGATGAGACACAGAAATTGCATCGGTATTGAATACAACAGTCACCATGCGCCCTTCGCTCCATGGGAGTAATGTCTCAAACAGTCTACGCTTTGGTCGTTCCCTGGAAGACCAGTAGTAGTTTCCGATGCACATCTGGGGGAATTCTGTAATGTGTGGACTATCAGAGTGTAGATGAATTACAGAAATTGCATCGGGATTGAATACAACAGTCACCATGCGCACTTTCCTCCATGGGCGAAATGTCTCAAACAGTCTACGATTTGATCGTCCCCTGGAAGACCAGTAGTAGTTTCCGATGCACATGTGGAGGCATTCTGCAATCTGTGGACCTTCAAAGTGTTGATGAAACACAGAAATTCCATCGGGAATGAATACAACAGTCACCATGAGCACTTTCCTCTATGGGAGTAATGTCTCAAACAGTCTACGATTTGATCGTTCCCTGGAAGACCAGTAGTAGTTTCCGATGCACAACTGGTGGCATTCTGTAATCTGTATACTATCAGAATGTTGATGAAATACAGAAATTGCATCGGGTTTGAATAGAACAGTCACCATGCGCACTTCGCTCCATGGGAGTAATGTCTCAAACAGTCTACGCTTTGATCGTTCCCTGGAACACCAGTAGTAGTTTCCGATGCACATCTGGTGGCATTCTGTAATCTTTGGTTTATCGGAGTGTTGATGAAACACAGAAATTGCATCGGGGATGAATACAACAGTCACCATGCGCACTATTCTCCATCTGAGTAATGTCTCAAACAGTCTACGCTTTGATCGTTCCCTGGAAGACCAGTAGTAGTTTCCGATCCACAACTGGGGGCATTCTGTAATGTGTGGACTATCAGAGTGTTTATGAAACACAGAAATTGCATCGGGATTGAATACAACAGTCACTATGCGCACTTTCCTCCATGGGAGTAATGTCTCAAACAGTCTACGCTTTGATCGTTCCCTGGAACACCAGTAGTAGTTTCCGATGCACATCTGGTGGCATTCTGTAATCTTTGGTTTATCGGAGTGTTGATGAAACACAGAAATTGCATCGGGGATGAATACAACAGTCACCATGCGCACTATTCTCCATCTGAGTAATGTCTCAAACTGTCTACGTTTTCATCGTTCCCTGGAAGACCAGTAGTAGTTTCCGATGCACGTTTGGAGGCATTCTGTAATCTGTGGTCTATCCAGGTGTTGATGAAACACAGAAATAGCATCGGCTTTGAATACAACATTCACCATGAGCACTTACCTCCATGGGTGTAATGTCTCAAACAGTCTACGCCTTGATCGTACCCTGGAAGGAAAGTAGTAGTTTCCGTTGCACATCTGAAGGTATTCTGTTATCTGTGGACTATAAGAGTGTTGTTGAAACACAGAAATTGCATCGGGATTGAATACAACAGTCACCATGAGCACTTTCCTCTATGGGAGTAATGTTTCAAACAGTCTACGATATGATCGTTCCCTGGAAGACCAGTAGTAGTTTCCGATGCATAACTGGAGGCATTCTGTAATCTGTGGACATTCAAAGTGTTGATGAAACACAGAAATTGCATCGGGATTAAATACAACAGGCAACATGCGTACATTTCTCCATTGTAGTAATGTCTCAAACAGTCATCGCTTTGATCGTTCCCTCAAGACCAGTAGTATTTTCCGATGCACAACTGGAGGCATTCTGTAATCTGTGGATTATCCGAGTGTTAATGAAACACAGAAATTGCATCGGGATTGAATACAACAGTCACCATGCGCACTTTCCTCCATGCGAGTATTGTCTCAAACAGTCTATGCTTTGATCGTCCCCTGGAAGACCAGTAGTAGTTTCCGATGCACATCTGGAGGCATTCTGTAATCTGTGGACTATCAGAGTGTTGTTGAAACACAGAAATTGCTTAGGGATTGAATACAACAGTCACCATCCGCACTTTAATTTATGGGAGTAATGTCTCAAACAGTCTACGTTTTGATCGTTCCCTGGAAGAACAGTAGTAGTTTCCGATGCACGTCTGGAGGCATTCTGTAATCTGTGGACTATCAGAGTGTTGATGAAGCACAGAAATTGATTCGGGATTGAATACAAGAATCACAATGCGCACTTTCCTCCATGGGAATAATGTCTGAAACTGTCATTGATTTGATCGTTCCCTCAAGACCAGTAGTAGTTTCCGAATCACATCTGAGAGCATTCTGTTATCTGTGGTATATCCGGGAGTTGATGAGACACAGAAATAGCGTCTGGAATGAATACAATAGTCGCCATGCGTACTTTCCTCAACGGGAGTAATGTCTCAAACAGTTTACGCTTTTTTCGTTAACTGTAAGGCCAGTAGTAGTTTCCAATGCACATATGGTATCATTCTGTAATCTGTGGACTATCAGAGTGTTGATGAAACACAGAGATTGCACCGGGATAAAATACAACATTCACCATGCGCACTTTCCTCCACGGGAGTAATGTCTCAAACAGTCTACGCTTTGGTCGTTCCCTGGAAGACCAGTAGTAGTTTCCGATGCACATCTGGTGGCATTGTGTAATCTGTGGTTTATCGGAGTGTTGATGAAACACAGAAATTGCATCAGGAATGAATACAACAGTCACCATGCGCACTATTCTCCATTTGAGTAATGTCTCAAACAGTCTACGCTTTAATCATTCCCTGGAAGACCAGTAGTAGTTCCCGATGCACATCTGGGGGCATTCTGTAATGTGTGGACTATCGGAGTGTTTATGAAACACAGAAATTGCATCGGGATTGAATACAACAGTCACCATTTGCACTTTCCTCCATGGGAGAAATGTCTCAAACAGTCTACGCTTTGATCGTTCCCTGGAAGACCAGTAATAGTTTCCGATGCACATCTGGAGGCATTCTGGAATCTGTGGACCTTCAAAGAGTTGATGAAACACAGAAATTCCATCGGGATTGAATACAACAGTCACCATGCGCACTTTCCTCTATGGGAATAATGTCTCAAACAGTCTACGATTTGATCGTTCCCTGGAAGAGCAGCAGTAGTTTCCGATTCACATCTGGTGGCATTCTGTAATCTGTGGACTATCAGAGTGTTGATGAAACACAGAAATTGCATCGGGTTTGAATAGAACAGTCACCATGATGCACTTTCCTCCATGGGTGTAATGTCTTAAACAGTCTACGCCTTGATCGTTCCCTGGAAGAAAAGTAGTAGTTTCCGATGCTAATCTGAAGGTATTCTGTTACCTGTGGACTATCAGAGTGTTGACGAAACACAGCAATTGCATCCGGAATGAATACAAGAGTCGCCATGCGTACTTTCCTCAACAGGAGTAATGCCTCAAACAGTTTACGCTTTTTTCGTTAACTGTAAGGCCAGTAGTAGTTTCCAATGCACATATGGTATCATTCTGTAATCTGTGGACTATCAGAGTGTTGATGAAACACAGAAATTGCATAGGGATTGAATGCAACAGTCACCATGCGCACTTTCCTCCATGGGAGTAATGTTTCAAACAGTCTACGCTTTGATCGTTCCCTGGAAGGACAGTAGTAGTTTCCGATGCACATCGGAAGACATTCTATAATCTGTGGACTATCAGAGTGTTGATGAAACACAGAAATTGCATCGGGATTGAATACAAAAGTCACAATGCGCACTTTCCTCCATGGGAGTAATGTCTCAAACTGTCACTGATTTGATTGGTCCCCCAAAACCAGTAGTAGTTTCCGATTCACATCTGGAGGCATTCTGTAATCTGTGGTCTATCCGGGTGTTGATGAAACACAGAAATAGCATCTTCTTTGAATACAACAGTCACCATGCACAATTTCCTCCATGGGAGTAGTGTGTCAAACAGTCTACGGTTTGATCGTTCCCTGGAAGACCAGTAGAAGATTCCGATGCACATATGGAGGCATTCTGTTATCTGTGGACCTTAAAAGTTTTGATGAAACACAGATTTTGCATCGGGATTGAATACAACAGTCACCATCAGCACTTTCCTCAATTGGAGTAATTGCTGAAACAGTCCACGCTTTGATAGTTCCCTGGAAGGCCAGTAGTAGTTTCCGATGCACATCTGGTTGCATTCTGTAATCTGTGGACTATCAGAGTGTTGATGAAACACAGAAATTGCATCGGGAATGAATACAACAGTCGCCATGCGCAGTTTCCTCAACGGGAGTAATGTCTCAAACAGTTTACGCTTTGATCGTTCCCTGTAAGACCAGTAGTAATTTCCGATGCACATCTGGGGGCATTTTGTAATGTGTGGACTATCAGAGTGTACATGAAACACAGATATTGCATCGTGATTGAATACAACATTCACCATGCGCATTTTTCTCCACGGGAGTAATGTCTCAAACAGTCTACGCTTTGATCGTTCCCATGAAGACCAGTAGTAGTTTCCGATGCACATCTGGAGGCATTCTGTAATCTGTTTTCTATCAGAGTGTTGTTGAAACACAGAAATTGCATCGGGATTAAATACAACAGTCACCATGCGCACTTTCCTCCATGCGAGTATTGTCTCAAACAGTCTACGCTTTGATCGTCCCCTGGAAGACCAGTAGTAGTTTCCGATGCACATCTGGAGGCATTCTGTAATCTGTGGACTATCAGAGTGTTGTTGAAACACAGAAATTGCTTAGGGATTGAATACAACAGTCACCATCCGCACTTTAATTTATGGGAGTAATGTCTCAAACAGTCTACGTTTTGATCGTTGCCTGGAAGACCAGTAGTAGTATCCGATGAACATCTGGAGACATTCTGTAATCTGTGGACTATCAGAGTGTTGTTGAAACACAGAAATTGCATCGGGATGGAATACAACAGTCACCATGCGCACTTTCCTCCATGGGAGTAATGTCTCAAACAGTCTACGTTTTCATCGTTCCCTGGAAGAACTGTAGTAGTTTCCGATGCACGTCTGGAGGCATTCTGTAATCTGTGGACTATCAGAGTGTTGATGAAGCACAGAAATTGATTCGGGATTGAATACAAGAATCACAATGCGCACTTTCCTCCATGGGAATAATGTCTGAAACTGTCATTGATTTGATCGTTCCCTCAAGACCAGTAGTAGTTTCCGAATCACATCTGAGAGCATTCTGTTATCTGTGGTATATCCGGGTGTTGATGAAACACAGAAATAGCTTCTGGAATGAATGCAATAGTCGCCAAGGGTACTTACCTCAACGGGAGTAATGTCTCAAACAGTTTACGCTTTTTTCGTTAACTGTAAGGCCAGTAGTAGTTTCCAATGCACATATGGTATCATTCTGTAATCTGTGACTATCAGAGTGTTGATGAAACACAGAAATTGCATCGGGATTAAATACAACATTCACCATGCGCACTTTCCTCCACGGGAGTAATGTCTCAAACAGTCTACGCTTTGATCGTTCCCTGGAAGACCAGTAGTAGTTTCCGATGCACATCTGGTGGCATTCTGTAATCAGTGGACTATCAGAGTGTTGATGAAACACAGAAATTGCATGAGGATTGAATACAACAGTCACCATGCGCACTTCGCTTCATGGGAGTAATGTCTCAAACAATCTACGCTTTGATCGTTCCCTGGAATACCAGTAGTAGTTTCCGATGCACATCTGGTGGCATTCTGTAATCTGTGGTTTATCGGAGTGTTGATGAAACACAGAAATTGCATCAGGAATGAATACAACAGTCACCATGCGCACTATTCTCCATCTGAGTAATGTCTCAAACAGTCTACCCTTTAATCATTCCCTGGAAGACCAGTAGTAGTTCCCGATGCACATCTGGGTGCATTCTGTAATGTGTGGACTATCAGAGTGTTTATGAAACACAGAAATTGCATCGGGATTCAATACAACAGTCACCATTTGCACTTTCCTCCATGGGAGAAATGTCTCAAACAGTCTACCCTTTGATCGTTCCCTGGAAGACCAGTAATAGTTTCCGATGCACATCTGGAGGCATTCTGCAACCTGTGGACCTTCAAAGTGTTGATGAAACACAGAAATTCCATCGGGATTGAATACAACAGTCACCATGCGCACTTTCCTCTATGGGAGTAATGTCTCAAACAGTCTACGATTTGATTCTTCCCTGGAAGAGCAGCAGTAGTTTCCGATTCACATCTGGTGGCATTCTGTAATCTGTGGACTATCAGAGTGTTGATGAAACACAGAAATTGCATCGGGTTTAAATAGAACAGTCACCATGAGCACTTTCCTCCATGGGTGTAATGTCTCAAACAGTCTACGCCTTGATCGTTCCCTGGAAGAAAAGTAGTAGTTTCCGATGCCCATCTGAAGGTATTCTGTTATCTGTGGACTATCAGAGTGTTGACGAAACACAGCAATTGCATCCGGAATGAATACAACAGTCGCCATGCGTACTTTCCTCAACAGGAGTAATGTCTCAAACAGTTTACGCTTTTTTCGTTAACTGTTGGGCCAGTAGTAGTTTCCAATGCACATATGGAATCATTCTGTAATCTGTGGACTATCAGAGTGTTGATGAAACACAGAAATTGCATAGGGATTGAATACAACAGTCACCATGCGCACTTTCCTCCATGGGAGTAATGTTTCAAACAGTCTACGCTTTGATCGTTCCCTGGAAGAACAGTAGTAGTTTCCGATGCACAACGGTAGGCATTCTGTAATCTGTGGACTATCAGAGTGTTGATGAAACACAGAAATTGCATCGGGATTGAATACAAAAGTCACAATGCGCACTTTCTCCATAGGAGTAATGTCTCAAATTGTCACTGATTTGATTAGCCCCCCAAAACCAGTAGTAGTTTCCGATTCACATCTGGAGGCATTCTGTAATCTGTGGTCTATCCGGGTGTTGATGAAACACAGAAATAGCATCGGCTTTGAATACAACAGTCACCATGCGCACTTTCCTCCATGGGACTAGTGTCTCAAACAGTCTACGGTTTGATCGTTCCCTGGAAGACCAGTAGAAGATTCCGATGCACATATGGAGGCATTCTGTTATCTGTGTACCTTCAAAGTTTTGATGAAACACAGAATTTGCATCGGGATTGAATACAACAGTCACCATCAGGACTTTCCTCAATGGGAGTAATAGCTGAAACAGTCCACGCTTTGATCGTTCCCTGGAAGACCAGTAGTAGTTTCCGATGCACATCTGGTGGCACTCTGTATTCTGTGGACTATCAGAGTGTTGATGAAACACAGCAATTGCATCCGGAATGAATACAACAGTCGCCATGCGTACATTCCTCAACAGGAGTAATGTCTCAAACATGATTCGCTTTTTTCGTTAACTGTAAGGCCAGTAGTAGTTTCCAATGCACATATGGTATCATTCTGTAATCTGTGGACTATCAGAGTGTTGATGAAACACAGAAATTGCATCGGGATTAAATACAACATTCACCATGCGCACTTTCCTCCACGGGTGTAATGTCTCAAACAGTCTACGCTTTGATCGTTCCCTGGAAGACCAGTAGTAGTTTCCGATGCACATCTGGTGGCATTCTGTAATCAGTGGACTATCAGAGTGTTAATGAAACACAGAAATTGCATTGGGATTGAATACAACAGTACCATGCGCACTTCGCTCCATCGGAGTAATGTCTCAAACAGTCTACGCTTTGGTCGTTCCCTGGAAGACCAGTAGTAGTTTCCGATGCACATTTGGGGGCATTTTGTAATGTGTGGACTATCAGAGTGTAGATGAAACACAGATATTGGATCGGGATTGAATACAACAGTCACCATGCGCACTTTCCTCCATGGGCGAAATGTCTCAAACAGTCTACGATTTGATCGTCCCCTGGAAGACCAGTAGCAGTTTCCGATTAACATGTGGAGGCATTCTGCAATCTGTGGACCTTCAAAGTGTTGATGAAACACAGAAATTCCATCGGGATTGAATACAACAGTCACCATGCGCACTTTCCTCCATGGGTGTAATGTCTCAAACAGTCTACGCCTTGATCGTTCCCTGGAAGAAAAGTAGTAGTTTCCGATGCTCATCTGAAGGTATTCTGTTATCTGTGGACTATGAGAGTGTTGTTGAAACACAGAAATTGCATAGGGATTGAATACAACAGTCACCATGCGCACTTTCCTCCATGGGAGTAATGTCTCAAACAGTCTACGCTTTGATCGTTCCCTGGAAGAACAGTAGTAGTTTCCGATGCACATCTGGAGGCATTCTGTAATCTGTGGTCTATCCGGGTGTTGATGAAACACAGAAATAGCATCGGCTTTGAATACAACAGTCACCAGGCGCACTTTCCTCCATGGGAGTTGTGTCTCAAAGAGTCTAAGGTTTGATCGTCCCTGGAAGACCAGTAGAAGATTCCGATGCACATATGGAGGCATTCTGTTATCTGTGGACCTTCAAAGTTTTGATGAAACACAGAATTTTCATTGGGATTGAATACAACAGTCACCATCAGCACTTCCCTCAATTGGAGTAATGGCTGAAACAGTCCACGCTTTGATAGTTCCGTGGAAGACCAGTAGTAGCTTCCGTTGCAGATCTGGTGGCATTCTGTAATCTGTGGACTATCAGAGTGTTGATGAAACACAGAAATTGCATCGGGAATGAATACAACAGACGCCATGCGCACTTTCCACAACGGGAGTAATGTCTCAAACAGTTTACGCTTTGATCGTTACCTGTAAGACCAGTAGTAGTTTCCAATGCACATCTGGTATCATTCTGTAATCTGTGGACTATAAGAGTGTTGATGAAACACAGAAATTGCATCGTGATTGAATACAACATTCACCATGCGCACTTTTCTGCACGGGAGTAATGTCTCAAACAGTCTACGCTTTGATCGTTCATTAGAATACCAGTTGTAGTTTCCGATGCACATCTGGTGGCATTCTGTAATCAGTGGACTATCAGAGTGTTGATGAGACACAGAAATTGCATCGGTATTGAATACTACAGTCACCATGCGCACTTCGCTCCATGGGAGTAATGTCTCAAACAGTCTACGCTTTGGTCGTTCCCTGGAAGACCAGTAGTAGTTTCCGATGCACATCTGGGGGCATTTTGTAATGTGTGGACTATCAGAGTGTAGATGAAACACAGAAATTGCATCGGGATTGAATACAACAGTCACCATGCGCACTTCCCTCTATGGGAGTAATGTCTCAAACAGTCTACGATTTGATCGTTCCCTGGAAGACCAGTAGTAGTTTCCGATGCACATCTGGTGGCATTCTGTAATGTGTATACTATCTGAAAGTTGATGAAACTCAGAAATTGCATCGGGTTTGAATAAAACAGTCACCATGCGCACTTTCCTCCATGGGAGTAATGTCTCAAACAGTCTACGCTTTGATCGTTCCCTGGAAGACCAGTAGTAGTTTACGATGCACATCTGGGGGCATTCTGTAATCTGTGGCCTATCCAGGTGTTGATGAAACACAGAAATAGCATCGGCTTTGAATACAACAGTCACCATGCGCAGTTTCCTCCATGGGTGTAATGTCTCAAACAGTCTACGGCTTGATCGTTCCCCGGAAGAAAAGTAGTAGTTTCCGATGCACATCTGAAGGTATTCTGTAATTTGTGGACTATCAGAGTATTGTTGAAACACAGAAATTGCATCGGGATTGAATACAACAGTTACCATGCGCACTTTCCGCAATGGGAGTAGAGTCTCAAACAGTCAAAGCTTTGATCGTTAACTGAAGACCAGTAGTAGTTTCCGATGCACATCTGGAGGCATTCTGTAATCTGTGAACTATCAGAGTGTTGTTGAAACACTGAAATAGCATCGGGATTGAATACAACAGTCACCATCCGCACTTTCCTCCATGCGAGTAATGTCTAAAACAGTCTAAGCTTTGATCGTTCCCTGGAAGACCAGTAGTAGTTTCTATTCACATCTGGAGGCATTCTGTAATCTCTGTACCTTTAAAGTGTTGATGAAACACAGAAATTGCATCGGGTCTGAATAAAACAGTCACCATGCGCACTTTCCTCCATGGGAATAATGTCTCAAACAGTCTACGCTTTGATCGTTCCCTGGAAGACCAGTAGTAGTTTCCGATGCACATCTGGAGACATTCTGTAATCTCTGGACTATCAGAGTGTTGTTGAAACACAGAAATCGCATCGGGATTGAATACAACAGCCACCATGCGCACTTTCCTCCATGGGAGTAATGTCTCAAAGAGTCTATGGTTTGATCGTTCCCTGGAAGACCAGTAGAAGATTTCGATGCACATCTGGAGACATTCTGTTATCTGTGGACCTTCAAAGTAGTCATGAAACCCAGAAATTGCATCGAGATTGAATACAACAGTCACCATTCGCACATTCCTCCATGGGAGTAATGTCTGAAACAGTCCACGCTTCGATAGTTCCCTGGAAGACCAGTAGTATATTCCGATGCCCATCTGGTGGCATTCTGTAATCTGTGGACTATCAGAGTGTAGATGAAACACAGAAATTGCATCGGGATTGAATACAACAGTCACCATGCACACTTTCCTCCATGGGCGAAATGTCTCAAACAGTCTACGATTTGATCGTCCCCTGGAAGACCAGTAGTAGTTTCCGATGAACATGTGGAGGCATTCTGCAATCTGTGGACCTTCAAAGTGTTGATGAAACACAGAAATTCCATCGGGATTGAATACAACAGTCACCATGCGCACTTCCCTCTATGGGAGTAATGTCTCAAACAGTCTACGATTTGATCGTTCCCTGGAAGACCAGTAGTAGTTTCCGATGCACATCTGGTCTCATTCTGTAATAGCTATACTATCAGAATGTTGATGAAACACAGAAATTGCATCGGGTTTGAATAGAACAGTCACCATGCGCTCTTTCCTCCATGGAAGTAATGTCTCAAACAGTCTACGCTTTGATCGTTCCCTGGAAGACCAGTAGTAGTTCCCGATGCACATCTGGGGGCATTCTGTAATCTTTGGACTATCAGGGTGTTGATGAAACACAGAAATTGCATCGGGATTGAATACAACAGTCACCATGCGCACTTTCCTCCATGGGAGTAATGTCTCAAACTGTCATCGATTTGATCGTTCCCTCAAGACCAGTAGTAGTTTCCGATGCACATCTTGTGGCATTCAGTAATCTGTGGACTATCAGAGTCTTAATGAAACACAGAAATTGCATCGGGTTTAAATACGTCAGTCACCATGCGCACTTTCCTCAATGGGAGTGATATCTGAAACAGTCCCCGTTTTGATCCTTCCCTGGAAGACCAGTAGTAGTTTCCGATGCACATCTGGTATCATTCTGTAATCTGTGGACTATCAGAGTGTTGACGAAACACAGAAATGGCATCCGGATTGAATACAACAGTCACCATGCGCACTTTCCTCCATGGGAGAAATGTCTCAAACAGTCTACGATTTGATCGTCCCCTGGAATACCAGTAGTAGTTTCCGATGCACATCTGGAGGCAATCTGCAATCTGTGGACCTTCAAAGTGTTGACGAAACACCGAAATTCCATCGGGATTGAATACAACAGTCACCATGCGCACTTTCCTCTATGGGAGTAATGTCTCAAACAGTCTACGATTTGATCGTCCCTGGAAGACCAGTAGTAGTTTCCGATGCACATCTGGTCTCATTCTGTAATCTCTATACTATCAGAATGTTGATGAAACACAGAAATTGCATCGGGTTTGAATAGAACAGTCACCATGCGCTCTTTCCTCCATGGAAGTAATGTCTCAAACAGTCTACGCTTTGATCGTTCCCTGGAAGACCAGTAGTAGTTCCCGATGCACATCTGGGCTCATTCTGTAATCTGTGGACTATCAGAGTGTTGATGAAACACAGAAATTGCATCGGGATTGAATACAACAGTCACCATGCGCACTTTCATCCATGGGAGTAATGTCTCAAACTGTCATCGATTTGATCGTTCCCTCAAGACAAGTAGTAGTTTCCGAAGCACATCTGGAGACATTCTGTAATCTGTGGTCTATCCAGGTGTTGATGAAACACAGAAGTAGCATCGGCTTTGAATACAACAGTGACCATGCGCACTTTCCTCCATGGGTGTAATGTCTCAAAAAGTCTATGCCCTGATCGTTTCCCGGAAGAAAAGTAGTAGTTTCTGATGCACATCTGAAGGTATTCTATAATCTGTGGACTATCAGAGTGTTGATGAAACACAGAAATTGCGTCGGGATTGAATACAACAGTCACCATGAGCACTTTCCTCCATGGGAGTAATGTCTCAAACAGTCAAAGGTTTGATCGCTCCCTGACGACCAGTAGTAGTTTACGATGCACATCTGGAGGCATTCTGTAATCTGTGGACTATCAGAGTGTTGTTGAAACACTGAAATTGCATCGGGATTGAATACAACAGTCACCATCCGCACTTTCCTCCATGGGCGTAGTGTCTCAATCAGTCTACGCTTTGATCGTTCTCTGGAAGACCAGTAGTAGTTTCGATTCACATCTGGAGGCATTCTGTAATCTCTGGACCATCAAAGTGTTGATGAAACACAGAAATTGCATAGGGATTGAATACAACTGTCACCAGGCGCACTTTCCTCCATGGGAGTAATGTCTCAAACAGTATACGCTTTGATCGTTCCCTGGAAGACCAGTAGTAGTTTCCGATGCACATCTGGAGACATTCTGTAATCTCTGGACTATCAGAGTGTTGTTGAAACACAGAAATTGCATCGGGATTGAATACAAGAGCCACCATGCGCACTTTCCTCCGTGGTAGTAATGTCTCAAACAGTCTACGCTTTGATCGTTCCCTGGAAGACCAGTAGTAGTTTCCAATGCACATCTGGGATCATTCTGTAATCTGCGGACTATCAGAGTGTTGATGAAACACAGAAATTGCATCGGGATTGAATACAACAGTCACCATGTGCACTTTCCTCCATGGGAGAAATGTTTCAAACAGTCTACGTTTTGATCGTTCCCTGGAAGACCAGTAGTAGTTTCCGATGCACATCTGGAGGCATTCTGCAATCTGTGGAACTTCAAAGTGTTGATGAAACACAGAAATTTCATCGGGAGTTAATACAACAGTCTCCATGCGCACTTTCCTCTATGAGAGTAATGTCTCAAACAGTCTACGATTTGATCGTTCCCTGGAAGACCAGTAGTAGTTTCCGATGCACATCTTGTGGCATTCAGTAATCTGTGGACTATCAGAGTCTTAATGAAACACAGAAATTGCATCGGGTTTAAATACATCAGTCACCATGCGCACTTTCCTCAATGGGAGTGATATCTGAAACAGTCCCCGTTTTGATCGTTCCCTGGAAGACCAGTAGTAGTTTCCGATGCACATCTGGTATCATTCTGTAATCTGTGGACTATCAGAGTGTTGATGAAACACGGATATTGCATCGGGATTGAATATCACAGTCACCATGCACACTTTCCTCCATGGGAGTAATGTCTCAAGCAGTCAACGCATAGATCCCTCCCAGGAAGACCAGTAGTAGTTTCCGATGCACATCTGGAGGCAATCTGTAATCTGTGGACTATCAGAGTGTTGATGAAACACAGAAATTGCATCGGGATTGAATACAACAGTCACAATCCTCACTTTCCTCCATGGGGGTAATGTCTGAAACAGTCTACGATTTGATAGTTCCCTGGAAGACCAGTAGTAGTTTCCGATGCACGTCTGGAGGCATTCTGTACTCTGTGGACCTTCAAAGTGTTGATGAAACACACAAAATTGCATCGGGAGTGAATACAACAGTCACCATCCGCACTTTCCTCCATGGGAGTAACGTCTCAAACAGTCTACGATTTGATCGTTCCTGGAAGAACAGTGGAAGTTCCCGATGCACATCTGGAGTCATTCTGTAATCTGTTGACTATCAGAGTGTTAATGAAACAAAGAAATTGCATCTGGATTGAATACAAGAGTTACCATGCGCACTTTCCTCCATGGGAGAAATGTCTCAAACAGTCTACGCTTTGATCCTTCCCTGGAAGACCACTAGTAGTTTCCGATGCACATCTGGAGGCATTCTGTAATCTGTGGACTATCAGAGATTTGTTGAAACACAGAAATTGCATCGGGATTGAATACAACATTCACCATGCGCACTTTCCTCCTTGGGAGTATTGTCTCAAACAGTCTACGATTTGATCGTTCCGTGGAAGACTAGTAGAAGATTCCGATGCACAACTGGAGGCATTCTATAATCTGTGGACCTTCGAAGTGTTGATGAAACACAGAAATTGCATCGGGATTTAATACAACAGGCACCATTCGCACTCTCCTCCATTGGAGTAATATCTCAAACAGTCTACGATTTGATCGTTCCCTGGAAGACCAGTAGTACATTCCAATGCACATCTTGAGGCATTCAGTAATCTGTGGACCTTCAAAGTGTTGATGAAACACAGAAATTGAATCGGGATTGAATACTACAGTCACCATGCGCACTTTCCTCCATGGGAGTAATGTCTCAAACAGTCTACCCTTTGATCTTTCCCTGGAAGAACAGTAGTAGTTTCCGATGCACATCTGGAGGCATTCTGTAATCTGTTTACTATCACAGTGAGGATGAAACACAGAAATTGCATCGGGATTGAATACAACAGTCACAATGCGCACTTTCCTCCATGGGAGTAATGTCTCAAACTGTCATTGATTTGATCGTTCCCTCAAGACCAGTAGTAGTTTCCGATTCACATCTGGAGGCTTTCTGTAATCTGTGGTCTATCCGGGTGTTGATGAAACACAGAAATAGCATCGGCTTTGAATACAACAGTCAGCGTGCGCACTTTCCGCCATGGGAGTAATGTCTCAAACAGTCTACGCTTTAATCGTTCCCTGGAAGACCAGTAGTAGTTTCCGATGCACATCTGGGGGCATTGTGTAATGTGTGGACTATCAGAGTGTTGATGAAACACAGAAATTGCATCGGGACTGAATGCAACAGTCACGATATTCACTTTCATCCATGGGAGTAATGTCTCAAACAGTCAACGGTTTGATCGTTCCCTGAAGACCAGTAGTAGCTTCCGATGCACATCTGGAGGCATTCTGTAATCTGTAGACTATCGGAGTGTTGTTGAAACACAGAAATTGCATCGGGATTGAATACAACAGGCACCATCCGCACTTTCCTCCATGGCAGTAGTGTCTCAAACATTCTACGCTTTGATCGCTCCCTGGAAGACGAGTAGTAGTTTCAGTTCACATCTGGAGGCATTCTGTAATCTGTGGACCTTCAAAGTGTTGATGAAACACAGAAATTACATCGGGATTGAATACAATAGTCACCATGCGCAATTTCCTCCATGGGAGTAATGTCTCAAAGAGTCTACGCTTTGATCGTTCACTGGAAGACCAGTAGTAGTTTCCGATGCACATCTGGAGACATTCTGTAATCTCTGGACCATCAGAGTGTTGTTGAAACACGGAAATTGCATCGGGATTGAATACAACAGTCACCATGCGCACTTTCCTCCGTGGGAGTAATGTCTCAAACAGTCTACGCTTTGATCGTTCCCTGGAAGACCAGTACTAGTTTCCAATGCACAACTGGTATCATTATGTAATCTGTGGACTATCAGAGTGTTGATGAAACACAGAAATTGCATAGGGATTGAATATCACAGTCACCATGCCCACTTTCCTCCATGTGAGTAATGTCTCAAAAAGTCTACGCATTGATCGTTCCCAGGAAGACCAATAGTAGTTTCCGATGCACATCTGTAGGCAATCTGTAATCTGTGGACTATCAGAGTGATGATGAAACCCAGAAATTGCATCGGGATTGAATACAACAGTCACCATCCTCAATTACCTCCATGGGAGTAATGTCTGAAACAGTATACGATTTGATCGTTCCCTGGAAGGACAGTAGTAATTTCCGATGCACATCTGGAGGCATTCTGTACTCTGTGGACCTTCAAAGTGTTGATGAAACACAGAAATAGCATCGGGAGTGAATACAACAGTCACCATCCGCACTTTTCTCCATGGGAGTAACGTCTGAAACTGACTACGCTCTGATCGTTCCCTGGAAGACCAGTAGTAGTTTCCGATGCAAATCTGGAGGCAATCTGTAAGCTGTGGACCTTCAAAGTGTTGATGAAACACAGAAATTGCATCGGGATTGAATACAACAGTCACCATGCACACTTTCCTCCATGGGAGTAATGTCTCAAACAGTATACGCTTTGATCGTTCAAAGGAAGACCAGTAATAGTTTAAGATGCACATCTGGAGGCACTTCTGTAATCTGTGGACTACCAGAGAGTTGATGAAACACATATATTGCATCGGGATTGAATACAACAGTCACCATGCTCACTTTCCTTCATGGGAGTAATGTCTCAAACAGTCTACGCTTCGATCGTTCCCTGGAAGACCAGTAGTATATTCCGATGCACATCTTGAGGCATTCTGTAATCTGTGGACCTTCAAAGTGTTGATGAAACAGAGAAATTGCCTCGGGATTGAATACAACAGTCACCATGCGCACTTTCCTCCATGGGAGTAATGTCTCAAACAGTCTACGCTTTGATCGTTCCCTGAAAGAACAGGAGTATTTTCCGATGCACATCTGGAGGCATTCTGTAATCTGTGGACTATCAGAGTGTTGATGAAACACAGAAATTGCATCGGGATTGAATACAACAGTCACAATGCGCACTTTCCTCCATGGGAGTAATGTCTCAAACTGTCATTGATTTGATTGTTCCCTCAAGACCAGTAGTAGTTGTCGATTCACATCTGGAGGAAATCTGTAATCTGTGGTCTATCCGGGTGCTGATGAAACACAGAAATTGGATCGGCTTTGAATACAACAATCACCATGCGCACTTTCCTCCATGGGTGTAATATTTCAAACAGAGTAAGCCTTGTTCGTTCCATGGAAGACCAGTAGTAGTTTCCGATGCACATCTGAAGGCATTTTGTAATCAGTGGACTATCAGAGTGTTGTTGAAACACAGAAATTGCATCGGGATTGAATACAACAGTCACCATGCGCAATTTCCTCCATGGGAGTAATGTCTCAACAGTCAACGGTTTGATCGTTCCCTGAAGACCAGTAGTAGATTCCGATGCACATCTTGAGGCATTCTGTAATCTGTGGACTATCAGAGTGCTGATGAAACACAGAAATTGCATCGGGTTTGAATACAACTGTCACCATGCGCAATTTCCTCCATGGGTGTAATGTCTCAAACAGTCTACGCCTTGATCGTTCCCTGGAAGAAAAGTAGTAGTTTCCGATGCAAATCTGAAGGCATTCTGTAATCTGTGGACTATCAGAGTGTTGTTGAAACACAGAAATTGCATCGTGATTTAATACAACAGGCACCATCCGCACTTTCCTCCATGGGAGTAATGTCTCAAACAGTCTACGCCTTGATCGTTCCCTGGAAGGCCAGTAGTAGTTTCGATTCACATCTGGAGGCATTCTGTAAACTTTTTACATTCAAAGTGTTGATGAAACACAGAAATTGCAACGGGATTGAATACAAAAGTCACCATGCGCACTTTCCTCCATGGGAATAATGTCTCAAACAGTCTACGCTTTGATCATTCCCTGGAAGACTAGTAGCAGTTTCCGATGCACATCTGGAGACATTCTGTAATCTCTGGACTATCAGAGTGTTGTTGAAACACAGAAATAGCATCGGGATTGAATACAACAGTCACCATGCCAACTTTCCTCCATGGGAGTAATGTCTCAAACAGTCTACGGTTTCATCGTTCCCTGGAAGACCAGTAGAAGATTCCGATGCACATCTCGAGGCATTGTGTTATCTGTGGACCTTGAAAGTAGTGATGAAACACAGAAATTGCATCGGGATTGAATACAACAGTCCCCATCCGCACTTTACTCAATGGGGGTAATGTCTGATACAGTCACGCTTTGATAGTTCCCTGGACGACCAGTAGTAGTTTCCGATGGACATCTGGTGGCATTCTGTAATCTGTGGACTATCAGAGTGTTGACGAAACACTGAAATTGCATCGGGATTGAATACACCAGTCACCATGCGCACTTTCCTCAACGGGAGTAATATCTCAAACAGTCTACGCTTTGATCGTTCCCTCAAGACCAGCAGTACTTTCCGATTCACATCTGTAGGAATTCTGTAATCTGTGGTCTATCCAGGTGTTGATGAAACACAGTAATAGCATCGGCTTTGAATACAACAGTCACCATGCGCACTTTCCTCCATGGGAGTATTGTCTCAAACTGTCATCGATTTGATCGTTTCCTCAAGACAAGTAGTAGTTTCCGATGCACATCTGGAGGCATTCTGTAATCTGTCGTCTATCCGGGTGTTGATGAAACACAGAAATAACATCGGCTTTGAATTCAACAATCACCATGCGCTCTTTCCTCCATGGGTGTAATGTCTCAAACAGTCTACGCCTTGATCGTTCCATGGAAGAAAAGTAGTAGTTTCCGATGCACATCTGAAGGCATTCTGTAATCTGTGGACCTTCAAAGTGTTGATGAAACACAGATATTGCATCGGGATTGAATACAACAGTCACCATGCGCACTTTCCTCCATGGGAGTTATGTCTCAAACAGTCAACGGTTTGATTGTTCCCTGAAGACCAGTAGTAGTTTCCGATGCACATCTGGAGGCATTCTGTAATCTGTGGACAATCAGAGTGTTGTTGAAACACAGAAATTGCATCAGGATTGAATACAACAGGCACCATCCGCACTTTCCTCCATTGGAGTAATGTCTCAAACAGTCTACGCTTTGATCGTTCCCTGGAAGGCCAGTAGTAGTTTCGATTCACATCTGGAAACATTCTGTAATCTTTTAACATTCAAAGTGTTGATGAAACACCGAAATTGCATCGGGATTGAATACAATAGTCACCATGCGCACTTTCCTCCATGGGAGTAATGTCTCAAAGAGTCTACGCTTTGATCGTTCACTGGAAGACCAGTAGTAGTTTCCGATGCACATCTGGAGACATTCTGTAATCTCTGGACTATCAGAGTGTTGTTGAAACACGGAAATTGCATCGGGATTGAATACAACAGTCACCATGCGCACTTTCCTCCGTGGGAGTAATGTCTCAAACAGTCTGCGCTTTGATCGTTCCCTGGAAGACCAGTACTAGTTTCCAATGCACATCTGGTATCATTCTGTAATCTGTGGACTATCAGAGTGTGATGAAACACAGAAATTGCATCGGGATTGAATATCACAGTCACCATGCCCACTTTCCTCCATGTGAGTAATGTCTCAAAAAGTCTACGCATTGATCGTTCCCAGGAAGACCAATAGTAGTTTCCGATGCACATCTGTAGGCAATCTGTAATCTGTGGACTATCAGAGTGTTGATGAAACACAGAAATGGCATCGGGATTGAATACAACAGTCACCATCCTCAATTTCCTCCATGGGAGTAATGTCTGAAACAGTATACGATTTGATCGTTCCCTGGAAGGACAGTAGTATTTTCCGATGCACATCTGGAGGCATTCTGTTCTCTGTGGACCTTCAAAGTGTTGATGAAACACAGAAATAGCATCGGGAGTGAATACAACAGTCACCATCCGCACTTTTCTCCATGGGAGTAACGTCTGAAACTGACTACACTCTGATCGTTCCCTGGAAGACCAGTAGTAGTTTCCGATGCACATCTGGAGGCAATCTGTAAGCTGTGGACCTTCAAAGTGTTGATGAAACACAGAAATTGCATCGGGATTGAATACAACAGTCACCATGCACACTTTCCTCCATGGGAGTAATGTCTCAAACAGCATACGCTTTGATCGTTCAAAGGAAGACCAGTAGTGGTTTACGATGCACATCTGGAGGCATTTCTGTAATCTGTGGACTATCAGATTGTTGATGAAACACTTAAATTGCATCGGAATTGATTACAACAGTCACCATGAGCACTTTCCTCCATGGGAGTAATGTCTCAAACAGTCTACGCTTTGATCGTTCCCTGGAAGACCAGTAGTAGTTTCGATTCACATCTGGAGGCATTCTCTAATCTGTGGACTTTCAAAGTGTTGATGAAACACAGAAATTGCATTGGGTTTGAATACAAAAGTCACCATGCACACCTTCCTCCATGGGAGTAATGTCTCAAACAGTCTACGCTTTGATCGTTCCCTGAAAGAACAGGAGTATTTTCCGATGCACATCTGGAGGCATTCTGTAATCTGTGGACTATCAGAGTGTTGATGAAACACAGAAATTGCATCGGGATTGAATACAACAATCACCATGCGCACTTTCCTCCATGGGTGTAATATTTCAAACAGTCTAAGCCTTGATCGTTCCATGGAAGACCAGTAGTAGTTTCCGATGCACATCTGAAGGCATTTTGTAATCTGTGGACTATCAGAGTGTTGTTGAAACACAGAAATTGCATCGGGATTGAATACAACAGTCACCATGCGCAATTTCCTCCATGGGAGTAATGTCTCAAACAGTCAACGGTTTGATCGTTCCCTGAAGACCAGTAGTAGATTCCGATGCACATCTTGAGGCATTCTGTAATCTGTGGACCTTCAAAGTGTTGATGAAACACAATAATTGGATCGGGATTGCATACAACGTTCACCATGCGCACTTTCCTCCATGGGAGAAATGTCTCAAACAGTCTACGCTTTGATCGTTCCCTGGAAAACCAGTAGTAGTTTCCGATGGACATCTGGAGGCATTCTGTAATGTGTGGACTATCAGAGTGTTATTGAAACACAGAAATTGCATCGGGATTGAATACAACAGTCACCATGCGCACTTTCCTCTATGGGAGTAATGTCTCAAACAGTCTACGATTCGATCGTTCTGCTGAAGACCAGTAGAAAATTCCGATCCACATCTGGAGGTATTCTGTAATCTGTGGACCTTCAAAGTGTTTTGAAACAAGGAAACTGCATCGGGATTTTATACAACAGTCACCGTGTGCACTTTCCTGCATGGGATAATGTCTCAAACAGTCTACGTTTTGATCGTACCCTGGAACACCAGTAGTGTTTCCGATGCACATCTGGAGGCATTCTGTAATCTGTGGACTATCACAGTGTTTATGAAACACAGAAATAGAATCGGCTTTGAATACAACAGTCACCATGCGCACTTTCCTCCATGGCTGTAATGTCTCAAACAGTCTACGCCTTGATCGTTCCCAGGAAGAAAAGTAATAGTTTCCGATGCACATCTGGAGGCGTTCTGTAATCTGTGGACTATCAGAGTGTTGTTGAAACACAGAAATTGCATCGGGATTTAATACAACAGGCACCATCCGCACTTTCCTCAATGGGAGTAATGTCTGAAATAGACCACGCTTTGATAGTTCCCTGGAAGACCAGTAGTAGTTTCCGATGCACATCTGGTGGCATTCTGTAATCTGTGGACTATCAGAGTGTTGATAAAACACAGAAATTGCATCGGGTTTGAATACAACTGTCACCATGCGCACTTTTCTCCATGGGAGTAATGTCTCAAACAGTCTACGCTTTGATCTTTCCCTGGAAGACCAGTAGTAGCTTCCGAAGCACACCTGGAGGCATTCTGTAATGTGTGGACTATCAGAGTGTTGTTGAAACACAGAAATTGCAGCGGGATTGAATACAACAGTCACCATGCGCACTTTCCGCCATGGGAGTAATGTCTCAAACAGTCTACGATTTGATCGTTCCGTGGAAGACCAGTAGAAGATTCCGATGCACATCTGGAGGCATTCTGTAATCTGTGGACTATCAGAGTGTTGATGAAACACAGAAATTGCATCGGGATTGAATACAACAGTCACCATGAGCACTTTCCTCCATGGGAGTAATGTCTCAAACTGTCATCGATTTGATCGTTCCCTCAAAACAAGTAGTAGTTTCCGGTGCACATCTGGAGGAATTCTGTAATCTGTGGTCTATCCGGGTGTTGATGAAACACAGAAATAGCATCGGCTTTGAATACAACACTCACCATGCGCACTTTCCTCCATGGGCGTAATGTCCCAAACAGTCTACGCCTTGATCGTTCCCTGGAAGAAAAGTAGTAGTTTCCGATGCACATCTGAAGGCATTCTGTCATCTGTGGACTATCAGAGTGTTGTTGAAACACAGAAATTGCATCGGGATTGAATACAAAAGTCACCATGCGCACTTTCCCCCATGGGAGTAATGTCACAAACAGTCTACGCTTTGATCGTTCCCTGGAACACCAGCAGTAGTTTCCGATACACATCTGGAGGCATTCTGTAATTTGTGGACTATCAGAGTGTTGATGAAACACAGAAATTGCATCGGCTTTCAATACAACAGTCACCATGCTCAATTTCCTCCATGGGTGTAATGTCTCAAACAGTCTACGCCTTGATCGTTCCCTGGAAGAAAAGTAGTAGTTTCCGATGCACATCTGAAGGCATTCTGTAATCTGTGAACTATCAGAGTGTTGTTGAAACACAGAAATTGCATCGTGATTTAATACAACAGTCACCATGCGCACTTTCCTCCATGGGAGTAATGTCTCAAACAGTCTACGCCTTGATCGTACCCTGGAAGGCCAGTAGTAGTTTCGATTCACATCTGGAGGCATTCTGTAAACTTTTTACATTCAAAGTGTTGATGAAACACAGAAATTGCAACGGGATTGAATACAAAAGTCAACATGCGCACATTCCTCCATGGGAGTAATGTCTCAAACAGTCTACTCTTTGATCATTCCCTGGAAGATAAGTAGTAGTTTCCGATGCACATCTGGAGACATTCTGTAATCTCTGGACTATCAGAGTGTTGTTGAAACACAGAAATAGCATCGGGATTGAATACAACAGTCACCATGCGAACTTTCCTCCATGGGAGTAATGTCTCGAACAGTCTACGGTTTCATCGTTCCCTGGAAGACCAGTAGAAGATTCCGATGCACATCTCGAGACATTGTGTTATCTGTGGACCTTGAAAGTAGTGATGAAACACAGAAATTGCATCGGGATTGAATACAACAGTCACCATCCGCACTTTACCCAATGGGGGTAATGTCTGAAACAGTCACGATTTGATCGTTCCCTGGAAGACCAGTAGTAGTTTCCAATGCACATCTGGAGGCATTCTGTAATCTGTGGACTGTCAGAGTGTTGACGAAACTCAGAAATTGCTTCAGGATTGAATACAACAGTCAGCATGCGCAGTTTCCTCCATGGGAGTAATGTCTCAAACAGTCTACGGTTTCATCGTTCCCTGGAAGACCAGTAGAAGATTCCGATGCACATCTCGAGACATTGTGTTATCTGTGGACCTTGAGAGTAGTGATGAAACACAGAAATTGCATCGGGATTGAATACAACAGTCACCATCCGCACTTTACGCAATGGGGGTAATGTCTCAAACAGTCTACGCTTTGATCGTTCCCTGGAAGACCAGTAGTACTTTCCGATGCACATCTGTAGGCATCCTGTAATCTGTTGACAATTGAGTGTTGATGAAACACAGAAATTGCATCGGGATTGAATACAACAGTCAATATTCGCACTTTCCTCCATGGGAGTAATGTCTCAAACAGTATACCCTTTGATCGTTACCTTGAAGACCAGTAGTAGTTTCCGATGCACATCAGGAGGCATTCTGTAATCTGTGGACAATCAGAGTGTTGATGAAACACAGAAATACCATCGGGATTGAATACTATACTGTCACCATGCGCACTTTCCTCCATGGGAGTAATTCTCAAACAGTCTACGCTTTGATCGTTCCCTGGAAGACCAGTAGTAGTTTCCGCTCCACATCTGGAGGCAATCTGTAATCTGTGGACTATCAGAGTGTTGACGAAACACAGAAATTGCATCAGATTGAAAACAACAGTCACCATGCGCACTTTCCTCCACGGGAGTAATGTCTCAAACAGTCTACGCTTTGATCGTTTCCTGGAAGACCAGTAGTAGTTTCCGATGCACATCTGGAGGCATTCTGTAATCTGTGGACTATCAGACTGTTGATGAAACACAGAAATTGCATAGGGATTTAATACAAGAGTCAATATTCGCACTTTCCTCCGTGGGAGTAATGTCTCAAACAGTCTACGCTTTGATCGTTCCCTGGAAGACCAGTAGTAGTTTCCGATGCACATCTGGAGGCATTCTGTAATCTGTGGACTATCAGAGTGTTCATGAAACACAGAAATTGTATCGGGATTGAATACAACAGTCACCATGCACACTTTCCTCCATGGGAGTAATATCTCAATGAGTCTGCGCTTTGATCGATCCCTGGAAGACCAGTAGCAGTTTCCGATGCACATCTGGAGGCAATCTGCAATCTGTATACTATCGGACTGTTGATGAAACACAGAAATTGCATCGGGATTGAATACAACACTCAATATTCGCACTTCCTCCATGGGAGTAATGTCTCAAACAGTATACGATTTGATCGTTCAGTGGAAGACCAGTGGTAGTTTCCGATGCACATCTGGATTCATTCTGTAATCTGTGGACTATCAGAGTGTTGATGAAACACAGAAATGCCATCGGGATTGAATACAACAGTCACCATGCGCACTTTCCTCCATGGGCGTAATTCTCAAACAGTCTACACTTTGATCGTTCCCTGGATGACCAATAGTAGTTTCCGATGCACCTCAGTAGGCAATCTGTAATCTGTGGACTATCAGAGTTTGATGAAACACAGTAATTGCATCGCGATTGAATAGAACAGTCACCATGCGCACTTTCCTTCATTGGGAGTAATGTCTGAAACAGTCTAAACTTTGATCGTACCCAGGAAGACCAGTAGTAGTTTCCGATGCACATCTGGAGACAATCTGTAATGTGTGGACTATCAGAGTGTTGATGAAACACAGGAATTGCATCGGGATTGAATACAACATTCACCATCCGCACTTTCCTCCATGGCAGTAACGTCTGAAACAGTCTACGCTTTGATCGTTCCCTGGAAGACCAGTAGTAGTTTACGATGCACATCTGGAGGCATTCTATAATCTGTGGACCCTTAAAGTGTTGATGAAACACAGAAATTGCATCGGGATTGAATACAACAGTCACCATGCGCACTTTCCTCCATGGGAGTAATGTCTCAAACAGTCTACGCATTGATCGTTCCCTGGAAGACCAGTGGTAGTTTCCGATGCACATCTGGAGGCATTCTGAAATCTGTGGACCTTCAAAGTGTTGATGATAAACAGAAATTGCATCGGGATTGAATACAACAGTCACCATGCACACTTTCCTCCATGGGAGTAATGTCTCTAACAGTCTACGCTATGATCGTTCCCTGGAAGACAAGTAGTAGTTTCCGATGCCCATCTGGAGGCAGTCTGTAATCTATGGACTGTCGGAGTGTTGATGAAACACAGAAATTGCATCGGGATTGAATACAACAGTCACCATGCGCACTTTCCTCCATGCGAGTAATGTCTCAAACAGTCTACGCTATGATCGTTCCCTGGAAGACCAGTAGTAGTTTCCGATGGACATATGGAGGCATTCTGTAATCTGTGGGCCTTCAAAGTGTTGATGAAACACAGAAATTGCATCGGGAGTGAATACAGCAGTCACCATCTGCACTTACCTCCATGGGAGTAATGTCTGAAACAGTGTATGGTTTCATCGTTCCCAGGAATACCAGTAGTAGTTTCCGATGCACATCTGGAGACAATCTGTAATGTGTGGACTGTCATCGTATTGATGAAACACAGAAATTGCATCGGGATTGAATACAACATTCACCATCCGTACTTCCCTCCATGGCAGTAACGTCTGAAACAGTCTACGCTTTGATCGTTCCCTGGAAGACCAGTAGTAGTTTTCGATGCACATCTGGAGGCATTCTGTAATCTGTGGACCGTCAAAGTGTTGATGAAACACAGAAATTGCATCGGGATTGTATACAACAGTCACCATGCGCACTTTCCTCCATGGGAGTAACGTCTCTAACAGTCTACGCTTTGATCGTTCCCTGGAAGACCAGTAGTAAATCCCGTTGCACATCTGGAGGCATTCTGAATCTGTGGACTATCAGAGTGTTGATGAAACAAAGAAATTGCATCGGGATTGAATACAACAGTCACCATGCGCTCTTTCCTAAATGGGTGTAATGTCTCAAACAGTCTACGCTTCGATCGTTCCCTGGAAGACCAGTAGTAGTTTCCAATGCACATCTGGAGGCATTCTGTAATCTGTGGACTATCAGAGTGTTGATGAAACTCAGAAATTGCATCAGGATTGAATACAACAGTCACCATGCGCAGTTTCCCCCATGGGGGTAATGTCTCAAACAGTCCACGCTTTGATCGTTCCCTGGAAGAGCAGTAGTACTTTCCGATGCACATCTGTTGGCATTCTGTATTTGTGGGCTATCAGAGTGTTGATGAAACTCAGAGAATGCATCGGGTTTGAATACAACATTCACCATGCGCACTTTCCTTAATGGGAGTATGTCTCAAAGACTCTACGCTTTGATCGTTCCCTGGAAGACCAGTAGTAGTTTCCGATGCACATCTGGTGGCATTCTGTAATCTGTAGACTATCAGTGTGTTGATGAAACACAGAAATCGCATAGGGATTGATAACAACAGTCACCATGCGCACATTCCTCCACGAGAGTAATGCCTCAAACAGTATACGCTTTGATCGTACCTTGGAAGACCAGTAGTAGTTTCCGATGCACATCTGGAGACAATCTGTAATCTGTGGACTATCAGATTGTTGATGAAACGCAGAAATTACATCGGGATTGAATACAACAGTCACCATCCGCACTTTCCTCCATGGAAGTAATGTCTTAACAGTCTACGTTTTGTTCGTTCCCAGGAAGACCAGTAGTAGTTTCCGATCCACATCTGGAGGCAATCTGTAATCTGTGGACTATCAGAGTGTTGATGAAACACAGAAATTGCATCAGATTGAAAACAACAGTCACCATGCCCACTTTACTCCATTGGAGTAATGTGTGAAACAGTCTACGCTTTGATCGTTCCCTTGAAGACCTGTAGTAGTTTCCGATGCACATCTGGAGTTAATCTGTAATCTGTGGACCTTCAAAATGTTGATGAAATACAGAAATTGCATCAGGAGTGAACACAACAGTCACCATGCGCACTTTCCTCGTTGGGAGTAATGTCTGAAACAGTCTACGGTTTGATCGTTCCCAGGAAGACCAGTAGTAGTTTCCGATGCACATCTGGAGACAATCTGATCTCTGTGGACTATCAAAGTGTTGATGAAACACAGAAATTGCATCGGGATTGAATACAACAGTCAACATCCGCACTTTCCTCCATGGGAGTAACGTTTGAAACAGTCTACGATTTGACCGTTCCCTAGAAGACCAGTAGTAGTTTCCGATGCACATCTGGAGGCATTCTGTAATCTGTGGGCCTTCAAAGTGTTGATGAAACACAGAAATTGCATCAGGAGTGAATACAGCAGTCACCATCCGCACTTTCCTCCATGGGAGTAATGTCTGAAACAGTCTATGGTTTGATCTTTCCCAGGAAGACCAGTAGTAGTTTCCGATACACATCTGGAGACAATCTGTAATGTGTGGACAGTCATCGTATTGATGAAACACAGAAATTGCATCGGGATTGAATACAACGATCACCATCCGCACTTTCCTCCATGGCAGTAACGTCTGAAACAGTCTACGCTTCGATCGTTCCCTGGAAGAGCAGTGCTAGTTTCCGATGCACATCTGGAGGCATTCTGTAATCTGTGGACCGTCAAAGTGTTGATGAAACACAGAAATTGCATCGGGATTGTATACAACAGTCACCATGCACACTTTCCTCAAAGGGTGTAATGTCTGAAACAGTCTAGGCTCTAATCATTCCCTGGAAGACCAGTAGTAGTTTCCGATGCACATCTGGAGGCAATCTGTAATCTGTGGACTATCAGAGTGTTGATGAAACACAGAAATTGCACCGGGGTTGAATACAACAGTCACCATGCGCACTTTCCTCCATGGGAGTAATGTCTGAAACAGTCTACGCTTCGATCGTTCCCTGGAAGACCAGTAGTAGTTTCCGATGCACATCTGTTGGCATTCTGTATTTGTGGACTATCAGAGTGTTGATGAAACACAGAAATTGCATCGGGATTGAATACAACAGTCACCATACGCACTTTCCTCCATGGGAGTAATGTCTCAAACAGTCTACGCTTTGATCGTTCCCTGGGAGACCAGTAGTAGTTTCCGATGCACATCTGGAGGTAATCTGTAATCTGTGGACTATCAGAGTGTTGATGAAACACAGAAATTGCATCGCGATTGAATACAACAGTCACTATGCGCACTTTCCTCCATGGGAATAATGTCTGAAACAGTCTAAGCTTTCATCGTTCCCAGGAAGACCAGTTGTAGTTTCCGATTAACATCTGGAGGCATTCTGCAATCTGTGGACTGTCAGAGTGTTGATGAAACACAGAAATTGCATCGGGATTGAATACAATAGTCACCATGCGCACTTTCCTCCATGGGAGTAATGTCCCAAACAGACTACGCTTTGATCGTTCCCTGGAAGACCAGTAGTAGTTTCCGGTGCACCTCTGGAAGAATTCAGTAATCTGTGGACCAACAAAGTGTTGATGAAACACAGAAATTTCATCAGGATTGAATATACAACAGTAACCATGCGCACTTTCCTCCATGGGATTAATGTCTCAAACAGTCTACGTTTTGATCGTTCCCTGAAAGACCAGTAGTAGTTTCCGATGCACATCTTTAGGCATTCTGTAATCTGTGGACCTTCAAAGTGTTGATGAAACACAGAAATTGCATCGGGATTGAATACAACATTCACCATGCACACTTTCCTCCATGACAGTAATGTCCCAAACAGTCTACGCTTTGATCGTTCCCTGGAAGTCCCGTAGTATTTTCCGATGCACATCTGGATGCAATCTGTAATCTGTGGACTACCAGAGAGTTGATGAAACACAGAAATTGCATCGGGATTGAATACAACAGTCACCATGCGGACTTTCCTCCATGGGAGTAATGTCTCAAACAGTCTACGCTTTGATCGTTCGGTGGAAGACCAGTAGTAAATTCCGATGCACATGTGGATGCATTCTGTAATCTGTGGACTATCAGAGTGTTGATGAAACAAAGAAATTGCATCGGGATTGAATACAACAGTCACCATGCGCTCTTTTCTAAACGGGAGTAATGTCTCAAACAGTCTACCCTTTGATCGTTCCCTGGGAGACCAGTAGTAGTTTCCGATGCACATCTGGAGGTAATCTGTAATCTGTGGACTATCAGAGTGTTGATGAAACACAGAAATTGCATCGCGATTGAATACTACAGTCACTATGCGCACTTTCCTCCATGGGAATAATGTCTGAAACAGTCTAAGCTTTCATCGTTCCCAGGAAGACCAGTTGTAGTTTCCGATTAACATCTGGAGGCATTCTGCAATCTGTGGACTGTCAGAGTGTTGATGAAACACAGAAATTGCATCGGGATTGAATACAACAGTCACCATGCGCACTTTCCTCCATGGGAGTAATGTCCCAAACAGACTACGCTTTGATCGTTCCCTGGAAGACCAGTAGTAGTTTCCGGTGCACCTCTGGAAGAATTCAGTAATCTGTGGACCAACAAAGTGTTGATGAAACACAGAAATTTCATCAGGATTGAATATACAACAGTAACCATGCGCACTTTCCTCCATGGGATTAATGTCTCAAACAGTCTACGTTTTGATCGTTCCCTGAAAGACCAGTAGTAGTTTCCGATGCACATCTTTAGGCATTCTGTAATCTGTGGACCTTCAAAGTGTTGATGAAACACAGAAATTGCATCGGGATTGAATACAACATTCACCATGCACACTTTCCTCCATGACAGTAATGTCCCAAACAGTCTACGCTTTGATCGTTCCCTGGAAGACCAGTAGTACTTTCCGATGCACATCTGTAGGCATTCTGTAATCTGTGGACTATCAGAGTGTTGATGAAACTCAGAAATTGCATCAGGATTTAATACAACAGTCACCATGCGCAGTTTCCCCCATGGGGGTAATGTCTCAAACAGTCTACGCTTTGATCGTTCCCTGGAAGACCAGTAGTACTTTCCGATGCACATCTGTAGGCATTCTGTAATCTGTTGACTATCAGAGTGTTGATGAAACACAGACATTGCATCGGGATTGAATACAACAGTCAATATTCGCACTTTCCTCCATGGGAGTAATGTCCCAAACAGTATACGCTTTGATCGTTACCTGGAAGACCAGTAGTAGTTTCCGATGCACATCTGGAGGCATTCTGTAATCTGTGGACAATCAGAGTTTTGATGAAACACAGAAATTTCATCGGGATTGAATACTATACTGTCACCATGCGCACTTTCCTCCATGGGAGTAATTCTCAAACAGTCTACGCTTTGATCGTTCCCTGAAACACCAATAGTAGTTTCCGATGCACATCTGTTGGCATTCTGTATTTGTGGGCTATCAGAGTGTTGATGAAACTCAGTGAATGCATCGGGTTTGAATACAACATTCACCATGCGCACTTTCCTTAATGGGAGTATGTCTCAAAGACTCTACGCTTTGATCGTTCCCTGGAAGACCAGTAGTAGTTTCCGATGCACATCTGGTGGCATTCTGTAATCTGTAGACTATCAGTGTGTTGATGAAACACAGAAATCGCATAGGGATTGATAACAACAGTCACCATGCGCACATTCCTCCACGAGAGTAATGCCTCAAACAGTATACGCTTTGATCGTACCTTGGAAGACCAGTAGTAGTTTCCGATGCACATCTGGAGACAATCTGTAATCTGTGGACTATCAGATTGTTGATGAAACGCAGAAATTACATCGGGATTGAATACAACAGTCACCATCCGCACTTTCCTCCATGGAAGTAATGTCTTAACAGTCTACGTTTTGTTCGTTCCCAGGAAGACCAGTAGTAGTTTCCGATCCACATCTGGAGGCAATCTGTAATCTGTGGACTATCAGAGTGTTGATGAAACACAGAAATTTCATCAGATTGAAAACAACAGTCACCATGCCCACTTTACTCCATTGGAGTAATGTGTGAAACAGTCTACGCTTTGATCGTTCCCTTGAAGACCTGTAAGAGTTTCCGATGCACATCTGGATTTAATCTGTAATCTGTGGACCTTCAAAATGTTGATGAAATACAGAAATTGCATCAGGAGTGAACACAACAGTCACCATGCGCACTTTCCTCGTTGGGAGTAATGTCTGAAACAGTCTACGGTTTGATCGTTCCCAGGAAGACCAGTAGTAGTTTCCGATGCACATCTGGAGACAAACTGATCTCTGTGGACTATCAAAGTGTTGATGAAACACAGAAATTGCATCGGGATTGAATACAACAGTCACCATCCGCACTTTCCTCCATGGGAGTAACGTTTGAAACAGTCTACGATTTGACCGTTCCCTAGAAGACCAGTAGTAGTTTCCGATGCACATCTGGAGGCATTCTGTAATCTGTGGGCCTTCAAAGTGTTGATGAAACACAGAAATTGCATCAGGAGTGAATACAGCAGTCACCATCCGCACTTTCCTCCATGGGAGTAATGTCTGAAACAGTCTATGGTTTGATCTTTCCCAGGAAGACCAGTAGTAGTTTCCGATGCACATCTGGAGACAATCTGTAATGTGTGGACTGTCATCGTATTGATGAAACACAGAAATTGCATCGGGATTGAATACAACATTCACCATCCGCACTTTCCTCCATGGCAGTAACGTCTGAAACAGTCTACGCTTCGATCGTTCCCTGGAAGAGCAGTGCTAGTTTCCGATGACATCTGGAGGCATTCTGTAATCTGTGGACCGTCAAAGTGTTGATGAAACACAGAAATTGCATCGGGATTGTATACAACAGTCACCATGCACACTTTCCTCAAAGGGTGTAATGTCTGAAACAGTCTAGGCTCTGATCATTCCCTGGAAGACCAGTAGTAGTTTCCGATGCACATCTGGAGGCAATCTGTAATCTGTGGACTATCAGAGTGTTGATGAAACACAGAAATTGCACCGGGGTTGAATACAACAGTCACCATGCGCACTTTCCTCCATGGGAGTAATGTCTCAAAGAGTCTCCGCTTTGATAGTTCCCTGGAAGACCAGTAGTAGTTTCCGATGCACATCTGTTGGCATTCTGTATTTGTGGACTATCAGAGTGTTGATGAAACACAGAAATTGCATCGGGATTGAATACAACAGTCACCATGCGCACTTTCCTCCATGGGAGTAATGTCTCAAACAGTCTACGCTTTGATCGTTCCCTGGGAGACCAGTAGTAGTTTCCGATGCACATCTGGAGGTAATCTGTAATCTGTGGACTATCAGAGTGTTGATGAAACACAGAAATTGCATCGCGATTGAATACAACAGTCACTATGCGCACTTTCCTCCATGGGAGTAATGTCTGAAACAGTCTAAGCTTTCATCGTTCCCAGGAAGACCAGTTGTAGTTTCCGATTAACATCTGGAGGCATTCTGCAATCTGTGGACTGTCAGAGTGTTGATGAAACACAGAAATTGCATCGGGATTGAATACAACAGTCACCATGCGCACTTTCCTCCATGGGAGTAATGTCCCAAACAGACTACGCTTTGATCGTTCCCTGGAAGACCAGTAGTAGTTTCCGGTGCACCTCTGGAAGAATTCAGTAATCTGTGGACCAACAAAGTGTTGATGAAACACAGAAATTTCATCAGGATTGAATATACAACAGTAACCATGCGCACTTTCCTCCATGGGATTAATGTCTCAAACAGTCTACGTTTTGATCGTTCCCTGAAAGACCAGTAGTAGTTTCCGATGCACATCTTTAGGCATTCTGTAATCTGTGGACCTTCAAAGTGTTGATGAAACACAGAAATTGCATCGGGATTGAATACAACATTCACCATGCACACTTTCCTCCATGACAGTAATGTCCCAAACAGTCTACGCTTTGATCGTTCCCTGGAAGTCCCGTAGTATTTTCCGATGCACATCTGGAGGCATTCTGTAATCTGTGGACCGTCAAAGTGTTGATGAAACACAGAAATTGCATCGGGATTGTATACAACAGTCACCATGCGCACTTTCCTCCATGGGAGTAACGTCTCTAACAGTCTACGCTTTGATCGTTCCCTGGAAGACCAGTAGTAAATTCCGATGCACATCTGGAGGCATTCTGAATCTGTGGACTATCAGAGTGTTGATGATACAAAGAAATTGCATCGGGATTGAATACAACAGTCACCATGCGCTCTTTCCTAAATGGGTGTAATGTCTCAAACAGTCTACGCTTCGATCGTTCCCTGGAAGACCAGTAGTAGTTTCCAATGCACATCTGGAGGCATTCTGTAATCTGTGGACTATCAGAGTGTTGATGAAACTCAGAAATTGCATCAGGATTGAATACAACAGTCACCATGCGCAGTTTCCCCCATGGGGGTAATGTCTCAAACAGTCCACGCTTTGATCGTTCCCTGGAAGAGCAGTAGTACTTTCCGATGCACATCTGTTGGCATTCTGTATTTGTGGGCTATCAGAGTGTTGATGAAACTCAGAGAATGCATCGGGTTTGAATACAACATTCACCATGCGCACTTTCCTTAATGGGAGTATGTCTCAAAGACTCTACGCTTTGATCGTTCCCTGGAAGACCAGTAGTAGTTTCCGATGCACATCTGGTGGCATTCTGTAATCTGTAGACTATCAGTGTGTTGATGAAACACAGAAATCGCATAGGGATTGATAACAACAGTCACCATGCGCACATTCCTCCACGAGAGTAATGCCTCAAACAGTATACGCTTTGATCGTACCTTGGAAGACCAGTAGTAGTTTCCGATGCACATCTGGAGACAATCTGTAATCTGTGGACTATCAGATTGTTGATGAAACGCAGAAATTACATCGGGATTGAATACAACAGTCACCATCCGCACTTTCCTCCATGGAAGTAATGTCTTAACAGTCTACGTTTTGTTCGTTCCCAGGAAGACCAGTAGTAGTTTCCGATCCACATCTGGAGGCAATCTGTAATCTGTGGACTATCAGAGTGTTGATGAAACACAGAAATTGCATCAGATTGAAAACAACAGTCACCATGCCCACTTTACTCCATTGGAGTAATGTGTGAAACAGTCTACGCTTTGATCGTTCCCTTGAAGACCTGTAGTAGTTTCCGATGCACATCTGGAGTTAATCTGTAATCTGTGGACCTTCAAAATGTTGATGAAATACAGAAATTGCATCAGGAGTGAACACAACAGTCACCATGCGCACTTTCCTCGTTGGGAGTAATGTCTGAAACAGTCTACGGTTTGATCGTTCCCAGGAAGACCAGTAGTAGTTTCCGATGCACATCTGGAGACAATCTGATCTCTGTGGACTATCAAAGTGTTGATGAAACACAGAAATTGCATCGGGATTGAATACAACAGTCAACATCCGCACTTTCCTCCATGGGAGTAACGTTTGAAACAGTCTACGATTTGACCGTTCCCTAGAAGACCAGTAGTAGTTTCCGATGCACATCTGGAGGCATTCTGTAATCTGTGGGCCTTCAAAGTGTTGATGAAACACAGAAATTGCATCAGGAGTGAATACAGCAGTCACCATCCGCACTTTCCTCCATGGGAGTAATGTCTGAAACAGTCTATGGTTTGATCTTTCCCAGGAAGACCAGTAGTAGTTTCCGATACACATCTGGAGACAATCTGTAATGTGTGGACAGTCATCGTATTGATGAAACACAGAAATTGCATCGGGATTGAATACAACGATCACCATCCGCACTTTCCTCCATGGCAGTAACGTCTGAAACAGTCTACGCTTCGATCGTTCCCTGGAAGAGCAGTGCTAGTTTCCGATGCACATCTGGAGGCATTCTGTAATCTGTGGACCGTCAAAGTGTTGATGAAACACAGAAATTGCATCGGGATTGTATACAACAGTCACCATGCACACTTTCCTCAAAGGGTGTAATGTCTGAAACAGTCTAGGCTCTAATCATTCCCTGGAAGACCAGTAGTAGTTTCCGATGCACATCTGGAGGCAATCTGTAATCTGTGGACTATCAGAGTGTTGATGAAACACGGAAATTGCACCGGGGTTGAATACAACAGTCACCATGCGCACTTTCCTCCATGGGAGTAATGTCTGAAACAGTCTACGCTTCGATCGTTCCCTGGAAGACCAGTAGTAGTTTCCGATGCACATCTGTTGGCATTCTGTATTTGTGGACTATCAGAGTGTTGATGAAACACAGAAATTGCATCGGGATTGAATACAACAGTCACCATACGCACTTTCCTCCATGGGAGTAATGTCTCAAACAGTCTACGCTTTGATCGTTCCCTGGGAGACCAGTAGTAGTTTCCGATGCACATCTGGAGGTAATCTGTAATCTGTGGACTATCAGAGTGTTGATGAAACACAGAAATTGCATCGCGATTGAATACAACAGTCACTATGCGCACTTTCCTCCATGGGAATAATGTCTGAAACAGTCTAAGCTTTCATCGTTCCCAGGAAGACCAGTTGTAGTTTCCGATTAACATCTGGAGGCATTCTGCAATCTGTGGACTGTCAGAGTGTTGATGAAACACAGAAATTGCATCGGGATTGAATACAACAGTCACCATGCGCACTTTCCTCCATGGGAGTAATGTCCCAAACAGACTACGCTTTGATCGTTCCCTGGAAGACCAGTAGTAGTTTCCGGTGCACCTCTGGAAGAATTCAGTAATCTGTGGACCAACAAAGTGTTGATGAAACACAGAAATTTCATCAGGATTGAATATACAACAGTAACCATGCGCACTTTCCTCCATGGGATTAATGTCTCAAACAGTCTACGTTTTGATCGTTCCCTGAAAGACCAGTAGTAGTTTCCGATGCACATCTTTAGGCATTCTGTAATCTGTGGACCTTCAAAGTGTTGATGAAACACAGAAATTGCATCGGGATTGAATACAACATTCACCATGCACACTTTCCTCCATGACAGTAATGTCCCAAACAGTCTACGCTTTGATCGTTCCCTGGAAGTCCCGTAGTATTTTCCGATGCACATCTGGATGCAATCTGTAATCTGTGGACTACCAGAGAGTTGATGAAACACAGAAATTGCATCGGGATTGAATACAACAGTCACCATGCGGACTTTCCTCCATGGGAGTAATGTCTCAAACAGTCTACGCTTTGATCGTTCGGTGGAAGACCAGTAGTAAATTCCGATGCACATCTGGATGCATTCTGTAATCTGTGGACTATCAGAGTGTTGATGAAACAAAGAAATTGCATCGGGATTGAATACAACAGTCACCATGCGCTCTTTTCTAAACGGGAGTAATGTCTCAAACAGTCTACCCTTTGATCGTTCCCTGGGAGACCAGTAGTAGTTTCCGATGCACATCTGGAGGTAATCTGTAATCTGTGGACTATCAGAGTGTTGATGAAACACAGAAATTGCATCGCGATTGAATACAACAGTCACTATGCGCACTTTCCTCCATGGGAATAATGTCTGAAACAGTCTAAGCTTTCATCGTTCCCAGGAAGACCAGTTGTAGTTTCCGATTAACATCTGGAGGCATTCTGCAATCTGTGGACTGTCAGAGTGTTGATGAAACACAGAAATTGCATCGGGATTGAATACAACAGTCACCATGCGCACTTTCCTCCATGGGAGTAATGTCCCAAACAGACTACGCTTTGATCGTTCCCTGGAAGACCAGTAGTAGTTTCCGGTGCACCTCTGGAAGAATTCAGTAATCTGTGGACCAACAAAGTGTTGATGAAACACAGAAATTTCATCAGGATTGAATATACAACAGTAACCATGCGCACTTTCCTCCATGGGATTAATGTCTCAAACAGTCTACGTTTTGATCGTTCCCTGAAAGACCAGTAGTAGTTTCCGATGCACATCTTTAGGCATTCTGTAATCTGTGGACCTTCAAAGTGTTGATGAAACACAGAAATTGCATCGGGATTGAATACAACATTCACCATGCACACTTTCCTCCATGACAGTAATGTCCCAAACAGTCTACGCTTTGATCGTTCCCTGGAAGACCAGTAGTACTTTCCGATGCACATCTGTAGGCATTCTGTAATCTGTGGACTATCAGAGTGTTGATGAAACTCAGAAATTGCATCAGGATTTAATACAACAGTCACCATGCGCAGTTTCCCCCATGGGGGTAATGTCTCAAACAGTCTACGCTTTGATCGTTCCCTGGAAGACCAGTAGTACTTTCCGATGCACATCTGTAGGCATTCTGTAATCTGTTGACTATCAGAGTGTTGATGAAACACAGACATTGCATCGGGATTGAATACAACAGTCAATATTCGCACTTTCCTCCATGGGAGTAATGTCCCAAACAGTATACGCTTTGATCGTTACCTGGAAGACCAGTAGTAGTTTCCGATGCACATCTGGAGGCATTCTGTAATCTGTGGACAATCAGAGTTTTGATGAAACACAGAAATTTCATCGGGATTGAATACTATACTGTCACCATGCGCACTTTCCTCCATGGGAGTAATTCTCAAACAGTCTACGCTTTGATCGTTCCCTGAAACACCAATAGTAGTTTCCGATGCACATCTGTTGGCATTCTGTATTTGTGGGCTATCAGAGTGTTGATGAAACTCAGTGAATGCATCGGGTTTGAATACAACATTCACCATGCGCACTTTCCTTAATGGGAGTATGTCTCAAAGACTCTACGCTTTGATCGTTCCCTGGAAGACCAGTAGTAGTTTCCGATGCACATCTGGTGGCATTCTGTAATCTGTAGACTATCAGTGTGTTGATGAAACACAGAAATCGCATAGGGATTGATAACAACAGTCACCATGCGCACATTCCTCCACGAGAGTAATGCCTCAAACAGTATACGCTTTGATCGTACCTTGGAAGACCAGTAGTAGTTTCCGATGCACATCTGGAGACAATCTGTAATCTGTGGACTATCAGATTGTTGATGAAACGCAGAAATTACATCGGGATTGAATACAACAGTCACCATCCGCACTTTCCTCCATGGAAGTAATGTCTTAACAGTCTACGTTTTGTTCGTTCCCAGGAAGACCAGTAGTAGTTTCCGATCCACATCTGGAGGCAATCTGTAATCTGTGGACTATCAGAGTGTTGATGAAACACAGAAATTTCATCAGATTGAAAACAACAGTCACCATGCCCACTTTACTCCATTGGAGTAATGTGTGAAACAGTCTACGCTTTGATCGTTCCCTTGAAGACCTGTAAGAGTTTCCGATGCACATCTGGATTTAATCTGTAATCTGTGGACCTTCAAAATGTTGATGAAATACAGAAATTGCATCAGGAGTGAACACAACAGTCACCATGCGCACTTTCCTCGTTGGGAGTAATGTCTGAAACAGTCTACGGTTTGATCGTTCCCAGGAAGACCAGTAGTAGTTTCCGATGCACATCTGGAGACAAACTGATCTCTGTGGACTATCAAAGTGTTGATGAAACACAGAAATTGCATCGGGATTGAATACAACAGTCACCATCCGCACTTTCCTCCATGGGAGTAACGTTTGAAACAGTCTACGATTTGACCGTTCCCTAGAAGACCAGTAGTAGTTTCCGATGCACATCTGGAGGCATTCTGTAATCTGTGGGCCTTCAAAGTGTTGATGAAACACAGAAATTGCATCAGGAGTGAATACAGCAGTCACCATCCGCACTTTCCTCCATGGGAGTAATGTCTGAAACAGTCTATGGTTTGATCTTTCCCAGGAAGACCAGTAGTAGTTTCCGATGCACATCTGGAGACAATCTGTAATGTGTGGACTGTCATCGTATTGATGAAACACAGAAATTGCATCGGGATTGAATACAACATTCACCATCCGCACTTTCCTCCATGGCAGTAACGTCTGAAACAGTCTACGCTTCGATCGTTCCCTGGAAGAGCAGTGCTAGTTTCCGATGACATCTGGAGGCATTCTGTAATCTGTGGACCGTCAAAGTGTTGATGAAACACAGAAATTGCATCGGGATTGTATACAACAGTCACCATGCACACTTTCCTCAAAGGGTGTAATGTCTGAAACAGTCTAGGCTCTGATCATTCCCTGGAAGACCAGTAGTAGTTTCCGATGCACATCTGGAGGCAATCTGTAATCTGTGGACTATCAGAGTGTTGATGAAACACAGAAATTGCACCGGGGTTGAATACAACAGTCACCATGCGCACTTTCCTCCATGGGAGTAATGTCTCAAAGAGTCTCCGCTTTGATAGTTCCCTGGAAGACCAGTAGTAGTTTCCGATGCACATCTGTTGGCATTCTGTATTTGTGGACTATCAGAGTGTTGATGAAACACAGAAATTGCATCGGGATTGAATACAACAGTCACCATGCGCACTTTCCTCCATGGGAGTAATGTCTCAAACAGTCTACGCTTTGATCGTTCCCTGGGAGACCAGTAGTAGTTTCCGATGCACATCTGGAGGTAATCTGTAATCTGTGGACTATCAGAGTGTTGATGAAACACAGAAATTGCATCGCGATTGAATACAACAGTCACTATGCGCACTTTCCTCCATGGGAGTAATGTCTGAAACAGTCTAAGCTTTCATCGTTCCCAGGAAGACAAGTTGTAGTTTCCGATTAACATCTGGAGGCATTCTGCAATCTGTGGACTGTCAGAGTGTTGATGAAACACAGAAATTGCATCGGGATTGAATACAACAGTCACCATGCGCACTTTCCTCCATGGGAGTAATGTCCCAAACAGACTACGCTTTGATCGTTCCCTGGAAGACCAGTAGTAGTTTCCGGTGCACCTCTGGAAGAATTCAGTAATCTGTGGACCAACAAAGTGTTGATGAAACACAGAAATTTCATCAGGATTGAATATACAACAGTAACCATGCGCACTTTCCTCCATGGGATTAATGTCTCAAACAGTCTACGTTTTGATCGTTCCCTGAAAGACCAGTAGTAGTTTCCGATGCACATCTTTAGGCATTCTGTAATCTGTGGACCTTCAAAGTGTTGATGAAACACAGAAATTGCATCGGGATTGTATACAACAGTCACCATGCGCACTTTCCTCCATGGGAGTAACGTCTCTAACAGTCTACGCTTTGATCGTTCCCTGGAAGACCAGTAGTAAATTCCGATGCACATCTGGAGGCATTCTGAATCTGTGGACTATCAGAGTGTTGATGATACAAAGAAATTGCATCGGGATTGAATACAACAGTCACCATGCGCTCTTTCCTAAATGGGTGTAATGTCTCAAACAGTCTACGCTTCGATCGTTCCCTGGAAGACCAGTAGTAGTTTCCAATGCACATCTGGAGGCATTCTGTAATCTGTGGACTATCAGAGTGTTGATGAAACTCAGAAATTGCATCAGGATTGAATACAACAGTCACCATGCGCAGTTTCCCCCATGGGGGTAATGTCTCAAACAGTCCACGCTTTGATCGTTCCCTGGAAGAGCAGTAGTACTTTCCGATGCACATCTGTTGGCATTCTGTATTTGTGGGCTATCAGAGTGTTGATGAAACTCAGAGAATGCATCGGGTTTGAATACAACATTCACCATGCGCACTTTCCTTAATGGGAGTATGTCTCAAAGACTCTACGCTTTGATCGTTCCCTGGAAGACCAGTAGTAGTTTCCGATGCACATCTGGTGGCATTCTGTAATCTGTAGACTATCAGTGTGTTGATGAAACACAGAAATCGCATAGGGATTGATAACAACAGTCACCATGCGCACATTCCTCCACGAGAGTAATGCCTCAAACAGTATACGCTTTGATCGTACCTTGGAAGACCAGTAGTAGTTTCCGATGCACATCTGGAGACAATCTGTAATCTGTGGACTATCAGATTGTTGATGAAACGCAGAAATTACATCGGGATTGAATACAACAGTCACCATCCGCACTTTCCTCCATGGAAGTAATGTCTTAACAGTCTACGTTTTGTTCGTTCCCAGGAAGACCAGTAGTAGTTTCCGATCCACATCTGGAGGCAATCTGTAATCTGTGGACTATCAGAGTGTTGATGAAACACAGAAATTGCATCAGATTGAAAACAACAGTCACCATGCCCACTTTACTCCATTGGAGTAATGTGTGAAACAGTCTACGCTTTGATCGTTCCCTTGAAGACCTGTAGTAGTTTCCGATGCACATCTGGAGTTAATCTGTAATCTGTGGACCTTCAAAATGTTGATGAAATACAGAAATTGCATCAGGAGTGAACACAACAGTCACCATGCGCACTTTCCTCGTTGGGAGTAATGTCTGAAACAGTCTACGGTTTGATCGTTCCCAGGAAGACCAGTAGTAGTTTCCGATGCACATCTGGAGACAATCTGATCTCTGTGGACTATCAAAGTGTTGATGAAACACAGAAATTGCATCGGGATTGAATACAACAGTCAACATCCGCACTTTCCTCCATGGGAGTAACGTTTGAAACAGTCTACGATTTGACCGTTCCCTAGAAGACCAGTAGTAGTTTCCGATGCACATCTGGAGGCATTCTGTAATCTGTGGGCCTTCAAAGTGTTGATGAAACACAGAAATTGCATCAGGAGTGAATACAGCAGTCACCATCCGCACTTTCCTCCATGGGAGTAATGTCTGAAACAGTCTATGGTTTGATCTTTTCCAGGAAGACCAGTAGTAGTTTCCGATACACATCTGGAGACAATCTGTAATGTGTGGACAGTCATCGTATTGATGAAACACAGAAATTGCATCGGGATTGAATACAACGATCACCATCCGCACTTTCCTCCATGGCAGTAACGTCTGAAACAGTCTACGCTTCGATCGTTCCCTGGAAGAGCAGTGCTAGTTTCCGATGCACATCTGGAGGCATTCTGTAATCTGTGGACCGTCAAAGTGTTGATGAAACACAGAAATTGCATCGGGATTGTATACAACAGTCACCATGCACACTTTCCTCAAAGGGTGTAATGTCTGAAACAGTCTAGGCTCTAATCATTCCCTGGAAGACCAGTAGTAGTTTCCGATGCACATCTGGAGGCAATCTGTAATCTGTGGACTATCAGAGTGTTGATGAAACACAGAAATTGCACCGGGGTTGAATACAACAGTCACCATGCGCACTTTCCTCCATGGGAGTAATGTCTGAAACAGTCTACGCTTCGATCGTTCCCTGGAAGACCAGTAGTAGTTTCCGATGCACATCTGTTGGCATTCTGTATTTGTGGACTATCAGAGTGTTGATGAAACACAGAAATTGCATCGGGATTGAATACAACAGTCACCATACGCACTTTCCTCCATGGGAGTAATGTCTCAAACAGTCTACGCTTTGATCGTTCCCTGGGAGACCAGTAGTAGTTTCCGATGCACATCTGGAGGTAATCTGTAATCTGTGGACTATCAGAGTGTTGATGAAACACAGAAATTGCATCGCGATTGAATACAACAGTCACTATGCGCACTTTCCTCCATGGGAATAATGTCTGAAACAGTCTAAGCTTTCATCGTTCCCAGGAAGACCAGTTGTAGTTTCCGATTAACATCTGGAGGCATTCTGCAATCTGTGGACTGTCAGAGTGTTGATGAAACACAGAAATTGCATCGGGATTGAATACAACAGTCACCATGCGCACTTTCCTCCATGGGAGTAATGTCCCAAACAGACTACGCTTTGATCGTTCCCTGGAAGACCAGTAGTAGTTTCCGGTGCACCTCTGGAAGAATTCAGTAATCTGTGGACCAACAAAGTGTTGATGAAACACAGAAATTTCATCAGGATTGAATATACAACAGTAACCATGCGCACTTTCCTCCATGGGATTAATGTCTCAAACAGTCTACGTTTTGATCGTTCCCTGAAAGACCAGTAGTAGTTTCCGATGCACATCTTTAGGCATTCTGTAATCTGTGGACCTTCAAAGTGTTGATGAAACACAGAAATTGCATCGGGATTGAATACAACATTCACCATGCACACTTTCCTCCATGACAGTAATGTCCCAAACAGTCTACGCTTTGATCGTTCCCTGGAAGTCCCGTAGTATTTTCCGATGCACATCTGGATGCAATCTGTAATCTGTGGACTACCAGAGAGTTGATGAAACACAGAAATTGCATCGGGATTGAATACAACAGTCACCATGCGGACTTTCCTCCATGGGAGTAATGTCTCAAACAGTCTACGCTTTGATCGTTCGGTGGAAGACCAGTAGTAAATTCCGATGCACATCTGGAGGCATTCTGTAATCTGTGGACTATCAGAGTGTTGATGAAACAAAGAAATTGCATCGGGATTGAATACAACAGTCACCATGCGCTCTTTTCTAAACGGGAGTAATGTCTCAAACAGTCTACCCTTTGATCGTTCCCTGGGAGACCAGTAGTAGTTTCCGATGCACATCTGGAGGTAATCTGTAATCTGTGGACTATCAGAGTGTTGATGAAACACAGAAATTGCATCGCGATTGAATACAACAGTCACTATGCGCACTTTCCTCCATGGGAATAATGTCTGAAACAGTCTAAGCTTTCATCGTTCCCAGGAAGACCAGTTGTAGTTTCCGATTAACATCTGGAGGCATTCTGCAATCTGTGGACTGTCAGAGTGTTGATGAAACACAGAAATTGCATCGGGATTGAATACAACAGTCACCATGCGCACTTTCCTCCATGGGAGTAATGTCCCAAACAGACTACGCTTTGATCGTTCCCTGGAAGACCAGTAGTAGTTTCCGGTGCACCTCTGGAAGAATTCAGTAATCTGTGGACCAACAAAGTGTTGATGAAACACAGAAATTTCATCAGGATTGAATATACAACAGTAACCATGCGCACTTTCCTCCATGGGATTAATGTCTCAAACAGTCTACGTTTTGATCGTTCCCTGAAAGACCAGTAGTAGTTTCCGATGCACATCTTTAGGCATTCTGTAATCTGTGGACCTTCAAAGTGTTGATGAAACACAGAAATTGCATCGGGATTGAATACAACATTCACCATGCACACTTTCCTCCATGACAGTAATGTCCCAAACAGTCTACGCTTTGATCGTTCCCTGGAAGACCAGTAGTACTTTCCGATGCACATCTGTAGGCATTCTGTAATCTGTGGACTATCAGAGTGTTGATGAAACTCAGAAATTGCATCAGGATTTAATACAACAGTCACCATGCGCAGTTTCCCCCATGGGGGTAATGTCTCAAACAGTCTACGCTTTGATCGTTCCCTGGAAGACCAGTAGTACTTTCCGATGCACATCTGTAGGCATTCTGTAATCTGTTGACTATCAGAGTGTTGATGAAACACAGACATTGCATCGGGATTGAATACAACAGTCAATATTCGCACTTTCCTCCATGGGAGTAATGTCCCAAACAGTATACGCTTTGATCGTTACCTGGAAGACCAGTAGTAGTTTCCGATGCACATCTGGAGGCATTCTGTAATCTGTGGACAATCAGAGTTTTGATGAAACACAGAAATTTCATCGGGATTGAATACTATACTGTCACCATGCGCACTTTCCTCCATGGGAGTAATTCTCAAACAGTCTACGCTTTGATCGTTCCCTGAAACACCAATAGTAGTTTCCGATGCACATCTGTTGGCATTCTGTATTTGTGGGCTATCAGAGTGTTGATGAAACTCAGTGAATGCATCGGGTTTGAATACAACATTCACCATGCGCACTTTCCTTAATGGGAGTATGTCTCAAAGACTCTACGCTTTGATCGTTCCCTGGAAGACCAGTAGTAGTTTCCGATGCACATCTGGAGTTAATCTGTAATCTGTGGACCTTCAAAATGTTGATGAAATACAGAAATTGCATCAGGAGTGAACACAACAGTCACCATGCGCACTTTCCTCGTTGGGAGTAATGTCTGAAACAGTCTACGGTTTGATCGTTCCCAGGAAGACCAGTAGTAGTTTCCGATGCACATCTGGAGACAAACTGATCTCTGTGGACTATCAAAGTGTTGATGAAACACAGAAATTGCATCGGGATTGAATACAACAGTCACCATCCGCACTTTCCTCCATGGGAGTAACGTTTGAAACAGTCTACGATTTGACCGTTCCCTAGAAGACCAGTAGTAGTTTCCGATGCACATCTGGAGGCATTCTGTAATCTGTGGGCCTTCAAAGTGTTGATGAAACACAGAAATTGCATCAGGAGTGAATACAGCAGTCACCATCCGCACTTTCCTCCATGGGAGTAATGTCTGAAACAGTCTATGGTTTGATCTTTCCCAGGAAGACCAGTAGTAGTTTCCGATGCACATCTGGAGACAATCTGTAATGTGTGGACTGTCATCGTATTGATGAAACACAGAAATTGCATCGGGATTGAATACAACATTCACCATCCGCACTTTCCTCCATGGCAGTAACGTCTGAAACAGTCTACGCTTCGATCGTTCCCTGGAAGAGCAGTGCTAGTTTCCGATGACATCTGGAGGCATTCTGTAATCTGTGGACCGTCAAAGTGTTGATGAAACACAGAAATTGCATCGGGATTGTATACAACAGTCACCATGCACACTTTCCTCAAAGGGTGTAATGTCTGAAACAGTCTAGGCTCTGATCATTCCCTGGAAGACCAGTAGTAGTTTCCGATGCACATCTGGAGGCAATCTGTAATCTGTGGACTATCAGAGTGTTGATGAAACACAGAAATTGCACCGGGGTTGAATACAACAGTCACCATGCGCACTTTCCTCCATGGGAGTAATGTCTCAAAGAGTCTCCGCTTTGATAGTTCCCTGGAAGACCAGTAGTAGTTTCCGATGCACATCTGTTGGCATTCTGTATTTGTGGACTATCAGAGTGTTGATGAAACACAGAAATTGCATCGGGATTGAATACAACAGTCACCATGCGCACTTTCCTCCATGGGAGTAATGTCTCAAACAGTCTACGCTTTGATCGTTCCCTGGGAGACCAGTAGTAGTTTCCGATGCACATCTGGAGGTAATCTGTAATCTGTGGACTATCAGAGTGTTGATGAAACACAGAAATTGCATCGCGATTGAATACAACAGTCACTATGCGCACTTTCCTCCATGGGAGTAATGTCTGAAACAGTCTAAGCTTTCATCGTTCCCAGGAAGACCAGTTGTAGTTTCCGATTAACATCTGGAGGCATTCTGCAATCTGTGGACTGTCAGAGTGTTGATGAAACACAGAAATTGCATCGGGATTGAATACAACAGTCACCATGCGCACTTTCCTCCATGGGAGTAATGTCCCAAACAGACTACGCTTTGATCGTTCCCTGGAAGACCAGTAGTAGTTTCCGGTGCACCTCTGGAAGAATTCAGTAATCTGTGGACCAACAAAGTGTTGATGAAACACAGAAATTTCATCAGGATTGAATATACAACAGTAACCATGCGCACTTTCCTCCATGGGATTAATGTCTCAAACAGTCTACGTTTTGATCGTTCCCTGAAAGACCAGTAGTAGTTTCCGATGCACATCTTTAGGCATTCTGTAATCTGTGGACCTTCAAAGTGTTGATGAAACACAGAAATTGCATCGGGATTGAATACAACATTCACCATGCACACTTTCCTCCATGACAGTAATGTCCCAAACAGTCTACGCTTTGATCGTTCCCTGGAAGTCCCGTAGTATTTTCCGATGCACATCTGGATGCAATCTGTAATCTGTGGACTACCAGAGAGTTGATGAAACACAGAAATTGCATCGGGATTGAATACAACAGTCACCATGCGGACTTTCCTCCATGGGAGTAATGTCTCAAACAGTCTACGCTTTGATCGTTCGGTGGAAGACCAGTAGTAAATTCCGATGCACATCTGGAGGCATTCTGTAATCTGTGGACTATCAGAGTGTTGATGAAACAAAGAAATTGCATCGGGATTGAATACAACAGTCACCATGCGCTCTTTTCTAAACGGGAGTAATGTCTCAAACAGTCTACCCTTTGATCGTTCCCTGGAAGACCAGTAGTAGTTTACAATGCACATCTGGAGGCATTCCGTAATCTGTGGACTATCAGAGTGTTGATGAAACTCAGAAATTGCATCAGGATTTAATACAACAGTCACCATGCGCAGTTTCCCCCATGGGGGTAATGTCTCAAACAGTCTACGCTTTGATCGTTCCCTGGAAGACCAGTAGTACTTTCCGATGCACATCTGTAGGCATTCTGTAATCTGTTGACTATCAGAGTGTTGATGAAACACAGAAATTGCATCGGGATTGAATACAACAGTCAATATTCGCACTTTCCTCCATGGCAGTAATGTCTCAAACAGTCTACGCGTTGATCGTTCCCTGGAAGACCAGTAGTAGTTTCCGATGCACATCTGGAGTTAATCTGTAATCTGTGGACCCTCAAAATGTTGATAAAATACAGAAATTGCATCAGGAGTGAACACAACAGTCACCATGCGCACTTTCCTCCATGGGAGTAATGTCTGAAACAGTCTACGGTTTGATCGTTCCCAGGAAGTCCAGTAGTAGTTTCCGATGCACATCTGGAGACAATCTGTAATCTGTGGACTATCAAAGTGTTGATGAAACACAGAAATTGCATCGGGATTGAATAAAACAGTCAACATCCGCACTTTCCTCCATGGAAGTAACGTTTGAAACAGTCTACGCTTTGACCGTTCCCATGAGGACCAGTAGTAGTTTCCGATGCACATCTGGAGGCATTCTGTAATCTATGGACCTTCAAAGTGTTGATGAAACACAGAAATTGCATCGGGACTGAATACAACAGTCGCCATGCACACTTACCTCCATGGGAGTAATGTCTCAAAGAGTCTACGCTTTGATCGTTGCCAGGAAGACCAGTAGTAGTTTCCGATGCTCATCTGGAGGCATTCTGTAATCTGTGGAACTTCAATGTGTTGATGAAACACAGAAATTGCATCGGGATTGAATACAACAGTCACCATGCACACTTTCCTCCATGGGAGTAATGTCTCAAACAGTCTACGCTCTGATCGATCCCTGGAAGACCAGTAGTAGTTCCCTATTCACATCTGGTGGCAATCTGTAATCTGTGGACTACCTGAGAGTTGATGAAACACAGAAATTGCATCGGGATTGAATACAACAGTCACCATGCACACTTTCCTCTTTGGGAGTAATGTATCAAAGACTCTACACTTTGCTCGTTCCCTGGAGGACCAGTAGTAGTTTCCGATGCACATCTGGACGCAATCTGTAGTCTGTGGACCTTCAAAGTGTTGATGAAACACAGAAATTGCTTCAGGAGTGAACACAACACTCACCATGCGCACTTTTCTCCATGGGAGTAATGTCTGAAACAGTCTACGGTTTGATCGCTCCCAGGAAGACCAGTAGTAGTTTCCGATGCACATCTGGAGACAATCTGTAATCTGTGGACTATCAGAGTGTTGATGAAACACATAAATTGCATCGGGGTTGAATACAACAGTCACCATCCGCACTTTCCTCCATGGGAGTAACGTCTGAAACAGTCTACGCTTTGACCGTTCAATAGAAGACCAGTAATAGTTTCCGATGCACATCTGGAGGCATTCTGTAATCTGTGGACCTTCAAAGTGTTGATGAAACACAGAAAATGCATCGGAATTGAATACAACAGTCACCATGCACACTTCCTTCCATGGGAGTAATGTCTCAAACAGTCTACGATTTGATCGTTGCCAGGAAGACCAGTAGTAGTTTCCGATGCACAACTGGAGGCAATCTGTAATCTGTGGACTATCAGAGTGTTGATGAAACACAGAAATTGCATCGGGACTGAATACTACAGACACCGTGCGCACGTTAATCCATGGGAGTAATGTCTCAAACGGTCTACGCTTTGATCGTTCCCTGGAAGACCAGTGGTAGTTTCCGATGCACATCTGGAGGCATTCTGTAATCTGCGGACTATCAGAGTGTTGATGAAACACAGAAATTGTATCGGAATTGAATACAACAGTCACCATGCGCACTTTCCTCCATGGGAGTAATGTCTCAAACAGTGATCGCTTTGATCGTTCCCTGGAAGATCAGTAGTAGTTTCGATTCACATCAGGAGGCAATCTGTAATCTGTGGACATTCAAAGTGTTAAAGAAACACAGAAATTGCATCGGGATTGATTACAACAGTCACCTTGCGACCTTACCTCCATGGGGGTAATGTCTCAAACAGTCTACGCTATGATCGTTCCCTGGAAGACCAGTAGTAGTTTCGATTCACATCTGGAGGCATTCTGTAATCTGTGGATCTTCAAAGAGTCGATGAAACACAGATATTGCATCGGGATTGAATACAACAGTCACCATGCACACATTCCCCCATTTGAGTAATGTCTCAGACAGTCTACGCCTTGATCGTTCCCTGGAAGACCAGTGGTAGTTTCCGATGCACATCTGGAGGTATTCTGTAATCTGCGGACTATCAGAGTGTTGATGAAACACAGAAATTGTATCGGAATTGAATACAACAGTCACCATGCGTACATTTCTCCATGGGAGTAATGTGTCAAACTGTCATCGCTTTGATCGTTCCCTGAAGTCCAGTAGTAGTTTCCGATGCACATCTGGAGGCATTCTGTAATCTGTGGACAATCCGAGTGTTGATGAAACAAAGAAATTGCATCGGGATTGAATACAACATTCACGATGCGTACATTTCTCCATGGGAGTAATGTCTCAAACTGTCATCGCTTTGATCGTTCCCTGAAGACCAATAGTAGTTTCCGATGCACACCTGGAGGTATTCTGTAATCTGTGGATTATCCGAGTGTTGATCAAACACAGAAATTGCATCGGGAATGAATACAACAGTCACCATGACCCCTTACCTCCATGAGAGTAATGTCTCAAACAGTCTAAGCTTTGATCGTTCCCTGGAAGATCAGTAGTAGTTTCGATTCACATCTGGAGGCAATCTGTAATCTGTGGACATTCAAAGTGTTAAAGAAACACAGAAATTTCATCGGGATTGATTACAACAGTCACCTTGCGACCTTACCTCCATGGGGGTAATGTCTCAAACAGTCTACGCTATGATCGTTCCCTGGAAGACCAGTAGTAGTTTCGATTCACATCTCGAGGCATTCTGTAATCTGTGGATCTTCAAAGAGTCGATGAAACACAGATATTGCATCGGGATTGAATACAACAGTCACCATGCACACATTCCCCCATTTGAGTAATGTCTCAGACAGTCTACGCCTTGATCGTTCCCTGGAAGACCAGTGGTAGTTTCCGATGCACATCTGGAGGTATTCTGTAATCTGCGGACTATCAGAGTGTTGATGAAACACAGAAATTGTATCGGAATTGAATACAACAGTCACCATGCGCACTTTCCTCCATGGGAGTAATGTCTCAAACAGTGATCGCTTTGATCGTCCCCAGGAAGACCAGTAGTAGTTTCCGATGCACATCTGGAGGCATTCTGTAATCTGTGGACTATCAGAGTGTTCATGAAACACAGAAATTGTATCGGGATTGAATACAACAGTCACCATGCTCACTTTCCTCCATGGGAGTAATATCTCAATCAGTCTGCGCTTTGATCGATCCCTGGAAGACCAGTAGCAGTTTACGATGCACATCTGGAGGCAATCTGCAATCTGTATACTATCGGACTGTTGATGAAACACAGAAATTGCATCGGGATTGAATACAACACTCAATATTCGCACTTCCTCCATGGGAGTAATGTCTCAAACAGTATACGAATTGATCGTTCCCTGGAAGGCCAGTACTAGTTTCCGATGCACATCTGGATTCATTCTGTAATCTGTGGACTATCAGAGTGTTGATGAAACACAGAAATTCCATCGGGATTGAATACAACAGTCACCATGCGCACTTTCCTCCATGGGCGTAATTCTCAAACAGTCTACACTTTGATCGTTCCCTGGATGACCAATAGTAGTTTCCGATGCACCTCAGTAGGCAATCTGTAATCTGTGGACTATCAGAGTGTTGATGAAACACAGTAATTGCATCGCGGTTGAATAGAACAGTCACCATGCGCACTTTCCTTCATTGGGAGTAATGTCTGAAACAGTCTAAACTTTGATCGTACCCAGGAAGACCAGTAGTAGTTTCCGATGCACATCTGGAGACAATCTGTAATGTGTGGACTATCAGAGTGTTGATGAAACACAGGAATTGCATCGGGATTGAATACAACATTCACCATCCGCACTTTCCTCCATGGCAGTAACGTCTGAATCAGCCTACGCTTTGATCGTTCCCTGGAGGACCAGTAGTAGTTTCCGATGCACATCTGGAGGCATTCTGTAATCTGTGGACAATCCGAGTGTTGATGAAACAAAGAAATTGCATCGGGATTGAATACAACATTCACGATGCGTACATTTCTCCATGGGAGTAATGTCTCAAACTGTCATCGCTTTGATCGTTCCCTGAAGACCAATAGTAGTTTCCGATGCACACCTGGAGGTATTCTGTAATCTGTGGATTATCCGAGTGTTGATCAAACACAGAAATTGCATCGGGAATGAATACAACAGTCACCATGACCCCTTACCTCCATGAGAGTAATGTCTCAAACAGTCTAAGCTTTGATCGTTCCCTGGAAGATCAGTAGTAGTTTCGATTCACATCTGGAGGCAATCTGTAATCTGTGGACATTCAAAGTGTTAAAGAAACACAGAAATTTCATCGGGATTGATTACAACAGTCACCTTGCGACCTTACCTCCATGGGGGTAATGTCTCAAACAGTCTACGCTATGATCGTTCCCTGGAAGACCAGTAGTAGTTTCGATTCACATCTCGAGGCATTCTGTAATCTGTGGATCTTCAAAGAGTCGATGAAACACAGATATTGCATCGGGATTGAATACAACAGTCACCATGCACACATTCCCCCATTTGAGTAATGTCTCAGACAGTCTACGCCTTGATCGTTCCCTGGAAGACCAGTGGTAGTTTCCGATGCACATCTGGAGGTATTCTGTAATCTGCGGACTATCAGAGTGTTGATGAAACACAGAAATTGTATCGGAATTGAATACAACAGTCACCATGCGCACTTTCCTCCATGGGAGTAATGTCTCAAACAGTGATCGCTTTGATCGTCCCCAGGAAGACCAGTAGTAGTTTCCGATGCACATCTGGAGGCATTCTGTAATCTGTGGACTATCAGAGTGTTCATGAAACACAGAAATTGTATCGGGATTGAATACAACAGTCACCATGCTCACTTTCCTCCATGGGAGTAATATCTCAATCAGTCTGCGCTTTGATCGATCCCTGGAAGACCAGTAGCAGTTTACGATGCACATCTGGAGGCAATCTGCAATCTGTATACTATCGGACTGTTGATGAAACACAGAAATTGCATCGGGATTGAATACAACACTCAATATTCGCACTTCCTCCATGGGAGTAATGTCTCAAACAGTATACGAATTGATCGTTCCCTGGAAGGCCAGTACTAGTTTCCGATGCACATCTGGATTCATTCTGTAATCTGTGGACTATCAGAGTGTTGATGAAACACAGAAATTCCATCGGGATTGAATACAACAGTCACCATGCGCACTTTCCTCCATGGGCGTAATTCTCAAACAGTCTACACTTTGATCGTTCCCTGGATGACCAATAGTAGTTTCCGATGCACCTCAGTAGGCAATCTGTAATCTGTGGACTATCAGAGTGTTGATGAAACACAGTAATTGCATCGCGGTTGAATAGAACAGTCACCATGCGCACTTTCCTTCATTGGGAGTAATGTCTGAAACAGTCTAAACTTTGATCGTACCCAGGAAGACCAGTAGTAGTTTCCGATGCACATCTGGAGACAATCTGTAATGTGTGGACTATCAGAGTGTTGATGAAACACAGGAATTGCATCGGGATTGAATACAACATTCACCATCCGCACTTTCCTCCATGGCAGTAACGTCTGAATCAGCCTACGCTTTGATCGTTCCCTGGAAGACCAGTAGTAGTTTACGATGCACATCTGGAGGCATTCTATAATCTGTGGACCCTTAAAGTGTTGATGAAACAGAGAAATTGCCTCGGGATTGAATACAACAGTCACCATGCGCACTTTCCTCCATGGGAGTAATGTCTCAAACAGTCTACGCATTGATCGTTCCCTGGAAGACCAGTGGTAGTTTCCGTTGCACATCTGGAGGCATTCTGAAATCTGTGGACCTTCAAAGTGTTGATGATAAACAGAAATTGCATCGGGATTGAATACAACAGTCACCATGCGCACTTTCCTCCATGCGAGTAATGTCTCAAACAGTCTACGCTATGATCGTTCCCTGGAAGACCAGTAGTAGTTTCCGATGGACATCTGGAGGCATTCTGTAATCTGTGGGCCTTCAAAGTGTTGATGAAACACAGAAATTGCATCGGGAGTGAATACAGCAGTCACCATCTGCACTTTCCTCCATGGGAGTAATGTCTGAAACAGTGTATGGTTTCATCGTTCCCAGGAATACCAGTAGTAGTTTCCGATGCACGTCTGGAGACAATCTGTAATGTGTGGACTGTCATCGTATTGATGAAACACAGAAATTGCATCGGGATTGAATACAACATTCACCATCCGTACTTCCCTCCATGGCAGTAACGTCTGAAACAGTCTACGCTTTGATCGTTCCCTGGAAGACCAGTAGTAGTTTCCGATGCACATCTGGAGGCATTCTGTAATCTGTGGACCGTCAAAGTGTTGATGAAACACAGAAATTGCATCGGGATTGTATACAACAGTCACCATGCGCACTTTCCTCCATGGGAGTAACGTCTCTAACAGTCTACGCTTTGATCGTTCCCTGGAAGACCAGTAGTAAATTCCGATGCACATCTGGAGGCATTCTGAATCTGTGGACTATCAGAGTCTTGATGAAACAAAGAAATTGCATCGGGATTGAATACAACAGTCACCATGCGCTCTTTCCTAAATGGGTGTAATGTCTCAAACAGTCTACGCTTCGATCGTTCCCTGGAAGACCAGTAGTAGTTTCCAATGCACATCTGGAGGCATTCTGTAATCTGTGGACTATCAGAGTGTTGATGAAACTCAGAAATTGCATCAGGATTGAATACAACAGTCACCATGCGCAGTTTCCCCCATGGGGGTAATGTCTCAAACAGACCACGCTTTGATCGTTCCCTGGAAGAGCAGTAGTACTTTCCGATGCACATCTGTAGGCATTCTGTAATCTGTTGACTATCAGAGTGTTGATGAAACACAGAAATTGCATCGGGTTTGAATACAACAGTCAATATTCGCACTTTCCTCCATGGGAGTAATGTCCCAAACAGTATACGCTTTGATCGTTACCTGGAAGACCAGTAGTAGTTTCCGATGCACATCTGGAGGCATTCTGTAATCTGTGGACAATCAGAGTTTTGATGAAACACAGAAATTTCATCGGGATTGAATACTATACTGTCACCATGCGCACTTTCCCCCATGGGAGTAATTCTCAAACAGTCTACGCTTTGATCGTTCCCTGGAAGACCAATAGTAGTTTCCGATGCACATCTGTTGGCATTCTGTATTTGTGGGCTATCAGAGTGTTGATGAAACTCAGTGAATGCATCGGGTTTGAATACAACATTCACCATGCGCACTTTCCTTAATGGGACTATGTCTCAAAGACTCTACGCTTTGATCGTTCCCTGGAAGACCAGTAGTAGTTTCCGATGCACATCTGGTGGCATTCTGTAATCTGTAGACTATCAGTGTGTTGATGAAACACAGAAATCGCATAGGGATTGATAACAACAGTCACCATGCGCACATTCCTCCACGAGAGTAATGCCTCAAACAGTATACGCTTTGATCGTACCTTGGAAGACCAGTAGTAGTTTCCGATGCACATCTGGAGACAATCTGTAATCTGTGGACTATCAGATTGTTGATGAAACGCAGAAATTACATCGGGATTGAATACAACAGTCACCATCCGCACTTTCCTCCATGGAAGTAATGTCTTAACAGTCTACGTTTTGTTCGTTCCCAGGAAGACCAGTAGTAGTTTCCGATCCACATCTGGAGGCAATCTGTAATCTGTGGACTATCAGAGTGTTGATGAAACACAGAAATTGCATCAGATTGAAAACAACAGTCACCATGCCCACTTTACTCCATTGGAGTAATGTGTGAAACAGTCTACGCTTTGATCGTTCCCTTGAAGACCTGTAGTAGTTTCCGATGCACATCTGGAGTTAATCTGTAATCTGTGGACCTTCAAAATGTTGATGAAATACAGAAATTGCATCAGGAGTGAACACAACAGTCACCATGCGCACTTTCCTCGTTGGGAGTAATGTCTGAAACAGTCTACGGTTTGATCGTTCCCAGGAAGACCAGTAGTAGTTTCCGATGCACATCTGGAGACAATCTGATCTCTGTGGACTATCAAAGTGTTGATGAAACACAGAAATTGCATCGGGATTGAATACAACAGTCACCATCCGCACTTTCCTCCATGGGAGTAACGTTTGAAACAGTCTACGATTTGACCGTTCCCTAGAAGACCAGTAGTAGTTTCCGATGCACATCTGGAGGCATTCTGTAATCTGTGGGCCTTCAAAGTGTTGATGAAACACAGAAATTGCATCAGGAGTGAATACAGCAGTCACCATCCGCACTTTCCTCCATGGGAGTAATGTCTGAAACAGTCTATGGTTTGATCTTTCCCAGGAAGACCAGTAGTAGTTTCCGATGCACATCTGGAGACAATCTGTAATGTGTGGACTCTCATCGTATTGATGAAACACAGAAATTGCATCGGGATTGAATACAACATTCACCATCCGCACTTTCCTCCATGGCAGTAACGTCTGAAACAGTCTACGCTTCGATCGTTCCCTGGAAGAGCAGTGCTAGTTTCCGATGCACATCTGGAGGCATTCTGTAATCTGTGGACCGTCAAAGTGTTGATGAAACACAGAAATTGCATCGGGATTGTATACAACAGTCACCATGCACACTTTCCTCAAAGGGTGTAATGTCTGAAACAGTCTAGGCTCTGATCATTCTCTGGAAGACCAGTAGTAGTTTCCGATGCACATCTGGAGGCAATCTGTAATTTGTGGACTATCAGAGTGTTGATGAAACACAGAAATTGCACCGGGGTTGAATACAACAGTCACCATGCGCACTTTCCTCCATGGGAGTAATGTCTCAAAGAGTCTCCGCTTTGATAGTTCCCTGGAAGACCAATAGTAGTTTCCGATGCACATCTGTTGGCATTCTGTATTTGTGGACTATCAGAGTGTTGATGAAACACAGAAATTGCATCGGGATTGAATACAACAGTCACCATGCGCACTTTCCTCCATGGGAGTAATGTCTCAAACAGTCTACGCTTTGATCGTTCCCTGGGAGACCAGTAGTAGTTTCCGATGCACATCTGGAGGTAATCTGTAATCTGTGGACTATCAGAGTGTTGATGAAACACAGAAATTGCATCGCGATTGAATACAACAGTCACTATGCGCACTTTCCTCCATGGGAGTAATGTCTGAAACAGTCTAAGCTTTCATCGTTCCCAGGAAGACCAGTTGTAGTTTCCGATTAACATCTGGAGGCATTCTGCAATCTGTGGACTGTCAGAGTGTTGATGAAACACAGAAATTGCATCGGGATTAAATACAACAGTCACCATGCGCACTTTCCTCCATGGGAGTAATGTCCCAAACAGACTACGCTTTGATCGTTCCCTGGAAGACCAGTAGTAGTTTCCGGTGCACCTCTGGAAGAATTCAGTAATCTGTGGACCAACAAAGTGTTGATGAAACACAGAAATTTCATCAGGATTGAATATACAACAGTAACCATGCGCACTTTCCTCCATGGGATTAATGTCTCAAACAGTCTACGTTTTGATCGTTCCCTGAAAGACCAGTAGTAGTTTCCGATGCACATCTTTAGGCATTCTGTAATCTGTGGACCTTCAAAGTGTTGATGAAACACAGAAATTGCATCGGGATTGAATACAACATTCACCATGCACACTTTCCTCCATGACAGTAATGTCCCAAACAGTCTAAGCTTTGATCGTTCCCTGGAAGTCCCGTAGTATTTTCCGATGCACATCTGGATGCAATCTGTAATCTGTGGACTACCAGAGAGTTGATGAAACACAGAAATTGCATCGGGATTGAATACAACAGTCACCATGCGGACTTTCCTCCATGGGAGTAATGTCTCAAACAGTCTACGCTTTGATCGTTCGGTGGAAGACCAGTAGTAAATTCCGATGCACATCTGGAGGCATTCTGTAACCTGTGGACTATCAGAGTGTTGATGAAACAAAGAAATTGCATCGGGATTGAATACAACAGTCACCATGCGCTCTTTTCTAAACGGGAGTAATGTCTCAAACAGTCTACCCTTTGATCGTTCCCTGGAAGACCAGTAGTAGTTTCCAATGCACATCTGGAGGCATTCTATAATCTGTGGACTATCAGAGTGTTGATGAAACTCAGAAATTGCATCAGGATTTAATACAACAGTCACCATGCGCAGTTTCCCCCATGGGGGTAATGTCTCAAACAGTCTACGCTTTGATCGTTCCCTGGAAGACCAGTAGTACTTTCCGATGCACATCTGTAGGCATTCTGTAATCTGTTGACTATCAGAGTGTTGATGAAACACAGAAATTGCATCGGGATTGAATACAACAGTCAATATTCGCACTTTCCTCCATGGCAGTAATGTCTCAAACAGTCTACGCGTTGATCGTTCCCTGGAAGACCAGTAGTAGTTTCCGCTGCACATCTGGAGTTAATCTGTAATCTGTGGACCCTCAAAATGTTGATAAAATACAGAAATTGCATCAGGAGTGAACACAACAGTCACCATGCGCACTTTCCTCCATGGGAGTAATGTCTGAAACAGTCTACGGTTTGATCGTTCCCAGGAAGTCCAGTAGTAGTTTCCGATGCACATCTGGAGACAATCTGTAATCTGTGGACTATCAAAGTGTTGATGAAACACAGAAATTGCATCGGGATTGAATAAAACAGTCAACATCCGCACTTTCCTCCATGGAAGTAACGTTTGAAACAGTCTACGCTTTGACCGTTCCCATGAGGACCAGTAGTAGTTTCCGATGCACATCTGGAGGCATTCTGTAATCTATGGACCTTCAAAGTGTTGATGAAACACAGAAATTGCATCGGGACTGAATACAACAGTCGCCATGCACACTTACCTCCATGGGAGTAATGTCTCAAAGAGTCTACGCTTTGATCGTTGCCAGGAAGACCAGTAGTAGTTTCCGATGCTCATCTGGAGGCATTCTGTAATCTGTGGAAATTCAATGTGTTGATGAAACACAGAAATTGCATCGGGATTGAATACAACAGTCACCATGCACACTTTCCTCCATGGGAGTAATGTCTCAAACAGTCTACGCTCTGATCGATCCCTGGAAGACCAGTAGTAGTTCCCTATTCACATCTGGTGGCAATCTGTAATCTGTGGACTACCTGAGAGTTGATGAAACACAGAAATTGCATCGGGATTAAATACAACAGTCACCATGCACACTTTCCTCTTTGGGAGTAATGTATCAAAGACTCTACACTTTGATCGTTCCCTGGAGGACCAGTAGTAGTTTCCGATGCACATCTGGACGCAATCTGTAGTCTGTGGACCTTCAAAGTGTTGATGAAACACAGAAATTGCTTCAGGAGTGAACACAACACTCACCATGCGCACTTTTCTCCATGGGAGTAATGTCTGAAACAGTCTACGGTTTGATCGCTCCCAGGAAGACCAGTAGTAGTTTCCGATGCACATCTGGAGACAATCTGTAATCTGTGGACTATCAGAGTGTTGATGAAACACATAAATTGCATCGGGGTTGAATACAACAGTCACCATCCGCACTTTCCTCCATGGGAGTAACGTCTGAAACAGTCTACGCTTTGACCGTTCAATAGAAGACCAGTAATAGTTTCCGATGCACATCTGGAGGCATTCTGTAATCTGTGGACCTTCAAAGTGTTGATGAAACACAGAAAATGCATCGGAATTGAATACAACAGTCACCATGCACACTTTCTTCCATGGGAGTAATGTCTCAAACAGTCTACGATTTGATCGTTGCCAGGAAGACCAGTAGTAGTTTCCGATGCACAACTGGAGGCAATCTGTAATCTGTGGACTATCAGAGTGTTGATGAAACACAGAAATTGCATCGGGATTGAATACTACAGACACCGTGCGCACGTTAATCCATGGGAGTAATGTCTCAAACGGTCTACGCTTTGATCGTTCCCTGGAAGACCAGTGGTAGTTTCCGATGCACATCTGGAGGCATTCTGTAATCTGCGGACTATCAGAGTGTTGATGAAACACAGAAATTGTATCGGAATTGAATACAACAGTCACCATGCGTACTTTCCTCCATGGGAGTAATGTCTCAAACAGTGATCGCTTTGATCGTCCCCAGGAAGACCAGTAGTAGTTTCCGATGCACATCTGGAGGCATTCTGTAATCTATGGACCTTCAAAGTGTTAAAGAAACACAGATATTGCATCGGGATTGAATACAACAGGCACCATGCGTACATTTCTCCATGGGAGTAATGTGTCAAACTGTCATCGCTTTGATCGTTCCCTGAAGTCCAGTAGTAGTTTCCGATGCACATCTGGAGGCATTCTGTAATCTGTGGACAATCCGAGTGTTGATGAAACAAAGAAATTGCATCGGGATTGAATACAACATTCACGATGCGTACATTTCTCCATGGGAGTAATGTCTCAAACTGTCATCGCTTTGATCGTTCCCTGAAGACCAGTAGTAGTTTCCGATGCACACCTGGAGGTGTTCTGTAATCTGTGGATTATCCGAGTGTTGATCAAACACATAAATTGCATCGGGAATGAATACAACAGTCACCATGACCCCTTACCTCCATGAGAGTAATGTCTCAAACAGTCTAAGCTTTGATCGTTCCCTGGAAGATCAGTAGTGGTTTCGATTCACATCTGGAGGCAATCTGTAATCTGTGGACATTCAAAGTGTTAAAGAAACACAGAAATTGCACCGGGATTGATTACAACAGTCACCTTGCGACCTTACCTCCATGGGGGTAATGTCTCAAACAGTCTACGCTATGATCGTTCCCTGGAAGACCAGTAGTAGTTTCGATTCACATCTGGAGGCATTCTGTAATCTGTGGATCTTCAAAGAGTCGATGAAACACAGATATTGCATCGGGATTGAATACAACAGTCACCATGCACACATTCCCCCATTTGAGTAATGTCTCAGACAGTCTACGCCTTGATCGTTCCCTGGAAGACCAGTGGTAGTTTCCGATGCACATCTGGAGGTATTCTGTAATCTGTGGACTATCCGAGTGTTGATGAAACACAGTAATTGCATCGGGATTGAATACAACAGTCACCATGAAACCTTTCCTCATTGGGAGTAATGTCTCAAACAGTGTACGCTTTCATCGTTCCCTGGAAGACCAGTAGTAGTTTCGATTCACATCTGGAGGCATTCTGTAATCTGTGGACTATGAGAGTGTTGATGCAACACAGAATTTGCATCAGGATTAAATACAACAGTCACCATGCGCACTTTCCTCCATGGGAGTAATGTCTCAAACAGTCTACGCTTTGATCGTTCCCTGGAAGACCAGTACTAGTTTCCGATGCACATCTGGAGGCATTCTGTAATCTGTGGACTATCAGACTGTTGATGAAACACAGAAATTGGATCGGGATTGAATACAACAGTCAATATTCGCACTTTCCTCCATGGGAATAATGTCTCAAACAGTATACGCTTTGATCGTTCCCTGGAAGACCAGTAGTAGTTTCAGATGCACATCTGGAGGCATTCTGTAATCTGTGGACTATCAGAGTGTTGATGAAACACAGATATTCCATCGGGATTGAATACTATATTGTCACCATTCGCACTTTCCTCCATGGGAGTATTTCTCAAACAGTCTACGCTTTGATCGTTCACTGGAAGACCAATAGTAGTTTCCGATGCACATTTGTTGGCATTCTGTATCTGTGGGCTATCAGAGTGTTGATGAAACACAGAAAATGCATCGGGTTTGAATACAACATTCACCATGCGCACATTCCTCCATGGGAGTTATGTCTCAAAGACTCTACGCTTTGATCATTCATTGGCAGACCAGTAGTAGTTTCCGATGCACATCTGGAGTCATTCTGTAATATGTGGACTATCAGAGTGTTGATGAAACACAGAAATCGCATAGGGATTGATAACAACAGTCACCATGCGCACATTCCTCCACGAGAGTAATGTCTTAAACAGTATACGCTTTGTTCGTTCCCTGGAAGACAAGTAGTAGTTACCGATACAGATCTGGAGACAATCTGTAATCTGTGGACTATCAGATTGTTGACGAAACACAGAAATTACTTCGGGATTGAATACAACAGTCACCATCCGCACTTTCCTCCATGGGAATAATGTCTCAAATAGTCTACGTTTTGTTCGTTCCCAGGAAGACCAGTGGTAGTTTCCGATCCACATCTGGTGGCAATCTGTAATCTGTGGACTATCAGAGTGTTGATGAAACACAGAAATGGCATCGGATTGAAAACAACAGTCTCCATGCGCACTTTCCTCTATGATAGTAATGTCTGAAAGAGTCTACGCTTTGATCGTTCCCTATAAGACCAGTAGTAGTTTCCGATGCACATCTGGAGGCAATCTGTAATCTGTAGACCTTCAAAGTGTTGATAAAACACAGAAATTGCATCAGGAGTGAACACAACAGTCACCATGCGCACTTTCCTCCATGGGAGTAATGTCTGAAACAGTCTACGGTTTGATCGTTCCCAGGATGACCAGTAGTAGTTTCCGATGCACATCTGGAGACAATCTGTAATCTGTGGACTATCAGAGTGTTGATGAAACACAGAAATTGCATCGGGATTGAATACAACAGTCACCATCCGCACTTTCCTCCATGGGAGTAACGTCTGAAACAGTCTACGTTTTGATCGTTCCCTGGAAGACCAGTAGTAGTTTCCGATGCACATCTGGAGGCATTCTGTAATCTGTTTACTATCAGAGTGTTGTTGAAGCACAGAAATTGCATCGGGATTGAATACAACAGTCACCATGAGGACTCTCCTCCATGGGAGTAATGTCTCAAACAGTATACGCTTTGATCGTTCCCTGGAGGACCAGTAATAGTTTCCGATGCACATCTGGAGAAGTTCTGTAATCTGTTTACTATCAGAGTGTTGTTGAAGCACAGAAATTGCATCGGGATTGAATACAACAGTCACCATGAGGACTTTCCTCCATGGGAGTAATGTCTCAAACAGTATACGCTTTGATCGTTCCCTGGAAGACCAGTAGTAGTTTCCGATGCACATCTGTTGGCATTCTGTAATCTGTAAACTATCAGAATGTTGTTGAAACACAGAAATTGCATCGGGATTGATTACAACAGTCACCATGCGCACTTTCCTCCATGGGAGTAATGTCTCAAACAGTCTACGCTTTGATCGTTCCCTGGAAGACCAGTAGTAGTTTCGGTTCGCATCTGGAGGCATTCTCTAATCTGTGGACCTTCAAAGTGTTGATGAAACACATAAATTGCATCGGGATTGAATACAACAGTCAACATCCGCATTTCCCTCCATGGGAGTAATGTCTCAAACAGTCTACGCTTTGATCGTTCCCTGGAAGACCAGTAGTAGTTTCCGATGCACATCTGGAGGCATTCTGTAATCTGTTTTCTATCACAGTGTGGTTGAAACACAGAAATTGCATCGGGATTGAATACAACAGTCACCATGCGGACTTTCCTCCATGGGAGTAATGGCTCAAACAGTCTACGCTTTGATCGTTCCCTGGAAGACCAGTATTAGCTTCCGATGCCCATCTGGGGGCATTCTGTAATCTGTGAACTATCAGAGTCTTGTTGAAACACAGAAATTGCATCGGGATTGAATACAACAGACACCATGCGCGCATTCCTCCATTTGAGTAATGTCTCAGACAGTCTACGCTTTGATCGTTCCCTGGAAGACCAGTAGTAGTTTCCGATGCACATCTGGAGGCATTCTGTAATCTGTGGACTATCAGAGTGTTGATGAAACACAGAAATTGCATCGGGATTGAATACAACAGGCACTATGCCTACATTTCTCCATGAGAGTAATGTCTCAAACAGTCTACGCTTTGATCGTTCCCTGGAAGACCAGTAGTAGTTTCGATTCACATCTGGAGGCATTCTCTAATCTGTGGACCTTCAAAGTGTTGATGAAACACATAAATTGCATGGGGATTGAATACAACAGTCACCATGCATACTTTCCTCCATGGGAGTAATGTCTCAAACAATCTACGCTTTGATCGTTCCCTGGAAGACCAGTGGTAGTTTCCGATGCACATCTGGTGGCATTCTGTAATCTGTGGACTATCAGAGTGTTGATGAAACACATAAATTGCATCGGAATTGATTACAACAGTCACCATGCGCACTTTCCTCCATGGGAGTAATGTCTCAAACAGTCTACGCTTTGATCGTTCCCTGGAAGACCAGTAGTAGTTTCGATTCACATCTGGAGGCATTCTCTAATCTGTGGACTTTCAAAGTGTTGATGAAACACAGAAATTGCATGGGGTTTGAATACAACAGTCACCATGCACACTTTCCTCCATGGGAGTAATGTCTCAAACAGTCTACGCTTTGATCGTTCCCTGGAAGACCAATGGTAGTTTCCGATGCACATCTGGAGGCATTCTGTAATCTGTGGACTATCAGAGTGTTGATGAAACACATAAATTGCATCGGAATTGATTACAACAGTCACCATGCGCACTTTCCTCCATGGGAGTAATGTCTCAAACAGTGTACGCTTTGATCCTTCCCTGGAAGACTAGTAGTAGCTTCCGATGCACATCTGGAGGCATTCTGTAATCTATGGATCTTCAAAGTGTAAAGAAACACAGAAATTGCATCGGGATTGAATACAACAGGCATCATGCCTACATTTCTCCATGGGAGTAATGTCTCAAACTGTCATCGCTTTGATCGTTCCCTGAAGTCCAGTAGTAGTTTCCGATGCACATCTGGAGTCATTCTGTAATCTGTGGACAATAAGAGTGTTGATGAAAATAATAAATTGCATCGGGATTGAATAAAACAGGCACCATGCGTACATTTCTTTATGGGAGTAATGTCTCAAACTGTCATCGCTTTGATCGTTCCCTGAAGACCAGTAGTAGTTTCTGATGCACACCTGGAGGTATTCTGTAATCTGTGGGCTATCCGAGTGTTGATGAAACACAGAAATTGCATCGGGATTGAATACAACAGTCACCATGACCCCTTTCTTCCATGGGAGTAATGCCTCAAACAGTCTACACTTTGATCGTTCCCTGGAAGACCAGTAGTACTTTCGATTCACATTTGGTGGCACTCTGTAATCTGTGGACCTTCAAAGTGTTGTAGAAACACAGAAATTGCTTCGTTATTGAATATAACCATCACCGTCCCCATTTCCATCCATGGGAGTAATGTCTCAAACAGTCTACGTTTTGATCGTTCCCTGTAAGACCAGTAGTAGTTTCGATTCACATCTGGAGGCATTCTCTAATCTGTGGACCTTCAAAGTGTTGATGAAGTACAGAAATTGCATCGGGATTGACTACAACAGTCACCATGCGCACTTTCCTCCATGGGAGTAATGTGTCAAACAGTCTATGCTTTGATCGTTCCCTGGAAGACCATTAGTAGTTTCGATTCACATCTGGAGGCATTCTGTAATCTGTGGTTCTTCAAAGAGTTGATGAAACACAGAAATTGCACCGGGACTGAATACAACAGGCACCATGCGCACATTCCTTCATTTGGGTAATGTCTCAGAGAGTCTACGCTTTGATCGTTCCCTGGACCACCAGTAGTACTTCCCGATGCACATCTGGAGGCATTCTGTAATCTGTGGACTATCAGAGTGTTGATGAAACACAGAAATTGCATCGGAATTGAATACAACAGTCACCATGCGCACTTTCTCCATTGGAGTAATAACTCAAACAGTCTACGCTTTGACCGTTCCCTGGAAGACCAGTAGTAGTTTCCGATGCACATCTGGAGGCATTCTGTTACCTATGGACCTTCAAAGTGTTGATGAAACACAGAAATTGCATCGGGATTGAATACAACAGTCACCATGCGCACTTTCCTCCATTGGAGTAATGTCTCAAGGAGTATACGCTTTGATCGTTCCCTGGAAGACCAGTAGTAGTTTCCGATGCACATCTGGAGGCATTCTGTAACCTATGGACCTTCAAAGTGTTGATGAAACCCAGAAATTGCATCGGGATTGAATACAACAGTCACCATGACCACTTTCCTCCATGGGAGTAATGTCTCAAACAGTCTACGCTTTGATCGTTCCTTGGAAGACCAGTAGCAGTTTCGATTCACATCTGGAGGCATTCTCTAATCTGTGGACCTTCAAAGTGTTGATGAAACACATAAATTTCATCGGGATTGAATACAACAGTCACCATCCGCATTTCCCTCCATGGGAGTAATGTCTCAAACAGTCTACGCTTTGATCGTTCCCTGGAAGACCAGTAGTAGTTTCCGATGCACATCTGGAGTTATTCTGTAATCTGTTTTCTATCAGAGTGTGGTTGAAACACAGAAATTGCATCGGGATTGAATACAACAGTCACCATGCGCACATTCCTCCATTTGAGTAATGTCTCAGACAGTCTACGCTTTGATCGTTCCCTGGAAGACCAGTAGTAGTTTCCGATGCACATCTGGAGGCATTCTGTAATCTGTGGACTATCAGAGTGTTGATGAAACACAGAAATTGCATCGGGATTGAATACAACAGGCACCATGCCTACGTTTCTCCGTGAGAGTAATGTCTCAAACAGTCTACGCTTTGATCGTTCCCTGGAAGACCAGTAGTAGTTTCGATTCACATCTGGAGGCATTCTCTAATCTGTGGACCTTCAAAGTGTTGATGAAACACAGAAATTGCATCGGGATTGAATACAACAGTCACCATCCGCTCTTTCCTCCATGGGAGTGACGTCTGAAACAGTCTACGCCTTGACCGTTCCCTTGAAGACCCGTAGTAGTTTCCGTTGCACATCTGGAGGCATTCTGTAATCTGTGGACCTTCAAAGTGTTGATGAAACACATAAATTGCATGGGGATTGAAAACAACAGTCACCATGCATACTTTCCTCCATGGGAGTAATGTCTCAAACAGTCTACGCTTTCATCGTTCCCTGGAAGACCAGTGGTAGTTTCCGATGCACATCTGGTGGCATTCTGTAATCTGTGGACTATCAGATTGTTGATGAAACACATAAATTGCATCGGAATTGATTACAACAGTCACCATGAGCACTTTCCTCCATGGGAGTAATGTCTCAAACAGTCTACGCTTTGATCGTTCCCTGGAAGACCAATGGTAGTTTCCGATGCACATCTGGAGGCATTCTGTAATCTGTGGACTATCAGAGTGTTGATGAAACACATAAATTGCATCGGAATTGATTACAACAGTCACAATGCGCACTTTCCTCCATGGGAGTAATGTCTCAAACAGTGTACGCTTTGATCGTTCCCTGGAAGACCAGTAGTAGCTTCCGATGCACATCTGGAGGCATTCTGTAATCTATGGATATTCAAAGTGTAAAGAAACACAGAAATTGCATCGGGATTGAATACAACAGGCATCATGCCAACATTTCTCCATTGGAGTAATGTCTCATACTGTCATCGCTTTGATCGTTCCCTGAAGTTCAGTAGTAGTTTCCGATGCACTTCTGGAGGCTTTCTGTAATCTGTGGACAATCCGAGTGTTGATGAAACAAATAAATTGCATCGGGATTGAATAAAACAGGCACCATGCGTACATTTCTTTATGGGAGTAATGTCTCAAACTGTCATCGCTTTGATCGTTCCCTGAAGACCAGTAGTAGTTTCCGATGCACACCTGGAGGTATTCTGTAATCTGTGGGCTATCCGAGTGTTGATGAAACACAGAAATTGCATCGGGATTGAATACAACAGTCACCATGACCCCTTTCCTCCATGGGAGTAATGCCTCAAACAGTCTACACTTTGATCGTTCCCTGGCAGACCAGTAGTACTTTCGATTCACATTTGGGGGCACTCTGTAATCTGTGGACCTTCAAAGTGTTGTAGAAACACAGAAATTGCTTCGTTATTGAATATAACAATCACCGTCCCAATTTCCATCCATGGGAGTAATGTCTCAAACAGTCTACGTTTTAATCGTTCCCTGGAAGACCAGTAGTTGTTTCCGATGCACATCTGGAGGCATTCTGTAATCTGTGAGCTATCAGAGTGTTGTTGAAACAAAGAAAATGCATCGGGATTGATTACAATAGTCACCATGCGCACTTTCCTCCATGGGAGTAATGTCTCAAACAGTCTACGCTTTGATCGTTCCCTGGAAGACCAGTAATAGTTTCGATTCACATCTGGAGGCATTCTGTAATCTGTGGATCTTCAAAGAGTTGATGAATCACAGAAATTGCATCGGGATAGAATACAACAGTCACCATGCGCACATTCCTCCATTTGAGTAATGTCTCAGACAGTCTACGTTTTGATCGTTCCCTGGAAGACCAGTAGTAGTTTCCGATGCACATCTGGAGGTATTCTGTAATCTGTGGACTACCCGAGTGTTGATGAAACACAGAAATAGCATCGGGATTGAATACAACAGTCACCATGACCCCTTTCCTCCATGTGAGTAATGTCTCAAACAGTCTACGCTTTGACCGTCCCTTGAAGACCAGTAGTAGTTTCCGATGCACATCTGGAGGCATTCTGTAATCTGTGGACTATCAGAGTGTTGATGAAACACAGAAATTGTATCGGGATTGAATACAACAGGCACCATGCCTACATTTCTCCATGAGAGTAATGTCTGAAACTGTCATCGCTTTGATCGTTCCCTGAAGACCAGTAGTAGTTTCCGATGCACATCTGGAGGTATTCTGTAATCTGTCGACTACCCGAGTGTTGATGAAACACAGAAATTGCATCGGGATTGAATACAACAGTCACCATGACCCTTTCTCCATGGGAGTAATGTCTCAAACAGTCTACGCTTTGATCGTTCCCTGTGAGACCAGTAGTAGTTTCGATTCACTTCAGGAGGCATTCTCTAATCTGTGGACCTTCAAAGTGTTGATGAAACACAGAAATTGCATCGGGATTGAATACAACACTCACCATCCGCATTTCCCTCCATGGGAGTAATGTCTCAAACAGTCTACAATTTGATCGTTCCCTGGAAGACCAGTAGTAGTTTCCGATGCACATCTGGAGGCATTCTGAAATCTGATTACTATCAGAGTGTTGTTGAAACACAGATATTGCATCGGGATTGATTACAACAGTCAACATGCGGACTTTCCTCCGTGGGAGTAATGTCTCAAACAGTCTACGCCTTGATCGTTCCCTGGAAGACCAGTAGTTGTTTCCGATGCACATCTGGGGGCATTCTTTAATCTCTGAACTATCAGAGTGTTGTTCAAACACAGAAATTGCATCGGGATTTAATACAACAGTCACTATGACCCCTTTCCTCCATGGGAGTTATGTCTCAAACAGTCTACGCTTTGATCGTTCCCTGTAAGACCAGTAGTAGTTTCGATTCACATCTGGAGGCATTCTCTAATCTGTGGACCTTCAAAGTGTTGATGAAGCACAGAAATTGCATCGGGATTGATTACAACATTCACCATGTGCACTTTCCTCCATGGGAGTAATGTGTCAAACAGTCTATGCTTTGATCGTTCCCTGGAAGAACATTAGTAGTTTCTATTCACATCTGGAGGCATTCTGTAATCTGTGGACCTTCAAAGTGTTGATGAAACACAGAAATTGCATCGGGATTGAATACAACAGTCACCATGCGCACATTCCTTCATTTGGGTAATGTCTCAGACAGTCTACGCTTTGATCGTTCCCTTGACCACCAGTAGTAGTTTCCGATGCACATCTTTAGGCATTCTGTAATCTGCGGACTATCAGAGTGTTGATGAAACACAGAAATTGCATCGGAATTGAATACAACAGTCACCATGCGCACTTTCCTCCATTGGAGTAATAACTGAAACAGTCTACGCTTTGACCGTTCCCTGGAAGACCAGTAGTAGTTTCCGATGCACATCTGAAGGCATTCTGTTACCTATGGACCTTCAAAGTGTTGATGAAACACAGAAATTGCATCGGGATTGAATACAACAGTCACAATGTGAACTTTCCTCCATTGGAGTAATGTCTCAAACAGTCTACGCTGTGATCGTTGCCTGGAAGACCAGTAGTAGTTTCGATTCACATCTGGAGGCATTCTGTAATCTGTGGACCTTCAAAGTGTTAATGAAACACAGAAATTGCATCGTCATTGAATACAACAGTCACCATCAGCATTTCCTTTCATGGGAGTAATGTCTCAAACAGTCTGCACTTTGATCGTTCCGTGGAAGACCAGTAGTAGTTTATGATGAACATCTGGAGGCAATCTGTAATCTGTGGACCTTCAAAGTGTTGATGAAACACAGAAATTGCATCAGGAGTGATTACAACAGTCACCATCCGCACTTTCCTTCATGGGAGTAATATCTGAAACACTCTACGTTTTGATCGTTCCCAGGAAGTCCAGTAGCAGTTTCTGACGCACATCTGGAGACAATCTGTAATGTGTGGACTATCAGAGTGTTGATGAAACACAGAAATTGCATCGGGATTGAATACAACATTCACCATCCGCACTTTCCACCATGGCAGTATCGTCTGAAACAGTCTACGCTTTGATCCTTCCCTGGAAGACCAGTAGTAGTTTCCGATGCACATCTGTTGGCATTCTGTAATCTGTGAACTATCAGAGTGTTGTTGAAACACAGAAATTGCATCGGGATTGATTACAATAGTCACCAAGCGCATTTTCCTCCATGGGAGTAATGTCTCAAACAGTCTACGCTTTGATCGTTCCCTGGAAGACCAGTAGTAGTTTCGGTTCACATCTGGAGGCATTCTGTAATCTGTGGATCTTCAAAGAGTTGATGAAACACAGAAATTGGATCGGGATTGAATACAACAGTCACCATGCGCACATTCCTCCATTTGAGTAATGTCTCAGACAGACTACGCTTTGATTGTTCCTTGGAAGACCAGTAGTAGTTTCCGATGCACATCTGGAGGCATTTTGTAATCTGTGGACTATCAGAGTGTTGATGAAACACAGAAATTGCATCGGGATTGAATACAACAGTCACCATGACCCCTTTCCTCCATGGGAGTAATGTCTCAAACAGTCTACGCTTTGTTCGTTCCCTGGAAGACCAGTAGCAGTTTCGATTCACATCTGGAGGCATTCTCTAATCTGTGGACCTTCAAAGTGGTGATGAAACACATAAATTTCATCGGGATTGATTACAACAGTCACCATCAGCATTTCCCTCCATTGGAGTAATGTCTCAAACAGTCTACGCTTTGATCGTTCCCTGGAAGACCAGTAGTAGTTTCCGATGCACATCTGGAGGCATTCTGTAATCTGTTTTCTATCAGAGTGTGGTTGAAACACAGAAATTGCATCGGGATTGAATACAACAGTCACCATGCGGACTTTCCTCCAAGGGAGTAATGGCTCAAACAGTCTACGCTTTGATCGTTCCCTGGAAGACCAGTATTAGCTTCCGATGCACATCTGGGGGCATTCTGTAATCTGTGAACTATCAGAGTCTTGTTGAAACACAGAAATTGCATCGGGATTGAATACAACAGACACCATGCGCACATTCCTCCATTTGAGTAATGTCTCAGACAGTCTACGCTTTGATCGTTCCCTGGAAGACCAGTAGTAGTTTCCGATGCACATCTGGAGGCATTCTGTAATCTGTGGACTATCAGAGTGTTGATGAAACACAGAAATTGCATCGGGATTGAATACAACAGGCACCATGCCTAAATTTCTCCATGAGAGTAATGTCTCAAACAGTCTAAGCTTTGATCGTTCCCTGGAAGACCAGTAGTAGTTTCGATTCACATCTGGAGGCATTCTCTAATCAGTGGACCTTCAAAGTGTTGATGAAACACAGAAATTGCATCGGGATTGAATACAACAGTCACCATCCGCTCTTTCCTCCATGGGAGTAACGTCTGAAACAGTCTACGCTTTGACCGTTCCCTTGAAGACCCGTAGTAGTTTCCGTTGCACATCTGGAGGCATTCTGTAATCTGTGGACCTTCAAAGTGTTGATGAAACACATAAATTGCATGGGGATTGAAAACAACAGTCACCATGCATACTTTCCTCCATGGGAGTAATGTCTCAAACAGTCTACGCTTTGATCGTTCCCTGGAAGACCAGTGGTAGTTTCCGATGCACATCTGGTGGCATTCTGTAATCTGTGGACTACCAGAGTGTTGATGAAACACATAAATTGCATCGGAATTGATTACAACAGTCACCATGCGCAATTTCCTCCATGGGAGTAATGTCTCAAACAGTCTACGCTTTGATCGTTCCCTGGAAGACCAGTAGTAGTTTCGATTCACATCTGGAGGCATTCTCTAATCTGTGTACTTTCAAAGTGTTGATGAAACACAGAAATTGCATGGGGTTTGAATACAACAGTCACCATGCACACTTTCCTCCATGGGAGTAATGTCCCAAACAGTCCACGCTTTGATCGTTCCCTGGAAGACCAGTAGTAGTTTCGGTTCACATCTGGAGGCATTCTGTAATCTGTGGATCTTCAAAGAGTTGATGAAACACAGAAATTGGATCGGGATTGAATACAACAGTCACCATGCGCACTTTCCTCCATGGGAGAAATGTCTCAAACAGTCTACGCTTTGATCGTTCCCTAGAAGACCAGTAGTACTTTCGATTCACATTTGGGGGCACCCTGTAATCTGTGGACCTTCAAAGTGTTGTAGAAACACAGAAATTGCTTCGTTATTGAATATAACAATCACCGTCCCCATTTCCATCCATTGGAGTAATGTCTCAAACAGTATACGCTTTGATCGTTCCCTGGAAGACCAGTAGTAGTTTCCGATGCACATCTGGGGGCATTCTGTAATCTGTGAGCTATCAGAGTGTTGTTGAAACACAGAAAATGCATCGGGATTGATTACAATAGTCACCGTGCGCACTTTCCTCCATGGGAGTAATGTCTCAAACAGTCTACGCTTTGATCGTTCCCTGGAAGACAAGTAGAAGTTTACGATGCACATCTGGAGGCATTCTGTAATCTGTGGACTATCTGAGTGTTGATGAAACACAGAAATAGCATCGGGATTGAGTACAACAGTCACCATGCCTACATTTCTCCATGGGAGTAATGTCTCAAACTGTCATCGCTTTGATCGTTCCCTGAAGACCAGTAGTAGTTTCCGATGCACATCTGGAGGCATTCTGTAATCTGTGGACAATCCGAGTGTTAATGAAACACAGAAATTGCATCGGGATTGAATACAACAGGCACCATGCGTACATTTCTCCATGGGAGTAATGTCTCAAACGGTCATCGCTTTGATCGTACCCTGAAGACCAGTACTAGTTTCCGATGCACATCTGGAGGCATTCTGTAATCTGTGGATCTTCAAAGAGTTGATGAAACACAGAAATTGCATCGGGATAGAATACAACAGTCACCATGCGCACATTCCTCCATTTGAGTAATGTCTCAGACAGTCTACGCTTTGATCGTTCCCTGGAAGACCAGTAGTAGTTTCCGATGCACATCTGGAGGCATTCTGTAATCTGTGGACTATCAGAGTGTTGATGAAACACAGATATTGCATCGGGATTGAATACAACAGGCACCATGCCTAAATTTCTCCATGAGAGTAATGTCTCAAACGGTCTAAGCTTTGATCGTTCCCTGGAAGACCAGTAGTAGTTTCGATTCACATCTGGAGGCATTCTCTAATCAGTGGACCTTCAAAGTGTTGATGAAACACAGAAATTGCATCGGGATTGAATACAACAGTCACCATCCGCTCTTTCCTCCATGGGAGTAACGTCTGAAACAGTCTACGCTTTGACCGTTCCCTTGAAGACCCGTAGTAGTTTCCGTTGCACATCTGGAGGCATTCTGTAATCTGTGGACCTTCATAGTGTTGATGAAACACATAAATTGCATGGGGATTGAAAACAACAGTCACCATGCATACTTTCCTCCATGGGAGTAATGTCTCAAACAGTCTACGCTTTGATCGTTCCCTGGAAGACCAGTGGTAGTTTCCGATGCACATCTGGTGGCATTCTGTAATCTGTGGACTATCAGAGTGTTGATGAAACACATAAATTGCATCGGAATTGATTACAACAGTCACCATGCGCAATTTCCTCCATGGGAGTAATGTCTCAAACAGTCTACGCTTTGATCGTTCCCTGGAAGACCAGTAGTAGTTTCGATTCACATCTGGAGGCATTCTCTAATCTGTGGACTTTCAAAGTGTTGATGAAACACAGAAATTGCATGGGGTTTGAATACAACAGTCACCATGCACACTTTCCTCCATGGGAGTAATGTCTCAAACAGTGTACGCTTTGATCGTTCCCTGGAAGAACAGTAGTAGTTTCGGTTCACATCTGGAGGCATTCTGTAATCTGTGGATCTTCAAAGAGTTGATGAAACACAGAAATTGCATCGGGATTGAATACAACAGTCACCATGCGCACATTCCTTCATTTGGGTAATGTCTCAGACAGTCTACGCTTTGATCGTTCCCTTGACCACCAGTAGTAGTTTCCGATGCACATCTTTAGGCATTCTGTAATCTGCGGACTATCAGAGTGTTGATGAAACACAGAAATTGCATCGGAATTGAATACAACAGTCACCATGCGCACTTTCCTCCATTGGAGTAATAACTGAAACAGTCTACGCTTTGACCGTTCCCTGGAAGACCAGTAGTAGTTTCCGATGCACATCTGAAGGCATTCTGTTACCTATGGACCTTCAAAGTGTTGATGAAACACAGAAATTGCATCGGGATTGAATACAACAGTCACAATGTGAACTTTCCTCCATTGGAGTAATGTCTCAAACAGTCTACGCTGTGATCGTTGCCTGGAAGACCAGTAGTAGTTTCGATTCACATCTGGAGGCATTCTGTAATCTGTGGACCTTCAAAGTGTTAATGAAACACAGAAATTGCATCGTCATTGAATACAACAGTCACCATCAGCATTTCCTATCATGGGAGTAATGTCTCAAACAGTCTGCGCTTTGATCGTTCCGTGGAAGACCAGTAGTAGTTTATGATGAACATCTGGAGGCAATCTGTAATCTGTGGACCTTCAAAGTGTTGATGAAACACAGAAATTGCATCAGGAGTGATTACAACAGTCACCATCCGCACTTTCCTTCATGGGAGTAATATCTGAAACATTCTACGGTTTGATCGTTCCCAGGAAGTCCAGTAGCAGTTTCTGACGCACATCTGGAGACAATCTGTAATGTGTGGACTATCAGAGTGTTGATGAAACACAGAAATTGCATCGGGATTGAATACAACATTCACCATCCGCACTTTCCACCATGGCAGTATCGTCTGAAACAGTCTACGCTTTGATCCTTCCCTGGAAGACCAGTAGTAGTTTCCGATGCACATCTGTTGGCATTCTGTAATCTGTGAACTATCAGAGTGTTGTTGAAACACAGAAATTGCATCGGGATTGATTACAATAGTCACCAAGCGCACTTTCCTCCATGGGAGTAATGTCTCAAACAGTCTACGCTTTGATCGTTCCCTGGAAGACCAGTAGTAGTTTCGGTTCACATCTGGAGGCATTCTGTAATCTGTGGATCTTCAAAGAGTTGATGAAACACAGAAATTGGATCGGGTTTGAATACAACAGTCACCATGCGCACATTCCTCCATTTGAGTAATGTCTCAGACAGACTACGCTTTGATTGTTCCTTGGAAGACCAGTAGTAGTTTCCGATGCACATCTGGAGGCATTTTGTAATCTGTGGACTATCAGAGTGTTGATGAAACACAGAAATTGCATCGGGATTGAATACAACAGTCACCATGACCCCTTTCCTCCATGGGAGTAATGTCTCAAACAGTCTACGCTTTGTTCGTTCCCTGGAAGACCAGTAGCAGTTTCGATTCACATCTGGAGGCATTCTCTAATCTGTGGACCTTCAAAGTGTTGATGAAACACATAAATTTCATCGGGATTGAATACAACAGTCACCATCAGCATTTCCCTCCATTGGAGTAATGTCTCAAACAGTCTACGCTTTGATCGTTCCCTGGAAGACCAGTAGTAGTTTCCGATGCACATCTGGAGGCATTCTGTAATCTGTTTTCTATCAGAGTGTGGTTGAAACACAGAAATTGCATCGGGATTGAATACAACAGTCACCATGCGGACTTTCCTCCAAGGGAGTAATGGCTCAAACAGTCTACGCTTTGATCGTTCCCTGGAAGACCAGTATTAGCTTCCGATGCACATCTGGGGGCATTCTGTAATCTGTGAACTATCAGAGTCTTGTTGAAACACAGAAATTGCATCGGGATTGAATACAACAGACACCATGCGCACATTCCTCCATGTGAGTAATGTCTCAGACAGTCTACGCTTTGATCGTTCCCTGGAAGACCAGTAGTAGTTTCCGATGCACATCTGGAGGCATTCTGTAATCTGTGGACTATCAGAGTGTTGATGAAACACAGAAATTGCATCGGGATTGAATACAACAGGCACCATGCCTAAATTTCTCCATGAGAGTAATGTCTCAAACAGTCTAAGCTTTGATCGTTCCCTGGAAGACCAGTAGTAGTTTCGATTCACATCTGGAGGCATTCTCTAATCAGTGGACCTTCAAAGTGTTGATGAAACACAGAAATTGCATCGGGATTGAATACAACAGTCACCATCCGCTCTTTCCTCCATGTGAGTAACGTCTGAAACAGTCTACGCTTTGACCGTTCCCTTGAAGACCCGTAGTAGTTTCCGTTGCACATCTGGAGGCATTCTGTAATCTGTGGACCTTCAAAGTGTTGATGAAACACATAAATTGCATGGGGATTGAAAACAACAGTCACCATGCATACTTTCCTCCATGGGAGTAATGTCTCAAACAGTCTACGCTTTGATCGTTCCCTGGAAGACCAGTGGTAGTTTCCGATGCACATCTGGTGGCATTCTGTAATCTGTGGACTATCAGAGTGTTGATGAAACACAGAAATTGCATGGGGTTTGAATACAACAGTCACCATGCACACTTTCCTCCATGGGAGTAATGTCTCAAACAGTCTACGCTTTGATCGTTCCCTGGAAGACCAGTAGTAGTTTCGGTTCACATCTGGAGGCATTCTGTAATCTGTGGATCTTCAAAGAGTTGATGAAACACAGAAATTGGATCGGGATTGAATACAACAGTCACCATGCGCACTTTCCTCCATGGGAGAAATGTCTCAAACAGTCTACGCTTTGATCGTTCCCTGGAAGACCAGTAGTACTTTCGATTCACATTTGGGGGCACCCTGTAATCTGTGGACCTTCAAAGTGTTGTAGAAACACTGAAATTGCTTCGTTATTGAATATAACAATCACCGTCCCCATTTCCATCCATTGGAGTAATGTCTCAAACAGTATACGCTTTGATGGTTCCCTGGAAGACCAGTAGTAGTTTCCGATGCACATCTGGGGGCATTCTGTAATCTGTGAGCTATCAGAGTGTTGTTGAAACACAGAAAATGCATCGAGAATGATTACAATAGTCACCGTGCGCACTTTCCTCCATGGGAGTAATGTCTCAAACAGTCTACGCTTTGATCGTTCCCTGGAAGACAAGTAGAAGTTTACGATGCACATCTGGAGGCATTCTGTAATCTGTGGACTATCTGAGTGTTGATGAAACACAGAAATAGCATCGGGATTGAGTACAACAGTCACCATGCCTACATTTCTCCATGGGAGTAATGTCTCAAACTGTCATCGCTTTGATCGTTCCCTGAAGACCAGTAGTAGTTTCCGATGCACATCTGGAGGCATTCTGTAATCTGTGGACAATCCGAGTGTTAATGAAACACAGAAATTGCATCGGGATTGAATACAACAGGCACCATGCGTACATTTCTCCATGGGAGTAATGTCCCAAACGGTCATCGCTTTGATCGTACCCTGAAGACCAGTAGTAGTTTCCGATGCACATCTGGAGGCATTCTGTAATCTGTGGATCTTCAAAGAGTTGATGAAACACAGAAATTGCATCGGGATAGAATACAACAGTCACCATGCGCACATTCCTCCATTTGAGTAATGTCTCAGACAGTCTACGCTTTGATCGTTCCCTGGAAGACCAGTAGTAGTTTCCGATGCACATCTGGAGGCATTCTGTAATCTGTGGACTATCAGAGTGTTGATGAAACACAGATATTGCATCGGGATTGAATACAACAGGCACCATGCCTAAATTTCTCCATGAGAGTAATGTCTCAAACGGTCTAAGCTTTGATCGTTCCCTGGAAGACCAGTAGTAGTTTCGATTCACATCTGGAGGCATTCTCTAATCAGTGGACCTTCAAAGTGTTGATGAAACACAGAAATTGCATCGGGATTGAATACAACAGTCACCATCCGCTCTTTCCTCCATGGGAGTAACGTCTGAAACAGTCTACGCTTTGACCGTTCCCTTGAAGACCCGTAGTAGTTTCCGTTGCACATCTGGAGGCATTCTGTAATCTGTGGACCTTCAAAGTGTTGATGAAACACATAAATTGCATGGGGATTGAAAACAACAGTCACCATGCATACTTTCCTCCATGGGAGTAATGTCTCAAACAGTCTACGCTTTGATCGTTCCCTGGAAGACCAGTGGTAGTTTCCGATGCACATCTGGTGGCATTCTGTAATCTGTGGACTATCAGAGTGTTGATGAAACACAGAAATTGCATGGGGTTTGAATACAACAGTCACCATGCACACTTTCCTCCATGGGAGTAATGTCTCAAACAGTCTACGCTTTGATCGTTCCCTGGAAGACCAGTAGTAGTTTCGGTTCACATCTGGAGGCATTCTGTAATCTGTGGATCTTCAAAGAGTTGATGAAACACAGAAATTGGATCGGGATTGAATACAACAGTCACCATGCGCACTTTCCTCCATGGGAGTAATGTCTCAAACAGTGTACGCTTTGATCGTTCCCTGGAAGACCAGTAGTAGTTTCGGTTCACATCTGGAGGCATTCTGTAATCTGTGGATCTTCAAAGAGTTGATGAAACACAGAAATTGGATCGGGATTGAATACAACAGTCACCATGCGCACTTTCCTCCATGGGAGAAATGTCTCAAACAGTCTACGCTTTGATCGTTCCCTGGAAGAATAGTAGTACTTTCGATTCACATTTGGGGGCACCCTGTAATCTGTGAACCTTCAAAGTGTTGTAGAAACACAGAAATTGCTTCGTTATTGAATATAACAATCACCGTCCCCATTTCCATCCATTGGAGTAATGTCTCAAACAGTATACGCTTTGATCGTTCCCTGGAAGACCAGTAGTAGTTTCCGATGCACATCTGGGGGCATTCTGTAATCTGTGAGCTATCAGAGTGTTGTTGAAACACAGAAAATGCATCGGGATTGATTACAATAGTCACCGTGCGCACTTTCCTCCATGGGAGTAATGTCTCAAACAGTCTACGCTTTGATCGTTCCCTGGAAGACAAGTAGAAGTTTACGATGCACATCTGGAAGCATTCTGTAATCTGTGGACTATCTGAGTGTTGTTGAAACACAGAAATAGCATCGGGATTGAGTACAACAGTCACCATGCCTACATTTCTCCATGGGAGTAATGTCTCAAACTGTCATCGCTTTGATCGTTCCCTGAAGACCAGTAGTAGTTTCCGATGCACATCTGGAGGCATTCTGTAATCTGTGGACAATCCGAGTGTTAATGAAACACAGAAATTGCATCGGGATTGAATACAACAGGCACCATGCGTACATTTCTCCATGGGAGTAATGTCTCAAACGGTCATCGCTTTGATCGTACCCTGAAGACCAGTAGTAGTTTCCGATGCACATCTGGAGGCATTCTGTAATCTGTGGATCTTCAAAGAGTTGATGAAACACAGAAATTGCATCGGGATAGAATACAACAGTCACCATGCGCACATTCCTCCATTTGAGTAATGTCTCAGACAGTCTACGTTTTGATCGTTCCCTGGAAGACCAGTAGTAGTTTCCGATGCACATCTGGAGGTATTCTGTAATCTGTGGACTACCCGAGTGTTGATGAAACACAGAAATAGCATCGGGATTGAATACAACAGTCACCATGACCCCTTTCCTCCATGGGAGTAATGTCTCAAACAGTCTACGCTTTGACCGTTCCCTGGAAGACCAGTAGTAGTTTCCGATGCACATCTGGAGGCATTCTGTAATCTGTGGACTATCAGAGTGTTGATGAAACACAGAAATTGTATCGGGATTGAGTACAACAGGCACCATGCCTACATTTCTCCATGAGGGTAATGTCTGAAACTGTCATCGCTTTGATCGTTCCCTGAAGACCATTAGTAGTTTCCGATGCACATCTGGAGGTATTCTGTAATCTGTCGACTACCCGAGTGTTGATGAAACACAGAAATTGCATCGGGATTGAATACAACAGTCACCATGCGCACATTCCTTCATTTGGGTAATGTCTCAGACAGTCTACGCTTTGATCGTTCCCTGGACCACCAGTAGTACTTTCCGATGCACATCTGGAGGCATTCTGTAATCTGTGGACTATCAGAGTGTTGATGAAACACAGAAATTGCATCGGAATTGAATACAACAGTCACCATGCGCACTTTCCTCCATTGGAGTAATAACTCAAACAGTCAACGCTTTGACCGTTCCCTGGAAGACCAGTAGTAGTTTCCGATGCACATCTGGAGGCATTCTGTTACCTATGGACCTTCAAAGTGTTGATGAAACACAGAAATTGCATCGGGATTGAATACAACAGTCACCATGCGCACTTTCCTCCATTGGAGTAATGTCTCAAACAGTCTACGCTGTGATCGTTGCCTGGAAGACCAGTAGTAGTTTCGATTCACATCTGGAGGCATTCTGTAATCTGTGGACCTTCAAAGTGTTAATGAAACACAGAAATTGCATCGGGATTGAATACAACAGTCACCATCAGCATTTCCTTTCATGGGAGTAATGTCTCAAAGAGTCTGCGATTTGATCGTTCCGTGGAAGACCAGTAGTAGTTTCCGATGCACATCTGGAGGCAATCTGTAATCTTCGGACCTTCAAAGTGTTGATGAAACACAGAAATTGCATCAGGAGTGATTACAACAGTCACCATCCGCACTTTCCTTCATGGGAGTAATATCTGAAACAGTCTACGGTTTGATCGTTCCCAGGAAGACCAGTAGCAGTTTCCGACGCACATCTGGAGGCATTCTGTAATCTGTGGACAATCCGAGTGTTAATGAAACACAGAAATTGCATCGAGATTGAATATAACAGGCACCATGCGTACATTTCTCCATGGGAGTAATGTCTCAAACGCTCATCGCTTTGATCGTACCCTGAAGACCAGTAGTAGTTTCCGATGCACATCTGGAGGCATTCTGTAATCTGTGGATCTTCAAAGAGTTGATGAAACACAGAAATTGCATCGGGATAGAATACAACAGTCACCATGCGCACATTCGTCCATTTGAGTAATGTCTCAGACAGTCTACGTTTTGATCGTTCCCTGGAAGACCAGTGGTAGTTTCCGATGCACATCTGGTGGCATTCTGTAATCTGTGGACTATCAGAGTGTTGATGAAACACAGAAATTGCATGGGGTTTGAATACAACAGTCACCATGCACACTTTCCTCCATGGGAGTAATGTCTCAAACAGTCTACGCTTTGATCGTTCCCTGGAAGACCAGTAGTAGTTTCGGTTCACATCTGGAGGCATTCTGTAATCTGTGGATCTTAAAAGAGTTGATGAAACACAGAAATTGGATCGGGATTGAATACAACAGTCACCATGCGCACTTTCCTCCATGGGAGAAATGTCTCAAACAGTCTACGCTTTGATCGTTCCCTGGAAGACCAGTAGTACTTTCGATTCACATTTGGGGGCACCCTGTAATCTGTGGACCTTCAAAGTGTTGTAGAAACACTGAAATTGCTTCGTTATTGAATATAACAATCACCGTCCCCATTTCCATCCATTGGAGTAATGTCTCAAACAGTATACGCTTTGATGGTTCCCTGGAAGACCAGTAGTAGTTTCCGATGCACATCTGGGGGCATTCTGTAATCTGTGAGCTATCAGAGTGTTGTTGAAACACAGAAAATGCATCGAGAATGATTACAACAGTCACCGTGCGCACTTTCCTCCATGGGAGTAATGTCTCAAACAGTCTACGCTTTGATCGTTCCCTGGAAGACAAGTAGAAGTTTACGATGCACATCTGGAGGCATTCTGTAATCTGTGGACTATCTGAGTGTTGATGAAACACAGAAATAGCATCGGGATTGAGTACAACAGTCACCATGCCTACATTTCTCCATGGGAGTAATGTCTCAAACTGTCATCGCTTTGATCGTTCCCTGAAGACCAGTAGTAGTTTCCGATGCACATCTGGAGGCATTCTGTAATCTGTGGACAATCCGAGTGTTAATGAAACACAGAAATTGCATCGGGATTGAATACAACAGGCACCATGCGTACATTTCTCCATGGGAGTAATGTCTCAAACGGTCATCGCTTTGATCGTACCCTGAAGACCAGTAGTAGTTTCCGATGCACATCTGGAGGCATTCTGTAATCTGTGGATCTTCAAAGAGTTGATGAAACACAGAAATTGCATCGGGATAGAATACAACAGTCACCATGCGCACATTCCTCCATTTGAGTAATGTCTCAGACAGTCTACGCTTTGATCGTTCCCTGGAAGACCAGTAGTAGTTTCCGATGCACATCTGGAGGCATTCTGTAATCTGTGGACTATCAGAGTGTTGATGAAACACAGATATTGCATCGGGATTGAATACAACAGGCACCATGCCTAAATTTCTCCATGAGAGTAATGTCTCAAACGGTCTAAGCTTTGATCGTTCCCTGGAAGACCAGTAGTAGTTTCGATTCACATCTGGAGGCATTCTCTAATCAGTGGACCTTCAAAATGTTGATGAAACACAGAAATTGCATCGGGATTGAATACAACAGTCACCATCCGCTCTTTCCTCCATGGGAGTAACGTCTGAAACAGTCTACGCTTTGACCGTTCCCTTGAAGACCCGTAGTAGTTTCCGTTGCACATCTGGAGGCATTCTGTAATCTGTGGACCTTCAAAGTGTTGATGAAACACATAAATTGCATGGGGATTGAAAACAACAGTCACCATGCATACTTTCCTCCATGGGAGTAATGTCTCAAACAGTCTACGCTTTGATCGTTCCCTGGAAGACCAGTGGTAGTTTCCGATGCACATCTGGTGGCATTCTGTAATCTGTGGACTATCAGAGTGTTGATGAAACACAGAAATTGCATGGGGTTTGAATACAACAGTCACCATGCACACTTTCCTCCATGGGAGTAATGTCTCAAACAGTCTACGCTTTGATCGTTCCCTGGAAGACCAGTAGTAGTTTCGGTTCACATCTGGAGGCATTCTGTAATCTGTGGATCTTCAAAGAGTTGATGAAACACAGAAATTGGATCGGGATTGAATACAACAGTCACCATGCGCACTTTCCTCCATGGGAGAAATGTCTCAAACAGTCTACGCTTTGATCGTTCCCTGGAAGAATAGTAGTACTTTCGATTCACATTTGGGGGCACCCTGTAATCTGTGAACCTTCAAAGTGTTGTAGAAACACAGAAATTGCTTCGTTATTGAATATAACAATCACCGTCCCCATTTCCATCCATTGGAGTAATGTCTCAAACAGTATACGCTTTGATCGTTCCCTGGAAGACCAGTAGTAGTTTCCGATGCACATCTGGGGGCATTCTGTAATCTGTGAGCTATCAGAGTGTTGTTGAAACACAGAAAATGCATCGGGATTGATTACAATAGTCACCGTGCGCACTTTCCTCCATGGGAGTAATGTCTCAAACAGTCTACGCTTTGAACGTTCCCTGGAAGACAAGTAGAAGTTTACGATGCACATCTGGAAGCATTCTGTAATCTGTGGACTATCTGAGTGTTGATGAAACACAGAAATAGCATCGGGATTGAGTACAACAGTCACCATGCCTACATTTCTCCATGGGAGTAATGTCTCAAACTGTCATCGCTTTGATCGTTCCCTGAAGACCAGTAGTAGTTTCCGATGCACATCTGGAGGCATTCTGTAATCTGTGGACAATCCGAGTGTTAATGAAACACAGAAATTGCATCGGGATTGAATACAACAGGCACCATGCGTACATTTCTCCATGGGAGTAATGTCTCAAACGGTCATCGCTTTGATCGTACCCTGAAGACCAGTAGTAGTTTCCGATGCACATCTGGAGGCATTCTGTAATCTGTGGATCTTCAAAGAGTTGATGAAACACAGAAATTGCATCGGGATAGAATACAACAGTCACCATGCGCACATTCCTCCATTTGAGTAATGTCTCAGACAGTCTACGATTTGATCGTTCCCTGGAAGACCAGTAGTAGTTTCCGATGCACATCTGGAGGTATTCTGTAATCTGTGGACTACCCGAGTGTTGATGAAACACAGAAATAGCATCGGGATTGAATACAACAGTCACCATGACCCCTTTCCTCCATGGGAGTAATGTCTAAAACAGTCTACGCTTTGACCGTTCCCTGGAAGACCAGTAGTAGTTTCCGATGCACATCTGGAGGCATTCTGTAATCTGTGGACTATCAGAGTGTTGATGAAACACAGAAATTGTATCGGGATTGAGTACAACAGGCACCATGCCTACATTTCTCCATGAGGGTAATGTCTGAAACTGTCATCGCTTTGATCGTTCCCTGAAGACCATTAGTAGTTTCCGATGCACATCTGGAGGTATTCTGTAATCTGTCGACTACCCGAGTGTTGATGAAACACAGAAATTGCATCGGGATTGAATACAACAGTCACCATGCGCACATTCCTTCATTTGGGTAATGTCTCAGACAGTCTACGCTTTGATCGTTCCCTGGACCACCAGTAGTACTTTCCGATGCACATCTGGAGGCATTCTGTAATCTGTGGACTATCAGAGTGTTGATGAAACACAGAAATTGCATCGGAATTGAATACAACAGTCACCATGCGCACTTTCCTCCATTGGAGTAATAAGTCAAACAGTCAACGCTTTGACCGTTCCCTGGAAGACCAGTAGTAGTTTCCGATGCACATCTGGAGGCATTCTGTTACCTATGGACCTTCAAAGTGTTGATGAAACACAGAAATTGCATCGGGATTGAATACAACAGTCACCATGCGCACTTTCCTCCATTGGAGTAATGTCTCAAACAGTCTACGCTGTGATCGTTGCCTGGAAGACCAGTAGTAGTTTCGATTCACATCTGGAGGCATTCTGTAATCTGTGGACCTTCAAAGTGTTAATGAAACACAGAAATTGCATCGGGATTGAATACAACAGTCACCATCAGCATTTCCTTTCATGGGAGTAATGTCTCAAAGAGTCTGCGATTTGATCGTTCCGTGGAAGACCAGTAGTAGTTTCCGATGCACATCTGGAGGCAATCTGTAATCTTCGGACCTTCAAAGTGTTGATGAAACACAGAAATTGCATCAGGAGTGATTACAACAGTCACCATCCGCACTTTCCTTCATGGGAGTAATATCTGAAACAGTCTACGGTTTGATCGTTCCCAGGAAGACCAGTAGCAGTTTCCGACGCACATCTGGAGGCATTCTGTAATCTGTGGACAATCCGAGTGTTAATGAAACACAGAAATTGCATCGAGATTGAATATAACAGGCACCATGCGTACATTTCTCCATGGGAGTAATGTCTCAAACGCTCATCGCTTTGATCGTACCCTGAAGACCAGTAGTAGTTTCCGATGCACATCTGGAGGCATTCTGTAATCTGTGGATCTTCAAAGAGTTGATGAAACACAGAAATTGCATCGGGATAGAATACAACAGTCACCATGCGCACATTCGTCCATTTGAGTAATGTCTCAGACAGTCTACGTTTTGATCGTTCCCTGGAAGACCAGTAGTAGTTTCCGATGCACATCTGGAGGTATTCTGTAATCTGTGGACTACCCGAGTGTTGATGAAACACAGAAATAGCATCGGGATTGAATACAACAGTCACCATGACCCCTTTCCTCCATGGGAGTAATGTCTCAAACAGTCTACGCTTTGACCGTTCCCTGGAAGACCAGTAGTAGTTTCCGATGCACATCTGGAGGCATTCTGTAATCTGTGGACTATCAGAGTGTTGATGAAACACAGAAATTGTATCGGGATTGAATACAACAGGCACCATGCCTACATTTCTCCATGAGAGTAATGTCTGAAACTGTCATCGCTTTGATCGTTCCCTGAAGACCATTAGTAGTTTCCGATGCACATCTGGAGGTATTCTGTAATCTGTCGACTACCCGAGTGTTGATGAAACACAGAAATTGCATCGGGATTGAATACAACAGTCACCATGCGCACATTCCTTCATTTGGGTAATGTCTCAGACAGTCTACGCTTTGATCGTTCCCTGGACCACCAGTAGTACTTTCCGATGCACATCTGGAGGCATTCTGTAATCTGTGGACTATCAGAGTGTTGATGAAACACAGAAATTGCATCGGAATTGAATACAACAGTCACCATGCGCACTTTCCTCCATTGGAGTAATAACTCAAACAGTCAACGCTTTGACCGTTCCCTGGAAGACCAGTAGTAGTTTCCGATGCACATCTGGAGGCATTCTGTTACCTATGGACCTTCAAAGTGTTGATGAAACACAGAAATTGCATCGGGATTGAATACAACAGTCACCATGCGCACTCTCCTCCATTGGAGTAATGTCTCAAACAGTCTACGCTGTGATCGTTGCCTGGAAGACCAGTAGTACTTTCGATTCACAACCTGAGGCTTTCTGTAATCTGTGGACCTTCAAAGTGTTAATGAAACACAGAAATTGCATCGGGATTGAATACAACAGTCACCATTAGCATTTCCTTTCATGGGAGTAATGTCTCAAAGAGTCTGCGCTTTGATCGTTCCGTGGAAGACCAGTAGTAGTTTCCGATGCACATCTGGAGGCAATCTGTAATCTGTGGACCTTCAAAGTGTTGATGAAACACAGAAATTGCATCAGGAGTGATTACAACAGTCACCATCCGCACTTTCCTTCATGGGAGTAATATCTGAAACAGTCTACGGTTTGATCGTTCCCAGGAAGACCAGTAGCAGTTTCCGACGCACATCTGGAGACAATCTGTAATGTGTGGACTATCAGAGTGTTGATGAAACACAGAAATTGCATCAGGAGTGATTACAACAGTCACCATCCGCACTTTCCTTCATGGGAGTAATATCTGAAACAGTCTACGGTTTGATCGTTCCCAGGAAGACCAGTAGCAGTTTCCGACGCAAATCTGGAGACAATCTGGAATGTGTGGACTATCAGAGTGTTGATGAAACACAGAAATTGCATCGGGATTGAATACAACATTCACCATCCGCACTTTCCACCATGGCAGTAACGTCTGAAACAGTCTACGCTTTGATCCTTCCCTGGAAGACCAGTAGTAGTTTCCGATGCACATCTGGAGGCATTTTGTAATCTGTGGACCTTCAAAGTGTTGATGAAACACAGAAATTGCATCGGGATTGAATACAACAGTCACCATGACCCCTTTCCTCCATGGGAGTAATGTCTCAAACAGTCTACGCTTTGATCGTTCCCTGTAAGACCAGTAGTAGTATCGATTCGATCTGGAGGCATTCTCTAATCTGTGGACCTTCAAAGTGTTGATGAAACACAGAAATTGCATCGGGATTGAATACAACAGTCACCATCCGCATTTCCCTCCATGGGAGTAATGTCTCAAACAGTCTACGCTTTGATCGTTCCCTGGAAGACCAGTAGTAGTTTCGATTCACATCTGGACGCATTCTGTAATCTGTGGACCTTCAAAGTGTTAATGAAACACAGAAATTGCATCGGGATTGAATACAACAGTCACCATCAGCATTTCTTTTCATGGGAGTAATGTCTCAGACAGTCTACGCTTTGATCGTTCCCTGGACCACCAGTAGTAGTATCCGATGCACATCTGGAGGCATTCTGTAATCTGTGGACTATCAGAGTGTTGATGAAACACAGAAATTGCATCGGAATTGAATACAACAGTCACCATGCGCACTTACCTCCATTGGAGTAATGTCTCAAACAGTCTACGCTTTGACCGTTCCCTGAAAGACCAGTAGTAGTTTCCGATGCACATCTGGAGGCATTCTGTAACCTATGGACCTTCAAAGTGTTGAGGAAACACAGAAATTGCATCGGGATGGAATACAACAGGCACCATGGGCACTTTCCTCCATTGGAGTAATGTCTCAAAGAGTATACGCTTTGATCGTTCCCTGGAAGACCAGTAGCAGGAGTCCGATGCACATCTGGAGGCATTCCGTAATCTGTGGACAATCCGAGAGTTGATGAAACACAGAAATTGCGTCGGGATTGAATACAACAGGCACCATGCGTACATTTCTCCATGGGAGTAATGTCTTGAACTGTCATCGCTTTGATCGTTCCCTTAAGACCAGTAGTAGCTTCCGATGCACATCTGGAGGCATTCTGTAATCTGTGGACAATCCGAGTGTTGATGAAACACAGAAATTGCATCGGGATTGAATACAACAGTCACCATGCGCACTTTCCTCCATTGGAGTAATGTCTCAAACAGTCTACGCTGTGATCGTTGCCTGGAAGACCAGTAGTAGTTTCGAATCACATCTGGAGGCATTCTGTAATCTGTGGACCTTCAAAGTGTTAATGAAACACAGAAATTGCATCGGGATTGAATACAACAGTCACCATCAGCATTTCCTTTCATGGGAGTAATGTCTCAAAGAGTCTGCGATTTGATCGTTCCGTGGAAGACCAGTAGTAGTTTCCGATGCACATCTGGAGGCAATCTGTAATCTTCGGACCTTCAAAGTGTTGATGAAACACAGAAATTGCATCAGGAGTGATTACAACAGTCACCATCCGCACTTTCCTTCATGGGAGTAATATCTGAAACAGTCTACGGTTTGATCGTTCCCAGGAAGACCAGTAGCAGTTTCCGACGCACATCTGGAGACAATCTCTAATGTGTGGACTATCAGAGTGTTGATGAAACACAGAAATTGCATCGGGATTGAATACAACATTCACCATCCGCACTTTCCACCATGGCAGTAACATCTGAAACAGTCTACGCTTTGATCCTTCCCTGGAAGACCAGTAGTAGTTTCCGATGCACATCTGGGGGCATTCTGTAATCTGTGAGCTATCAGAGTGTTGTTGAAACACAGAAAATGCATCGGGATTGATTACAATAGTCACCATGCGCACTTTCCTCCATGGGAGTAATGTCTCAAACAGTCTACGCTTTGATCGTTCCCTGGAAGACAAGTAGAAGTTTACGATGCACATCTGGAGGCATTCTGTAATCTGTGGACTATCTGCGTGTTGATGAAACACAGAAATAGCATCGGGATTGAATACAACAGTCACCATGCCTACATTTCTCCATGGGAGTAATGTCTCAAACTGTCATCGCTTTGATCGTTCCCTGAGGACCAGTAGTAGTTTCCGACGCACATCTGGAGGCATTCTGTAATCTGTGGACAATCCGAGTGTTAATGAAACACAGAAATTGCATCGGGATTGAATATAACAGGCACCATGCGTACATTTCTCCATGGGAGTAATGTCTCAAACGCTCATCGCTTTGATCGTACCCTGAAGACCAGTAGTAGTTTCCGATGCACATCTGGAGGCATTCTGTAATCTGTGGATCTTCAAAGAGTTGATGAAACACAGAAATTGCATCGGGATAGAATACAACAGTCACCATGCGCACATTCGTCCATTTGAGTAATGTCTCAGACAGTCTACGTTTTGATCGTTCCCTGGAAGACCAGTAGTAGTTTCCGATGCACATCTGGAGGTATTCTGTAATCTGTGGACTACCCGAGTGTTGATGAAACACAGAAATAGCATCGGGATTGAATACAACAGTCACCATGACCCCTTTCCTCCATGGGAGTAATGTCTCAAACAGTCTACGCTTTGACCGTTCCCTGGAAGACCAGTAGTAGTTTCCGATGCACATCTGGAGGCATTCTGTAATCTGTGGACTATCAGAGTGTTGATGAAACACAGAAATTGTATCGGGATTTAATACAACAGGCACCATGCCTACATTTCTCCATGAGAGTAATGTCTGAAACTGTCATCGCTTTGATCGTTCCCTGAAGACCATTAGTAGTTTCCGATGCACATCTGGAGGTATTCTGTAATCTGTCGACTACCCGAGTGTTGATGAAACACAGAAATTGCATCGGGATTGAATACAACAGTCACCATGCGCACATTCCTTCATTTGGGTAATGTCTCAGACAGTCTACGCTTTGATCGTTCCCTGGACCACCAGTAGTACTTTCCGATGCACATCTGGAGGCATTCTGTAATCTGTGGACTATCAGAGTGTTGATGAAACACAGAAATTGCATCGGAATTGAATACAACAGTCACCATGCGCACTTTCCTCCATTGGAGTAATAACTCAAACAGTCAACGCTTTGACCGTTCCCTGGAAGACCAGTAGTAGTTTCCGATGCACATCTGGAGGCATTCTGTTACCTATGGACCTTCAAAGTGTTGATGAAACACAGAAATTGCATAAGGATTGAATACAACAGTCACCATGCGCACTCTCCTCCATTGGAGTAATGTCTCAAACAGTCTACGCTGTGATCGTTGCCTGGAAGACCAGTAGTAGTTTCGATTCACAACCTGAGGCTTTCTGTAATCTGTGGACCTTCAAAGTGTTAATGAAACACAGAAATTGCATCGGGATTGAATACAACAGTCACCATTAGCATTTCCTTTCATGGGAGTAATGTCTCAAAGAGTCTGCGCTTTGATCGTTCCGTGGAAGACCAGTAGTAGTTTCCGATGCACATCTGGAGGAAATCTGTAATCTGTGGACCTTCAAAGTGTTGATGAAACACAGAAATTGCATCAGGAGTGATTACAACAGTCACCATCCGCACTTTCCTTCATGGGAGGAATATCTGAAACAGTCTACGGTTTGATCGGTCCCAGGAAGACCAGTAGCAGTTTCCGACGCACATCTGGAGACAATCTGTAATGTGTGGACTATCAGAGTGTTGATGAAACACAGAAATTGCATCAGGAGTGATTACAACAGTCACCATCCGCACTTTCCTTCATGGGAGTAATATCTGAAACAGTCTACGGTTTGATCGTTCCCAGGAAGACCAGTAGCAGTTTCCGACGCAAATCTGGAGACAATCTGGAATGTGTGGACTATCAGAGTGTTGATGAAACACAGAAATTGCATCGGGATTGAATACAACATTCACCATCCGCACTTTCCACCATGGCAGTAACGTCTGAAACAGTCTACGCTTTGATCCTTCCCTGGAAGACCAGTAGTAGTTTCCGATGCACATCTGGAGGCATTTTGTAATCTGTGGACCTTCAAAGGGTTGATGAAACACAGAAATTGCATCGGGATTGAATACAACAGTCACCATGACCCCTTTCCTCCATGGGAGTAATGTCTCAAACAGTCTACGCTTTGATCGTTCCCTGTAAGACCAGTAGTAGTTTCGATTCGATCTGGAGGCATTCTCTAATCTGTGGACCTTCAAAGTGTTGATGAAACACAGAAATTGCATCGGGATTGAATATAACAGGCACCATGCGTACATTTCTCCATGGGAGTAATGTCTCAAACGCTCATCGCTTTGATCGTACCCTGAAGACCAGTAGTAGTTTCGATTCACATCTGGACGCATTCTGTAATCTGTGGACCTTCAAAGTGTTAATGAAACACAGAAATTGCATCGGGATTGAATACAACAGTCACCATCAGCATTTCTTTTCATGGGAGTAATGTCTCAGACAGTCTACGCTTTGATCGTTCCCTGGACCACCAGTAGTAGTATCCGATGCACATCTGGAGGCATTCTGTAATCTGTGGACTATCAGAGTGTTGATGAAACACAGAAATTGCATCGGAATTGAATACAACAGTCACCATGCGCACTTACCTCCATTGGAGTAATGTCTCAAACAGTCTACGCTTTGACCGTTCCCTGAAAGACCAGTAGTAGTTTCCGATGCACATCTGGAGGCATTCTGTAACCTATGGACCTTCAAAGTGTTGAGGAAACACAGAAATTGCATCGGGATGGAATACAACAGGCACCATGGGCACTTTCCTCCATTGGAGTAATGTCTCAAAGAGTATACGCTTTGATCGTTCCCTGGAAGACCAGTAGCAGTTTCCGATGCACATCTGGAGGCATTCCGTAATCTGTGGACAATCCGAGAGTTGATGAAACACAGAAATTGCATCGGGATTGAATACAACAGGCTCCATGCGTACATTTCTCCATGGGAGTAATGTCTTGAACTGTCATCGCTTTGATCGTTCCCTTAAGACCAGTAGTAGTTTCCGATGCACATCTGGAGGCATTCTGTAATCTGTGGACAATCCGAGTGTTGATGAAACACAGAAATTGCATCGGGATTGAATACAACATTCACCATCCGCACTTTCCTCCAAGGCAGTAACGTCTGAAACAGTCTACGTTTTGATCCTTCCTTGGAAGACCAGTAGTAGTTTCCGATGCATATCTGGAGGCATTCTGTAATCTGTGGACCTTCAAAGTTTTGATGAAACACAGAAATTGCATCGGGATTGAATACAACAGTCACCATGCGCACTTTAATACATGGGAGTAATGTCTCAAACAGTCTACGCTTTGATCGTTCCCTGGAAGACCAGTAGTAGTTTCCGATGTACATCTGGGGGCAATCTATAATCTGTGGACCTTCAAAGTGTTGATGAAACACATAAATTGCATCAGGAGTGATCACAACAGTCACCATGCTCAATTTCCTCCATGGGAGTAATGTCTGAAACAGTCTACGGTTTGATCGTTCCCAGGATGACCAGTAGTAGTTTCCGATGCACATCTGGAGACAATCTGTAATCTGTGGACTATCAGAGAGTTGATGAAACACAGAAATTGCATCGGGATTGAATACAACAGTCACCATCCGCACTTTCCTCCATGGGAGTAACGTCTGAAACAGTCTACGTTTTGATCGTTCCCTGGAAGACCAGTAGTAGTTTCCGATGCACATCTGGAGGCATTCTGTAATCTGTTTACTATCAGAGTGTTGTTGAAGCACAGAAATTGCATCGGGTTTGAATACAACAGTCACCATGAGGACTTTCCTCCATGGGAGAAATGTCTCAAACAGTATACGCTTTGATCGTTCCCTGGAAGACCAGTAGTAGTTTCCGATGCACATCTGGAGGCATTCTGTAATCTGTTTACTATCAGAGTGTTGTTGAAGCACAGAAATTGCATCGGGATTGAATACAACAGTCACCATGAGGACTTTCCTCCATGGGAGTAATGTCTCAAACAGTATACGCTTTGATCGTTCCCTGGAAGACCAGTAGTAGTTTCCGATGCACATCTGTTGGCATTCTGTAATCTGTGAACTATCAGAGTGTTGTTGAAACACAGAAATTGCATCGGGATTGATTACAACAGTCACCATGCGCACTTTCCTCCATGGGAGTAATGTCTCAAACAGTCTACGCTTTGATCGTTCCCTGGAAGACCAGTAGTAGTTTCGGTTCACATCTGGAGGCATTCTGTAATCTGTGGATCTTCAAAGAGTTGATGAAACACAGAAATTGGATCGGGATTGAATACAACAGTCACCATGCGCACTTTCCTCCATGGGAGAAATGTCTCAAACAGTCTACGCTTTGATCGTTCCCTGGAAGACCAGTAGTAGTTTCCGATGCACATCTAGAGGTATTCTGTAATCTGTCGACTACCCGAGTGTTGATGAAACACAGAAGTTGCATCGGGATTGAATACATCAGTCAGCATGACCATTTCTCCATGGGAGTAATGTCTCAAACAGTCTACGCTTTAAACGTTCCCTGTAAGACCAGTAGTAGTTTCGATTCACATCAGGAGGCATTCTCTAATCTGTGGACTTTCAAAGTGTTGATGAAACACAGAAATTGCATCGGGATTGAATACAACAGTCACCATCCGCATTTCCCTCCATGGGAGTAATGTCTCAAACAGTATACAATTTGATCGTTCCCTGGAAGACCATTAGTAGTTTCCGATGCACATCTGGAGGCATTCTGAAATTTGATTACTATCAGAGTGTTGTTGAAACACAGATATTGCATCGGGATTGATTACAACAGTCACCATGCGGACTTTCCTCCGTGGGAGTAATGTCTCAAACAGTCTACGCCTTGATCGTTCCCTGTTGATACAATTTGATCGTTCCCTGGAAGACCATTAGTAGTTTCGGATGCACATCTGGAGGCATTCTGAAATTTGATTACTATCAGAGTGTTGTTGAAACACAGATATTGCATCGGGATTGATTACAACAGTCACCATGCGGACTTTCCTCCGTGGGAGTAATGTCTCAAACAGTCTACACCTTGATCGTTCCCTGTTGATACAATTTGATCGTTCCCTGGAAGACCATTAGTAGTTTCCGATGCACATCTGGAGGCATTCTGAAATTTGATTACTATCAGAGTGTTGTTCAAACGCAGATATTGCATCGGGATTGAATACAACAGTCACTATGACCCCTTTCCTCCATGGGAGTTATGTCTCAAACAGTCTACGCTTTGATCGTTCCCTATAAGACCAGTAGTAGTTTCGATTCACATCTGGAGGCATTCTCTAATCTGTGGACCTTCAAAGTGTTGATGAAGCACAGAAATTGCATCGGGATTGACTACAACATTCACCATGCGCACTTTCCTCCATGGGAGTAATGTGTCAAACAGTCTATGCTTTGATCGTTCCCTGGAAGACCATTAGTAGTTTCGATTCACATCTGGAGGAATTCTGTAATCTGTGGATCTTCAAAGAGTTGATGAAACACAGAAATTGCATCGGGATTGAATACAACAGTCACCATGCGCACATTCCTTCATTTGGGTAATGTCGCAGACAGTCTACGCTTTGATCGTTCCCTGGACCACCAGTAGTACTTTCCGATGCACATCTGGAGGCATTCTGTAATCTGTGGACTATCAGAGTGTTGATGAAACACAGAAATTGCATCGGAATAGAATACAACAGTCACCATGCGCACTTTCCTCCATTGGAGTAATAACTCAAACAGTCAACGCTTTGACCGTTCCCTGGAAGACCAGTAGTAGTTTCCGATGCCCATCTGGAGGCATTCTGTTACCTATGGACCTTCAAAGTGTTGATGAAACACAGAAATTGCATCGGGATTGAATACAACAGTCACCATGCGCACTTTCCTCCATTGGAGTAATGTCTCAAACAGTCTACGCTGTGATCGTTGCCTGGAAGACCAGTAGAAGTTTCGATTCACATCTGGAGGCATTCTGAAATCTGTGGACCTTCAAAGTGTTAATGAAACACAGAAATTGCATCGGGATTGAATACAACAGTCACCATCCGCATTTCCCTCCATGGGAGTAATGTCTCAAACAGTCTACGCTTTGATCGTTCCCTGGAAGACCAGTAGTAGTTTCGATTCACAACTGGAGGCATTTTGTAATCTGTGGACCTTCAAAGTGTTAATGAACACAGTCACCATCCGCACTTTCCTTCATGGGAGTAATATCTGAAACAGTCTACGGTTTGATCGTTCCCAGGAAGACCAGTAGCAGTTTCCGACGCACATCTGGAGACAATCTGTAATGTGTGGACTATCAGAGTGTTGATGAAACACAGAAATTGCATCGGGATTGAATACAACATTCACCATCCGCACTTTCCTCCATGGCAGTAACGTCTGAAACAGTCTACGCTTTGATCCTTCGATGGAAGACCAGTAGTAGTTTCCGATGCACATCTGGAGGCATTCTGTAATCTGTGGACCTTCAAAGTGTTGATGAAACACAGAAATTGCATCGGGATTGAATACAACAGTCACCATGACCCCTTTCCTCCATGGGAGTAATGTCTCAAACAGTCTACGCTTTGATCGTTCCCTGTAAGACCAGTAGTAGTTAAGATTCACATCTGGAGGCATTCTCTAATCTGTGGACCTTCTAAGTGTTGATGAAACACAGAAATTGCATCGGGATTGAATACAAAAGTCACCATCCGCATTTCCCTCCATGGGAGTAATGTCTCAAACAGTCTACGCTTTGATCGTTCCCTGGAAGACCAGTAGTAGTTTCGATTCACAACTGGAGGCATTTTGTAATCTGTGGACCTTCAAAGTGTTAATGAACACAGAAATTGCATCGGGATTGAATACAACAGTCACCATCAGCATTTTCTTTCATGGGAGTAATGTCTCAAACAGTCTGCGCTTTGATCGTTCCGTGGAAGACCAGCAGTAGTTTCCGATGCACATCTGGAGGCAATCTGTAATCTGTGGACCTTCAAAGTGTTGATGGAACACAGAAATTGCATCGGGATTGAATACAACAGTCACCATGACCCCTTTCCTCCATGGGAGTAATGTCTCAAACAGTCTACGCTTTGATCGTTCCCTGGAAGACCAGTAGTAGTTTCCGATGTACATCTGGGGGCAATCTGTAATCTGTGGACCTTCAAAGTGTTGATGAAACACATAAATTGCATCAGGAGTGATCACAACAGTCACCATGCTCACTTTCCTCCATGGGAGTAATGTCTGAAACAGTCTACGGTTTGATCGTTCCCAGGATGACCAGTAGTAGTTTCCGATGCACATCTGGAGACAATCTGTAATCTGTGGACTATCAGAGTGTTGATGAAACACAGAAATTGCATCGGGATTGAATACAACAGTCACCATCCGCACTTTCCTCCATGGGAGTAACGTCTGAAACAGTCTACGTTTTGATCGTTCCCTGGAAGACCAGTAGTAGTTTCCGATGCACATCTGGAGGCATTCTGTAATCTGTTTACTATCAGAGTGTTGTTGAAGAACAGAAATTGCATCGGGTTTGAATACAACAGTCACCATGAGGACTTTCCTCCATGGGAGTAATGTTTCAAACGGTATACGCTTTGATCGTTCCCTGGAAGACCAGTAGTAGTTCCGATGCACATCTGGAGGCATTCTGTAATCTGTTTACTATCAGAGTGTTGTTGAAGCACAGAAATTGCATCGGGATTGAATACAACAGTCACCATGAGGACTTTCCTCCATGGGAGTAATGTCTCAAACTGTATACGCTTTGATCGTTCCCTGGAAGACCAGTAGTAGTTTCCGATGCACATCTGTTGGCATTCTGTAATCTGTGAACTATCAGAGTGTTGTTGAAACACAGAAATTGCATCGGGATTTATTACAACAGTCACCATGCGCACTTACCTCCATGGGAGTAATGTCTCAAACAGTCTACGCTTTGATCGTTCCCTGGAAGACCAGTAGTAGTTTCGGTTCACATCTGGAGGCATTCTGTAATCTGTGGATCTTCAAAGAGTTGATGAAACACAGAAATTGGATCGGGATTGAATACAACAGTCACCATGCGCACTTTCCTCCATGGGAGAAATGTCTCAAACAGTCTACGCTTGGATCGTTCCCTGGAAGACCAGTAGTAGTTTCCGATGCACATCTGGAGGTATTCTGTAATCTGTCGACTACCCGAGTGTTGATGAAACACAGAAATTGCATCGGGATTGAATACATCAGTCAGCATGACCATTTCTCCATGGGAGTAATGTCTCAAACAGTCTACGCTTTGATCGTTCCCTGTAAGACCAGTAGTAGTTTCGATTCACATCAGGAGGCATTCTCTAATCTGTGGACCTTCAAAGTGTTGATGAAACACAGAAATTGCATCGGGATTGAATACAACAGTCACCATCCGCATTTCCCTCCATGGGAGTAATGTCTCAAACAGTATACAATTTGATCGTTCCCTGGAAGACCATTAGTAGTTTCCGATGCACAGCTGGAGGCATTCTGAAATTTGATTACTATCAGAGTGTTGTTGAAACACAGATATTGCATCGGGATTGATTACAACAGTCACCATGCGGACTTTCCTCCGTGGGAGTAATGTCTCAAACAGTCTACGCCTTGATCGTTCCCAGGAAGACCAGTAGTGGTTTCCGATGCACATCTGGGGGCATTCTGTAATCTGTGAACTATCAGAGTGTTGTTAAACACTGAAATTGCATCGGGATTGAATACAACAGTCACTGTGACCCCTTTCGTCCATGGGAGTTATGTCTCAAACAGTCTACGCTTTGATCGTTCCCTGTAAGACCAGTAGTAGTTTCGATTCACATCTGGAGGCATTCTCTAATCTGTGGACCTTCAAAGTGTTGATGAAGCACAGAAATTGCATCGGGATTGACTACAACATTCACCATGCGCACTTTCCTCCATGGGAGTAATGTGTCAAACAGTCTATGCTTTGATCGTTCCCTGGAAGACCATTAGTAGTTTCGATTCACATCTGGAGGAATTCTGTAATCAGTGGATCTTCAAAGAGTTGATGAAACACAGACATTGCATCGGGATTGAATACAACAGTCACCATGCGCACATTCCTTCATTTGGGTAATGTCGCAGACAGTCTACGCTTTGATCGTTCCCTGGACCACCAGTAGTACTTTCCGATGCACATCTGGAGGCATTCTGTAATCTGTGGACTATCAGAGTGTTGATGAAACACAGAAATTGCATCGGAATTGAATACAACAGTCACCATGCGCACTTTCCTCCATTGGAGTAATAACTCAAACAGTCAACGCTTTGACCGTTCCCTGGAAGACCAGTAGTAGTTTCCGATGCCCATCTGGAGGCATTCTGTTACCTATGGACCTTCAAAGTGTTGATGAAACACAGAAATTGCATCGGGATTGAATACAACAGTCACCATGCGTACTTTCCTCCATTGGAGTAATGTCTCAAACAGTCTACGCTTTGATCGTTCCCTGGAAGACCAGTAGTAGTTTCGATTCACAACTGGAGGCATTTTGTAATCTGTGGACCTTCAAAGTGTTAATGAACACAGAAATTGCATCGGGATTGAATACAACAGTCACCATCAGCATTTCCTTTCATGGGAGTAATGTCTCAGACAGTCTGCGCTTTGATCGTTCCGTGGTAGACCAGTAGTAGTTTCCGATGCACATCTGGAGGCAATCTGTAATCTGTGGACCTTCAAAGTGTTGATGAAACACAGAAATTGCATCAGGAGTGATTACAACAGTCACCATCCGCACTTTCCTTCATGGGAGTAATATCTGAAACAGTCTACGGTTTGATCGTTCCCAGGAAGACCAGTAGCAGTTTCCGACGCACATCTGGAGACAATCTGTAATCTGTGGACTATCAGAGTGATGTTGAAGCACAGAAATTGCTTCGGGATTGAATACAACAGTCACCATGAGGACTTTCCTCCATGGGAGTAATGTCTCAAACAGTATACGCTTTGATCGTTCCCTGGAAGACCAGTAGTAGTTTCCGATGCACATCTGTTGGCATTCTGTAATCTGTGAACTATCAGAGTGTTGTTGAAACACAGAAATTGCATCGGGATTGATTACAACAGTCACCATGCGCACTTTCCTCCATGGGAGTAATGTCTCAAACAGTCTACGCTTTGATCGTCCCCTGTAAGACCAGTAGTAGTTTCGATTCGATCTGGAGGCATTCTCTAATCTGTGGACCTTCAAAGTGTTGATGAAACACAGAAATTGCATCGGGATTGAATACAACAGTCACCATCCGCATTTCCCTCCATGGGAGTAATGTCTCAAACAGTCTACGCTTTGATCGTTCCCTGGAAGACCAGTAGTAGTTTCGATTCACATCTGGAGGCATTCTGTAATCTGTGGACCTTCAAAGTGTTAATGAAACACAGAAATTGCATCGGGATTGAATACAACAGTCACCATCAGCATTTCTTTTCATGGGAGTAATGTCTCAGACAGTCTACGCTTTGATCGTTCCCTGGACCACCAGTAGTAGTTTCCGATGCACATCTGGAGGCATTCTGTAATCTGTGGACTATCAGAGTGATGTTGAAGCACAGAAATTGCTTCGGGATTGAATACAACAGTCACCATGAGGACTTTCCTCCATGGGAGTAATGTCTCAAACAGTATACGCTTTGATCGTTCCCTGGAAGACCAGTAGTAGTTTCCGATGCACATCTGTTGGCATTCTGTAATCTGTGAACTATCAGAGTGTTGTTGAAACACAGAAATTGCATCGGGATTGATTACAACAGTCACCATGCGCACTTTCCTCCATGGGAGTAATGTCTCAAACAGTCTACGCTTTGATCGTTCCCTGGAAGACCAGTAGTAGTTTCGGTTCACATCTGGAGGCATTCTGTAATCTGTGGATCTTCAAAGAGTTGATGAAACACAGAAATTGGATCGCGATTGAATACAACAGTCAACAAGCGCACTTTCCTCCATGGGAGAAATGTCTCAAACAGTCTACGCTTTGATCGTTCCCTGGAAGACCAGTAGTAGTTTCCGATGCACATCTGGAGGCATTCTGTAATCTGTTTTCTATCAGAGTGTGGTTGAAACACAGAAATTGCATCGGGATTGAATACAACAGTCACCATGCGGACTTTCCTCCATGGGAGTAATGGCTCAAACAGTCTACGCTTTGATCGTTCCCTGGAAGACCAGTATTAGCTTCCGATGCACATCTCGGGGCATTCTGTAATCTGTGAACTATCAGAGTCTTGTTGAAACACAGAAATTGCATCGGGATTGAATACAACAGACACCATGCGCACATTACTCCATTTGAGTAATGTCTCAGACAGACTACGCTTTGACCGTTCCCTGGAAGACCAGTAGTAGTTTCCGATGCACATCTGGATTCATTCTGTAATCTGTGGACTATCAGAGTGTTGATGAAACACAGAAATTGCATCGGGATTGAATACAACAGGCACCATGCCTACATTTCTCCATGAGAGTAATGTCTCAAACAGTCTACGCTTTGATCGTTCCCTGGAAGACCAGTAGTAGTTTCGATTCACATCTGGAGGCATTCTCTAATCTGTGGACCTTCAAAGTGTTGATGAAACACAGAAATTGCATCGGGATTGAATACAACAGAGTACCATCCCCTCTTTCCTCCATGGGAGTAACGTCTGAAACAGTCTACGCTTTGACCGCTCCCTTGAAGACCCGTAGTAGTTTCCGTTGCACATCTGGAGGCATTCTGTAATCTGTGGACCTTCAAAGTGTTGATGAAACACATAAATTGCATGGGGATTGAATACAACAGTCAACATGCATACTTTCCTCCATGGGAGTAATGTCTCAAACAGTCTACGCTTTGATCGTTCCTGGAAGACCAGTGGTAGTTTCCGATGCATATCTGGTGGCATTCTGTAATCTGTGGACTATCAGAATGTTGATGAAGCACATAAATTGCATCGGAATTGATTACAACAGTCACCATGCGCACTTTCCTCCATGGGAGTAATGTCTCAAACAGTCTACGTTTTTGATCGTTCCCTGGAAGACCAGTAGTAGCTTCCGATGCACATCTGGAGGCATTCTGTAATCTATGGATCTTCAAAGTGTAAAGAAACACAGAAATTGCATCGGATTGAATACAACAGGCACCATGCCTACATTTCTCCATGAGAGTAATGTCTCAAACAGTCTACGCTTTGATTGTTCCCTGGAAGACCAGTAGTAGTTTCGATTCACATCAGGAGGCATTCTCTAATCTGTGGACCTTCAAAGTGTTGATGAAACACAGAAATTGCATCGGGATTGAATACAACAGTCACCATCCGCATTTCCCTCCATGGGAGTAATGTCTCAAACAGTCTACAATTTGATCGTTCCCTGGAAGACCAGTAGTAGTTTCCGATGCACATCTGGAGGCATTCTGAAATCTGATTACTATCAGAGTGTTGTTGAAACACAGATATTGCATCGGGATTGATTACAACAGTCACCATGCGGACTTTCCTCCGTGGGAGTAATGTCTCAAACAGTCTACGCCTTGATCGTTCCCTGGAAGACCAGTAGTAGTTTCCGATGCACATCTGGGGGCATTCTGTAATCTGTGAACTATCAGAGTGTTGTTCAAACACAGAAATTGCATCGGGATTGAGTACAACAGTCACTATGACCCTTTTCCTCCATGGGAGTTATGTCTCAAACAGTCTACGCTTTGATCGTTCCCTGTAAGACCAGTAGTAGTTTCGATTCACATCTGGAGGCATTCTCTAATCTGTGGACCTTCAAAGTGTTGATGAAGCACAGAAATTGCATCGGGATTGACTACAACATTCACCATGCGCACTTTCCTCCGTGGGAGTAATGTGTCAAACAGTCTATGCTTTGATCGTTCCCTGGAAGACCATTAGTAGTTTCGATTCACATCTGGAGGCATTCTGTAATCTGTGGATCTTCAAAGAGTTGATGAAACACAGAAATTGCATCGGGATTGAATACAACAGTCACCATCAGCATTTCCTCCATTGGAGTAATGTCTCAAACAGTCTACGCTGTGATCGTTGCCTGGAAGACCAGTAGTAGTTTCGATTCACATCTGGAGGCATTCTGTAATCTGTGGACCTTCAAAGTGTTAATGAAACACAGAAATTGCATCGGGATTGAATACAACAGTCACCATCAGCATTTCCTTTCATGGGAGTAATGTCTCAAACAGTCTGCGCGTTGATCGTTCCGTGGAAGACCAGTAGTAGTTTCCGATGCACATCTGGAGGCAATCTGTAATCTGTAGACCTTCAAAGTGTTGATGAAACACAGAAATTGCATCAGGAGTGATTACAACAGTCACCATCCGCACTTTCCTTCATGGGAGTAATATCTGAAACAGTCTACGGTTTGATCGTTCCCAGGAAGACCAGTAGCAGTTTCCGACGCACATCTGGAGACAATCTGTAATGTGTGGACTATCAGAGTGTTGATGAAACACAGAAATTGCATCGGGATTGAATACAACAATCACCATCCGCACTTTCCACCATGGCAGTAACGTCTGAAACAGTCTACGCTTTGATCCTTCCCTGGAAGACCAGTAGTAGTTTCCGATGCACATCTGGAGGCATTCTGTAATCTGTGGACCTTCAAAGTGTTGATGAAACACAGAAATTGCATCGGGATTGAATACAACAGTCACCATGACCTCATTCCTCCATGGGAGTAATGTCTCAAACAGTCTACGCTTTGATCGTTCCCTGTAAGACCAGTAGTAGTTTCGATTCACATCTGGAGGCATTCTCTAATCTGTGGACCTTCAAAGTGTTGATGAAACACAGAAATTGCATCGGGATTGAATACAACAGTCACCATCCGCATTTCCCTCCATGGGAGTAATGTCTCAAACAGTCTACAATTTGATCGTTCCCTGGAAGACCAGTAGTAGTTTCCGATGCACATCTGGAGGCATTCTGTAATCTGATTACTATCAGAGTGTTGTTGAAACACAGATATTGCATCGGGATTGATTACAACAGTCGCCATGCGGACTTTCCTCCGTGGAAGTAATGTCTCAAACAGTCTACGCCTTGATCGTTCCCTGGAAGACCAGTAGTAGTTTCCGATGCACATCTGGGGGCATTCTGGAATCTGTGAACTATCAGAGTGTTGTTCAAACACAGAAATTGCATCGGGATTGAGTACAACAGTCACTATGACCCTTTTCCTCCATGGGAGTTATGTCTCAAACAGTCTACGCTTTGATCGTTCCCTGTAAGACCAGTAGTAGTTTCGATTCACATCTGGAGGCATTCTCTAATCTGTGGACCTTCAAAGTGTTGATGAAGCACAGAAATTGCATCGGGATTGACTACAACATTCACCATGCGCACTTTCCTCCGTGAAAGTAATGTGTCAAACAGTCTATGCTTTGATCGTTCCCTGGAAGACCATTAGTAGTTTCGATTCACATCTGGAGGCATTCTGTAATCTGTGGATCATCAAAGAGTTGATGAAACACAGAAATTGCATCGGGATTGAATACAACAGTCACCATCAGCATTTCCTCCATTGGAGTAATGTCTCAAACAGTCTACGCTGTGATCGTTGCCTGGAAGACCAGTAGTAGTTTCGATTCACATCTGGAGGCATTCTGTAATCTGTGGACCTTCAAAGTGTTAATGAAACACAGAAATTGCATCGGGATTGAATACAACAGTCACCATCAGCATTTCCTTTCATGGGAGTAATGTCTCAAACAGTCTGCGCGTTGATCGTTCCGTGGAAGAACAGTAGTAGTTTCCGATGCACATCTGGAGGCAATCTGTAATCTGTAGACCTTCAAAGTGTTGATGAAACACAGAAATTGCATCAGGAGTGATTACAACAGTCACCATCCGCACTTTCCTTCATGGGAGTAATATCTGAAACAGTCTACGGTTTGATCGTTCCCAGGAAGACCAGTAGCAGTTTCCGACGCACATCTGGAGACAATCTGTAATGTGTGGACTATCAGAGTGTTGATGAAACACAGAAATTGCATCGGGATTGAATACAACATTCACCATCCGCACTTTCCACCATGGCAGTAACGTCTGAAACAGTCTACGCTTTGATCCTTCCCTGGAAGACCAGTAGTAGTTTCCGATGCACATCTGGAGGCATTCTGTAATCTGTGGACCTTCAAAGTGTTGATGATACACAGAAATTGCATCGGGACTGAATACAACAGTCACCATGACCTCTTCCCTCCATGGGAGTAATGTCTCAAACAGTCTACGCTTTGATCGTTCCCTGTAAGACCAGTAGTAGTTTGATTCACATCTGGAGGCATTCTCTAATCTGTGGACCTTCAAAGTGTTGATGAAACACAGAAATTGCATCGGGATTGAATACAAAAGTCACCATCCGCATTTCCCTCCATGGGAGTAATGTCTCAAACAGTCTACGCTTTGATCGTTCCCTAGAAGACCAGTAGTAGTTTCGATTCACATCTGGAGGCATTTTGTAATCTGTGGACCTTCAAAGTGTTAATGAAACACAGAAATTGCATCGGGATTGAATACAACAGTCACCATCAGCATTTCCTTTCATGGGAGTAATGTCTCAAACAGTCTACGCTTTGATCGTTCCGTGGAAGACCAGTAGTAGTTTCCGATGCACATCTGGAGGCAATCTGTAATCTGTGGACCTTCAAAGTGTTGATGAAACACAGAAATTGCATCAGGAGTGATTACAACAGTCACCATCCGCACTTTCCTTCATGGGAGTAATATCTGAAACAGTCTACGGTTTGATCGTTCCCAGGAAGACCAGTAGCAGTTTCCGACGCACATCTGGAGACAATCTGTAATTTGTGGACTATCAGAGTGTTGATGAAACACAGAAATTGCATCGGGATTGAATACAACATTCACCATCCGCACTTTCCACCATGGCAGTAACGTCTGAAACAGTCTACGCTTTGATCCTTCCCTGGAAGACCAGTAGTAGTTTCCGATGCACATCTGGAGGCATTCTGTAATCTGTGGACCTTTAAAGTGTTGATGAAACACAGAAATTGCATCGGGATTGAATACAACAGTCACCATGACCCCTTTCCTCCATGGGAGTAATGTCTCAAACAGTCTACGCTTTGATCGTTCCCTGTAAGACCAGTAGTAGTTTCGATTCGATCTGGAGGCATTCTCTAATCTGTGGACCTTCAAAGTGTTGATGAAACACATAAATTTCATCGGGATTGAATACAACAGTCACCATCCGCATTTCCCTCCATGGGAGTAATGTCGCAAACAGTCTACGCTTTGATCGTTCCCTGGAAGACCAGTAGTAGTTTCGATTCACATCTGGAGGCATTCTGTAATCTGTGGACCTTCAAAGTGTTAATGAAACACAGAAATTGCATCGGGATTGAATACATCAGTCACCATCAGCATTTCTTTTCATGGGAGTAATGTCTCAGACAGTCTACGCTTTGATCGTTCCCTGGACCACCAGTAGTAGTTTCCGATGCACATCTGGAGGCATTCTGTAATCTGTGGACTATCAGAGTGTTGACGAAACACAGAAATTGCATCGGAATTGAATACAACAGTCACCATGCGCACTTTCCTCCATTGGAGTAATGTCTCAAACAGTCTACGCTTTGACCATTCCCTGGATGACCAGTAGTAGTTTCCGATGCACATCTGGAGGCATTCTGTAGCCTATGGACCTTCAAAGTGTTGATGAAACACAGAAATTGCATCGGGATGGAATACAACAGGCACCATGCGCACTTACCTCCATTGGAGTAATGTCTCAAAGAGTATACGCTTTGATCGTTCCCAGGAAGACCAGTAGTAGTTTCCGATGCACATCTGGAGGCATTCCGTAATCTGTGGACAATCCGAGAGTTGATGAAGCACAGAAATTGCATCGGGATTGAATACAACAGGCACCATGCGTACATTTCTCCATGGGAGTAATGTCTTGAACTGTCATCGCTTTGATCGTTCCCTGGAAGACCAGTAGTAGTTTCCGATGCACATCTGGAGGCATTCTGTAATCTGTGGACAATCCGAGAGTTGATGAAACACAGAAATTGCATCGGGATTGAATACAACAGGCACCATGCGTACTTGTCTACATGGGAGTAATGTCTCAAACTGTCATCGCTTTGATCGTTCCCTGAAGACCAGTAGTAGTTTCCGATGCACATTTGGAGGTATTATGTAATCTGTGGACTATCCGAGTGTTAATTAAACACAGAAATTGCATCGGGATTGAATACAACAGTCACCATGACCCCTTTCCTCCATGGGAGTAATGTGTCAAACAGTCTACGCTTTGACCGTTCCCTGGAAGACCAGTAGTAGTTTCCGATGCACATCTGGAGGCATTCCGTAATCTGTGGACAATCCGAGAGTTGATGAAACACATAAATTGCATCGGGATTGAATACAACAGGCACTATTCGTACATTTCTCCATGGGAGTAATGTCTTGAACTGTCATCGCTTTGATCGTTCCCTTAAGACCAGTAGTAGTTTCCGATGCACATCTGGAGGCATTCTGTAGTCTGTGGACAATCCGAGAGTTGATGAAACACAGAAATTGCATCGGGATTGAATACAACAGGCACCATGCGTACTTTTCTCCATGGGAGTAATGTCTCAAACTGTCATCGCTTTGATCGTTCCCTGAAGACCAGTAGTAGTTTCCGATGCACATCTGGAGGTATTCTGTAATCTGTGGACTATCCGAATGTTAATTAAACACAGAAATTGCATCGGGATTGAATACAACAGTCACCATGACCCCTTTCCTCCATGGGAGTAATATCTGAAACAGTCTACGGTTTGATCGTTCCCAGAAAGACCAGTGGTAGTTTCCGATGCACATCTGGAGACAATCTGTAATGTGTGGACTATCAGAGTGTTGATGAAACACAGAAATTGCATCGGGATTGAATACAACATTCACCATCCGCGCTTTCCTCCATGGCAGTAACGTCTGAAACAGTCTACGTTTTGATCCTTCCTTGGAAGACCAGTAGTAGTTTCCGATGAATATCTGGAGGCATTCTGTAATCTGTGGACCTTCAAAGTTTTGATGAAACACAGAAATTGCATCGGGATTGAATACAACAGTCACCATGCGCACTTTAATCCATGGGAGTAATGTCTCAAACTGTCTACGCTTTGATCGTTCCCTGGAAGACCAGTAGTAGTTTCCGATGTACATCTGGGGGCAATCTGTAATCTGTGGACCCTCAAAGTGTTGATGAAACACATAAATTGCATCAGGAGTGATCACAACAGTCACCATGCGCACTTTCCTCCATGGGAGTAATGTCTGAAACAGTCTACGGTTTAATCGTTCCCAGGATGACCAGTAGTAGTTTCCGATGCACATCTGGAGACAATCTGTAATCTGTGGACTATCAGAGTGTTGATGAAACACAGAAATTGCATCGGGATTGAATACAACAGTCACCATAAGCACTTTCCTCCATGGGAGTAACGTCTGAAACAGTCTACGTTTTGATCGTTCCCTGGAAGACCAGTAGTAGTTTCCGATGCACATCTGGAGGCATTCTGTAATCTGTTTACTATCAGAGTGATGTTGAAGCACAGAAATTGCATCGGGATTGAATACAACAGTCACCATGAGGACTTTCCTCCGTGGGAGTAATGTCTCAAACAGTATACGCTTTGATCGTTCCCTGGAAGACCAGTAGTAGTTTCCGATGCACATCTGGAGGCATTCTGTAATCTGTTTACTTTCAGAGTGTTGTTGAAGCACAGAAATTGCATCGGGATTGAATACAACAGTCACCATGAGGACTTTCCTCCATGGGAGTAATGTCTCAAACAGTATACGCTTTGATCGTTCCCTGGAAGACCAGTAGTAGTTTCCGATGCACATCTGTTGGCATTCTGTAATCTGTGAACTATCAGAGTGTTGTTGAAACACAGAAATTGCATCGCGATTGATTACAACAGTCACCATGCGCACTTTCCTCCATGGGAGTAATGTCTCAAACAGTCTACGCTTTGATCGTTCCCTGGAAGACCAGTAGTAGTTTCGGTTCACATCTGGAGGCATTCTGTAATCTGTGGATCTTCAAAGAGTTGATGAAACACAGAAATTGGATCGGGATTGAATACAACAGTCACCATGCGCACATTCCTCCATGGGAGAAATGTCTCAAACTGTCTACGCTTTGATCGTTCCCTGGAAGACCAGTAGTAGTTTCCGATGCACATCTGGAGGCATTCTGTAATCTGTTTTCTATCAGAGTGTGGTTGAAACACAGAAATTGCATCGGGATTGAATACAACAGTCACCATGCGGACTTTCCTCCATGGGAGTAATGGCTCAAACAGTCTACGCTTTGATCGTTCCCTGGAAGACCAGTATTAGCTTCCGATGCACATCTCGGGGCATTCTGTAATCTGTGAACTATCAGAGTCTTGTTGAAACACAGAAATTGCATCGGGATTGAATACAACAGACACCATGCGCACATTCCTCCATTTGAGTAATGTCTCAGACAGTCTACGCTTTTATCGTTCCCTGGAAGACCAGTAGTAGTTTCCGATGCACATCTGGAGGCTTTCTGTAATCTGTGGACTATCAGAGTGTTGATGAAACACAGAAATTGCATCGGGATTGAATACAACAGGCACCATGCCTACATTTCTCCATGAGAGTAATGTCTCAAAGAGTCTACGCTTTGATCGTTCCCTGGAAGACCAGTAGTAGTTTCGATTCACATCTGGAGGCATTCTCTAATCCGTGGACCTTCAAAGTGTTGATGAAACACAGAAATTGCATCGGGATTGAATACAACAGTCACCATCCGCTCTTTCCTCCATGGGAGTAACGTCTGAAACAGTCTACGCTTTGACCGCTCCCTTGAAGACCCGTAGTAGTTTCCGTTGCACATCTGGAGGCATTCTGTAATCTGTGGACCTTCAAAGTGTTGATGAAACACATAAATTGCATGGGGATTGAATACAACAGTCAAAATGCATACTTTCCTCCATGGGAGTAATGTCTCAAACAGTCTACGCTTTGATCGTTCCTGGAAGACCAGTGGTAGTTTCCGATGCATATCTGGCGGGATTCTGTAATCTGTGGACTATCAGAGTGTTGATGAAACACATAAATTGCATCGGAATTGATTACAACAGTCACCATGAGGACTTTCCTCCGTGGGAGTAATGTCTCAAACAGTATACGCTTTGATCGTTCCCTGGAAGACCAGTAGTAGTTTCCGATGCACATCTGGAGGCATTCTGTAATCTGTTTACTTTCAGAGTGTTGTTGAAGCACAGAAATTGCATCGGGATTGAATACAACAGTCACCATGAGGACTTTCCTCCATGGGAGTAATGTCTCAAACAGTATACGCTTTGATCGTTCCCTGGAAGACCAGTAGTAGTTTCCGATGCACATCTGTTGGCATTCTGTAATCTGTGAACTATCAGAGTGTTGTTGAAACACAGAAATTGCATCGCGATTGATTACAACAGTCACCATGCGCACTTTCCTCCATGGGAGTAATGTCTCAAACAGTCTACGCTTTGATCGTTCCCTGGAAGACCAGTAGTAGTTTCGGTTCACATCTGGAGGCATTCTGTAATCTGTGGATCTTCAAAGAGTTGATGAAACACAGAAATTGGATCGGGATTGAATACAACAGTCACCATGCGCACATTCCTCCATGGGAGAAATGTCTCAAACTGTCTACGCTTTGATCGTTCCCTGGAAGACCAGTAGTAGTTTCCGATGCACATCTGGAGGCATTCTGTAATCTGTTTTCTATCAGAGTGTGGTTGAAACACAGAAATTGCATCGGGATTGAATACAACAGTCACCATGCGGACTTTCCTCCATGGGAGTAATGGCTCAAACAGTCTACGCTTTGATCGTTCCCTGGAAGACCAGTATTAGCTTCCGATGCACATCTCGGGGCATTCTGTAATCTGTGAACTATCAGAGTCTTGTTGAAACACAGAAATTGCATCGGGATTGAATACAACAGACACCATGCGCACATTCCTCCATTTGAGTAATGTCTCAGACAGTCTACGCTTTTATCGTTCCCTGGAAGACCAGTAGTAGTTTCGATTCACATCTGGAGGCATTCTCTAATCCGTGGACCTTCAAAGTGTTGATGAAACACAGAAATTGCATCGGGATTGAATACAACAGTCACCATCCGCTCTTTCCTCCATGGGAGTAACGTCTGAAACAGTCTACGCTTTGACCGCTCCCTTGAAGACCCGTAGTAGTTTCCGTTGCACATCTGGAGGCATTCTGTAATCTGTGGACCTTCAAAGTGTTGATGAAACACATAAATTGCATGGGGATTGAATACAACAGTCAACATGCATACTTTCCTCCATGGGAGTAATGTCTCAAACAGTCTACGCTTTGATCGTTCCTGGAAGACCAGTGGTAGTTTCCGATGCATATCTGGTGGGATTCTGTAATCTGTGGACTATCAGAGTGTTGATGAAACACATAAATTGCATCGGAATTGATTACAACAGTCACCATGCGCACTTTCCTCCATGGGAGTAATGTCTCAAACAGTCTACGCTTTGATCTTTCCCTGGAAGACCAGTAGTAGCTTCCGATGCACATCTGGAGGAGTTCTGTAATCTATGGATCTTCAAAGTGTAAAGAAACACAGAAATTGCATCGGGATTGAATACAACAGGCACCATGCCTACATTTCTCCATGAGAGTAATGTCTCAAACAGTCTACGCTTTGATCGTTCCCTGGAAGACGAGTAGTAGTTTCGATTCACATCAGGAGGCATTCTTTAATCTGTGGACCTTCAAAGTGTTTATGAAACACAGAAATTGCATCGGGATTGAATACAACAGTCACCATCCGCATTTCCCTCCATGGGAGTAATGTCTCAAACAGTCTACAATTTGATCGTTCCCTGGAAGACCAGTAGTAGTTTCCGATGCACATCTGGAGGCATTCTGAAATCTGATTACTATCAGAGTGTTGTTGAAACACAGATATTGCATCGGGATTGATTACAACAGCCACCATGCGGACTTTCCTCCGTGGGAGTAATGTCTCAAACAGTCTACGCCTTGATCGTTCCCTGGAAGACCAGTAGTAGTTTCCGATGCACATCTGGGGGCATTCTGTAATCTGTGAACTATCAGAGTGTTGTTCAAACACAGAAATTGCATCGGGATTGAATACAACAGTCACTATGACCACTTTCCTCCATGGGAGTTATGTCTCAAACAGTCTACGCTTTGATCGTTCCCTGTAAGACCAGTAGTAGTTTCGATTCACATCTGGAGGCATTCTCTAATCTGTGGACCTTCAAAGTGTTGATGAAACACAGAAATTGCATCGGGATTGAATACAAAAGTCACCATCCGCATTTCCCTCCATGGGAGTAATGTCTCAAACAGTCTACGCTTTGATCGTTCCCTGGAAGACCAGTAGTAGTTTCGATTCACATCTGGAGGCATTTTGTAATCTGTGGACCTTCAAAGTGTTAATGAAACACAGAAATTGCATCGGGATTGAATACAACAGTCACCATCCGCACTTTCCACCATGGCAGTAACGTCTGAAACAGTCTACGCTTTGATCCTTCCCTGGAAGACCAGTAGTAGTTTCCGATGCACATCTGGAGGCATTCTGTAATCTGTGGACCTTCAAAGTGTTGATGGAACACAGAAATTGCATCGGGATTGAATACAACAGTCACCATGACCCCTTTCCTCCATGGGAGTAATGTCTCAAACAGTCTACGCTTTGATCGTTCCCTGTAAGACCAGTAGTAGTTTCGATTCGATCTGGAGGCATTCTCTAAGCTGTGGACCTTCAAAGTGTTGATGAAACACAGAAATTGCATCGGGATTGAATACAACAGTCATCATCCGCATTTCCCTCCATGGGAGCAATGTCTCAAACAGTCTACGTGTTGATCGTTCCCTGGAAGACCAGTAGTAGTTTCCGATGCACATCTGGAGGCATTCTGTAATCTGTGGACTATCAGAGTGTTGATGAAACACAGAAATTTCATCGGAATTGAATACAACAGTCACCATGCGCACTTTCCTCCATTGGAGTAATGTCTCAAACAGTCTACGCTTTGACCGTTCCCTGGAAGACCAGTAGTAGTTTCCGATGCACATCTGGAGGCATTCCGTAATCTGTGGACAATCCGAGAGTTGATGAAACACAGAAATTGCATCGGGATTGAATACAACAGGCACCATTCGTACATTTCTCCATGGGAGTAATGTCTTGAACTGTCATCGCTTTGATCGTTCCCTTAAGACCAGTAGTAGTTTCCGATGCACATCTGGAGGCATTCTGTAATCTGTGGACAATCCGAGAGTTGATGAAACACAGAAATTGCATCGGGATTGAATACAACAGGCACCATGCGTACTTTTCTCCATGGGAGTTATGTCTCAAACTGTCATCGCTTTGATCGTTCCCTGAAGACCAGTAGTAGTTTCCGATGCACATCTGGAGGTATTCTGTAATCTGTGGACTATCCGAGTGTTAATTAAACACAGAAATTGCATCGGGATTGAATACAACAGTCACCATGACCCCTTTCCTCCATGGGAGTAATGTGTAAACAGGCTACGCTTTGATCGTTCCCTGGAAGACCAGTAGTATTTTCGATTCACATCTGGAGGCATTCTGTAATCCGTGGACCTTCAAAGTGTTAATGAAACACAGAAATTGCATCAGGAGTGATTACAACAGACACCATCCACACTTTCCTTCATGGGAGTAATATCTGAAACAGTCTACGGTTTGATCGTTCCCAGAAAGACCAGTAGTAGTTTCCGATGCACATCTGGAGACAATCTGTAATGTGTGGACTATCAGAGTGTTGATGAAACACAGAAATTGCATCGGGATTGAATACAACATTCACCATCCGCACTTTCCTCCATGGCAGTAACGTCTGAAACAGTCTACGTTTTGATCCTTCCTTGGAAGACCAGTAGTAGTTTCCGATGAATATCTGGAGGCATTCTGTAATCTGTGGACCTTCAAAGTTTTGATGAAACACAGAAATTGAATCGGGATTGAATACAACAGTCACCATGCGCACTTTAATCCATGGGAGTAATGTCTCAAACAGTCTACGCTTTGATCGTTCCCTGGAAGACCAGTAGTAGTTTCCGATTTACATCTGTGGTCAATCTGTAATCTGTGGACCTTCAAAGTGTTGATGAAACACATAAATTGCATCAGGAGTGATCACAACAGTCACCATGCGCACTTTCCTCCATGTGAGTAATGTCTGAAACAGTCTACGGTTTGATCGTTCCCAGGATGACCAGTAGTAGTTTCCGATGCACATCTGGAGACAATCTGTAATCTGTGGACTATCAGAGTGTTGATGAAACACAGAAATTGCATCGGGATTGAATACAACAGTCACCATAAGCACTTTCCTCCATGGGAGTAACGTCTGAAACAGTCTACGTTTTGATCGTTCCCTGGAAGACCAGTAGTAGTTTCCGATGCACATCTGGAGGCATTCTGTAATCTGTTTACTATCAGAGTGATGTTGAAGCACAGAAATTGCTTCGGGATTGAATACAACAGTCACCATGAGGACGTTCCTCCATGGGAGTAATGTCTCAAACAGTATACGCTTTGATCGTTCCCTGGAAGACCAGTAGTAGTTTCCGATGCCCATCTGGAGGCATTCTGTAATCTGTTTACTATCAGAGTGATGTTGAAGCACTGAAATTGCATCGGGATTGAATACAACAGTCACCATGAGGACTTTCCTCCATGGGAGTAATGTCTCAAACAGTATACGCTTTGATCGTTCCCTGGAAGACCAGTAGTAGTTTCCGATGCACATCTGTTGGCATTCTGTAATCTGTGAACTATCAGAGTGTTGTTGAAACACAGAATTTGCATCGGGATTGATTACAACAGTCACCATGCGCACTTTCCTCCATAGGTGTAATGTCTCAAACAGTCTACGCTTTGATCGTTCCCTGGAAGACCAGTAGTAGTTTCGGTTCACATCTGGAGGCATTCTGTAATCTGTGGATCTTCAAAGAGTTGATGAAACACAGAAATTGGATCGGGATTGAATACAACAGTCAACATGCATTCTTTCCTCCATGGGAGTAATGTCTCAAACAGTCTACGCTTTGATCGTTCCTGGAAGACCAGTGGTAGTTTCCGATGCATATCTGGTGGCATTCTGTTATCTGTGGACTATCAGAATGTTGATGAAACACATAAATTGCATCGGAATTGATTACAACAGTCACCATGCGGACTTTCCTCCGTGGGAGTAATGTCTCAAACAGTCTACGCCTTGATCGTTCCCTGGAGGACCAGTAGTAGTTTCCGATGCACATCTGGGGGCATTCTGTAATCTGTGAACTATTAGAGTGATGTTCAAACACAGAAATTGCATCGGGATTGAATACAACAGTCACTATGACCCCTTTCCTCCATGGGAGATATGTCTCAAACAGTCTACGCTTTGATCGTTCCCTGTAAGACCAGTAGTAGTTTCGATTCACATCTGGAGGCATTCTCTAATCTGTGGACCTTCAAAGTGTTGATGAAGCACAGAAATTGCATCGGGATTGACTACAACATTCACCATGCGCACTTTCCTCCGTGGGAGTAATGTGTCAAACAGTCTATGCTTTGATCGTTCCCTGGAAGACCATTAGTAGTTTCGATTCACATCTGGAGGCATTCTGTAATCTGTGGATCTTCAAAGAGTTGATGAAACACAGAAATTGCATCGTGATTGAATACAACAGTCACCATGCGCACATTCCTTCATTTGGGTAATGTCTCAGACAGTCTACGCTTTGATCGTTCCCTGGACCACCAGTAGTACTTTCCGATGCACATCTGGAGGCATCTGTAATCTGTGGACTATCAGAGTGTTGATGAAACACAGAAATTGCATCGGGATTGAATACAACAGTCACCATGCGCACTTTCCTCCATTGGAGTAATGTCTCAAACAGTCTACGCTGTGATCGTTGCCTGGAAGACCAGTAGTAGTTTCGATTCACATCTGGAGGCATTCTGTAATCTGTGGACTATCAGAGTGTTGATGAAACACAGAAACTGCATCGGGATTGAATACAACAGGCACCATGCCTACATTTCTCCATGAGAGTAATGTCTCAAACAGTCTACGCTTTGATCGTTCCCTGAAAGACCAGTAGTAGTTTCGATTCACATCTGGAGGCATTCTCTAATCTGTGGACCTTCAAAGTGTTGATGAAACACAGAAATTGCATCGGGATTGAATACAAAAGTCACCATCCGCATTTCCCTCCATGGGAGTAATGTCTCAAACAGTCTACGCTTTGATCGTTCCCTGGAAGACCAGTAGTAGTTTCGATTCACATCTGGAGGCATTTTGTAATCTGTGGACCTTCAAAGTGTTAATGAAACACAGAAATTGCATCGGGATTGAATACAACAGTCACCATCCGCACTTTCCACCATGGCAGTAACGTCTGAAACAGTCTACGCTTTGATCCTTCCCTGGAAGACCAGTAGTAGTTTCCGATGCACATCTGGAGGCATTCTGTAATCTGTGGACCTTCAAAGTGTTGATGGAACACAGAAATTGCATCGGGATTGAATACAACAGTCACCATGACCCCTTTCCTCCATGGGAGTAATGTCTCAAACAGTCTACGCTTTGATCGTTCCCTGTAAGACCAGTAGTAGTTTCGATTCGATCTGGAGGCATTCTCTAAGCTGTGGACCTTCAAAGTGTTGATGAAACACAGAAATTGCATCGGGATTGAATACAACAGTCATCATCCGCATTTCCCTCCATGGGAGCAATGTCTCAAACAGTCTACGTGTTGATCGTTCCCTGGAAGACCAGTAGTAGTTTCCGATGCACATCTGGAGGCATTCTGTAATCTGTGGACTATCAGAGTGTTGATGAAACACAGAAATTTCATCGGAATTGAATACAACAGTCACCATGCGCACTTTCCTCCATTGGAGTAATGTCTCAAACAGTCTACGCTTTGACCGTTCCCTGGAAGACCAGTAGTAGTTTCCGATGCACATCTGGAGGCATTCCGTAATCTGTGGACAATCCGAGAGTTGATGAAACACAGAAATTGCATCGGGATTGAATACAACAGGCACCATTCGTACATTTCTCCATGGGAGTAATGTCTTGAACTGTCATCGCTTTGATCGTTCCCTTAAGACCAGTAGTAGTTTCCGATGCACATCTGGAGGCATTCTGTAATCTGTGGACAATCCGAGAGTTGATGAAACACAGAAATTGCATCGGGATTGAATACAACAGGCACCATGCGTACTTTTCTCCATGGGAGTTATGTCTCAAACTGTCATCGCTTTGATCGTTCCCTGAAGACCAGTAGTAGTTTCCGATGCACATCTGGAGGTATTCTGTAATCTGTGGACTATCCGAGTGTTAATTAAACACAGAAATTGCATCGGGATTGAATACAACAGTCACCATGACCCCTTTCCTCCATGGGAGTAATGTGTCAAACAGGCTACGCTTTGATCGTTCCCTGGAAGACCAGTAGTATTTTCGATTCACATCTGGAGGCATTCTGTAATCCGTGGACCTTCAAAGTGTTAATGAAACACAGAAATTGCATCAGGAGTGATTACAACAGACACCATCCACACTTTCCTTCATGGGAGTAATATCTGAAACAGTCTACGGTTTGATCGTTCCCAGAAAGACCAGTAGTAGTTTCCGATGCACATCTGGAGACAATCTGTAATGTGTGGACTATCAGAGTGTTGATGAAACACAGAAATTGCATCGGGATTGAATACAACATTCACCATCCGCACTTTCCTCCATGGCAGTAACGTCTGAAACAGTCTACGTTTTGATCCTTCCTTGGAAGACCAGTAGTAGTTTCCGATGAATATCTGGAGGCATTCTGTAATCTGTGGACCTTCAAAGTTTTGATGAAACACAGAAATTGAATCGGGATTGAATACAACAGTCACCATGCGCACTTTAATCCATGGGAGTAATGTCTCAAACAGTCTACGCTTTGATCGTTCCCTGGAAGACCAGTAGTAGTTTCCGATTTACATCTGTGGTCAATCTGTAATCTGTGGACCTTCAAAGTGTTGATGAAACACATAAATTGCATCAGGAGTGATCACAACAGTCACCATGCGCACTTTCCTCCATGTGAGTAATGTCTGAAACAGTCTACGGTTTGATCGTTCCCAGGATGACCAGTAGTAGTTTCCGATGCACATCTGGAGACAATCTGTAATCTGTGGACTATCAGAGTGTTGATGAAACACAGAAATTGCATCGGGATTGAATACAACAGTCACCATAAGCACTTTCCTCCATGGGAGTAACGTCTGAAACAGTCTACGTTTTGATCGTTCCCTGGAAGACCAGTAGTAGTTTCCGATGCACATCTGGAGGCATTCTGTAATCTGTTTACTATCAGAGTGATGTTGAAGCACAGAAATTGCTTCGGGATTGAATACAACAGTCACCATGAGGACGTTCCTCCATGGGAGTAATGTCTCAAACAGTATACGCTTTGATCGTTCCCTGGAAGACCAGTAGTAGTTTCCGATGCCCATCTGGAGGCATTCTGTAATCTGTTTACTATCAGAGTGATGTTGAAGCACTGAAATTGCATCGGGATTGAATACAACAGTCACCATGAGGACTTTCCTCCATGGGAGTAATGTCTCAAACAGTATACGCTTTGATCGTTCCCTGGAAGACCAGTAGTAGTTTCCGATGCACATCTGTTGGCATTCTGTAATCTGTGAACTATCAGAGTGTTGTTGAAACACAGAATTTGCATCGGGATTGATTACAACAGTCACCATGCGCACTTTCCTCCATAGGTGTAATGTCTCAAACAGTCTACGCTTTGATCGTTCCCTGGAAGACCAGTAGTAGTTTCGGTTCACATCTGGAGGCATTCTGTAATCTGTGGATCTTCAAAGAGTTGATGAAACACAGAAATTGGATCGGGATTGAATACAACAGTCAACATGCATTCTTTCCTCCATGGGAGTAATGTCTCAAACAGTCTACGCTTTGATCGTTCCTGGAAGACCAGTGGTAGTTTCCGATGCATATCTGGTGGCATTCTGTTATCTGTGGACTATCAGAATGTTGATGAAACACATAAATTGCATCGGAATTGATTACAACAGTCACCATGCGCACTTTCCTCCATGGGAGTAATGTCTCAAACAGTCTACGCTTTGATCGTTCCCTGGAAGACCAGTAGTAGCTTCCGATGCACATCTGGAGGCATTCTGTAATCTATGGATCTTCAAAGTGTAAAGAAACACAGAAATTGCATCGGGATTGAATACAACAGGCACCATGCCTACATTTCTCCATGAGAGTAATGTCTCAAACAGTCTACGCTTTGATCGTTCCCTGGAAGACCAGTAGTAGTTTCGATTCACATCAGGAGGCATTTTCTAATCTGTGGACCTTCAAAGTGTTGATGAAACACAGAAATTGCATCGGGATTGAATACAACAGTCACCATCCGCATTTCCCTCCATGGGAGTAATGTCTCAAACAGTCTACAATTTGATCGTTCCCTGGAAGACCAGTAGTAGTTTCCGATGCACATCTGGAGGCATTCTGAAATCTGATTACTATCAGAGTGTTGTTGAAACACAGATATTGCATCGGGATTGATTACAACAGTCACCATGCGGACTTTCCTCCGTGGGAGTAATGTCTCAAACAGTCTACGCCTTGATCGTTCCCTGGAGGACCAGTAGTAGTTTCCGATGCACATCTGGGGGCATTCTGTAATCTGTGAACTATTAGAGTGATGTTCAAACACAGAAATTGCATCGGGATTGAATACAACAGTCACTATGACCCCTTTCCTCCATGGGAGTTATGTCTCAAACAGTCTACGCTTTGATCGTTCCCTGTAAGACCAGTAGTAGTTTCGATTCACATCTGGAGGCATTCTCTAATCTGTGGACCTTCAAAGTGTTGATGAAGCACAGAAATTGCATCGGGATTGACTACAACATTCACCATGCGCACTTTCCTCCGTGGGAGTAATGTGTCAAACAGTCTATGCTTTGATCGTTCCCTGGAAGACCATTAGTAGTTTCGATTCACATCTGGAGGCATTCTGTAATCTGTGGATCTTCAAAGAGTTGATGAAACACAGAAATTGCATCGTGATTGAATACAACAGTCACCATGCGCACATTCCTTCATTTGGGTAATGTCTCAGACAGTCTACGCTTTGATCGTTCCCTGGACCACCAGTAGTACTTTCCGATGCACATCTGGAGGCATCTGTAATCTGTGGACTATCAGAGTGTTGATGAAACACAGAAATTGCATCGGGATTGAATACAACAGTCACCATGCGCACTTTCCTCCATTGGAGTAATGTCTCAAACAGTCTACGCTGTGATCGTTGCCTGGAAGACCAGTAGTAGTTTCGATTCACATCTGGAGGCATTCTGTAATCTGTGGACTATCAGAGTGTTGATGAAACACAGAAACTGCATCGGGATTGAATACAACAGGCACCATGCCTACATTTCTCCATGAGAGTAATGTCTCAAACAGTCTACGCTTTGATCGTTCCCTGAAAGACCAGTAGTAGTTTCGATTCACATCTTGAGGCATTCTGTAATCTGTGGACTATAAGAGTGTTGATGAAACACAGAAATTGCATCGGGATTGAATACAACAGTCACCATCCCCTCTTTCCTCCATGGGAGTAACGTCTGAAAGAGTCTACGCTTTGACCGCTCCCTTGAAGACCCGTAGTAGTTTCCGTTGCACATCTGGAGGCATTCTGTAATCTGTGGACCTTCAAAGTGTTGATGAAACACATAAATTGCATGGGGATTGAATACAACAGTCAACATGCATTCTTTCCTCCATGGGAGTAATGTCTCAAACAGTCTACGCTTTGATCGTTCCTGGAAGACCAGTGGTAGTTTCCGATGCATATCTGGTGGCATTCTGTAATCTGTGGACTATCAGAATGTTGATGAAACACATAAATTGCATCGGAATTGATTACAACAATCACCATGCGCACTTTCCTCCATGGGAGTAATGTCTCAAACAGTCTACGCTTTGATCGTTCCCTGGAAGACCAGTAGTAGTTTCCGATGCACATCTGGAGGCATTCTGAAATCTGATTACTATCAGAGTGTTGTTGAAACACAGATATTGCATCGGGATTGATTACAACAGTCACCATGCGGACTTTCCTCCGTGGGAGTAATGTCTCAAACAGTCTACGCCTTGATCGTTCCCTGGAGGACCAGTAGTAGTTTCCGATGCACATCTGGGGGCATTCTGTAATCTGTGAACTATTAGAGTGTTGTTCAAACACAGAAATTGCATCGGGATTGAATACAACAGTCACTATGACCCCTTTCCTCCATGGGAGTTATGTCTCAAACAGTCTACGCTTTGATCGTTCCCTGTAAGACCAGTAGTAGTTTCGATTCACATCTGGAGGCATTCTCTAATCTGTGGACCTTCAAAGTGTTGATGAAGCACAGAAATTGCATCGGGATTGACTACAACATTCACCATGCGCACTTTCCTCCGTGGGAGTAATGTGTCAAACAGTCTATGCTTTGATCGTTCCCTGGAAGACCATTAGTAGTTTCGATTCACATCTGGAGGCATTCTGTAATCTGTGGATCTTCAAAGAGTTGATGAAACACAGAAATTGCATCGTGATTGAATACAACAGTCACCATGCGCACATTCCTTCATTTGGGTAATGTCTCAGACAGTCTACGCTTTGATCGTTCCCTGGACCACCAGTAGTACTTTCCGATGCACATCTGGAGGCATCTGTAATCTGTGGACTATCAGAGTGTTGATGAAACACAGAAATTGCATCGGAATTTAATACAACAGTCACCATGCGCACTTTCCTCCATTGGAGTAATAACTCAAACAGTCAACGCTTTGCCCGTTCCCTGGAAGACCAGTAGTAGTTTCCGATGCACATCTGGTGGCATTCTGTTACCTATGGACTTTCAAAGAGTTGATGAAACACAGAAATTGCATCGGGATTGAATACAACAGTCACCATGCGCACTTTCCTCCATTGGAGTAATGTCTCAAACAGTCTACGCTGTGATCGTTGCCTGGAAGACCAGTAGTAGTTTCGATTCACATCTGGAGGCATTCTGTAATCTGTGGACCTTCAAAGTGTTAATGAAACACAGAAATTGCATCGGGATTGAATACAACAGTCACCATCAGCATTTCCTTTCATGGGAGTAATGTCTCAAACAGTCTACGCTTTGATCGTTCCCTGTAAGACCAGTAGTAGTTTCGATTCGATCTGGAGGCATTCTCTAATCTGTGGACCTTCAAAGTGTTGATGAAACACATAAATTTCATCAGGGTTGAATACAACAGTCACCATCCTCATTTCCCTCCATGGGAGTAATGTCTCAAACAGTCTACGCTTTGATCGTTCCCTGGAAGACCAGTAGTAGTTTCGATTCACATCTGGAGGCATTCTGTAATCTGTGGAAATTCAAAGTGTTAATGAAACACAGAAATTGCATCGGGATTTAATACAACAGTCACCATCAGCATTTCTTTTCATGGGAGTAATGTCTCGGACAGTCTACGCTTTGATCGTTCCCTGGACCACCAGTAGTAGTTTCCGATGCACATCTGGAGGCATTCTGTAATCTGTGGACTATCAGAGTGTTGACGAAACACAGAAATTGCATCGGAATTGAATACAACAGTCACCATGCGCACTTTCCTCCATTGGAGTAATGTCTCAAACAGTCTACGCTTTGACCGTTCCCTGGAAGACCAGTAGTAGTTTCCGATGCACATCTGGAGGCATTCTGTAACCTATGGACCTTCAAAGTGTTGATGAAACACAGAAATTGCATCGGGATGGAATACAACAGGCACCATGCGCACTTTCCTCCATTGGAGTAATGTCTCAATGAGTATACGCTTTGATCGTTCCCTGGAAGACCAGTAGTAGTTTCCGATGCACATCTGGAGGCATTCCGTAATCTGTGGACAATCCGAAAATTGATGAAACACAGAAATTGCATCGGGATTGAATACAACAGGCACCATGCGTACATTTCTCCATGGGAGTAATGTCTTGAACTGTCATCGCTTTGATCGTTCCCTTAAGACCAGTAGTAGTTTCCGATGCACATCTGGAGGCATTCTGTAATCTGTGGACAATCCGAGAGTTGATGAAACACAGAAATTGCATCGGGATTGAATACAACAGGCACCATGCGTACTTTTCTACATGGGAGTAATGTCTCAAACTGTCATCGCTTTGATCGTTCCCTGAAGACCAGTAGTAGTTTCCGATGCATATCTGGAGGTATTCTGTAATCTGTGGACAATCCGAGTGTTAATTAAACACAGAAATTGCATCGGGATTGAATACAACAGTCACCATGACCCCTTTCCTCCATGGGAGTAATGTGTCAAACAGGCTACGCTTTGATCGTTCCCTGGAAGACCAGTAGTATTTTCGATTCACATCTGGAGGCATTCTGTAATCTGTGGACCTTCAAAGTGTTAATGAAACACAGATATTGCATCAGGAGTGATTACAACAGTCACCATCCACACTTTCCTTCATTGGCGTAATATCTGAAACAGTCTACGGTTTGATCGTTCCCAGAAAGACCAGTAGTAGTTTCCGATGCACATCTGGAGACAATCTGTAATGTGTGGACTATCAGAGTGTTGATGAAACACAGATATTGCATCGGGATTGAATACAACATTCACCATCCGCACTTTCCTCCATGGCAGTAACGTCTGAAACAGTCTACGTTTTGATCCTTCCTTGGAAGACCAGTAGTAGTTTCCGATGCATATCTGGAGGCATTCTGTAATCTGTGGACCTTCAAAGTTTTGATGAAACACAGAAATTGCATCGGGATTGAATACAACAGTCACCATGCGCACTTTAATCCATGGGAGTAATGTCTCAAACTGTCTACGCTTTGATCGTTCCCTGGAAGACCAGTAGTAGTTTCCGATGTACATCTGGGGGCAATCTGTAATCTGTGGACCTTCAAAGTGTTGATGAAACACATAAATTGCATCAGGAGTGATCACAACAGTCACCATGCGCACTTTCCTCCATGGGAGTAATGTCTGAAACAGTCTACGGTTTGATCGTTCCCAGGATGACCAGTAGTAGTTTCCGATGCACATCTGGAGACAATCCGTAATCTGTGGACTATCAGAGTGTTGATGAAACACAGAAATTGCATCGGGATTGAATACAACAGTCACCATAAGCACTTTCCTCCATGGGAGTAACGTCTGAAACAGTCTACGTTTTGATCGTTCCCTGGAAGACCAGTAGTAGTTTCCGATGCACATCTGGAGGCATTCTGTAATCTGTTTACTATCAGAGTGATGTTGAAGCACAGAAATTGCATCGGGATTGAATACAACAGTCACCATGAGGACTTTTCTCCATGGGACTAATGTCTCAAACAGTATACGCTTTGATCGTTCCCTGGAAGACCAGTAGTAGTTTCCGATGCACATCTGGAGGCATTCTGTAATCTGTTTACTGTCAGAGTGTTGTTGAAGCACAGAAATTGCATCGGGATTGAATACAACAGTCACCATGTGGACTTTCCTCCATGGGAGTAATGTCTCAAACAGTATACGCTTTGATCGTTCCCTGCAAGACCAGTAGTAGTTTCCGATGCACATCTGTTGGCATTCTGTAATCTGTGAACTATCAGAGTGTTGTTGAAACACAGAAATTGCATCGCGATTGATAACAACAGTCACCATGCGCACTTTCCTCCATGGGAGTAATGTCTCAAACAGTCTACGCTTTGATCGTTCCCTGGAAGACCAGTAGTAGTTTCGGTTCACATCTGGAGGCATTCTGTAATCTGTGGATCTTCAAAGAGTTGATGAAACACAGAAATTGGATCGGGATTGTATACAACAGTCACCATGCACCCTTTCCTCCATGGGAGAAATGTCTCAAACAGTCTACGCTTTGATCGTTCCCTGGAAGACCAGTAGTAGTTTCCGATGAACATCTGGAGGCATTCTGTAAGCTGTGGACTATCAGAGTGTTGATGAAACACAGAAATTGCATCGGGATTGAATACAACAGGCACCATGCCTACATTTCTCCATGAGAGTAATGTCTCAAACAGTCTACGCTTTGATCGATCCCTGGAAGACCAGTAGTAGTTTCCGATGCACATCTGGAGGCAATCTGTAATCTGTGGACCTTCAAAGTGTTGATGAAACACATAAATTGCATCAGGAGTGATTTTAACAGTCACCATCCGCACTTTCCTTCATGGGAGTAATATCTGAGACAGTCTACGGTTTGATCGTTCCCAGGAAGACCAGTAGCAGTTTCCGACGCACATCTGTAGACAATCTGTAATGTGTGGACTATAAGAGTGTTGATGAAACACAGACATTGCATCGGGATTGTTTACAACATTCACCATCCGCACTTTCCACCATGGCAGTAACGTCTGAAACAGTCTAGGCTTTGATCCTTCCCTGGAAGACCAGTAGTAGTTTCCGATGCACATCTGGAGGCATTCTGTAATCTGTGGACCTTCAAAGTGTTGATGAAACACAGAAATTGCATCGGGATTGAATACAACAGTCACCATGACCCCTTTCCTCCATGGGAGTAATGTCTCAAACAGTCTACGCTTTGATCGTTCCCTGTAAGACCAGTAGTAGTTTCGATTCGATCTGGAGGCATTCTCTAATCTGTGGACCTCCAAAGTGTTGATGAAACACAGAAATTGCAGCGGGATTGAATACAACAGTCACCATCCGCATTTCCCTCCATGGGAGTAATGTCTCAAACAGTCTACGCTTTGATCGGTGCCTGGAAGACCAGTAGTAGTTTCGATTCACATCTGGAGGCATTCTGTAATCTGTGGACCTTCAAAGTGTTAATGAAACACAGAAATTGCATCGGGATTGAATACAACAGTCACCATCAGCATTTCTTTTCATGGGAGTAATGTCTCAGACAGTCTACGCTTTGATCGTTCCCTGGACCACCAGTAGTAGTTTCCGATGCACATCTGGAGGCATTCTGTAATCTGTGGACTATCAGAGTGTTGATGAAATACAGAAATTGCATCGGAATTGAATACAACAGTCACCATGCGCACTTTCCTCCATTGGAGTAATGTCTCAAACAGTCTACGCTTTGACCGTTCCCTGGAAGACCAGTAGTAGTTTCCGATGCACATCTGGAGGCATTCCGTAATCTGTGGACAATCCGAGAGTTGATGAAACACAGAAATTGCATCGGGATTGAATACAACAGGCACCATGCGTACATTTCTCCATGGGGGTAATGTCTTGAACTGTCATCGCTTTGATCGTTCCCTTAAGACCAGTAGTAGTTTCCGATGCACATCTGGAGGTATTCTGTAATCTGTGGACTATCCGGGTGTTAATTAAACACAGAAATTGCATCGGGATTGAATACAACAGTCACCATGACCCCTTTCCTCCATTGGAGTAATGTGTCAAACAGGCTACGCTTTGATCGTTCCCTGGAAGACCAGTAGTATTTTCGATTCACATCTGGAGGCATTCTGTAATCTGTGGACCTTCAAAGTGTTAATGAAGCACAGAAATTGCATCAGGAGTGATTACAACAGTCACCATCCACACTTTCCTTCATGGGAGTAATATCTGAAACAGTCTACGGTTTGATCGTTCCCAGAAAGACCAGTAGTAGTTTCCGATGCACATCTGGAGACAATCTGTAATGTGTGGACTATCAGAGTGTTGATGAAACACAGAAATTGCATCGGGATTGAATACAATATTCACCATCCGCACATTCCTCCATGGCAGTAACGTCTGAAACAGTCTACGTTTTCATCCTTCCTTGGAAGACCAGTAGTAGTTTCCGATGCATATCTGGAGGCATTCTGTAATCTGTGGACCTTCAAAGTTTTGATGAAACACAGAAATTGCATCGGGATTGAATACAACAGTCACCATGCGCACTTTAATCCATGGGAGTAATGTCTCAAACAGTCTACGCTTTGATCGATCCCTGGAAGACCAGTAGTAGTTTCCGATGTACATCTGGGGGCAATCTGTAATCTGTGGACCTTCAAAGTGTTGATGAAACACATAAATTGCATCAGGAGTGATCACAACAGTCACCATGCGCACTTTCCTCCATGGGAGTAATGTCTGAAACAGTCTACGGTTTGATCGTTCCCAGGATGACCAGTAGTAGTTTCCGATGCACATCTGGAGACAATCTGTAATCTGTGAACTATCAGAGTGTTGATGAAACACAGAAATTGCATCGGGATTGAATACAACAGTCACCATCCGCACTTTCCTCCATGGGAGTAACGTCTGAAACAGTCTACGTTTTGATCGTTCCCTGGAAGACCAGTAGTAGTTTCCGATGCACATCTGGAGGCATTCTGTAATCTGTTTACTATCAGAGTGATGTTGAACCACAGAAATTGCATCGGGATTGAATACAACAGTCACCATGAGGACTTACCTCCATGGGAGTAATGTCTCAAACAGTATACGCTTTGATCGTTCCCTGGAAGACCAGTAGTAGTTTCCGATGCACATCTGTTGGCATTCTGTAATCTGTGAACTATCAGAGTGTTGTTGAAACACAGAAATTGCATCGGGATTGATTACAACAGTCACCATGCGCACTTTCCTCCATGGGAGTAATGTCTCAAACAGTCTACGCTTTGATCGTTCCCTGGAAGACCAGTAGTAGTTTCGGTTCACATCTGGAGGCATTCTGTAATCTGTGGATCTTCAAAGAGTTGATGAAACACAGAAATTGGATCGGGATTGAATACAACAGTCACCATGCGCACTTTCCTCCATGGGAGAAATGTCTCAAACAGTCTACGCTTTGATCGTTCCCTGGAAGACCAGTAGTAGTTTCCGATGCACATCTGGAGGCATTCTGTAATCTGTTTTCTATCAGAGTGTGGTTGAAACACAGAAATTGCATCGGGATTGAATACAACAGTCACCATGACCCCTTTCCTCCATGGGAGTAACGTGTCAAACAGGCTACGCTTTGATCGTTCCCTGGAAGACCAGTAGTATTTTCGATTCACATCTGGAGGCATTCTGTAATCTGTGGACCTTCAAAGTGTTAATGAAGCACAGAAATTGAATCAGGAGTGATTACAACAGTCACCATCCACACTTTCCTTCATGGGAGTAACGTCTGAAACAGTCTACGCTTTGACCGCTCCCTTGAAGACCCGTAGTAGTTTCCGTTGCACATCTGGAGGCATTCTGTAATCTGTGGACCTTCAAAGTGTTGATGAAACACATAAATTGCTTGGGGATTGAATACAACAGTCACCATGCATACCTTCGTCCATGTTAGTAATGTCTCAAACAGTCTACGCTTTGATCGTTCCTGGAAGACCAGTGGTAGTTTCCGATGCATATCTGGTGGCATTCTGTAATCAGTGGACTATCAGAGTGTTGATGAAACACATAAATTGCATCGGAATTGATTACAACAGTCACCATGCGCACTTTCCTCCATGGGAGAAATGTCTCAAACAGTCTACGCTTTGATCGTTCCCTGGAAGACCAGTAGTAGTTTCCGATGCACATCTGGAGGCATTCTGTAATCTGTTTACTATCAGAGTGATGTTGAAGCACAGAAATTGCATCGGGATTGAATACAACAGTCACCATGAGGACTTTCCTCAGTGGGAGTAATGTCTCAAACAGTATACGCTTTGATCGTTCCCTGGAAGACCAGTAGTAGTTTCCGATGCACATCTGGAGGCATTCTGTAATCTGTTTACTATCAGAGTGATGTTGAACCACAGAAATTGCATCGGGATTGAATACAACAGTCACCATGAGGACTTACCTCCATGGGAGTAATGTCTCAAACAGTCTACGCTTTGATCTTTCCCTGGAAGACCAGTAGTAGCTTCCGATGCACATCTGGAGGCATTCTGTAATCTATGGATCTTCAAAGTGTAAAGAAACACAGAAATTGCATCGGGATTGAATACAACAGGCATCATGCCTACATTTCTCCATCGGAGTAATGTCTCAAACTGTCATCGCTTTGATCGTTCCCTGAAGTCCAGTAGTAGTTTCCGATGCACATCTGGAGGCATTCTGTAATCTGTGGACAATCCGAGTGATGATGAAACAAATAAATTGCATCGGGATTGAATAAAACAGGCACCATGCGTACATTTCTTTATGGGAGTAATGTCTCAAACTGTCATCGCTTTGATCGTTCCCTGAAGACCTGTAGTAGTTTCCGATGCACACCTGGAGGTATTCTGTAATCTGTGGGCTATCCGAGTGTTGATGAAACACAGAAATTGGATCGGGATTGAATACAACAGTCACCATGCGGACTTTCCTCCATGGGAGTAATGTCTGAAACAATATACGCTTTGATCGTTCCCTGGAAGACCAGTAGTACTTTCCGATGTACATCTGGGGCATTCTGTAATCTGTGAGCTATCAGAGTGTTGTTGAATCACAGAAAATGCATCGGGATTGATTACAATAGTCACCATGCGCACTTTCCTCCATGGGAGTAATGACTCAAACAGTCTACGCTTTGATCGTTCCCTGGAAGACCAGTAGTAGTTTCGATTCACATCTGGAGGCATTCTGTAATCTGTGGATCTTCAAAGAGTTGATGAAACACAGAAATTGCATCGGGATAGAATACAACAGTCACCATGCGCACATTCCTCCATTTGAGTAATGTCTCAGACAGTCTACGTTTTGATCGTTCCCTGGAAGACCAGTAGTAGTTTCCGATGCACATCTGGATGTATTCTGTAATCTGTGGACTACCCGAGTGTTGATGAAACACAGATATAGCATCGGGATTGAATACAACAGTCACCATGACCCCTTTCCTCCATGGGAGTAAAGTCTCAAACAGTCTACGCTTTGACCGTTCCTGGAAGACCAGTAGTAGTTTCCGATGCACATCTGGAAGCATCCTGTAATCTGTGGACTATCAGAGTGATGATGAAACACAGAAATTGTATCAGGATTGAATACAACAGGCACCATGCCTACATTTCTCCATGAGAGTAATGTCTGAAACTGTCATCGCTTTGATCGTTCCCTGAAGACCAGTAGTAGTTTCCGATGCACATCTGGAGGCATTCTGTAATCTGTTTACTATCAGAGTGTTGTTGAAACACAGATATTGCATCGGGATTGATTACAACAGTCACCATGCGGACTTTCCTCCGTGGGAGTAATGTCTCAAACAGTCTACGCTTTGATCGTTCCCTGGAAGACCAGTAGTAGTTTCGATTCACATCTGGAGGCATTCTCTAATCTGTGGACCTTCAAAGTGTTGATGAAACACAGAAATTGCATCGGGATTGAATACAACAGTCACCATCCCCTCTTTCCTCCATGGGAGTAACGTCTGAAACAGTCTACGCTTTGACCGCTCCCTTGAAGACCCGTAGTAGTTTCCGTTGCACATCTGGAGGCATTCTGTAATCTGTGGACCTTCAAAGTGTTGATGAAACACAGAAATTGCATCGGGATTGAATACAACAGTCACCATCCACATTTCCCTCCATGGAGTAATGTCTCAAACAGTCTACGCTTTGATCGTACCCTGGAAGACCAGTAGTAGTTTCGATTCACATCTGGAGGCATTCTGTAATCTGTGGACCTTCAAAGTGTTAATGGAACACAGAAATTGCATCGGGATTGAATACAACAGTCACCATCAGCATTTCCTTTCATGGGAGTAATGTCTCAGACAGTCTACGCTTTGATCGTTCCCTGGACCACCAGTAGTAGTTTCCGATGGACATCTGGAGGCATTCTGTAATCTGTGGGCTATCAGAGTGTTGATGAAACACAGAAATTGCATGGGAATTGAATACAACAGTCACCATGCGCACTTTCCTCCATTGGAGTAATGTCTCAAACAGTCTACGATTTGACCGTTCCCTGGAATTCCAGTAGGAGTTTCCGATGCACATCTGGAGGCATTCTGTAACCTATGGACCTTCAAAGTGTTGATGAAACACAGAAATTGCATCGGGATGGAATACAACAGTCACCATGCGCACTTTCCTACATTGGAGTAATGTCTCAAAGAGTATACGCTCTGATCGTTCCCTGGAAGACCAGTAGTAGTTTCCGATGCACACCTGGAGGCATTCCGTAATCTGTGGACAATCCGAGAGTTGATGAAACACAGAAATTGCATCGGGATTGAATACAACAGTCACCATGACCCCTTTCCTCCATGGGAGTAATGTGTCAAACAGGCTACGCTTTGATCGTTCCCTGGAAGACCAGTAGTATTTTCGATTCACATCTGGAGGCATTCTGTAATCGGTGGACCTTCAAAGTGTTAATGAAACACAGAAATTGCATCAGGATTGAATACAACAGTCACCATCAGCACTTCCTTTAATGGGAGTAATGTCTCAAACAGTCTACGCTTTGATCGTTCCCTGGAAGACCAGTAGTAGTTTCCGATGCACATCTGGAGACAATCTGTAATGTGTGGACTATCAGAGTGTTGATGAAACACAAAAATTGCATCGGGATTAAATACAACATTCGCCATCCGCACTTTCCTCCATGGCAGTAACGTCTGAAACAGTCTACGTTTTGATCCTTCCTTGGAAGACCAGTAGTAGTTTCCGATGCATATCTGGAGGCATTCTGTAATCTGTGGACCTTCAAAGTTTTGATGAAACACAGAAATTGCATCGGGATTGAATACAACAGTCAATATTCGCACTTTACTCAATGGGAGTAATGTCTCAAACAGTATACGCTTTGATCGTTCCCTGGAAGACTAGTAGTAGTTTCCGATGCACATCTGGAGGCATTCTGTAATCTGTGGACTATCGGAGTGTTGATGAAACACAGAAATTGTATCAGGATTGAATACAACAGGCACCATGCCTACATTTCTCCATGAGAGTAATGTCTGAAACTGTCATCGCTTTGATCGTTCCCTGAAGACCAGTAGTAGTTTCCGATGCACATCTGGAGGCATTCTGTAATCTGTTTACTATCAGAGTGTTGTTGAAACACAGATATTGCATCGGGATTGATTACAACAGTCACCATGCGGACTTTCCTCCGTGGGAGTAATGTCTCAAACAGTCTACGCTTTGATCGTTCCCTGGAAGACCAGTAGTAGTTTCGATTCACATCTGGAGGCATTCTCTAATCTGTGGACCTTCAAAGTGTTGATGAAACACAGAAATTGCATCGGGATTGAATACAACAGTCACCATCCACATTTCCCTCCATGGGAGTAATGTCTCAAACAGTCTACGCTTTGATCGTACCCTGGAAGACCAGTAGTAGTTTCGATTCACATCTGGAGGCATTCTGTAATCTGTGGACCTTCAAAGTGTTAATGGAACACAGAAATTGCATCGGGATTGAATACAACAGTCACCATCAGCATTTCCTTTCATGGGAGTAATGTCTCAGACAGTCTACGCTTTGATCGTTCAATGGACCACCAGTAGTAGTTTCCGATGGACATCTGGAGGCATTCTGTAATCTGTGGACTATCAGAGTGTTGATGAAACACAGAAATTGCATGGGAATTGAATACAACAGTCACCATGCGCACTTTCCTCCATTGGAGTAATGTCTCAAACAGTCTACGATTTGACCGTTCCCTGGAATTCCAGTAGTAGTTTCCGATGCACATCTGGAGGCATTCTGTAACCTATGGACCTTCAAAGTGTTGATGAAACACAGAAATTGCATCGGGATGGAATACAACAGTCACCATGCGCACTTTCCTACATTGGAGTAATGTCTCAAAGAGTATACGCTCTGATCGTTCCCTGGAAGACCAGTAGTAGTTTCCGATGCACACCTGGAGGCATTCCGTAATCTGTGGACAATCCGAGAGTTGATGAAACACAGAAATTGCATCGGGATTGAATACAACACTCACCATGACCCCTTTCCTCCATGGGAGTAATGTGTCAAACAGGCTACGCTTTGATCGTTCCCTGGAAGACCAGTAGTATTTTCGATTCACATCTGGAGGCATTCTGTAATCGGTGGACCTTCAAAGTGTTAATGAAACACAGAAATTGCATCGGGATTGAATACAACAGTCACCATCAGCACTTCCTTTAATGGGAGTAATGTCTCAAACAGTCTACGCTTTGATCGTTCCCTGGAAGACCAGTAGTAGTTTCCGATGCACATCTGGAGACAATCTGTAATGTGTGGACTATCAGAGTGTTGATGAAACACAAAAATTGCATCGGGATTAAATACAACATTCGCCATCCGCACTTTCCTCCATGGCAGTAACGTCTGAAACAGTCTACGTTTTGATCCTTCCTTGGAAGACCAGTAGTAGTTTCCGATGCATATCTGGAGGCATTCTGTAATCTGTGGACCTTCAAAGTTTTGATGAAACACAGAAATTGCATCGGGATTGAATACAACAGTCACTATGCGCACTTTAATCCATGGGAGTAATGTCTCAAACAGTCTACGCTTTGATCGTTCCCTGGAAGACCAGTTGTAGTTTCCGATGCACATCTGGGGGCATTCTGTAGTCTGTGAGCTATCAGAGTGTTGTTGAAACACAGAAAATGCATCGGGATTGATTACAATAGTCACCATGCGCACTTTCCTTCATGGGAGTAATATCTGAAACGGTCTACGCTTTGATCGTTCCCTGTAAGACCAGTAGTAGTTACGATTCACATCTGGAGGCATTCTCTAATCTGTGGACCTTCAAAGTGTTGATGAAACACAGAAATTGCATCGGGATTGAATACAACAGTCACCATCCGCATTTCCCTCCATGGGAGTAATGTCTCAAACAGTCTACGCTTTGATCGTTCCCTGGAAGACCAGTAGTAGTTTCCGATGCACATCTGGAGGCATTCTGTAATCTGTTTACTATCAGAGTGTTGTTGAAACACAGATATTGCATCGGGGTTGATTACAACAGTCACCATGCGGACTTTCCTCCGTGGGAGTAATGTCTCAAACAGTCTACGCTTTGATCGTTCCCTGGAAGACCAGTAGTAGTTTCGATTCACATCAGGAGGCATTCTGTAATCTGTGGACCTTCAAAGTGTTAATGAAACACAGAAATTGCATCGTATGTGAATACAACAGTCACCATCAGCATTTCCTTTCATGGGAGTAATGTCTCAGACAGTCTACGCTTTGATCGTTCCCTGGACCACCTGTAGTAGTTTCCGATGCACATCTGGAGGCATTCTGTAATCTGTGGACTATCAGAGTGTTGATGAAACAAAGAAATTGCATCGGGATTGAATACAACAGTCACCATGCGTACTTTCCTCCATGCGAGTAATGTCTGAAACAGTCTACGCTTTGATCGTTCCCTGGAAGAACAGTAGTAGTTCCCGATGCACATCTGGAGGCATTCTGTAATCTGTGGACCTTCACAGTGTTGATGAAACACAGAAATTGCCTCGAGATTGAATACAACTGTCACCATGCACACTTTCCTCATTGGGAGTAATGTCTCTAACAGTCTACTCTTTGATCGTTCATTGGAAGACCAGTAGTACTGTCCGATGCACATCTGGATGCATTCTGTAATCTGTGGACTATCAGAGTGTTGACGAAACACAGAAATTGCACCGGTATTGAATACAACAGTCACCATACGCACTTTCCTCCATGGGAGTAATGTCTCAAACAGTCAACGCTTTGATCGTTCCCTGGAAGACCAGTAGTAGTTACCGATGCACATCTGGTAGCATTCTGTAATCGGTGGACTATCAGACTATTGATGAAACACAGAAATTCCATCGGGATTGAGTACAACAGTCAATATTCGCACTTTACTCAATGGGAGTAATGTCTCAAACAGTATACGCTTTGATCGTTCCCTGGAAGACTAGTAGTAGTTTCCGATGCACATCTGGAGGCATTCTGTAATCTGTGGACTATCGGAGTGTTGATGAAACACAGAAATAGCATTGGGATTGAATACAACAGTCACCATGCCTACATTTCTCCATGGGAGTAATGTCTCAAACTGTCATCGCTTCGATCGTTCCCTGAAGACCAGTAGTAGTTTCCGATGCACATCTGGAGGCATTCTTTAATCTGTGGACAATCCCAGTGTTGATGAAACACAGAAATTGCATCGGGATTGAATACAACAGGCACCATGCATACATTTCTCCATGGGAGTAATGTCTCAAACGGTCATCGCTTTGATCGTTCCCTGAAGACCAGTAGTAGTTTCCGAGGCATATCTGGATGCATTCTGTAATCTGTGGACTATCAGAGTGTTGTTGAAACACAGAAATTGCATCGGTATTGAATACAACAGTCACCATCAGCATTTCCTTTAATGGGAGTAATGTCTCAAACAGTCTACGCTTTGATCGGTCCCTGGAAGACCAGTAGTACTGCCCGATGCACATCTGGAGGCAACATGCAATCTGTGGACCTTCAAAGTGTTAATGAAACACAGAAATTACATCAGGAGTGATTACAACAGTCACCATCCACACTTTCCTACATGGGAGTAATATCTGAAACAGTCTACGGTTTGATCGTTCCCAGGAAGACCAGTAGTAGTTTCCGATGCACATCTGGAGACAATCTGTAATGTGGGGACTATCAGAGTGTTGATGAAACACAGAAATTGCATCGGGATAAATACAACATTCAAAATTCGCCTTTTCCTCCATGGCAGTAACGTCTGAAACAGTCTACGCTTTGATCCTTCCTTGGAAGACCAGTAGTAGTTTCCGATGCACATCTGGAGGCATTCTGTAATCTGTGGACCTTCAAAGTTTTAATGAAACACAGAAATTGCATCGGGATTGGATACAACAGTCACCATGCGCACTTTCCTCCATGGGAGTAATGTCTCAAACAGTCTACGCTTTGATCGTTCCCTGGAAGAACAGTAGTAGTTCCCGATGCACATCTGGAGGCATTCTGTAATCTGTGGACCTTCAAAGTGTTGATGAAACACAGTAATTGCCTCGGGATTGACTACAACAGTCACCATGCACACTTTCCTCATTGGGAGTAATGTCTCAAACATTCTACGCTTTGACCGTTCCCTGGAAGAACAGTAGTAGTTCAGGATGCACATCAGGAGGCATTCTGTAATCTGTGGACCTTTAAAGTGTTGATGAAACACAGAAATTGCCTTGGGATTGACTACAACAGTCACCATGCACACTTTCCTCATTGGGAGTAATGTCTCTAACAGTCTACTCTTTGATCGTTCAATGGAAGACCAGTAGTACTGTCCGATGCACATCTGGATGCATTCTGTAATCTGTGGACTATCAGAGTGTTGACGAAACACAGAAATTGCACCGGTATTCAATACAACAGTCACCATACGCGCTTTCCTCCATGGGAGTAATGTCTCAAACAGTCTAAGCTTTGATCGTTAGCTGGAAGACCAGTAGTAGTTTCCGATGCACATCTGGAGGCATTCTGTAATCTGTGGACTATCGGAGTGTTGATGAAAGACAGAAATTGCATCGGGATTGAATACAACAGTCACCATAAGCACTTTCCTCCATGGGAGTAATGTCACAAACAGTCAACGTTTTTGATCGTTCCCTGGAAGACTAGTAGTAGTTTCCGATGCACATCTGGAGGCATTCTGTAATCCATGGAGGAAAGTGCGAATATTGACTGAGGTATTCAATCCCGATGCAATTTCTGTCTTTCATCAACAGTCTGATAGTCCACAGATTACAGAATGCCTCCAGATCTGCATCGGAATCTAGTACTGGTCTTCCAGGGAACGATCAAAGAGTAGACTGTTAGAGACGTTACTCCAACGGAGGGAAGTGTGCATGGTGACTGTTGTATTCGATCCCGATGCAATTCCTGTGTTTCATGAACACTGTGATAGTTCACAGATTACAGAATGCCTACAGATGTGCATCGGAAACTGCCACTGGTCTTCCAGGGAAGGATCAAAGCGTAGACTGTTTGAGACATTACTCCCATGGAGGAAAGAAATTGCATCGGTATTGAATACAACAGTCACCATGCGCACGTTGCTCCATGGGAGTAATGTCTCAAACAGTCTACGCTTTGATCGTTCCCTGGAAGACCAGTGGTAGTTTCCGATGCACATCTGGAGGCATTCTGTAATGTGTGGACTATCAGAGTGTTGATGAAACACAGAAATTGCATCGGGATAGAATACAACAGTCACGATGCGCACTTTCCTCCATGGGAGTAATGTCTCAAAGAGTCTATGCTTTGATCGTTCCCTGGAAGTCCAGAAGAAGTTTCCAATGCACATCTGGAGGCATTCTGTAATCTGTTTACTATCAGAGTGTTGTTGAAACACAGAAATTGCATCGGGATTGAATACAACAGCCACCATGCGGACTTTCCTCCATGGGAGTAATGTCTCAAACAGTCTACGCTTTGATCGTTCCCTGGAAGACCAGTAGTAGTATCTGATGTACATCTGAGGGCCATCTGTAATCTGTGGACTATCTGAGTGTTGATGAAACACAGAAATTGCATCGGGATTGAATACAAAAGTCACCATGCGCACTTACATCCATGGGAGTAATGTCTCAAACAGTCTACGCTTTGATCGTTTCCTGGAAGACCAGTAGTAGTTTCCGATGCACATCTGGAGGCATTCTGTAATCTGCGTACTGTCAGAGTGTTGATGAAACCAAAATTGCTTCGGGATTGAATACAACAGTCACGATGCGTACTTTCCCCCAATGGAGTAATGTCTCAAACAGTCTACGCTTTGATCGTTCCCTGGAAGACCAGTAGTAGTTTCGATTCACATCTGGAGGCATTCTGTAATCTGTGGACATTCAAAGTGTTGATGAAACACAGAAATTGCATCGGGATTGAATACAACAGTCACCATCCGCATTTCCCTCCATGGGAGTAATGTCTCAAAGGGTCTACGCTTTGATCGTTCCCTGGAAGATCAGAAGTAGTTTCCGATGCACATCTGGAGGCATTCTGTAATCTGTTTACTATCAGAGTGTTGTTGAAACACAGAAATTGCATCGGTATTGAATACAACAGTCACCATCAGCATTTCCTTTAATGGGAGTAATGTCTCAAACAGTCTACGCTTTGATCGTTCCCTGGAAGACCAGTAGTAGTTTCCGATGCACATCTGGAGGCAATCTGTAATCTGTGGACCTTCAAAGTGTTAATGAAACACAGAAATTGCATCAGGAGTGATTACAACAGTCACCATCCACACTTTCCTTCATGGGAGTAATATCTGAAACAGTCTACGGTTTGATCGTTCCCAGGAAGACCAGTAGTAGTTTCCGATGCACATCTGGAGACAATCTGTAATGTGGGGACTATCAGAGTGTTGATGAATCACAGAAATTGCATCGGGATTGAATGCAACATTCACCATCCGCACTTTCCTCCATGGCAGTAACGTCTGAAACAGTCTACGCTTTGATCCTTCCTTGGAAGACCAGTAGTAGTTTCCGATGCACATCTGGAGGCATTCTGTATACTGTGGACCTTCAAAGTTTTAATGAAACACAGAAATTGCATCGGGATTGAATACAACAGTCACCATGCGCAGTTTAATCCATAGGAGTAATGTCTCAAACAGTCTACGCTTTGATCGTTCCCTGGAAGACCAATAGTAGTTTCCGATGCACATCTGGAGGCATTCTATAATCTGTGGACTATCGGAGTGTTGATGAAACACAGTAATTGCATCGGGATTGACTACAACAGTCACCATGCGCACTTTCCTCCATGGGAGTAATGTCTCAAACAGTCTACGCTTTGATCGTTCCCTGGAAGACCAATAGTAGTTTCCGATGCACATCTGGAGGCATTCTTTAATCTGTAGGCCTTCAAAGTGATGATGAAACACAGAAATTGCATCGGGATTGAATACAACAGACACCATGCGCACTTTTCTCCATGGGAGTCATTCTCAAACAGTCTACGCTATGATCGTTACCTGGAAGACCAATAGTAGTTTGCGATGCACACCTTGAGGCAATCTGTAATCTGTGGACTATCAGAGTGTTGATGAACACAGAAATTGCATCGCGATTGAATACAACAGTCACCATGCGCACTTTCTTCCATGGGAGTAATGTCTGAAACAGTCTAAGATTTGATCGTTCCCAGGAAGACCAGTAGTAGTTTCCGATGCACATCTGGAGGCATTCTGTAATCTGTGGACTATCAGACTGTTGATGAAACACAGAAATTGCACCGGGATAGAATACATCATTCACCATGCGCACTTTCCTCCAGGGGGTTAATTCTCAAACAGTCTACGCTTTGATCGTTCTCTGAAAGACCAGTAATAGTTTCTGATGGACATCTGGAGGCATTCTGTAATCTGTGGACCTTCAAAGTGTTGATGAATCACAGAAAATGCATCGGGATTGAATACAACAGTCACCATGCGCACTTTCCTCCATGGGAGTAATGTCTCAAACAGTCTACGCTTTGATCGTTCCCTGGAAGACCAGTAGTAGTTTCCGATGCACATCTGGAGCCATTCTGTAATCTGTGTATCTTCAAAGTGTTGATGAAACACCGAAATTGCATCGGGATTGAATACGACAGGCACCAGGCCTACATTTCTCCATGGGAGTAATGTCTCAAACTGTCATCGCTTTGATCGCTCCCTGAAGACCAGTAGTAATTTCCGATGCACATCTGGAGGCAATCTGTTCTCTGTGGACCTACAAAGTGTTGATGAAACACAGTAATTTCATCGGGATTGAATATACAACAGTAACCATGCGCACTTTCCTCCATGGGAGTAATGTCTCAAACAGTCTACGCTTTGATCGTTCCCTGGAAGTCCAGAAGTAGTTTCCAATGCACATCTGGAGGCATTCTGTAATCTGTTTACTATCAGAGTGTTGTTGAAACACAGAAATTGCATCGGGATTGAATACAACAGTCACCATGCGGACTTTCCTCCATGGGAGTAATGTCTCAAACAGTCTACGCTTTGATCGTTCCCTGGAAGACCAGTAGTAGTATCTGATGTACATCTGAGGGCCATCTGTACTCTGTGGACTTTCTGAGTGTTGATGAAACACAGATATTGCATCGGGATTCAATACAAAAGTCACCATGCGCACTTACATCCATGGAAGTAATGTCTCAAACAGTCTACGCTTTGATCGTTCCCTGGAAGACCAGTAGTAGTTTCCGATGCACATCTGGAGGCATTCTGTAATCTGCGTACTATCAGAGTGTTGATGAAACCAAAATTGCATTGGGATTGAATACAACAGTCACCATGGGTACTTTCCCCCAATGGAGTAATGTCTCAAACAGTCTACGCTTTGATCGTTCCCTGGAAGACAAGTAAAAGTTTACGATGCACATCTGGAGGCATTCTGTAATCTGTGGACTATCTGAGTGTTGATGAAACACAGAAATTGCATCGGGATTGAATACAACAGTCACCATGACCCCTTTCCTTCATGGGAGTAACATCTCAAACAGTCTACGCTTTGATCGTTCCCTGGAAGACCAGTAGTAGTTTCGATTCACATCTGGAGGCATTCTGTAATCTGTGGACATTCAAAGTGTTGATGAAACACAGAAATTGCATCGGGATTGAATACAACAGTCACCATCCGCATTTCCCTCCATGGGAGTAATGTCTCAAAGGGTCTACGCTTTGATCGTTCCCTGGATGATCATAAGTAGTTTCCGATGCACATCTGGAGGCATTCTGTAATCTGTTTACTATCAGAGTGTTGTTGAAACACAGAAATTGCATCGGTATTGAATACAACAGTCACCATCAGCATTTCCTTTAATGGGAGTAATGTCTCAAACAGTCTACGCTTTGATCGTACCCTGGAAGACCAGTAGTACTGTTCGATGCACATCTGGAGGCAATCTGTAATCTGTGGACTTTCAAAGTGTTAATGAAACACAGAAATTGCATCAGGAGTGATTACAACAGTCACCATCCACACTTTCCTTCATGGGAGTAATATCTGAAACAGTCTACGGTTTGATCGTTCCCAGGAAGACCAGTAGTAGTTTCCGATGCACATCTGAAGACAATCTGTAATGTGGCGACTATCAGAGTGTTGATGAAACACAGAAATTGCATCGGGATTGAATACAACATTCACCATCCGCACTTTCCTCCATGGCAGTAACGTCTGAAACAGTCTACGCTTTGATCCTTCCTTGGAAGACCAGTAGTAGTTTCCGATGCACATCTGGAGGCATTCTGTATTCTGTGGACCTTCAAAGTTTTATGAAACACAGAAATTGCATCGGGATTGAATACAACAGTCACCATGCGCACTTTCCTCCATGGGAGTAATGTCTCAAAGAGTCTACGCTTTGATCGTTCCCTGAAGACCAGTAGTAGTTTCTGATGCACATCTGGAGTCATTCTGTAATCTGTGGACAATCCGAGTGTTGATGAAACACAGAAATTGCATCGGGATTGAATACAACAGGCACCATGCGTACATTTCTCCATGGGAGTAATGTCTCAAACGGTCATCGCTTTGATCGTACCCTGAAGACCAGTAGTAGTTTCCGATGCACATCTGGAGGTATTCTGTAATCTGTGGACTATCAGAGTGTTGATGAAACACAGAAATTGCATCGCGATTGAATACGAAAGTCACCATGTGCACTTTCCTCCATGGGAGTAATGTCTGAAACAGTCTAAGATTTGATCGTTCCCAGGAAGACCAGTAGTAGTTTCCGATGCACATCTGGAGGCATTCTGTAATCTGTGGACTATCAGACTGTTGATGAAACACAGAAATTGCATCGGGATAGAATACAACATTCACCATGCGCACTTTCCTCAAGGGGGTTAATTCTCAAACAGTCTACGCTTTGATCGTTCTCTGAAAGATCAGTAGTAGTTTCGGATGGACATCTGGAGGCATTCTGTAATCTGTGGACCTTCGAAGTGTTGATGAAATACAGAAAATGCATCAGGATTGAATACAACAGTCACCATGCGCACGTTCCTCCATAGGAGTAATGTCTCAAACAGTCTACGCTTTGTACGCTCAAAGGAAGACCAGTAGTAGTTTCCGGTGCACATCTGGAGGCAATCTGTAATCTGTGGACTACCAGAGAGTTTATGAAACACAGAAATTGCATCGGAATTGAATACAACAGTCACCATGCGCACTTTCGTCCATGGGAGTAATGTCTCAAACAGTCTACGCTTTGATCGTTCCCTGGAAGACCAGTAGAAGTTTCCGATGCACATCTGGAGCCATTCTGTAATCTGTGTATCTTCAAAGTGTTGATGAAACACCGAAATTGCATCGGGATTGAATACAACAGGCACCAGGCCTACATTTCTCCATGGGAGTAATGTCTCAAACTGTCATCGCTTTGATCGTTCCCTGAAGACCAGTAGTAATTTCTGATGCACATCTGGAGGCAATCTGTTCTCTGTGGACCTACAAAGTGTTGATGAAACACAGAAATTTCATCGGGATTGAATATACAACAGTAACCATGCGCACTTTCCTCCATGGGAGTAATTTCTCAAACAGTCTACGCTTTGATCGTTCCCTGGAAGTCCAGAAGTAGTTTCCAATGCACATCTGGAGGCATTCTGTAATCTGTTTACCATCAGAGTGTTGTTGAAACACAGATATTGCATCGGGATTGATTACAACAGTCACCATGCGGACTTTCCTCCATGGGAGTAATGTCTCAAACAGTCTACGCTTTGATCGTTCCCTGGAAGACCAGTAGTAGTATCTGATGTACATCTGAGGGCCATCTGTAATCTGTGGACTATCTGAGTGTTGATGAAACACAGAAATTGCATCGGGATTGAATACAAAAGTCACCATGCGCACTTACATCCATGGAAGTAATGTCTCAAACAGTCTACGCTTTGATCGTTTCCTGGAAGACCAGTAGTAGTTTCCGATGCACATCTGGAGGCATTCTGTAATCTGCGTACTATCAGAGTGTTGATGAAACCAAAATTGCATCGGGATTGAATACAACAGTCACCATGCGTACTTTCCACCAATGGAGTAATGTCTCAAACAGTGTACGCTTTGATCGTTCCCTGGAAGACAAGTAGAAGTTTACGATGCACAGCTGGAGGCATTCTGTAATCTGTGGACTATCTGAGTGTTGATGAAACACAGAAATAGCATCGGGATTGAATACAACAGTCACCATGACCCCTTTCCTTCATTGGAGTACTGTCTCAAACGGTCATCGCTTTGATCGTACCCTGAAGACCAGTAGTAGTTTCCGATGCACATCTGGAGGTATTCTGTAATCTGTGGACCTTCAAAGTGTTAATGAAACACAGAAATTGCATCAGGAGTGATTACAACAGTCACCATCCACACTTTCCTTCATGGGAGTAATATCTGAAACAGTCTACGGTTTGATCGTTCCCAGGAAGACCAGTAGTAGTTTCCGATGCACATCTGGAGACAATCTGTAATGTGGGGACTATCAGAGTGTTGATGAATCACAGAAATTGCATCGGGATTGAATACAACAGTCACCATGCGTACTTTCCACCAATGGAGTAATGTCTCAAACAGTCTACGCTTTGATCGTTCCCTGGAAGACCAATAGTAGTTTCCGATGCACATCTGGAGGCATTCTATAATCTGTGGACTATCGGAGTGTTGGTGAAACACAGAAATTGCATCGGGATTGAATACAACAGTCACCATGCGCACTTTCCTCCATGGGAGTAATGTCTCAAACAGTCTACGCTTTGATCGTTCCCTGGAAGACCAGTAGTAGTTTCCGATGCACATCTGGAGGCATTCTTTAATCTGTAGGCCTTCAAAGTGATGATGAAACACAGAAATTGCATCGGGATTGAATACAACAGTCACCATGCGCACTTTTCTCCATGGGTGTCATTCTCAAACAGTCTACGCTTTGATCGTTACCTGGAAGACCAATAGTAGTTTCCGATGCACACCTTGAGGCAATCTGTAATCTGTGGACTATCAGAGTGTTGATGAACACAGAAATTGCATCGCGATTGAATACAACAGTCACCATGCGCACTTTCCTCCATGGGAGTAATGTCTGAAACAGTCTAAGATTTGATCGTTCCCAGGAAGACCAGTAGTAGTTTCCGATGCACATCTGGAGGCATTCTGTAATCTGTGGACTATCAGACTGTTGATGAAACACAGAAATTGCATCGGGATTGAATACAACATTCACCATGCGCACTTTCCTCAAGGGGGTTAATTCTCAAACAGTCTACGCTTTGATCGTTCTCTGAAAGATCACTAGTAGTTTCGGATGGACATCTGGAGGCATTCTGTAATCTGTGGACCTTCAAAGTGTTGATGAAACACAGAAAATGCATCGGGATTGAATACAACAGTCACCATGCGCACGTTCCTCCATGGGAGTAATGTCTCAAACAGTCTACGCTTTGATCGTTCTCTGAAAGATCACTAGTAGTTTCGATTCACATCAGGAGGCATTCTCTAATCTGTGGACCTTCAAAGTGTTGATGAAACACAGAAATTGCATCGGGATTGAATACAACAGTCACCATGCGCACTTTCCTCCATGGGAGTAATGTCTCAAACAGTCTACGCTTTGATCGTTCCCTGGAAGACCAGTAGTAGTTTCCGATGCACATCTGGAGCCATTCTGTAATCTGTGTATCTTCAAAGTGTTGATGAAACACCGAAATTGCATCGGGATTGAATACAACAGGCACCAGGCCTACATTTCTCCATGGGAGTAATGTCTCAAACTGTCATCGCTTTGATCGTTCCCTGAAGACCAGTAGTAATTTCCGATGCACATCTGGAGGCAATCTGTTCTCTGTGGACCTACAAAGTGTTGATGAAACACAGAAATTTCATCGGGATTAAATATACAACAGTAACCATGCGCACTTTCCTCCATGGGAGTAATGTCTCAAACAGTCTACGCTTTGATCGTTCCCTGGAAGTCCAGAAGTAGTTTCCAATGCACATCTGGAGGCATTCTGTAATCTGTTTACTATCAGAGTGTTGTTGAAAGACAGAAATTGCATCGGGATTGAATACAACAGTCACCATGCGGACTTTCCTCCATGGGAGTAATGTCTCAAACAGTCTACGCTTTGATCGTTCCCTGGAAGACCAGTAGTAGTATCTGATGTACATCTGAGGGCCATCTGTAATCTGTGGACTATCTGAGTGTTGATGAAACACAGATATTGCATCGGGATTCAATACAAAAGTCACCATGCGCACTTACATCCATGGAAGTAATGTCTCAAACAGTCTACGCTTTGATCGTTCCCTGGAAGACCAGTAGTAGTTTCCGATGCACATCTGGAGGCATTCTGTAATCTGCGTACTATCAGAGTGTTGATGAAACCAAAATTGCATTGGGATTGAATACAACAGTCACCATGGGTACTTTCCCCCAATGGAGTAATGTCTCAAACAGTCTACGCTTTGATCGTTCCCTGGAAGACAAGTAAAAGTTTACGATGCACATCTGGAGGCATTCTGTAATCTGTGGACTATCTGAGTGTTGATGAAACACAGAAATTGCATCGGGATTGAATACAACAGTCACCATGACCCCTTTCCTTCATGGGAGTAACGTCTCAAACAGTCTACGCTTTGATCGTTCCCTGGAAGACCAGTAGTATTTTCGATTCACATCTGGAGGCATTCTGTAATCTGTGGACATTCAAAGTGTTGATGAAACACAGAAATTGCATCGGGATTGAATACAACAGTCACCATCCGCATTTCCCTCCATGGGAGTAATGTCTCAAAGGGTCTACGCTTTGATCGTTCCCTGGATGATCATAAGTAGTTTCCGATGCACATCTGGAGGCATTCTGCAATCTGTTTACTATCAGAGTGTTGTTGAAACACAGAAATTGCATCGGTATTGAATACAACAGTCACCATCAGCATTTCCTTTAATGGGAGTAATGTCTCAAACAGTCTACGCTTTGATCGTTCCCTGGAAGACCAGTAGTACTGTCCGATGCACATCTGGAGGCAATCTGTAATCTGTGGACCTTCAAAGTGTTAATGAAACACAGAAATTGCATCAGGAGTGATTACAACAGTCACCATCCACACTTTCCTTCATGGGAGTAATATCTGAAACAGTCTACGGTTTGATCGTTCCCAGGAAGACCAGTAGTAGTTTCCGATGCACATCTGAAGACAATCTGTAATGTGGGGACTATCAGAGTGTTGATGAAACACAGAAATTGCATCGGGATTGAATACAACATTCACCATCCGCACTTTCCTCCATGGCAGTAACGTCTGAAACAGTCTACGCTTTGATCCTTCCTTGGAAGACCAGTAGTAGTTTCCGATGCACATCTGGAGGCATTCTGTATTCTGTGGACCTTCAAAGTTTTATGAAACACAGAAATTGCATCGGGATTGAATACAACAGTCACCATGCGCACTTTCCTCCATGGGAGTAATGTCTCAAAGATTCTACGCTTTGATCGTTCCCTGAAGACCAGTAGTAGTTTCCGATGCACATCTGGAGGCATTCTGTAATCTGTGGACAATCCGAGTGTTGATGAAACACAGAAATTGCATCGGGATTAAATACAACAGGCACCATGCGTACATTTCTCCATGGGAGTAATGTCTCAAACGGTCATCGCTTTGATCGTACCCTGAAGACCAGTAGTAGTTTCCGATGCACATCTGGAGGTATTCTGTAATCTGTGGACTATCAGAGTGTTGATGAAACACAGAAATTGCATCGCGATTGAATACAACAGTCACCATGTGCACTTTCCTCCATGGGAGTAATATCTGAAACAGTCTAAGATTTGATCGTTCCCAGGAAGACCAGTAGTAGTTTCCGATGCACATCTGGAGGCATTCTGTAATCTGTGGACTATCAGACTGTTGATGAAACACAGAAATTGCATCGGGATAGAATACAACATTCACCATGCGCACTTTCCTCAAGGGGGTTAATTCTCAAACAGTCTACGCTTTGATCGTTCTCTGAAAGATCAGTAGTAGTTTCGGATGGACATCTGGAGGCATTCTGTAATCTGTGGACCTTCGAAGTGTTGATGAAATACAGAAAATGCATCAGGATTGAATACAACAGTCACCATGCGCACGTTCCTCCATAGGAGTAATGTCTCAAACAGTCTACGCTTTGTACGTTCAAAGGAAGACCAGTAGTAGTTTCCGGTGCACATCTGGAGGCAATCTGTAATCTGTGGACTACCAGAGAGTTTATGAAACACAGAAATTGCATCGGAATTGAATACAACAGTCACCATGCGCACTTTCGTCCATGGGAGTAATGTCTCAAACAGTCTACGCTTTGATCGTTCCCTGGAAGATCAGTAGTAGTTTCCGATGCACATCTGGAGCCATTCTGTAATCTGTGTATCTTCAAAGTGTTGATGAAACACCGAAATTGCATCGGGATTGAATACAACAGGCACCAGGCCTACATTTCTCCATGGGAGTAATGTCTCAAACTGTCATCGCTCTGATCGTTCCCTGAAGACCAGTAGTAATTTCCGATGCACATCTGGAGGCAATCTGTTCTCTGTGGACCTACAAAGTGTTGATGAAACACAGAAATTTCTTCGGGATTGAATATACAACAGTAACCATGCGCACTTTCCTCCATGGGAGTAATTTCTCAAACAGTCTACGCTTTGATCGTTCCCTGGAAGTCCAGAAGTAGTTTCCAATGCACATCTGGAGGCATTCTGTAATCTGTTTACCATCAGAGTGTTGTTGAAACACAGATATTGCATCGGGATTGATTACAACAGTCACCATGCGGACTTTCCTCCATGGGAGTAATGTCTCAAACAGTCTACGCTTTGATCGTTCCCTGGAAGACCAGTAGTAGTATCTGATGTACATCTGAGGGCCATCTGTAATCTGTGGACTATCTGAGTGTTGATGAAACACAGAAATAGCATCGGGATTGAATACAACAGTCACCATGACCCCTTTCCTTCATTGGAGTACTGTCTCAAACTGTCATCGCTTTAATCGTTCCCTGAAGACCAGTAGTAGTTTCCGATGCACATCCGGAGGCATTCTGTAATCTGTGGACAATCCGAGTGTTGATGAAACACAGAAATTGCATCGGGATTGAATACAACAGGCACCATGCGTACATTTCTCCATGGGAGTAATGTCTCAAACGGTCATCGCTTTGATCGTACCCTGAAGACCATTAGTAGTTTCCGATGCCCATCTGGAGGTATTCTGTAATCTGTGGACTATCAGAGTGTTGATGAAACACAGATATTGCATCGGGATTGAATACAACAGTCACCATGACCCCTTTCCTTCATGGGAGTAATGTCTCAAACAGTCTACGCTTCGATCGTTCCCAGGAAGACCAGTAGTAGTTTCCGATGCACATCTGGAGACAATCTGTAATGTGGGGACTATCAGAGTGTTGATGAAACAAAGAAATTGCATCGGGATTGAATACAACATTCACCATCCGCACTTTCCTCCATAGCATTAACGTCTGAAACAGTCTACGCTTTGATCCTTCCTTGGAAGACCAGTAGTAGTTTCCGATGCACATCTGGAGGCATTCTGTATTCTGTGGACCTTCAAAGTTTTAATGAAACACAGAAATTGCATCGGGATAGAATACAACAGTCGCCATGCACGGTTTAATCCATGGGAGTAATGTCTCTAACAGTCTACTCTTTGATCGTTCTCTGGAAGACCAGTAGTACTTTCCGATGCACATCTGGATGCATTCTGTAATATGTGGACTATCAGAGTGTTGACGAAACACAGAAATTGCACCGGTATTGAATACAACAGTCACCATACGCACTTTCCTCCATGGGAGTAATGTCTCAAACAGTCTACGCTTTGATCGTTCCCTGGAAGACCAATAGTAGTTTCCGATGCACATCTGGAGGCATTGTATAATCTGTGGACTATCGGAGTGTTGATGAAACACAGAAATTGCATCGGGATTGAATACAACAGTCACCATGCGCACTTTCCACCATGGGAGTAATGTCTCAAACAGTCTACGCTTTGATCGTTCCCTGGAAGACCAGTAGTAGTTTCCGATGCACATCTGGAGGCATTCTGTAATCTGTAGGCGTTCAAAGTGTTGATGAAACACAGAAAATGCATCGGGATTGAATACAACAGTCACCATGCGCACGTTCCTCCATGGGAGTAATGTCTCAAACAGTCTACGCTTTGATCGTTCTCTGAAAGATCACTAGTAGTTTCGATTCACATCAGGAGGCATTCTCTAATCTGTGGACCTTCAAAGTGTTGATGAAACACAGAAATTGCATCGGGATTGAATACAACAGTCACCATGCGCACTTTCCTCCATGGGAGTAATGTCTCAAACAGTCTACGCTTTGATCGTTCCCTGGAAGACCAGTAGTAGTTTCCGATGCACATCTGGAGCCATTCTGTAATCTGTGTATCTTCAAAGTGTTGATGAAACACCGAAATTGCATCGGGATTGAATACAACAGGCACCAGGCCTACATTTCTCCATGGGAGTAATGTCTCAAACTGTCATCGCTTTGATCGTTCCCTGAAGACCAGTAGTAATTTCCGATGCACATCTGGAGGCAATCTGTTCTCTGTGGACCTACAAAGTGTTGATGAAACACAGAAATTTCATCGGGATTAAATATACAACAGTAACCATGCGCACTTTCCTCCATGGGAGTAATGTCTCAAACAGTCTACGCTTTGATCGTTCCCTGGAAGTCCAGAAGTAGTTTCCAATGCACATCTGGAGGCATTCTGTAATCTGTTTACTATCAGAGTGTTGTTGAAAGACAGAAATTGCATCGGGATTGAATACAACAGTCACCATGCGGACTTTCCTCCATGGGAGTAATGTCTCAAACAGTCTACGCTTTGATCGTTCCCTGGAAGACCAGTAGTAGTATCTGATGTACATCTGAGGGCCATCTGTAATCTGTGGACTATCTGAGTGTTGATGAAACACAGATATTGCATCGGGATTCAATACAAAAGTCACCATGCGCACTTACTTCCATGGAAGTAATGTCTCAAACAGTCTACGCTTTGATCGTTCCCTGGAAGACCAGTAGTAGTTTCCGATGCACATCTGGAGGCATTCTGTAATCTGCGTACTATCAGAGTGTTGATGAAACCAAAATTGCATTGGGATTGAATACAACAGTCACCATGGGTACTTTCCCCCAATGGAGTAATGTCTCAAACAGTCTACGCTTTGATCGTTCCCTGGAAGACAAGTAAAAGTTTACGATGCACATCTGGAGGCATTCTGTAATCTGTGGACTATCTGAGTGTTGATGAAACACAGAAATTGCATCGGGATTGAATACAACAGTCACCATGACCCCTTTCCTTCATGGGAGTAACGTCTCAAACAGTCTACGCTTTGATCGTTCCCTGGAAGACCAGTAGTATTTTCGATTCACATCTGGAGGCATTCTGTAATCTGTGGACATTCAAAGTGTTGATGAAACACAGAAATTGCATCGGGATTGAATACAACAGTCACCATCCGCATTTCCCTCCATGGGAGTAATGTCTCAAAGGGTCTACGCTTTGATCGTTCCCTGGATGATCATAAGTAGTTTCCGATGCACATCTGGAGGCATTCTGCAATCTGTTTACTATCAGAGTGTTGTTGAAACACAGAAATTGCATCGGTATTGAATACAACAGTCACCATCAGCATTTCCTTTAATGGGAGTAATGTCTCAAACAGTCTACGCTTTGATCGTTCCCTGGAAGACCAGTAGTACTGTCCGATGCACATCTGGAGGCAATCTGTAATCTGTGGACCTTCAAAGTGTTAATGAAACACAGAAATTGCATCAGGAGTGATTACAACAGTCACCATCCACACTTTCCTTCATGGGAGTAATATCTGAAACAGTCTACGGTTTGATCGTTCCCAGGAAGACCAGTAGTAGTTTCCGATGCACATCTGAAGACAATCTGTAATGTGGGGACTATCAGAGTGTTGATGAAACACAGAAATTGCATCGGGATTGAATACAACATTCACCATCCGCACTTTCCTCCATGGCAGTAACGTCTGAAACAGTCTACGCTTTGATCCTTCCTTGGAAGACCAGTAGTAGTTTCCGATGCACATCTGGAGGCATTCTGTATTCTGTGGACCTTCAAAGTTTTATGAAACACAGAAATTGCATCGGGATTAAATACAACAGTCACCATGCGCACTTTCCTCCATGGGAGTAATGTCTCAAAGATTCTACGCTTTGATCGTTCCCTGAAGACCAGTAGTAGTTTCCGATGCACATCTGGAGGCATTCTGTAATCTGTGGACAATCCGAGTGTTGATGAAACACAGAAATTGCATCGGGATTAAATACAACAGGCACCATGCGTACATTTCTCCATGGGAGTAATGTCTCAAACGGTCATCGCTTTGATCGTACCCTGAAGACCAGTAGTAGTTTCCGATGCACATCTGGAGGTATTCTGTAATCTGTGGACTATCAGAGTGTTGATGAAACACAGAAATTGCATCGCGATTGAATACAACAGTCACCATGTGCACTTTCCTCCATGGGAGTAATATCTGAAACAGTCTAAGATTTGATCGTTCCCAGGAAGACCAGTAGTAGTTTCCGATGCACATCTGGAGGCATTCTGTAATCTGTGGACTATCAGACTGTTGATGAAACACAGAAATTGCATCGGGATAGAATACAACATTCACCATGCGCACTTTCCTCAAGGGGGTTAATTCTCAAACAGTCTACGCTTTGATCGTTCTCTGAAAGATCAGTAGTAGTTTCGGATGGACATCTGGAGGCATTCTGTAATCTGTGGACCTTCGAAGTGTTGATGAAATACAGAAAATGCATCAGGATTGAATACAACAGTCACCATGCGCACGTTCCTCCATAGGAGTAATGTCTCAAACAGTCAACGCTTTGTACGTTCAAAGGAAGACCAGTAGTAGTTTCCGGTGCACATCTGGAGGCAATCTGTAATCTGTGGACTACCAGAGAGTTTATGAAACACAGAAATTGCATCGGAATTGAATACAACAGTCACCATGCGCACTTTCGTCCATGGGAGTAATGTCTCAAACAGTCTACGCTTTGATCGTTCCCTGGAAGATCAGTAGTAGTTTCCGATGCACATCTGGAGCCATTCTGTAATCTGCGTACTATCAGAGTGTTGATGAAACCAAAATTGCATTGGGATTGAATACAACAGTCACCATGGGTACTTTCCCCCAATGGAGTAATGTCTCAAACAGTCTACGCTTTGATCGTTCCCTGGAAGACAAGTAAAAGTTTACGATGCACATCTGGAGGCATTCTGTAATCTGTGGACTATCTGAGTGTTGATGAAACACAGAAATTGCATCGGGATTGAATACAACAGTCACCATGACCCCTTTCCTTCATGGGAGTAACGTCTCAAACAGTCTACGCTTTGATCGTTCCCTGGAAGACCAGTAGTATTTTCGATTCACATCTGGAGGCATTCTGTAATCTGTGGACATTCAAAGTGTTGATGAAACACAGAAATTGCATCGGGATTGAATACAACAGTCACCATCCGCATTTCCCTCCATGGGAGTAATGTCTCAAAGGGTCTACGCTTTGATCGTTCCCTGGATGATCATAAGTAGTTTCCGATGCACATCTGGAGGCATTCTGCAATCTGTTTACTATCAGAGTGTTGTTGAAACACAGAAATTGCATCGGTATTGAATACAACAGTCACCATCAGCATTTCCTTTAATGGGAGTAATGTCTCAAACAGTCTACGCTTTGATCGTTCCCTGGAAGACCAGTAGTACTGTCCGATGCACATCTGGAGGCAATCTGTAATCTGTGGACCTTCAAAGTGTTAATGAAACACAGAAATTGCATCAGGAGTGATTACAACAGTCACCATCCACACTTTCCTTCATGGGAGTAATATCTGAAACAGTCTACGGTTTGATCGTTCCCAGGAAGACCAGTAGTAGTTTCCGATGCACATCTGAAGACAATCTGTAATGTGGGGACTATCAGAGTGTTGATGAAACACAGAAATTGCATCGGGATTGAATACAACATTCACCATCCGCACTTTCCTCCATGGCAGTAACGTCTGAAACAGTCTACGCTTTGATCCTTCCTTGGAAGACCAGTAGTAGTTTCCGATGCACATCTGGAGGCATTCTGTATTCTGTGGACCTTCAAAGTTTTATGAAACACAGAAATTGCATCGGGATTAAATACAACAGTCACCATGCGCACTTTCCTCCATGGGAGTAATGTCTCAAAGATTCTACGCTTTGATCGTTCCCTGAAGACCAGTAGTAGTTTCCGATGCACATCTGGAGGCATTCTGTAATCTGTGGACAATCCGAGTGTTGATGAAACACAGAAATTGCATCGGGATTAAATACAACAGGCACCATGCGTACATTTCTCCATGGGAGTAATGTCTCAAACGGTCATCGCTTTGATCGTACCCTGAAGACCAGTAGTAGTTTCCGATGCACATCTGGAGGTATTCTGTAATCTGTGGACTATCAGAGTGTTGATGAAACACAGAAATTGCATCGCGATTGAATACAACAGTCACCATGTGCACTTTCCTCCATGGGAGTAATATCTGAAACAGTCTAAGATTTGATCGTTCCCAGGAAGACCAGTAGTAGTTTCCGATGCACATCTGGAGGCATTCTGTAATCTGTGGACTATCAGACTGTTGATGAAACACAGAAATTGCATCGGGATAGAATACAACATTCACCATGCGCACTTTCCTCAAGGGGGTTAATTCTCAAACAGTCTACGCTTTGATCGTTCTCTGAAAGATCAGTAGTAGTTTCGGATGGACATCTGGAGGCATTCTGTAATCTGTGGACCTTCGAAGTGTTGATGAAATACAGAAAATGCATCAGGATTGAATACAACAGTCACCATGCGCACGTTCCTCCATAGGAGTAATGTCTCAAACAGTCAACGCTTTGTACGTTCAAAGGAAGACCAGTAGTAGTTTCCGGTGCACATCTGGAGGCAATCTGTAATCTGTGGACTACCAGAGAGTTTATGAAACACAGAAATTGCATCGGAATTGAATACAACAGTCACCATGCGCACTTTCGTCCATGGGAGTAATGTCTCAAACAGTCTACGCTTTGATCGTTCCCTGGAAGATCAGTAGTAGTTTCCGATGCACATCTGGAGCCATTCTGTAATCTGTGTATCTTCAAAGTGTTGAAGAAACACCGAAATTGCATCGGGATTGAATACAACAGGCACCAGGCCTACATTTCTCCATGGGAGTAATGTCTCAAACTGTCATCGCTTTGATCGTTCCCTGAAGACCAGTAGTAATTTCCGATGCACATCTGGAGGCAATCTGTTCTCTGTGGACCTACAAAGTGTTGATGAAACACAGAAATTTCTTCGGGATTGAATATACAACAGTAACCATGCGCACTTTCCTCCATGGGAGTAATTTCTCAAACAGTCTACGCTTTGATCGTTCCCTGGAAGTCCAGAAGTAGTTTCCAATGCACATCTGGAGGCATTCTGTAATCTGTTTACCATCAGAGTGTTGTTGAAACACAGATATTGCATCGGGATTGATTACAACAGTCACCATGCGGACTTTCCTCCATGGGAGTAATGTCTCAAACAGTCTACGCTTTGATCGTTCCCTGGAAGACCAGTAGTAGTATCTGATGTACATCTGAGGGCCATCTGTAATCTGTGGACTATCTGAGTGTTGATGAAACACAGAAATAGCATCGGGATTGAATACAACAGTCACCATGACCCCTTTCCTTCATTGGAGTACTGTCTCAAACTGTCATCGCTTTGATCGTTCCCTGAAGACCAGTAGTAGTTTCCGATGCACATCCGGAGGCATTCTGTAATCTGTGGACAATCCGAGTGTTGATGAAACACAGAAATTGCATCGGGATTGAATACAACAGGCACCATGCGTACATTTCTCCATGGGAGTAATGTCTCAAACGGTCATCGCTTTGATCGTACCCTGAAGACCATTAGTAGTTTCCGATGCCCATCTGGAGGTATTCTGTAATCTGTGGACTATCAGAGTGTTGATGAAACACAGAAATTGCATCGGGATTGAATACAACAGTCACCATGACCCCTTTCCTTCATGGGAGTAATGTCTCAAACAGTCTACGCTTTGATCGTTCCCAGGAAGACCAGTAGTAGTTTCCGATGCACATCTGGAGACAATCTGTAATGTGGGGACTATCAGAGTGTTGATGAAACACAGAAATTGCATCGGGATTGAATACAACATTCACCATCCGCACTTTCCTCCATAGCATTAACGTCTGAAACAGTCTACGCTTTGATCCTTCCTTGGAAGACCAGTAGTAGTTTCCGATGCACATCTGGAGGCATTCTGTATTCTGTGGACCTTCAAAGTTTTAATGAAACACAGAAATTGCTTCGGGATAGAATACAACAGTCGCCATGCACGGTTTAATCCATGGGAGTAATGTCTCTAACAGTCTACTCTTTGATCGTTCTCTGGAAGACCAGTAGTACTTTCCGATGCACATCTGGATGCATTCTGTAATATGTGGACTATCAGAGTGTTGACGAAACACAGAAATTGCACCGGTATTGAATACAACAGTCACCATACGCACTTTCCTCCATGGGAGTAATGTCTCAAACAGTCTACGCTTTGATCGTTCCCTGGAAGACCAATAGTAGTTTCCGATGCACATCTGGAGGCATTGTATAATCTGTGGACTATCGGAGTGTTGATGAAACACAGAAATTGCATCGGGATTGAATACAACAGTCACCATGCGCACTTTCCACCATGGGAGTAATGTCTCAAACAGTCTACGCTTTGATCGTTCCCTGGAAGACCAGTAGTAGTTTCCGATGCACATCTGGAGGCATTCTGTAATCTGTAGGCGTTCAAAGTGATGATGAGACACAGAAATTGCATCGGGATTGAATACAACAGTCACCATGCGCACTTTTCTCCATGGGAGTCATTCTCAAACAGTCTACGCTTTGATCGTTACCTGGAAGACCAATAGTAGTTTCCGATGCACACCTAGAGGCAATCTGTAATCTGTGGACTATCAGAGTGTTGATGAAAAACAGAAATTGCATCGCGATTGAATACAACAGTCACCATGCGCACTTTCCTCCATGGGAGTAATGTCTGAAACAGTCTAAGATTTGATCGTTCCCAGGAAGACCAGTAGTAGTTTCCGATGCACATCTGGAGGCATTCTGTAATCTGTGGACTATCAGACTGTTGATGAAACACAGAAATTGCATCGGGATAGAATACAACATTCACCATGCGCACTTTCCTCCATGGGAGTAATGTCTCAAACAGTCTACGCTTTGATCGTTCCCTGGAAGACCAATAGTAGTTTCCGATGCACATCTGGAGGCATTGTATAATCTGTGGACTATCGGAGTGTTGATGAAACACAGAAATTGCATCGGGATTGAATACAACAGTCACCATGCGGACCTTCCTCCATGGGAGTAATGTCTCAAACAGTCTACGCTTTGATCGTTCCCTGGAAGACCAGTAGTAGTATCTGATTTACATCTGAGGTTATTCTGTAATCTGTGGACTATCTGAGTGTTGATGAAACACAGAAATTGCATCGGGATAGAATACAACATTCACTATGCGCACTTTCCTCAAGGGGGTTAATTCTCAAACAGTCTACGCTTTGATCGTTCTCTGAAAGATCAGTAGTAGTTTCGGATGGACATCTGGAGGCATTCTGTAATCTGTGGACCTTCGAAGTGTTGATGAAATACAGAAAATGCATCAGGATTGAATACAACAGTCACCATGCGCACGTTCCTCCATAGGAGTAATGTCTCAAACAGTCTACGCTTTGTACGTTCAAAGGAAGACCAGTAGTAGTTTCCGGTGCACATCTGGAGGCAATCTGTAATCTGTGGACTACCAGAGAGTTTATGAAACACAGAAATTGCATCGGAATTGAATACAACAGTCACCATGCGCACTTTCGTCCATGGGAGTAATGTCTCAAACAGTCTACGCTTTGATCGTTCCCTGGAAGATCAGTAGTAGTTTCCGATGCACATCTGGAGCCATTCTGTAATCTGTGTATCTTCAAAGTGTTGATGAAACACCGAAATTGCATCGGGATTGAATACAACAGGCACCAGGCCTACATTTCTCCATGGGAGTAATGTCTCAAACTGTCATCGCTTTGATCGTTCCCTGAAGACCAGTAGTAATTTCCGATGCACATCTGGAGGCAATCTGTTCTCTGTGGACCTACAAAGTGTTGATGAAACACAGAAATTTCTTCGGGATTGAATATACAACAGTAACCATGCGCACTTTCCTCCATGGGAGTAATTTCTCAAACAGTCTACGCTTTGATCGTTCCCTGGAAGTCCAGAAGTAGTTTCCAATGCACATCTGGAGGCATTCTGTAATCTGTTTACCATCAGAGTGTTGTTGAAACACAGATATTGCATCGGGATTGATTACAACAGTCACCATGCGGACTTTCCTCCATGGGAGTAATGTCTCAAACAGTCTACGCTTTGATCGTTCCCTGGAAGACCAGTAGTAGTATCTGATGTACATCTGAGGGCCATCTGTAATCTGTGGACTATCTGAGTGTTGATGAAACACAGAAATAGCATCGGGATTGAATACAACAGTCACCATGACCCCTTTCCTTCATTGGAGTACTGTCTCAAACTGTCATCGCTTTGATCGTTCCCTGAAGACCAGTAGTAGCTTCCGATGCACATCCGGAGGCATTCTGTAATCTGTGGACAATCCGAGTGTTGATGAAACACAGAAATTGCATCGGGATTGAATACAACAGGCACCATGCGTACATTTCTCCATGGGAGTAATGTCTCAAACGGTCATCGCTTTGATCGTACCCTGAAGACCATTAGTAGTTTCCGATGCCCATCTGGAGGTATTCTGTAATCTGTGGACTATCAGAGTGTTGATGAAACACAGAAATTGCATCGGGATTGAATACAACAGTCACCATGACCCCTTTCCTTCATGGGAGTAATGTCTCAAACAGTCTACGCTTTGATCGTTCCCAGGAAGACCAGTAGTAGTTTCCGATGCACATCTGGAGACAATCTGTAATGTGGGGACTATCAGAGTGTTGATGAAACACAGAAATTGCATCGGGATTGAATACAACATTCACCATCCGCACTTTCCTCCATAGCATTAACGTCTGAAACAGTCTACGCTTTGATCCTTCCTTGGAAGACCAGTAGTAGTTTCCGATGCACATCTGGAGGCATTCTGTATTCTGTGGACCTTCAGAAGTTTTAATGAAACACAGAAATTGCTTCGGGATAGAATACAACAGTCGCCATGCACGGTTTAATCCATGGGAGTAATGTCTCTAACAGTCTACTCTTTGATCGTTCTCTGGAAGACCAGTAGTACTTTCCGATGCACATCTGGATGCATTCTGTAATATGTGGACTATCAGAGTGTTGACGAAACACAGAAATTGCACCGGTATTGAATACAACAGTCACCATACGCACTTTCCTCCATGGGAGTAATGTCTCAAACAGTCTACGCTTTGATCGTTCCCTGGAAGACCAATAGTAGTTTCCGATGCACATCTGGAGGCATTGTATAATCTGTGGACTATCGGAGTGTTGATGAAACACAGAAATTGCATCGGGATTGAATACAACAGTCACCATGCGCACTTTCCACCATGGGAGTAATGTCTCAAACAGTCTACGCTTTGATCGTTCCCTGGAAGACCAGTAGTAGTTTCCGATGCACATCTGGAGGCATTCTGTAATCTGTAGGCGTTCAAAGTGATGATGAGACACAGAAATTGCATCGGGATTGAATACAACAGTCACCATGCGCACTTTTCTCCATGGGAGTCATTCTCAAACAGTCTACGCTTTGATCGTTACCTGGAAGACCAATAGTAGTTTCCGATGCACACCTAGAGGCAATCTGTAATCTGTGGACTATCAGAGTGTTGATGAAAAACAGAAATTGCATCGCGATTGAATACAACAGTCACCATGCGCACTTTCCTCCATGGGAGTAATGTCTGAAACAGTCTAAGATTTGATCGTTCCCAGGAAGACCAGTAGTAGTTTCCGATGCACATCTGGAGGCATTCTGTAATCTGTGGACTATCAGACTGTTGATGAAACACAGAAATTGCATCGGGATAGAATACAACATTCACCATGCGCACTTTCCTCCATGGGAGTAATGTCTCAAACAGTCTACGCTTTGATCGTTCCCTGGAAGACCAATAGTAGTTTCCGATGCACATCTGGAGGCATTGTATAATCTGTGGACTATCGGAGTGTTGATGAAACACAGAAATTGCATCGGGATTGAATACAACAGTCACCATGCGGACCTTCCTCCATGGGAGTAATGTCTCAAACAGTCTACGCTTTGATCGTTCCCTGGAAGACCAGTAGTAGTATCTGATTTACATCTGAGGTTATTCTGTAATCTGTGGACTATCTGAGTGTTGATGAAACACAGAAATTGCATCGGGATAGAATACAACATTCACTATGCGCACTTTCCTCAAGGGGGTTCATTCTCAAACAGTCTACGCTTTGATCGTTCTCTGAAAGATCAGTAGTAGTTTCGGATGGACATCTGGAGGCATTCTGTGATCTGTGGACCTTCAAAGTGTTGATGAAACACAGAAAATGCATCGGGATTGAATACAACAGTCACCATGCGCACGTTCCTCCATGGGAGTAATGTCTCAAACAGTCTACGCTTTGTACGTTCCCAGGAAGACCAGTAGTAGTTTCCGGTGCACATCTGGAGGCAATCTGTAATCTGTGGACTACCAGAGAGTTTATGAAACACAGAAATTGCATCGGGATTGAATACAACAGTCACCATGCACACTTTACTCCATTGGAGTAACGTCTCTAACAGTCTACGCTTTGATCGTTCCCTGGAAGACCAGTAGTAGATTCCGATGCACATCTGAAAGCATTCTGTAATCTGTGGACCTACAAAGTGTTGATGAAACACAGAAATTTCATCGGGATTGAATATACAACAGTAACCATGCGCACTTTCCTCCATGGGAGTAATGTCTCAAACAGTCTACGCTTTGGTCGTTCCCTGGAAGACCAGTGGTAGTTTCCGATGCACATCTGTAGGCATTCTGTAATCTGTGGACTATCACAGTGTTCATGAAACACAGAAATTGCATCGGGATTGAATACAACAGTCACCATGCACACTTCCCTCCATTGGAGTAACGTCTCTAACAGTCTACGCTTTGATCGTTCCCTGGAAGGCCAGTACTAGATTCCGATGCACATCTGGAGGCATTCTGTAATCTGTGGACTATCAGACTGTTGATGAAAGACAGAAATTGCATCGGGATTGAATACAACAATCAATATTCGCACTTTCCTCCATGGGAGTAATGTCTCAAACAGTCTACGCTTTGATCGTTCCCTGGAAGACCAATAGTATTTTCCGATGCACATCTGGTGGCATTCTGTATCTGTGGGCTATCAGAGTGTTGATGAAACACAGAAATTGCATCAGGATTGAATACAACAGTCACCATGCGCACTTCCCTCCATGGGAGTAATGTCTCAAACAGTCTACGCTTTTATCGTTCCCTGGAAGACCAGTAGTAGTTTCTGATGCACATCCGGTGGCATTCTGTAATCTGTGGACTATCAGAGTGTTGATGAAACACAGAAATTGCATCGGTATTAAATACAACAGTCACCATGCGCACGTTGCTCCATGGGAGTAATGTCTCAAACAGTCTACGCTTTGATCGTTCCCTGGAAGACCAGTGGTAGTATCCGATGCACATCTGGAGGCATTCTATAATGTGTGGACTATCAGAGTGTTGATGAAACACAGAAATTGCATCGGGATAGAATACAACAGTCACGATGCGCACTTTCCTCCATGGGAGTAATGTCTCAAACAGTCTACGCTTTGATCGTTCCCAGGAAGACCAAATGTAGTTTCCAATGCACATCTGGAGGCATTCTGTAATCTGTTTACCATCAGAGTGTTGTTGAAACACAGAAATTGCATCGGGATTGAATACAACAGTCACCATGCGGACTTTCCTCCATGGGAGTAATGTCTCAAACAGTCTACGCTTTGATCGTTCCCTGGAAGACCAGTAGTAGTATCTGATTTACATCTGAGGTTATTCTGTAATCTGTGGACTATCTGAGTGTTGATGAAACACAGAAATTGCACCGGGATTGAATACAAAAGTCACCTTGCGCATTTACATCCATGGGAGTAATGTCTCAAACAGTCTACGCTTTGATCGTTTCCTGGAGGACCAGTAGTAGTTTCCGATGCACATCTGGAGGCATTCTGTAATCTGCGTACTATCAGAGTGTAGATGAAACCAAAATTGCATCGGGATTGAATACAACAGTCACCATGCGTACTTTCCCCCAATGGAGTAATGTCTCAAACAGTCTACGCTTTGATCGTTACCTGGAAGACAAGTAGAAGTTTACGATGCACATCTGGAGGCATTCTGTAATCTGTGGACTATCTGAGTGTTGATGAAACACAGAAATTGCATCGGGATTGAATACAACAGTCACTATGCGTGCATTTCTCCATGGGAGTAATGTCTCAAACGGTCATCGCCTTGATCGTTCCCTGAAGACCAGTAGTAGTTTCCGATGCACATCTGGAGGTATTCTGTAATCTGTGGACCTTCAAAGTGTTAATGAAACACAGAAATTGCATCAGGAGTGATTACAACAGTCACCATCCACACTTTCCTTCATGGGAGTAGTATCTGAAACAGTCTACGGTTTGATCGTTCCCGGGAAAACCAGTAGTAGTTTCCGATACACATCTGGAGGTATTCTGTAATCTGTGGACTATCAGTGTTGATGAAACACAGAAATTGCATCGGGATTGAATACAACAGTCACCATGACCCCTTTCCTTCATGGGAGTAATGTCTCAAACAGTCTAAGCTTTGATCGTTCCCTGGAAGACCAGTAGTAGTTTCCGATGCACATCTGGAGGCATTCTGTATTCTGTGGACCCTCAAAGTTTTAATGAAACACAGAAATTGCATCGGGATTGAATACAACAGTCACCATGCGTAGTTTAATCCATGGGGGTAATGTCTCGAACAGTCTAGGCTTTGATCGTTCTCTGGAAGACCAGTGGTAGTTTCCGATGCACATCTGGAGGCATTCTGTAATCGGTAGGCTTTCAAAGAGTTGATGAAACACAGAAATTGCATCGGGATATAATACAACAGTCACCATGCGCACTTTCCTCCATGGGAGTAATGTCTGAAACAGTCTACTCTTTGATCGTTCTCTGGAAGACCAGTAGTACTTTCCGATGCACATCTGGATGCATTCTGTAATCTGTGGACTATCAGAGTGTTGACGAAACACAGAAATTGCACCGGTATTGAATACAACAGTCACCATACGCACTTTCCTCCATGGGAGTAATGTCTCAAACAGTCTACGCTTTGATCGTTCCCTGGAAGACCAGTAGTAGATTCCGATGCACATCTGGAAGCATTCAGTAATCTGTGGACTATCAGAGTGTTGATGAAACACAGAAATTGCATCGGAATTGAATACAACAGTCACCATGCGCACTTTCCTCCGTGGGAGTAATGTCTCAAACAGTCTACGCTTTGATCGTTCCCTGGAAGACCAGTAGTAGTTTCCGATGCACATCTGGAGCCATTCTGTAATCTATGTATCTTCAAAGTGTTGATGAAACACCGAAATTGCATCGGGATTGAATACAACAGGCACCAGGCCTACATTTCTCCATGGGAGTAATGTCTCAAACTGTCATCGCTTTGATCGTTCCCTGAAGACCAGTAGTAATTTCCGATGCACATCTGGAGGCAATCTGTTCTCTGTGGACCTACAAAGTGTTGATGAAACACAGAAATTTCATCGGGATTGAATATACAACAGTAACCATGCGCACTTTCCTCCATGGGAGTAATGTCTCAGACAGTCTACGCTTTGATCGTTCCCTGAAAGACCAGTAGTAGTTTCCGATGCACATCTGGAGGCATTCTGTAATCTGTGGACCTTCAAAGTGTTGATGAAACACAGATATTGCATCGTGATTGAATACAACAGTCACCATGCGCACTTTCCTCCATGGGAGTAATGTCTCAAACAGTCTACGCTTTGGTCGTTCCCTGGAAGACCAGTGGTAGTTTCCGATGCACATCTGGAGGCATTCTGTAATCTGTGGACTATCAGACTGTTGATGAAAGACAGAAATTGCTTCGGGATTGAATACAACAATCAATATTCGCACATTCCTCCATGGGAGTAATGTCTCAAACAGTCTACGATTTGATCGTTCCCTGGAAGACCAATAGTATTTTCCGATGCACATCTGGTGGCATTCTGTATCTGTGGGCTATCAGAGTGTTGATGAAACACAGAAATTGCATCAGGATTGAATACAACAGTCACCATGCGCACTTCCCTCCATGGGAGTAATGTCTCAAACAGTCTACGTTTTAATTTTCCCTGGAAGACCAGTAATAGCTTCCGATGCACATCTGGAGGCATTCTGTAATCTGTGGACTATCAGACTGTTGATGAAAGACAGAAATTGCATCGGGATTGAATACCACAGTCAATATTCGCACTTTCCTCCATGGGAGTAATGTCTCAAACAGTCTACGCTTTGATCGTTCCCTGGAAGACCAATAGTATTTTCCGATGCACATCTGGTGGCATTCTGTATCTGTGGGCTATCAGAGTGTTGATGAAACACAGAAATCGCATAGGGTTTGAATACAACATTCACCATGAGCATTTCCTCCATGGCAGTAATGTCTCAAACAGTCTACGCTTTGATCGTTCCCTGGAAGACCAGTAGTAGTTTCCGATGCACATCCGGTGGCATTCTAAAATCTGTGGACTATCAGAGTGTTGATGAAACACAGAAATTGCATCGGTATTGAATACAACAGTCACCATGCGCACGTTCCTCCATGGGAGTAATGTCTCAAACAGTCTACGCTTTAATCGTTCCCTGGAAGACCAGTGGTACTATCCGATGCACATCTGGAGGCATTCTGTAATGTGTGGACTATCAGAGTGTTGATGAAACACAGAAATTGCATCGGGATAGAATACAACAGTCACGATGCGCACTTTCCTCCATGGGAGTAATGTCTCAAACAGTCTACGCTTTGATCGTTCCCTGGAAGACCAAAAGTAGTTTCCAATGCACATCTGGAGGCATTCCGTAATCTGTTTACTATCAGAGTGTTGTTGAAACACAGAAATTGCATCGGGATTGAATACAACAGTCACCATGCGGACTTTCCTCCATGGGAGTAATGTCTCAAACAGTCTACGCTTTGATCGTTCCCTGGAAGACCAGTAGTAGTATCTGATGTACATCTGAGGGCATTCTGTAATCTGTGGACTATCTGAGTGTTGATGAAACACAGAAATTGCATCGGGATTGAATACAAAAGTCACCATGAGCACTTACATCCATGGGAGTAATGTCTCAAACAGTCTACGCTTTGATCGTTTCCTGGAAGACCAGTAGTAGTTTCCGATGCACATCTGGAGGCATTCTGAAATCTGCGTACTATCAGAGTGTTGATGAAACCAAAATTGCATCGGGATTGAATACAACAGTCACCATGCGTACTTTCCCCCAATGGAGTAATGTCTCAAACAGTCTACGCTTTGATCGTTACCTGGAAGACAAGTAGAAGTTTACGATGCACATCTGGAGGCATTCTGTAATCTGTGGACTATCTGAGTGTTGATGAAACACAGAAATTGCATCGGGATTGAATACAACAGTTACCATGCGTACATTTCTCCATGGGAGTAATGTCTCAAACGGTCATCGCCTTGATTGTTTCCTGAAGACCAGTAGTAGTTTCCGATGCACATCAGGAGGTATTCTGTAATATGTGGACTATCAGTGTTGATGAAACACAGAAATTGCATCGGGATTGAATACAACAGTCACCATGACCCCTTTCCTTCATGGGAGTAATGTCTCAAACAGTCTACGCTTTGATCGTTCCCTGGAAGACCAGTAGTAGTTTCGATTCACATCTGGAGGCATTCTGTAATCTGTGGACATTCAAAGTGTTGATGAAACACAGAAATTGCATCGGGATAGAATACAACAGTCACCATGCGTGCATTTCTCCATGGGAGTAATGTGTCAAACGGTCATCGCCTTGATCGTTCCCTGAAGACCAGTAGTAGTTTCCGATGCACATATGGAGGTATTCTGTAATCTGTGGACCTTCAAAGTGTTAATGAAACACAGAAATTGCATCAGGAGTGATTACAACAGTCACCATCCACACTTTTCTTCATGGGAGTAATATCTGAAACAGTCTACGGTTTGATCGTTCCCGGGAAAACCAGTAGTAGTTTCCGATGCACATCTGGAGGTATTCTGTAATCTGTGGACTATCAGTGTTGATGAAACACAGAAATTGCATCGGGATTGAATACAACAATCACAATGACCCCTTTCCTTCATGGGAGTAATGTCTCAAACAGTCTAAGCTTTGATCGTTCCCTGGAAGACCAGTAGTAGTTTCCGATGCACATCTGGAGGCATTCTGTATTCTGTGGACCCTCAAAATTTTAATGAAACACAGAAATTGCATCGGGATTGAATACAACAGTCACCATGCGCAGTTTAATCCATGGGAGTAATGTCTCGAACAGTCTAAGCTTTGAATGTTCTCTGGAAGACCAGTGGAGGTTTCCGATGCACATCTGGAGGCATTCTGTAATCCGTAGGCTTTCAAAGTGTTCATGAAACAAAGAAATTGCATCGGGATTTAATACAACAGTCACCATGCTCACTTTCCTCCATGGGTGTAATGTCTCTAACAGTCTACTCTTTGATCGTTCTCTGGAAGACCAGTAGTACTTTCCGATGCACATCTGGAGGCATTCTGTAATCGGTAGGCTTTCAAAGTGTTGATGAAACAAAGAAATTGCATCGGGATTTAATACAACAGTCACCATGCGCACTTTCCTCCATGGGAGTAATGTCTCAAACAGTCTACGCTTTGATCGTTCCCTGGAAGACCAGTAGTAGTATCTGATTTACATCTGAGGTTATTCTGTAATCTGTGGACTATCTGAGTGTTGATGAAACACAGAAATTGCATCGGGATTGAATACAAAAGTCACCTTGCGCATTTACATCCATGGGAGTAATGTCTCAAACAGTCTACGCTTTGATCGTTTCCTGGAAGACCAGTAGTAGTTTCCGATGCACATCTGGAGGCATTCTGTAATCTGCATACTATCAGAGTGTTGATGAAACACAGAAATTGCATCGGGATAGAATACAACATTCACTATGCGCACTTTCCTCAAGGGGGTTAATTCTCAAACAGTCTACGCTTTGATCGTTCTCTGAAAGATCAGTAGTAGTTTCGGATGGACATCTGGAGGCATTCTGTAATCTGTGGACCTTCAAAGTGTTGATGAAACACAGAAAATGCATCGGGATTGAATACAACAGTCACCATGCGCACGTTCCTCCATGGGAGTAATGTCTCAAACAGTCTACGCTTTGTACGTTCCCAGGAAGACCAGTAGTAGTTTCCGGTGCACATCTGGAGGCAATCTGTAATCTGTGGACTACCAGAGAGTTTATGAAACACAGAAATTGCATCGGGATTGAATACAACAGTCACCATGCACACTTTACTCCATTGGAGTAACGTCTCTAACAGTCTACGCTTTGATCGTTCCCTGGAAGACCAGTAGTAGATTCCGATGCACATCTGAAAGCATTCTGTAATCTGTGGACCTACAAAGTGTTGATGAAACACAGAAATTTCATCGGGATTGAATATACAACAGTAACCATGCGCACTTTCCTCCATGGGAGTAATGTCTCAAACAGTCTACGCTTTGGTCGTTCCCTGGAAGACCAGTGGTAGTTTCCGATGCACATCTGTAGGCATTCTGTAATCTGTTTACTATCACAGTGTTCATGAAACACAGAAATTGCATCGGGATTGAATACAACAGTCACCATGCACACTTCCCTCCATTGGAGTAACGTCTCTAACAGTCTACGCTTTGATCGTTCCCTGGAAGGCCAGTACTAGATTCCGATGCACATCTGGAGGCATTCTGTAATCTGTGGACTATCAGACTGTTGATGAAAGACAGAAATTGCATCGGGATTGAATACAACAATCAATATTCGCACTTTCCTCCATGGGAGTAATGTCTCAAACAGTCTACGCTTTGATCGTTCCCTGGAAGACCAATAGTATTTTCCGATGCACATCTGGTGGCATTCTGTATCTGTGGGCTATCAGAGTGTTAATGAAACACAGAAATTGCATCAGGATTGAATACAACAGTCACCATGCGCACTTCCCTCCATGGGAGTAATGTCTCAAACAGTCTACGTTTTAATTTTCCCTGGAAGACCAGTAATAGCTTCCGATGCACATCTGGAGGCATTCTGTAATCTGTGGACTATCAGACTGTTGATGAAAGACAGAAATTGCATCGGGATTGAATACCACAGTCAATATTCGCACTTTCCTCCATGGGAGTCATGTCTCAAACAGTCTACGCTTTGATCGTTCCCTGGAAGACCAATAGTATTTTCCGATGCACATCTGGTTTCATTCTGTATCTGTGGGCTATCAGAGTGTTGATGAAACACAGAAATTGCATCGGGTTTGAATACAACATTCACCATGCGCATTTCCTCCATGGCAGTAATGTCTCAAACAGTCTACGCTTTTATCGTTCCCTGGAAGACCAGTAGTAGTTTCTGATGCACATCCGGTGGCATTCTGTAATCTGTGGACTATCAGAGTGTTGATGAAACACAGAAATTGCATCGGTATTAAATACAACAGTCACCATGCGCACGTTGCTCCATGGGAGTAATGTCTCAAACAGTCTACGCTTTGATCGTTCCCTGGAAGACCAGTGGTAGTATCCGATGCACATCTGGAGGCATTCTATAATGTGTGGACTATCAGAGTGTTGATGAAACACAGAAATTGCATCGGGATAGAATACAACAGTCACGATGCGCACTTTCCTCCATGGGAGTAATGTCTCAAACAGTCTACGCTTTGATCGTTCCCAGGAAGACCAAATGTAGTTTCCAATGCACATCTGGAGGCATTCTGTAATCTGTTTACAATCAGAGTGTTGTTGAAACACAGAAATTGCATCGGGATTGAATACAACAGTCACCATGCGGACTTTCCTCCATGGGAGTAATGTCTCAAACAGTCTACGCTTTGATCGTTCCCTGGAAGACCAGTAGTAGTATCTGATTTACATCTGAGGTTATTCTGTAATCTGTGGACTATCTGAGTGTTGATGAAACACAGAAATTGCACCGGGATTGAATACAAAAGTCACCTTGCGCATTTACATCCATGGGAGTAATGTCTCAAACAGTCTACGGTTTGATCGTTTCCTGGAAGACCAGTAGTAGTTTCCGATGCACATCTGGAGGCATTCTGTAATCTGCGTACTATCAGAGTGTAGATGAAACCAAAATTGCATCGGGATTGAATACAACAGTCACCATGCGTACTTTCCCCCAATGGAGTAATGTCTCAAACAGTCTACGCTTTGATCGTTACCTGGAAGACAAGTAGAAGTTTACGATGCACATCTGGAGGCATTCTGTAATCTGTGGACTATCTGAGTGTTGATGAAACACAGAAATTGCATCGGGATTGAATACAACAGTCACTATGCGTGCATTTCTCCATGGGAGTAATGTCTCAAACGGTCATCGCCTTGATCGTTCCCTGAAGACCAGTAGTAGTTTCCGATGCACATCTGGAGGTATTCTGTAATCTGTGGACCTTCAAAGTGTTAATGAAACACAGAAATTGCATCAGGAGTGATTACAACAGTCACCATCCACACTTTCCTTCATGGGAGTAGTATCTGAAACAGTCTACGGTTTGATCGTTCCCGGGAAAACCAGTAGTAGTTTCCGATACACATCTGGAGGTATTCTGTAATCTGTGGACTATCAGTGTTGATGAAACACAGAAATTGCATCGGGATTGAATACAACAGTCACCATGACCCCTTTCCTTCATGGGAGTAATGTCTCAAACAGTCTAAGCTTTGATCGTTCCCTGGAAGACCAGTAGTAGTTTCCGATGCACATCTGGAGGCATTCTGTATTCTGTGGACCCTCAAAGTTTTAATGAAACACAGAAATTGCATCGGGATTGAATACAACAGTCACCATGCGTAGTTTAATCCATGGGGGTAATGTCTCGAACAGTCTAGGCTTTGATCGTTCTCTGGAAGACCAGTGGTAGTTTCCGATGCACATCTGGAGGCATTCTGTAATCGGTAGGCTTTCAAAGAGTTGATGAAACACAGAAATTGCATCGGGATATAATACAACAGTCACCATGCGCACTTTCCTCCATGGGAGTAATGTCTCTAACAGTCTACTCTTTGATCGTTCTCTGGAAGACCAGTAGTACTTTCCGATGCACATCTGGATGCATTCTGTAATCTGTGGACTATCAGAGTGTTGACGAAACACAGAAATTGCACCGGTATTGAATACAACAGTCACCATACGCACTTTCCTCCATGGGAGTAATGTCTCAAACAGTCTACGCTTTGATCGTTCCCTGGAAGACCAGTAGTAGATTCCGATGCACATCTGGAAGCATTCAGTAATCTGTGGACTATCAGAGTGTTGATGAAACACAGAAATTGCATCGGAATTGAATACAACAGTCACCATGCGCACTTTCCTCCGTGGGAGTAATGTCTCAAACAGTCTACGCTTTGATCGTTCCCTGGAAGACCAGTAGTAGTTTCCGATGCACATCTGGAGCCATTCTGTAATCTATGTATCTTCAAAGTGTTGATGAAACACCGAAATTGCATCGGGATTGAATACAACAGGCACCAGGCCTACATTTCTCCATGGGAGTAATGTCTCAAACTGTCATCGCTTTGATCGTTCCCTGAAGACCAGTAGTAATTTCCGATGCACATCTGGAGGCAATCTGTTCTCTGTGGACCTACAAAGTGTTGATGAAACACAGAAATTTCATCGGGATTGAATATACAACAGTAACCATGCGCACTTTCCTCCATGGGAGTAATGTCTCAGACAGTCTACGCTTTGATCGTTCCCTGAAAGACCAGTAGTAGTTTCCGATGCACATCTGGAGGCATTCTGTAATCTGTGGACCTTCAAAGTGTTGATGAAACACAGATATTGCATCGTGATTGAATACAACAGTCACCATGCGCACTTTCCTCCATGGGAGTAATGTCTCAAACAGTCTACGCTTTGGTCGTTCCCTGGAAGACCAGTGGTAGTTTCCGATGCACATCTGGAGGCATTCTGTAATCTGTGGACTATCAGACTGTTGATGAAAGACAGAAATTGCTTCGGGATTGAATACAACAATCAATATTCGCACATTCCTCCATGGGAGTAATGTCTCAAACAGTCTACGATTTGATCGTTCCCTGGAAGACCAATAGTATTTTCCGATGCACATCTGGTGGCATTCTGTATCTGTGGGCTATCAGAGTGTTGATGAAACACAGAAATTGCATCAGGATTGAATACAACAGTCACCATGCGCACTTCCCTCCATGGGAGTAATGTCTCAAACAGTCTACGTTTTAATTTTCCCTGGAAGACCAGTAATAGCTTCCGATGCACATCTGGAGGCATTCTGTAATCTGTGGACTATCAGACTGTTGATGAAAGACAGAAATTGCATCGGGATTGAATACCACAGTCAATATTCGCACTTTCCTCCATGGGAGTAATGTCTCAAACAGTCTACGCTTTGATCGTTCCCTGGAAGACCAATAGTATTTTCCGATGCACATCTGGTGGCATTCTGTATCTGTGGGCTATCAGAGTGTTGATGAAACACAGAAATCGCATAGGGTTTGAACACAACATTCACCATGAGCATTTCCTCCATGGCAGTAATGTCTCAAACAGTCTACGCTTTGATCGTTCCCTGGAAGACCAGTAGTAGTTTCCGATGCACATCCGGTGGCATTCTAAAATCTGTGGACTATCAGAGTGTTGATGAAACACAGAAATTGCATCGGTATTGAATACAACAGTCACCATGCGCACGTTCCTCCATGGGAGTAATGTCTCAAACAGTCTACGCTTTAATCGTTCCCTGGAAGACCAGTGGTACTATCCGATGCACATCTGGAGGCATTCTGTAATGTGTGGACTATCAGAGTGTTGATGAAACACAGAAATTGCATCGGGATAGAATACAACAGTCACGATGCGCACTTTCCTCCATGGGAGTAATGTCTCAAACAGTCTACGCTTTGATCGTTCCCTGGAAGACCAAAAGATGTTTCCAATGCACATCTGGAGGCATTCTGTAATCTGTTTACTATCAGAGTGTTGTTGAAACACAGAAATTGCATCGGGATTGAATACAACAGTCACCATGCGGACTTTCCTCCATGGGAGTAATGTCTCAAACAGTCTACGCTTTGATCGTTCCCTGGAAGACCAGTAGTAGTATCTGATGTACATCTGAGGGCATTCTGTAATCTGTGGACTATCTGAGTGTTGATGAAACACAGAAATTGCATCGGGATTGAATACAAAAGTCACCATGAGCACTTACATCCATGGGAGTAATGTCTCAAACAGTCTACGCTTTGATCGTTTCCTGGAAGACCAGTAGTAGTTTCCGATGCACATCTGGAGGCATTCTGAAATCTGCGTACTATCAGAGTGTTGATGAAACCAAAATTGCATCGGGATTGAATACAACAGTCACCAAGCGTACTTTCCCCCAATGGAGTAATGTCTCAAACAGTCTACGCTTTGATCGTTACCTGGAAGACAAGTAGAAGTTTACGATGCACATCTGGAGGCATTCTGTAATCTGTGGACTATCTGAGTGTTGATGAAACACAGAAATTGCATCGGGATTGAATACAACAATCACAATGACCCCTTTCCTTCATGGGAGTAATGTCTCAAACAGTCTAAGCTTTGATCGTTCCCTGGAAGACCAGTAGTAGTTTCCGATGCACATCTGGAGGCATTCTGTATTCTGTGGACCCTCAAAATTTTAATGAAACACAGAAATTGCATCGGGATTGAATACAACAGTCACCATGCGCAGTTTAATCCATGGGAGTAATGTCTCGAACAGTCTAGGCTTTGAATGTTCTCTGGAAGACCAGTGGAGGTTTCCGATGCACATCTGGAGGCATTCTGTAATCGGTAGGCTTTCAAAGAGTTGATGAAACAAAGAAATTGCATCGGGATTTAATACAACAGTCACCATGCGCACTTTCCTCCATGGGTGTAATGTCTCTAACAGTCTACTCTTTGATCGTTCTCTGGAAGACCAGTAGTACTTTCCGATGCACATCTGGATGCATTCTGTAATCTGTGGACTATCAGAGTGTTGACGAAACACAGAAATTGCACCGGTATTGAATACAACAGTCACCATACGCACTTTCCTCCATGGGAGTAATGTCTCAAACTGTCTACGCTTTGATCGTTCCCTGGAAGACCAGTAGTAGATTCCGATGCACATCTGGAAGCATTCTGTAATCTGTGGACTATCAGAGTGTTAATGAAACACAGAAATTGCATCGGAATTGAATACAACAGTCACCATGCGCACTTTCCTCCATGGGTGTAATGTCTCAAACAGTCTACGCTTTGATCGTTCCCTGGAAGACCAGTAGTAGTTTCCGATGCACATCTGGAGCCATTCTGTAATCTATGTATCTTCAAAGTGTTGATGAAACACCGAAATTGCATCGGGATTGAATACAACAGGCACCAGGCCTACATTTCTCCATGGGAGTAATGTCTCAAGCTGTCATCGATTTGATCGTTCCTGAAGACCAGTAGTAATTTCCGATGCACATCTGGAGGCAATCTGTTCTCTGTGGACCTACAAAGTGTTGATGAAACACAGAAATTTCATCGGGATTGAATATACAACAGTAACCATGCGCACTTTCCTCCATGGGAGTAATGTCTCAGACAGTCTACGCTTTGATCGTTCCCTGAAAGACCAGTAGCAGTTTCCGATGCACATCTGGAGGCATTCTGTAATCTGTGGACCTTCAAAGTGTTGATGAAACACACATATTGCATCGTGATTGAATACAACAGTCACCATGCGCACTTTCCTCCATGGGAGTAATGTCTCAAACAGTCTACGCTTTGGTCGTTCCCTGGAAGACCAGTGGTAGTTTCCGATGCACATCTGTAGGCATTCTGTAATCTGTGGACTATCACAGTGTTCATGAAACACAGAAATTGCATCGGGATTGAATACAACAGTCACCATGCACACTTCCCTCCATTGGAGTAACGTCTCTAACAGTCTCCGCTTTGATCGTTCCCTGGAAGGCCAGTACTAGATTACGATGCACATCTGGTGCCATTCTGTATCTGTGGGCTATCAGAGTGTTGATAAAACACAGAAATTGCATCAGGATTGAATACAACAGTCACCATGCGCACTTCCCTCCATGGGAGTAATGTCTCAAACAGTCTACGTTTTAATTTTCCCTGGAAGACCAGTAATAGCTTCCGATGCACATCTGGAGGCATTCTGTAATCTGTGGACTATCAGACTGTTGATGAAAGACAGAAATTGCATCGGGATTGAATACCACAGTCAATATTCGCACTTTCCTCCATGGGAGTAATGTCTCAAACAGTCTACGCTTTGATCGTTCCCTGGAAGACCAATAGTATTTTCCGATGCACATCCGGTGGCATTCTAAAATCTGTGGACTATCAGAGTGTTGATGAAACACAGAAATTGCATCGTGATTGAATACAACAGTCACCATGCGCACTTTCCTCCATGGGAGTAATGTCTCAAACAGTCTACGCTTTGGTCGTTCCCTGGAAGACCAGTGGTAGTTTCCGATGCACATCTGGAGGCATTCTGTAATCTGTGGACCTTCAAAGTGTTGATGAAACACACATATTGCATCGTGATTGAATACAACAGTCACCATGCGCACTTTCCTCCATGGGAGTAATGTCTCAAACAGTCTACGCTTTGGTCGTTCCCTGGAAGACCAGTGGTAGTTTCCGATGCACATCTGTAGGCATTCTGTAATCTGTGGACTATCACAGTGTTCATGAAACACACATATTGCATCGTGATTGAATACAACAGTAACCATGCGCACTTTCCTCCATGGGAGTAATGTCTCAGACAGTCTACGCTTTGATCGTTCCCTGAAAGACCAGTAGCAGTTTCCGATGCACATCTGGAGGCATTCTGTAATCTGTGGACCTTCAAAGTGTTGATGAAACACACATATTGCATCGTGATTGAATACAACAGTCACCATGCGCACTTTCCTCCATGGGAGTAATGTCTCAAACAGTCTACGCTTTGGTCGTTCCCTGGAAGACCAGTGGTAGTTTCCGATGCACATCTGTAGGCATTCTGTAATCTGTGGACTATCACAGTGTTCATGAAACACAGAAATTGCATCAGGATTGAATACAACATTCACCATGCGCATTTCCTCCATGGCAGTAATGTCTCAAACAGTCTACGCTTTCATCGTTCCCTGGAAGACCAGTAGTAGTTTCCGATGCACATCCGGTGGCATTCTAAAATCTGTGGACTATCAGAGTGTTGATGAAACACAGAAATTGCATCGGTATTGAATACAACAGTCACCATGCGCACGTTGCTCCATGGGTGTAATGTCTCAAACAGTCTACGCTTTGATCGTTCCCTGGAAGACCAGTGGTAGTATCCGATGCACATCTGGAGGCATTCTGTAATGTGTGGACTATCAGAGTGTTGATGAAACACAGAAATTGCATCGGGATAGAATACAACAGTCACGATGCGCACTTTCCTCCATGGGAGTAATGTCTCAAACAGTCTACGCTTTGATCGTTCCCTGGAAGAACAGTAGTAGTATCTGATGTACATCTGAGGGCATTCTGTAATCTGTGGACTATGTGAGTGTTGATGAAACACAGAAATTGCATCGGGATTGAATACAAAAGTCACCATGCGCACTTACATCCATGGGAGTAATGTCTCAAACAGTCTACGCTTTGATCGTTTCCTGGAAGACCAGTAGTACTTTCCGATGCACATCGGGAGGCATTCTGTAATCTGCGTACTATCAGAGTGTTGATGAAACCAAAATTGCATCGGGATTGAATACAACAGTCACCATGCGTACTTTCCCCCAATGGAGTAATGTCTCAAACAGTCTACGCTTTGATCTTTACCTGGAAGACAAGTAGAAGTTTAAGATGCACATCTGGAGGCATTCTGTAAACTGTGGACTATCTGAGTGTTGATGAAACACAGAAATTGCATCGGGATTGAATACAACAGTCACCATGCGTACATTTCTCCATGGGAGTAATGTCTCAAACGGTCATCGCCTTGATCGTTCCATGAAGACCAGTAGTAGTTTCCGATGTACATCAGGAGGTATTCTGTAATATGTGGACTATCAGTGTTGATGAAACACAGAAATTGCATCGGGATTGAATACAACAGTCACCATGACACCTTTCCTTCATGGGAGTAATGTCTCAAACAGTCTACGCTTTGATCGTTCCCTGGAAGACCAGTAGTAGTTTCGATTCACATCTGGAGGCATTCTGTAATCTGTGGACATTCAAAGTGTTGATGAAACACAGAAATTGCATCGGGATTGAATGCAACAGTCACCATCCGCATTTCCCTCCATGGGAGTAATGTCTCAAACAGTCTAAGCTTTGATCATTCCCTGGAAGACAAGTAGTAGTTTCCGATGCACATCTGGAGGCATTCTATAATCTGTGGACTATCGGAGTGTTGATGAAACACAGAAATTGCATCGGGATTTAATACAACAGTCACCATGCGCACTTTCCTCCATGGGAGTAATGTCTCAAACAGTCTACGCTTTGATCATTCCCTGGAAGACTAGTAGTAGTTTCCGATGCACATCTGGAGGCATTCTATAATCTGTGGACTATCGGAGTGTTGATGAAACACAGAAATTGCATCGGGATTTAATACAACAGTCACCATGCGGAATTTCCTCCATGGGAGTAATGTCTCAAACAGTCTACGCTTTGATCGTTCCCTGGAAGACCAGTAGTAGTATCTGATGCACATCTGGGTGCATTCTGTAATCTGTGGACTATCACAGTGTTGATGAAACACAGAAATTGCATCGGGATTGAATACAACAGTCACCATTCGCACTTTCCTCCATGGGAGTAATGTCTCAAACAGTCTACGCTTTGATCGTTCACTGGAAGACCAGTAGTGGTTTCGATTCACATCTGGAGGCATTCTGTAATCTGTGGGCCTTCAAAGTGTTGATGAAACACAGAAATTGCATCGGGATTGAATATAACAGTCACCATGCGCACCTTCCTCCAGGGGAGTAATGTCTCAAACAGTCTACGCTTTGATAGTTTCCTGGAAGTCCAGTAGCAGTTTCCGATGCACATCTGGAGGCATTCTGTAATCTGTGGACTATCTGAGTGTTGATGAAACACAGAAATTGCATCGGGATTGAATACAACAGTCACCATGCGCACTTACCTCCATGGGAGTAATGTCTCAAACAGTCTACGCTTTGATCGTTACCTGGAAGGCCAGTAGTAGTTTCCGTAGGACATCTGGAGGCATTCCTTAATATGTGGACCTTCAAAGTGTTGATGAAACACAGAAAATGCATCGGGATTGAATACAACAGTCACCATGCGCAAGTTCCTCCATGGGAGTAATGTCTCAAAGAGTCTTCGCTTTGATCATTCCCTGGAAGATCAGAAGTAGTTTCCGATGCACATCTGCAGGCACTCTGTAACCTGTTTACTATCAGAGTGTTGTTGAAACACAGAAATTGCATCGGGATTGAATACAACAGTCACCATTCGCACTTTCCTCCATGGGAGTAATGTCTCAAACAGTCTACGCTTTGATCGTTCCCTGGAAGACCAGTAGTAGTATCTGATGTACATCTAGGGGCATTCTGTAATCTGTGGACTATCAGAGTGTTGATGAAACTCAGAAATTGCATCCGGATTGAATACAACAGTCACCATTCGCACTTTCCTCCATGGGAGTAATGTCTCAAACAGTCTACGCTTTGATCGTTCCCTGGAAGACCAGTAGTAGTTTCCGATGCACATCTGGAGGCATTCTGTAATGTTGGACTATCAGAGTGTTCATGAAACACAGTAATTGCATCGGGATTGAATACAACAGTCACCATGCTCACTTTCCTCCATGGGAGTAATGTCTCAGACTCTCTACGCTTTGATCGTTCCCTGGAAGACCAGTAGTAGTTTCCAATGCACATCTGGAGGCATTCTGTAATCTGTGGACATCCGAGTGTTGATGAAACACAGAAATTGCATCGAGATTGAATACAACAGTCACCATGCGCACTTTCGTCCATGGGAGTAATGGCTCAAACAGTCTACGCTTTGATCGTTCCCTGGAAGACCAGTAGTAGTTTCTGATGCACATCTGGAGGCATTCTGTAATCTGTGGACTATTAGAGTGTTGATGAAACACAGAAATTGCATCGGGATTCAATACAACAGTCACCATGCAAACTTTCCTCCATGGGAGTAATGTATCAAACAGTCTAAGTTTTGATCGTTACCTGGAAGACCAGTAGTAGTTTCCGATGCACATCTGGAGGCATTCTGTAATCTGTGGACCTTCAAAGTGTTGATGAAACACAGAAATTGCATCGGGATTGAATATAACAGTCACCATGCGCACCTTCCTCCATGGGAGTAATGTCTCAAACAGTCTACGCTTTGATCGTTTCCTGGAAGTCCAGTAGCAGTTTCCGATGCACATCTGGAGGCATTCTGTAATCTGTGGACTATCTGAGTGTTGATGAAACACATAAATTGCATCGGGATTGAATACAACAGTCACCATGCGCACTTACCTCCATGGGAGTAATGTCTCAAACAGTCTACGCTCTGATAGTTTCCTGGAAGACCAGTAGTAGTTTCCGATGGGCATCTGGAGGCATTCCGTAATATGTGGACCTTCAAAGTGTTGATGAAACACAGAAAATGCATCGGGATTGAATACAACTGTCACCATGCGCACGTACCTCCATGGGAGTAATGTCTCAACGAGTCTACGCTTTGATCGTTCCCTTGAAGATCAGAAGTAGTTTCCGATGCACATCTGGAGACATTCTGTAATCTGTTTACTATCAGAGTGTTGTTGAAACACAGAAATTGCATAACGACTGAATACAACAGTCACCATTCGCACTTTCCTCCATGGGAGCAATGTCTCAAACAGTCTACGCTTTGATCGTTTCCTGGAAGACCAGTAGTAGTTTCCGATGCACATCTAGATGCAGTCTGTAATCTGCGTACTATCAGAGTGTTGATGAAACCAAAATAGCATCGGGATTGAATACAACAGTCACCATGCCTATATTTATCCATGGGAGTAATGTCACAAACAGTCATCGCTTTGATCGTTCCCTGGAAGACCAGTAGCAGTTTCCCATCCACATCTGGAGGCATTCTGTAATCTGTGGACAATCCGAGTGTTGATGAAACACAGAAATTGCATCGGGATTGAATACAACAGGCACCATGCGTACATTTCTCCATGGGAGTAATGTCTCAAACTGTCATCGCTTTGATCGTTCCCTGAAGACCAGTAGTAGTTTCCGATGCACATCTGGAGGTATTCTAAAATCTGTGGACTATCAGAGTGTTGATGAAACACAGAAATTGCATCGGGATAGAATACAACAGTCACCATGCGCACTTTCCTCCATGGGAGTAATGTCTCAAACAGTCTACGCTTTGATCGTTCCCTGGAAGACCAGTAGTAGTTTCGATTCACATCTGGAGGCATTCTGTAATCTGTGGACATTCAAAGTGTTGATGAAACACAGAAATTGCATCGGGATTGAATACAACAGTCACCATCCGCATTTCCCTCCATGGGAGTAATGTCTCAAAGAGTCTACGCTTTGATCGTTCCCTGGAAGATCAGAAGTAGTTTCCGATGCACATCTGGAGGCATTCTGTAATCTTTTTACTATCAGAGTGTTGTTGAAACACAGAAATTGCATCGGGATTGAATACAACAGTCACCATGCGGACTTTCCTCCATGGGAGTAATGTCTCAAACAGTCTAAGCTTTGATCGTTCCCTGGAAGACCAGTAGTGATTTCGATTCACACCTGGAGGCATTCTGTAATCTGTGGACCTTCAAAGTGTTGATGAAACACAGAAATTGCATCGGGATTGAATATAACAGTCACCATGCGCACCTTCCTCCATGGGAGTAATGTCTAAAACAGTCTACGCTTTGATCGTTTCCTGGAAGTCCAGTAGCAGTTTCCGATGCACATCTGGAGGCATTCTGTAATCTGTGGACTATCTGAGTTTTGATGAAACACAGAAATTGCATCGGGATTGAATACAACAGTCAACATGCGCACTTACCTCCATTGGAGTAATGTCTCAAACAGTCTACGCTTTGATCGTTTCCTGGAAGACCAGTAGTAGTTTCCGATGCACATCTGGAGGCATTCTGTAATCTGCGTACTATCAGAGTGTTGATGAAATCAAAATTGCATCGGGATTGAATACAACAGTCACCATGCGTACTTTCCCCCAATGGAGTAATGTCTCAACAGTCTACGCTTTGATCGTACCCTGGAAGACCAGTAGTAGTTAACGATGCACATCTGGAGGCACTCTGTAATCTGTGGACTATCTGAGTGTTGATGAAACACAGAAATTGCATCCGGATTGAATACAACAGTCACCATGCGCTCTTTCCTCCATTGGAGTAATGTCTCAGACAGTCTACGCTTTGATCGTTCCCCGGAAGACCAGTAGTAGTTTCCAATGCACATCTGGAGGCATTCTGTAATCTGTGGGCATCCGAGTGTTGATGAAACACAGAAATTTCATCGAGATTTAATACACAGTCACCATGCGCACTTTCCTCTATGGGAGTAATGGCTCAAACAGTCTACGCTTTGATCGTTCCCTGGAAGACCAGTAGTAGTTTCTGATGCACATCTGGAGGCATTCTGTAATCTGTGGACTATCAGAGTGTTGATGAAACACAGAAATTGCATCGGGATTCAATACAACAGTCACCATGCGCACTTTCCTCCATGGGAGTATTGTCTCAAACAGTCTAAGATTTGATCGTTACCTGGAAGACCAGTAGTAGTTTCCCATGCACATCTGGAGGCATTCTGTAATCTGTGGACTATCAGAGTGTTGATGAAACGCAGAAATTACATCGGGATTGAATACAACAGTCACCATCGGTACTTTCCTCCATGGGAGTAATGTCTCAAACAGTCTACGCTTTGATCGTTTCCTGGAAGACCTGTAGTAGTTTCCGATGCACATCTGGAGGCATTCTGTAATCTGTGGACTATCAGAGTGTTGATGAAACACTGATACTGCATCGTGATTGAATACAACAGTCACCATGCGCACTTACCTCCATGGGAGTAATGTATCAAACAGTTTACTCTTTGATCGTTCCCTGGAAGACCAGTAGTAGTTTCCTATGCACATCTGGAGGCATTCTGTAATCTGTGGACTATCAGAGTGTTGATGAAACAAAGAAATTGCATCGGGATTGAATACAACAGTCACCATGCGCACTTACCTCCATGGGAGTAATGTCTCAAACAGTCTACGCTTTGATCGTTCCCTGGAAGACCAGTAGCGGTTTCGATTCACATCTGGAGGCATTCTGTAATCTGTGGAACTTCAAAGTGTTGATGAAACACAGAAATTGCATCGGGATTGAATATAACAGTCACCATGCGCACCTTCCTCCATGGGAGTAATGTCTCAAACAGTCTACGCTTTGATCGTTTCCTGGAAGTCCAGTAGCAGTTTCCGATGCACATCTGGAGGCATTCTGTAATCTGCGGACTATCAGAGTGTTGGTGAAACACAGAAATTGCATCGGGATTGAATACAACAGTCACCATGCGCACTTACCTCCATGGGAGTAATGTCTCAAACAGTCTACGCTTTGATCGTTCCCTGGAAGACCAGTAGTAGTATATGAAGCACATCTGGGGGCATTCTGTAATCTGTGGACTATCACAGTGTTGATGAAACACAGAAATTGCATCCGGATTGAATACAACAGTCACCATTCGCACTTTCCTCCATGGGAGTAATGTCTCAAACAATCTACGCTTTGATCGTTCCCTGGAAGACCAGTGGTAGTTTCGATTCACATCTGGAGGCATTCTGTAATCTGTGGACCTTCAAAGTGTTGATGAAACACAGAAATCGCATCGCGATTGAATACAACAGTCACCATGCGCACTTTCCTCCATGGGAGTAATGTCTCAAAAAGTCTAAGCTTTGATCGTTTTGTGGAAGACCTGTAGTAGTTTCCGATGCACCTCTGGAGGCATTCAGTAATCTGCGGACTATCAGAGTGTTGATGAAACACTGATATTGCATCGTGATTGAATACAACAGTCACCATGCGCACTTACCTCCATGGGAGTAATGTCTCAAACAGTTTACTCTTTGATCGTTCCCTGGAAGACCAGTAGTAGTTTCCTAAACACATCTGGAGGCATTCTGTAATCTGTGGACTATCAGAGTGTTGATGAAACAAAGAAATTGCATCGGGATTGAATACAACAGTCACCATGAGCACTTACCTCCATGGGAGTAATGTCTCAAACAGTCTACGCTTTGATCGTTCCCTGGAAGACCAGTAGTAGTTTCGATTCACATCTTGAGGCATTCTGTAATCTGTGGACATTCAAAGTGTTGATGAAACACAGAAATTGCATCGGGATTGAATACAACAGTCACCATCCGCATTTCCCTCCATTGGAGTAATGTCTCAAAGAGTCTACGCTTTGATCGTTCCCTGGAAGATCAGAAGTAGTTTCCGATGCACATCTGGAGGCATTCTGTAATCTTTTTACTATCAGAGTGTTGTTGAAACACAGAAATTGCATCGGGATTGAATACAACAGTCACCATGCGGACTTTCCTCCATGGGAGTAATGTCTCAAACAGTCTAAGCTTTGATCGTTCCCTGGAAGACCAATAGTAGTATCTGATGCACATCTGGGGGCATTCTGTAATCCGTGGACTATCACAGTGATGATGAAACACAGAAATTGCATCGGGATTGAATACAACAGTCACCATTCGCACTTTCCTCCATGGGAGTAATGTCTCAAACAGTCTACGCTTTGATCGTTCCCTGGAAGACCAGTAGTGGTTTCGATTCACATCTGGAGGCATTCTGTAATCTGTGGACCTTCAAAGTGTTGATGAAACACTGAAATTGCATCGGGATTGAATATAACAGTCACCATGCGCACCTTCCTCCATGGGAGTAATGTCTCAAACAGTCTACGCTTTGATCGTTTCCTGGAAGTCCAGTAGCAGTTTCCGATGCACATCTGGAGGCATTCTGTAATCTGTGGACTATCTGAGTTTTGATGAAACACAGAAATTGCATCGGGATTGAATACAACAGTCAACATGCGCACTTACCTCCATTGGAGTAATGTCTCAAACAGTCTACGCTTTGATCGTTTCCCGGAAGACCAGTGGTAGTTTCCAATGCACATCTGGAGGCATTCTGTAATCTGTGGGCATCCGAGTGTTGATGAAACACAGAAATTTCATCGAGATTTAATACACAGTCACCATGCGCACTTTCCTCTATGGGAGTAATGGCTCAAACAGTCTACGCTTTGATCGTTCCATGGAAGACCAGTAGTAGTTTCTGATGCACATCTGGAGGCATTCTGTAATCTGTGGACTATCAGAGTGTTGATGAAACACAGAAATTGCATCGGGATTCAATACAACAGTCACCATGCGCACTTACCTCCATGGGAGTAATGTCTCAAACAGTTTACTCTTTGATCGTTCCCTGGAAGACCAGTAGTAGTTTCCTATGCACATCTGGAGGCATTCTGTAATCTGTGGACTATCAGAGTGTTGATGAAACAAAGAAATTGCATCGGGATTGAATACAACAGTCACCATGCGCACTTACCTCCATGGGAGTAATGTCTCAAACAGTCTACGCTTTGATCGTTCCCTGGAAGACCAGTAGCGGTTTCGATTCACATCTGGAGGCATTCTGTAATCTGTGGACCTTCAAAGTGATGATGAAACACAGAAATTGCATCGGGATTGAATATAACAGTCACCATGCGCACCTTCCTCCATGGGAGCAATGTCTCAAACAGTCTACGCTTTGATCGTTTCCTGGAAGTCCAGTAGCAGTTTCCGATGCACATCTGGAGGCATTCTGTAATCTGCGGACTATCAGAGTGTTGGTGAAACACAGAAATTGCATCGGGATTGAATACAACAGTCACCATGCGCACTTACCTCCATGGGAGTATTGTCTCAAACAGTCTACGCTTTGATCGTTCCCTGGAAGACCAGTAGTAGTATATGAAGCACATCTGGGGGCATTCTGTAATCTGTGGACTATCACAGTGTTGATGAAACACAGAAATTGCATCCGGATTGAATACAACAGTCACCATTCGCACTTTCCTCCATGGGAGTAATGTCTCAAACAATCTACGCTTTGATCGTTCCCTGGAAGACCAGTGGTAGTTTCGATTCACATCTGGAGGCATTCTGTAATCTGTGGACCTTCAAAGTGTTGATGAAACACAGAAATTGCATCGCGATTGAATACAACAGTCACCATGCGCACTTTCCTCCATGGGAGTAATGTCTCAAAAAGTCTAAGCTTTGATCGTTTTGTGGAAGACCTGTAGTAGTTTCCGATGGACCTCTGGAGGCATTCTGTAATCTGCGGACTATCAGAGTGTTGATGAAACACTGATATTGCATCGTGATTGAATACAACAGTCACCATGCGCACTTACCTCCATGGGAGTAATATCTCAAACAGTTTACTCTTTGATCGTTCCCTGGAAGACCAGTAGTAGTTTCCTATGCACATCTGGAGGCATTCTGTAATCTGTGGACTATCAGAGTGTTGATGAAACAAAGAAATTGCATCGGGATTGAATACAACAGTCACCATGCGCACTTACCTCCATGGGGTAATGTCTCAAACAGCCTACGCTTTGATCGTTCCCTGGAAGACCAGTAGTGGTTTCGATTCACATCTGGAGGCATTCTGTAATCTGTGGACCTTCAAAGTGTTGATGAAACACAGAAATTGCATCGGGATTGAATATAACAGTCACCATGCGCACCTGCCTCCATGGGAGTATTGTCTCAAACAGTCTACGCTTTGATCGTTTCCTGGAAGTCCAGTAGCAGTTTCCGATGCACATCTGGAGGCATTCTGTAATCTGTGGACTATCTGAGTGTAGATGAAACACAGAAAATGCATCGGGATTGAATACAACAGTCACCATGCGCACTTACCTCCATGGGAGTAATGTCTCAAACAGTCTACGCTTTGATCGTTTCCTGGAAGACCAGTAGTAGTTTCCGATGGACATCTGGAGGCATTTCGTAAAATGTGGACCATCAAAGTGTTGATGAAACACAGAAAATGCATCGGGATTGAATACAACAGTCACCATGCGCACGTTCCTCCATGGGAGTAATGTGTGAAAGAGTCTACGCTTTGATCGTTCCCTGGAAGATCAGAAGTAGTTTCCGATGCACATCTGGAGGTATTCTGTAATCTGTTTACTATCAGAGTGTTGTTGAAACACAGAAATTGCATCGGGATTGAATACAACAGTCACCATGCGTACTTTCCTCCATGGGAGTAATGTCTCAAACAGTCTACGCTTTGATCGTTCCCTGGAAGACCAGTAGTAGTATCAGATGCACATCTGGGGGCATTCTGTAATCTGTGGACTATCACAGTGTTGATGAAACACAGAAATTGCATCCGGATTGAATACAACAGTCACCATTCGCACTTTCCTCCATGGGAGTAATGTCTCAAACAGTCTACGCTTTGATCGTTCCCTGGAAGACCAGTGGTAGTTTCGATTCACATCTGGAGGCATTCTGTATTCTGTGGACCTTCAAAGTGTTGATGAAACACAGAAATTGCATCGTGATTGAATACAACAGTCACCATGCGCACTTTCCTCCATGGGAGTAATGTCTCAAACAGTCTACGCTTTGATTGTTTCCTGGAAGTCCAGTAGCAGTTTCCGATGCAAATCTGGAGGCATTCTGTAACCTGTGGACTGTCAGAGTGTTGATGAAACCAAAATTGCATCGGACTGAATACAACAGTCACCATGCGCACTTTCCTCCATGGGAGTAATGTCTCAGACAGTCTACGCTTTGATCGTTCCCTGGAAGACCAGTAGTAGTTTCCGATGCACATCTGGAGGCATTCTGTAACCTGTGGACTATCAGAGAGTTGATGAAACCAAAATTGCATCGGACTGAATACAACAGTCACCATGCCCACTTACCTCCATGGGAGTAATGTCTCAAACAGTCTATGCTTTGATCGTTTCCTGGAAGACCAGTAGTAGTTTCCGATGGACATCTGGAGACATTTCGTAAAATGTGGACCTTCAAAGTGTTGATGAAACACAGAAAATGCATCGGGATTGAATACAACAGTCACCATGCGCACGTTCCTCCATGGGAGTAATGTCTCAAAGAGTCTACGCTTTGATCGTTCCCTGGAAGATCAGAAGTAGTTTCCGATGCACATCTGGAGGTATTCTGTAATCTGTTTACTATCAGAGTGTTGTTGAAACACAGAAATTGCATCGGGATTGAATACAACAGTCACCATGCAGACTTTCCTCCATGGGAGTAATGTCTCAAACAGTCTACGCTTTGATCGTTCCCTGGAAGACCAGTAGTAGTATCAGATGCACATCTGGGGGCATTCTGTAATCTGTGGACTATCACAGTGTTGATGAAACACAGAAATTGCATCCGGATTGAATACAACAGTCACCATTCGCACTTTCCTCCATGGGAGTAATGTCTCAAACAGTCTACGCTTTGATCGTTCCCTGGAAGACCAGTGGTAGTTTCGATTCACATCTGGAGGCATTCTGTAATCTGTTGACCTTCAAGGTGTTGATGAAACACAGAAATTGCATCGCGATTGAATACAACAGTCACCATGCGCACTTTCCTCCATGGGAGTAATGTCTCAAACAGTCTACGCTTTGATTGTTTCCTAGAAGTCCAGTAGCAGTTTCCGATGCAAATCTGGAGGCATTCTGTAACCTGTGGACTATCAGAGTGTTGATGAAACCAAAATTGCATCAGACTGAATACAACAGTCACCATGCGCACTTTCCTCCATGGGAGTAATGTCTCAGACAGTCTACGCTTTGATCGTTCCTCAGACAGTCTACGCTTTGATCGTTCCTTGGAAGACCAGTAGTAGTTTCCGATGCACATCTGGAGGCATTCTGTAACCTGTGGACTATCAGAGTGTTGATGAAACCAAAATTGCATCGGACTGAATACAACAGTCACCATGCGCACTTTCCTCCATGGGAGTAATGTCTCAGAGAGTCTACGCTTTGATCGTTCCCTGGAAGACCAGTAGTAGTTTCCGATGCACATCTGGAGGCATTCTGTAATCTGTGGACTATTAGAGTGTTGATGAAACACAGAAATTGCATCGGGATTGAATACAACAGTCACCATGCGCACTTTCCGCCATGGGAGTAATGTCTCAAAAAGTCTAAGCTTTGATCGTTTGCTGGAAGTCCAGTAGCAGTTTCCGATGCACATCTGGAGGCATTCTGTAATCTGATAACTATCACAGTGTTTATGAAACCAAAATTGCATAGGATTGAATACAACAGTCACCATGCGCACTTTCCTCCATGGAAGTAATGTCTCAAACAGTCTACGCTTTGATCGTTTCAAGCAAGACCAGTAGTAGTTTCCGATGCACATCTGGAGGTATTCTGTAATCCTTGAACCTTCAAAGTGTTGATGAAACACAGAAATTACCTCTTGATTGAATACAACAGTCACCATGCGCACTTTCCACCATGGAAGTAATGTCTCAAACAGTCTACGCTTTGATCGTTCCCTGGAAGACCAGTAGTAGTTTCCGATGCACATCTGGAGGCATTCCGTAATCTGTGGACTATCAGAGTGTTGATGCAACATAGAAATTGGATCGGGATTGAATACAACAGTCACCATGCGCACTTTCCTCCATGGGAGTTATGTCTCAAACAGTCTACGCTTCTGCTACGGTCGCAGGTTCGAATCCTGCCTCGGGCATGGATGTATGTGATGTCCTTAGGTTAGTTAGGTTTAAGTAGTTCTAAGTTCCAGGGGACTAATGACCACAGCAGTTGTGTCCCATAGTGCTCAGAGCCATTTGAACCATTAGTCTACGCTTTGATCGTTCCCTGCAAGACCAGTAGTAGTTTCCGATGCACATCTGGAGGCATTCTGTAATCCTTGAACCTTCAAAGTGTTGATGAAACACAGAAATTACCTCTTGATTGAATACAACAGTCACCATGCGCACTTTCCTCCATGGAAGTAATGTCTCAAACAGTCTACGCTTTGATCGTTCCCTGGAAGACCAGTAGTAGTTTCCGATGCACATCTGGAGACATTACGTAATCTGTGGACTATCAGAGTGTTGATGCAACACAGAAATTGCATCGGGATTGAATACAACAGTCACCATGCGCAGTTTCCAAGATGGGAGTAATGTCTCAAACAGTCTACGCTTTGATCGTTTCCTGGCAGACCTGTAGTAGTTTCCGATGCACATCTGGAGGCATTCTGTAAATTGTGGACTATCTGAGTGTTGATGAAACACTGATATTGCATCGTGATTGAATACAACTGTCACCATGCGCACTTACCTCCATGGGAGTAATGTCTCAAACAGTTTACTCTTTGATCGTTCCCTGGAAGACCAGTAGTAGTTTCCTATGCACATCTGGAGGCATTCTGTAATCTGTGGACTATCAGTGTGTTGATGAAACAAAGAAATGGCATCGGGATTGAATACACCAGTCACCATGCGCACCTACCTCCATGGGAGTAATGTCTCAAACAGTCTACGCTTTGATGGTTTCCTGGAAGACCAGTAGTAGTTTCCGATGGACATCTGGAGGCATTTCGTAAAATGTGGACCATCAAAGTGTTGATGAAACACAGTAAATGCATCGGGATTGAATACAACAGTCACCATGCGCACGTTCCTCCATGGGAGTAATGTCTGAAAGAGTCTACGCTTTGATCGTTCCCTGGAAGATCAGAAGTAGTTTCCAATGCACATCTGGAGGTATTCTGTAATCTGTTTACTATCAGAGTGTTGTTGAAACACAGAAATTGCATCGGGATTGAATACAACAGTCACCATGCGGACTTTCCTCCATGGGAGAAATGTCTCAAACAGTCTACGCTTTGATCGTTCCCTGGAAGACCAGTAGTTGTGTCAGATGCACATTTGGGGGCATTCTGTAATCTGTGGACTATCACAGTGTTGATGAAACACAGAAATTGCATCCGGATTGAATACAACAGTCACCATTCGCACTTTCCTCCATGGGAGTAATGTCTCAAACAGTCTACGCTTTGATCGTTCCCTGGAAGACCAGTGGTAGTTTCGATTCACATCTGGAGACATTCTGTAATCTGTGGACCTTCAAAGTGTTGATGAAACACAGAAATTGCATCGCGATTGAATACAACAGTCACCATGCGCACTTTCCTCCATGGGAGTAATGTCTCAAACAGTCTACGCTTTGATTGTTTCCTGGAAGTCCAGTAGCAGTTTCCGATGCAAATCTGGAGGCATTCTGTAACCTGTGGACTGTCAGAGTGTTGATGAAACCAAAATTGCATCGGACTGAATACAACAGTCAGCATGCGCACTTTCCTCCATGGGAGTAATGTCTCAGACAGTCTACGCTTAGATCGTTCCGTGGAAGACCAGTAGTAGTTTCCGATGCACATCTGGAGGCATTCTGTAACCTGTGGACTATCAGAGTGTTGATGAAACCAAAATTGCATCGGACTGAATACAACAGTCACCATGCGCACTTACCTCCATGGGAGTAATGTCTCAAACAGTCTACGCTTTGATCGTTTCCTGGAAGACCAGTAGTAGTTTCCGATGGACATCTGGAGGCATTTCGTAAAATGTGGACCTTCAAAGTGTTGATGAAACACAGAAAATGCATCGGGATTGAATACAACAGTCACCATGCGCACGTTCCTCCATGGGAGTAATGTCTCAAAGAGTCTACGCTTTGATCGTTCCCTGGAAGATCAGAAGTAGTTTCCGATGCACATCTGGAGGTATTCTGTAATCTGTTTACTATCAGAGTGTTGTTGAAACACAGAAATTGCATCGGGATTGAATACAACAGTCACCATGCAGACTTTCCTCCATGGGAGTAATGTCTTAAACAGTCTACGCTTTGATCGTTCCCTGGAAGACCAGTAGTAGTATCAGATGCACATCTGGGGGCATTCTGTAATCTGTGGACTATCACAGTGTTGATGAAACACAGAAATTGCATCCGGATTGAATACAACAGTCACCATTCGCACTTTCCTCCATGGGAGTAATGTCTCAAACAGTCTACGCTTTGATCGTTCCCTGGAAGACCAGTGGTAGTTTCGATTCACATCTGGAGGCATTCTGTAATCTGTTGACCTTCAAGGTGTTGATGAAACACAGAAATTGCATCGCGATTGAATACAACAGTCACCATGCGCACGTTCCTCCATGGGAGTAATGTCTCAAACAGTCTACGCTTTGATTGTTTCCTGGAAGTCCAGTAGCAGTTTCCGATGCAAATCTGGAGGCATTCTGTAACCTGTGGACTATCAGAGTGTTGATGAAACCAAAATTGCATCGGACTGAATACAACAGTCACCATGCGCACTTTCCTCCATGGGAGTAATGTCTCAGACAGTCTACGCTTTGATCGTTCCCTGGAAGACCAGTAGTAGTTTCCGATGCACATCTGGAGGCATTCTGTAACCTGTGGACTATCAGAGTGTTGATGAAACCAAAATTGCATCGGACTGAATACAACAGTCACCATGCGCACTTTCCTCCATGGGAGTAATGTCTCAGAGAGTCTACGCTTTGATCGTTCCCTGGAAGACCAGTAGTAGTTTCCGATGCACATCTGGAGGCATTCTGTAATCTGTGGACTATTAGAGTGTTGATGAAACACAGAAATTGCATCGGGATTGAATACAACAGTCACCATGCGCACTTTCCGCCATGGGAGTAATGTCTCAAAAAGTCTAAGCTTTGATCGTTTCCTGGAAGTCCAGTAGCAGTTTCCGATGCACATCTGGAGGCATTCTGTAATCTGATAACTATCACAGTGTTTATGAAACCAAAATTGCATCGGATTGAATACAACAGTCACCATGCGCACTTTCCTCCATGGAAGTAATGTCTCAAACAGTCTACGCTTTGATCGTTTCAAGCAAGACCAGTAGTAGTTTCCGATGCACATCTGGAGGCATTCTGTAATCCTTGAACCTTCAAAGTGTTGATGAAACACAGAAATTACCTCTTGATTGAATACAACAGTCACCATGCGCACTTTCCACCATGGAAGTAATGTCTCAAAGAGTCTACTCTTTGATCGTTCCCTGGAAGACCAGTAGTAGTTTCCGATGCACATCTGGAGGCATTCCGTAATCTGTGGACTATCAGAGTGTTGATGCAACATAGAAATTGCATCGGGATTGAATACAACAGTCACCATGCGCACTTTCCTCCGTGGGAGTTATGTCTCAAACAGTCTACGCTTCTGTACGGTCGCACGTTCGAATCCTGCCTAGGGCATGGATGTATGTGATGTCCTTAGGTTATTTAGGTTTAAGTAGTTCTAAGTTCTAGGGGACTAATGACCACAGCAGTTGAGTCCCATAGTGCTCAGAGCCATTTGAACCATTAGTCTACGCTTTGATCGTTCCCTGCAAGACCAGTAGTAGTTTCCGATGCACATCTGGAGGCATTCTGTAATCCTTGAACCTTCAAAGTGTTGATGAAACACAGAAATTACCTCTTGATTGAATACAACAGTCACCATGCGCACTTTCCTCCATGGAAGTAATGTCTCAAACAGTCTACGCTTTGATCGTTCCCTGGAAGACCAGTAGTAGTTTCCGATGCACATCTGGAGACATTCCGTAATCTGTGGACTATCAGAGTGTTGATGCAACACAGAAATTGCATCGGGATTGAATACAACAGTCACCATGCGCAGTTTCCACCATGGGAGTAATGTCTCAAACAGTCTACGCTTTGATCGTTTCCTGGAAGACCTGTAGTAGTTTCCGATGCACATCTGGAGGCATTCTGTAATCTGTGGACTATCAGAGTGTTGATGAAACACTGATATTGCATCGTGATTGAATACAACTGTCACCATGCGCACTTACCTCCATGGGAGTAATGTCCCAAACAGTTTACTCTTTGATCGTTCCCTGGAAGACCAGTAGTAGTTTCCTATGCACATCTGGAGGCATTCTGTAATCTGTGGACTATCAGAGTGTTGATGAAACAAAGAAGTTGCATCGGGATTGAATACACCAGTCACCATGCGCACTTACCTCCATGGGAGTAATGTCTCAAACAGTCTACGGTTTGATCGTTCCCTGGAAGACCAGTAGTGGTTTCGATTCACATCTGGAGGCATTCTGTAATCTGTGGACCTTCAAAGTGTTGATGAAACACAGAATTTGCATCGGGATTGAATATAACAGTCACCATGCGCGCCATCCTCCATGGGAGTAATGTCTCAAACAGTCTACGCTTTGATCGTTTCAAGCAAGACCAGTAGTAGTTTCCGATGCACATCTGGAGGCATTCTGTAATCCTTGAACCTTCAAAGTGTTGATGAAACACAGAAATTACCTCTTGATTGAATACAACAGTCACCATGCGCACTTTCCTCCATGGAAGTAATGTCTCAAACAGTCTACGCTTTGATCGTTCCCTGGAAGACCAGTAGTAGTTTCCGATGCACATCTGGAGGCATTCCGTAATCTGTGGACTATCAGAGTGTTGATGCAACAAAGAAATTGCATCGGGATTGAATACAACAGTCACCATGCGCACTTTCCTCCATGGGAGTAATGTCTCAAACAGTCTAAGATTTGATCGTTACCTGGAAGACCAGTAGTAGTTTCCGATGCACATCTGGGGGCATTCTGTAATCTGTGGACTATCAGAGTGTTGATGAAACGCAGAAATTACATCGGGATTGAATACAACAGTCACCATCGGCACTTTCCTCCATGGGAGTAATGTCTCAAACAGTCTACGCTTTGATCGTTCCCTGCAAGACCAGTAGTAGTTTCCGATGCACATCTGGAGGCATTCTGTAATCCTTGAACCTTCAAAGTGTTGATGAAACACAGAAATTACCTCTTGATTGAATACAACAGTCACCATGCGCACTTTCCTCCATGGAAGTAATGTCTCAAACAGTCTACGCTTTGATCTTTCCCTGGAAGACCAGTAGTAGTTTCGATTCACATCTGGAGGCATTCTGTAATCTGTGGACATTCAAAGTGTTGATGAAACACAGAAATTGCATCGGGATTGAATACAACAGTCACCATCCGCATTTCCATCCATGGGAGTAATGTCTAAAAGAGTCTACGCTTTGATCGTTCCCTGGAAGACCAGTAGTGGTTTCGATTCACATCTGGAGGCATTCTGTAATCTGTGGACCTTCAAAGTGTTGATGAAACACAGAAATTGCATCGTGATTGAATACAACAGTCACCATGCGCACTTACCTCCATGGGAGTAATGTCTCAAACAGTTTACTCTTTGATCGTTCCCTGGAAGACCAGTAGTAGTTTCCTATGCACATCTGGAGGCATTCTGTAATCTGTGGAATATCAGAGTGTTGATGAAACAAAGAAAATGCATCGGGATTGAATACACCAGTCACCATGCGCACTTACCTCCATGGGGGTAATGTCTCAAACAATCTACGCTTTGATCGTTCCCTGGAAGACCAGTAGTGGTTTCGATTCACATCTGTAGATATTCTGTAACCTGTGGACTATCAGAGTGTTGATGAAACCGAAATTGCATCGGACTGAATACAACAGTCACCATGCGCACTTTCCTCCATGGGAGTAATGTCTCAGACAGTCTACGCTTTGATCGTTCCCTGGAAGACCAGTAGTAGTTTCCGATGCACATCTGGAAGCATTCTGTAATCTGTGGACTATCAGAGTGTTGATGAAACACAGAAATTGCATCGGGATTTAATATAACAGTCACCATGCGCACTTTCCGCCATGGGAGTAATGTCTCAAAAAGTCTAAGCTTTGATCGTTTCCTGGAAGTCCAGTAGCAGTTTCCGATGCACATCTGGAGGCATTCTGTTATCTGATAACTATCACAGTGTTTATGAAACCAAAATTGCATCGGATTGAATACAACCGTCACCATGCGCACTTTCCTCCATGGAAGTAATGTCTCAAACAGTCTACGCTTTGATCGTTTCAAGCAAGACTAGTAGTAGTGTCCGATGCACATCTGGAGGCATTCTGTAATCCTTGAACCTTCAAAGTGTTGTTGAAACACAGAAATTACCTCTTGATTGAATACAACAGTCACCATGCGCACTTTCCTCCATGGAAGTAATGTCTCAAACAGTCTACGCTTTGATCGTTCAATGGAAGACCAGTAGTAGTTTCCGATGCACATCTGGAGGCATTCCGTAATCTGTGGACTATCAGAGTGTTGATGCAACACAGAAATTGCATCGGGATTGAATACAACAGTCACCATGCGCACTTTCCTCCATGGGAGTAATGTCTCAAGCAGTCTAAGATTTGATCGTTACCTGGAAGACCAGTAGTAGTTTCCGATGCACATCTGGAGGCATTCTGTAATCTGTGGACTATCAGAGTGTTGATGAAACGCAGAAATTACATCGGGATTGAATACAACAGTCACCATCGGCACTTTCCTCCATGGGAGTAATGTCTCAAACAGTTTACGCTTTGATCGTTCCCTGCAAGACCAGTAGTAGTTTCCGATGCACATCTGGAGGCATTCTGTAATCCTTGAACCTTCAAAGTGTTGATGAAACACAGAAATTACCAATTGATTGAATACAACAGTCACCATGCGCACTTTCCTCCATGGAAGTAATGTCTCAAAAAGTCTACGCTTTGATCGTTCCCTGGAAGACCAGTAGTAGTTTCCGATGCACATCTGGAGGCATTCCGTAATCTGTGGACTATTAGAGTGTTGATGCAACACAGAAATTGCATCGGGATTGAATACAACAGTCACCATGCGCAGTTTCCGCCATGGGAGTAATGTCTCAAACAGTCTACGCTTTGATCGTTCCCTGGAAGACCAGTAGTGGTTTCGATTCACATCTGGAGGCATTCTGTAATCTGTGGACCTTCAAAGTGTTGATGAAACACAGAAATTGCATCGTGATTGAATACAACAGTCACCATGCGCACTTACCTCCATGGGAGTAATGTCTCAAACAGTTTACTCTTTGATCGTTCCCTGGAAGACCAGTAGTAGTTTCCTATGCACATCTGGAGGCATTCTGTAATCTGTGGAATATCAGAGTGTTGATGAAACATAGAAAATGCATCGGGATTGAATACACCAGTCACCATGCGCACTTACCTCCATGTGAGTAATGTCTCAAACAGTCTACGCTTTGATCGTTCCCTGGAAGACCAGTAGTGGTTTCGATTCACATCTGTAGATATTCTGTAATCTGCGGACCTTCAAAGTGTTGATGAAACACAGAAATTGCATCGGGATTGAATATAACAGTCACCATGCGCTCCTTCCTCCATGGGAGTAATGTCTCAAACAGTCTACGCTTTGATCGTTTCAAGCAAGACCAGTAGTAGTTTCCGATGCACATCTGGAGGCATTCTGTAATCCTTGAACTTTCAAAGTGTTGATGAAACACAGAAATTACCTCTTGATTGAATACAACAGTCACCATGCGCACTTTCCTCCTTGGAAGTAGTGTCTCAAACAGTCTACGCTTTGATCGTTCCCTGGAAGACCAGTAGTAGTTTCCGATGCACATCTGGAGGCATTCCGTAATCTGTGGACTATCAGAGTGTTGATGATACACAGAAATTGCATCGGGATTGAATACAACAGTCACCATGCGCACTTTCCTCCATGGGAGTAATGTCCCAAACAGTCTAAGATTTGATAGTTACCTGGAAGACCAGTAGTATTTTCCGATGCACATCTGGAGGCATTCTGTAATCTGTGGACTATCAGAGTGTTGATGAAACGCAGAAATTACATCGGGATTGAATACAACAGTCACCATCGGCACTTACCTCCATGGGAGTAATGTCTCAAACAGTCTACGCTTTGATCGTTCCCTGCAAGACCAGTAGTAGTTTCCGATGCACATCTGGAGGCATTCTGTAATCCTTGAACCTTGAAAGTGTTGATGAAACACAGAAATTACCTCTTGATTGAATACAACAGTCACCATGCGCACTTTCCTCCATGGAAGTAATGTCTCAAACAGTCTACGCTTTGATCGTTCCCTGGAAGACCTGTAGTAGTTTCGATTCACATCTGGATGCATTCTGTAATCTGTGGACATTCAAAGTGTTGATGAAACACAGAAATTGCATCGGGATTGAATACAACAGTCACCATCCGCATTTCCATCCATGGGAGTAATGTCTCAAAGATTCTACGCTTTCATCGTTCCCTGGAAGATCAGAAGTAGTTTCCGATGCACATCTGGAGGCATTCTGTAACCTGCGGACTATCAGAGTGTTGATGAAACCAAAATTGCATCGGACTGAATACAACAGTCACCATGCGCACTTTCCTCCATGGGAGTAATGTCTCAGACAGTCTACGCTTTGATCGTTCCCTGGAAGACCAGTAGTAGTTTCCGATGCACATCTGGAGGCATTCCGTAATCTGTGGACTATCAGAGTGTTGATGCAACACAGAAATTGCATCGGGATTGAATACAACAGTCACCATGCGCACTTTCCTCCATGAGAGTAATGTCTCAAACAGTCTAAGATTTGATCGTTACCTGGAAGACCAGTAGTAGTTTCCGATGCACATCTGGAGGCATTCTGTAATCTGTGGACTATCAGAGTGTTGATGAAACGAAGAAATTACATCGGGATTGAATACAACAGTCACCATCGGCACTTTCCTCCATGGGAGTAATGTCTCAAACAGTCTACGCTTTGATCGTTCCCTGCAAGGCCAGTAGTAGTTTCCGATGCACATCTGGAGGCATTCTGTAATCCTTGAACCTTCAAAGTGTTGATGAAACACAGAAATTACCTCTTGATTGAATACAACAGTCACCATGCGCACTTTGCTCCATGGAAGTAATGTCTCAAACAGTCTACGCTTTGATGGTTCCCTGGAAGACCAGTAGTAGTTTCGAATCACATCTGGAGGCATTCTGTAATCTGTGGACATTCAAAGTGTTGATGAAACACAGAAATTGCATCGGGATTGAATACAACAGTCACCATCCGCATTTCCATCCATGGGAGTAATGTCTCAGACAGTCTACGCTTTGATCGTTCCCTGGAAGACCAGTAGTAGTTTCCGAATCACATCTGGAGGCATTCTGTAACCTGTGGACTATCAGAGTGTTGATGAAACCAAAATTGCATCTTGACTGAATACAACAGTCACCATGCGCACTTTCCTCCATGGGAGTAATGTCTCAGACAGTCTACGCTTTGATCGTTCCCTGGAAGACCAGTAGTAGTTTCCAATGCACATCTGGAGGCAGTCTGTAACCTGTGGACTATCAGAGTGTTGATGAAACCAAAATTGCATCGGACTGAATACAACAGTCACCATGCGCACTTTCCTCCATGGGAGTAATGTCTCAGACAGTCTACGCTTTGATCGTTCCCTGGAAGACCAGTAGTAGTTTCCGATGCACATCTGGAGTCATTCTGTAATCTGCGTACTATCAGAGTGTTGATGAAACCAAAATTGCATCGGGATTGAATACAACAGTCACCATGCGCACTTACCTCAATGGGAGTAATGTCTCAAACAGTCTACGCTTTGATCGTTCCCTGGAAGACCAGTAGTGGTTTCGATTCACATCTGGAGATATTCTGTAATCTGTGGACCTTCAAAGTGTTGATGAAACACAGAAATTGCATCGGGATTGAATATAACAGTCACCATGCGCTCCTTCCTCCATGGGAGTAATGTCTCAAACAGTCTACGCTTTGATCGTTTCAAGCAAGACCAGTAGTAGTTTCCGATGCACATCTGGAGGCATTCTGTAATCCTTGAACCTTCAAAGTGTTGATGAAACACAGAAATTACCTCTTGATTGAATACAACAGTCACCATGCGCACTTTCCTCCATGGAAGTAATGTCTCGAACAGTCTACGCTTTGATCGTTCCCTGGAAGACCAGTGGTAGTTTCCGATGCACATCTGGAGGCATTCCGTAATCTGTGGACTATCAGAGTGTTGATGCAACACAGAAATTGCATCGGGACTGAATACAACAGTCACCATGCGCACTTTCCTCCATGGGAGTAATGTCTCAAACAGTCTACGCTTTGATCGTTCCCTGCAAGACCAGTAGTAGTTTCCGATGCACATCTGGAGGCATTCTGTAATCCTTGAACCTTGAAAGTGTTGATGAAACACAGAAATTACCTCTTGATTGAATACAACAGTCACCATGCGCACTTTCCTCCATGGAAGTAATGTCTCAAACAGTCTACGCTTTGATCGTCCCCTGGAAGACCTGTAGTAGTTTTGATTCACATCTGGAAGCATTCTGTAATCTGTGGACATTCAAAGTGTTGATGAAACACAGAAATTGCATCGGGATTGAATACAACAGTCACCATCCGCATTTACATCCATGGTAGTAATGTCTCAAAGATTCTACGCTTTGATCGTTCCCTGGAAGATCAGAAGTAGTTTCCGATGCACATCTGGAGGCATTCTGTAACCTGTGGACTATCAGAGTGTTGATGAAACCAAAATTGCATCGGACTGAATACAACAGTCACCATGCGCACTTTCCTCCATGGGAGTAATGTCTCAGACAGTCTACGCTTTGATCGTTCCCTGGAAGACCAGTAGTAGTTTCCGATCCACATCTGGAGGCATTCTGTAATCTGTGGACTATCAGAGTGTTGATGAAACACAGAAATTGCATCGGGATTGAAAACAACAGTCACCATGCGCACTTTCCGCCATGGGAGTAATGTCTCAAAAAGTCTAAGCTTTGATCGTTTCCTGGAAGTCCAGTAGCAGTTTCCGATGCACATCTGGAGGCATTCTGTTATCTGATAACTATCACAGTGTTTCTGAAACCAAAATTGCATCGGATTGAATACAACAGTCACCATGCGCACTTTCCTCCATGGAAGTAATGTCTCAAACAGTCTACGCTTTGATCGTTCCCTGGAAGACCAGTAGTAGTTTCCGATGCACATCTGGAGGCATTCCGTAATCTGTGGACTATCAGAGTGTTGATGCAACACAGAAATTGCATCGGGATTGAATACAACAGTCACCATGCGCACTTTCCTCCATGGGAGTAATGTCTCAAACAGTCTAAGATTTGATCGTTACCTGGAAGACCAGTAGTAGTTTCCGATGCACATCTGGAGGCATTCAGTAATCTGTGGACTATCAGATTGTTGATGAAACGAAGAAATTACATCGGGATTGAATACAAAAGTCACCATCGGCACTTTCCTCCATGGGAGTAATGTCTCAAACAGTCTACGTTTTGATCGTTCCCTGCAAGACCAGTAGTAGTTTCCGATGCACATCTGGAGGCATTCTGTAATCCTTGAACCTTCAAAGTGTTGATGAAACACAGAAATTACCTCTTGATTGAATACAACAGTCACCATGCGCACTTTCCTCCATGGAGGTAATGTCTCAAACAGTCTACGCTTTGATCGTTCCCTGGAAGACCAGTAGTAGTTTCCGATGCACATCTGGAGGCATTCCGTAATCTGTGGACTATTAGAGTGTTGATGCAACACAGAAATTGCATCGGGATTGAATACAACAGTCACCATGCGCAGTTTCCACCATGGGAGTAATGTCTCAAACAGTCAACGCTTTGATCGTTTCCTGGAAGACCTGTAGTAGTTTCCGATGCACATCTGGAGGCATTCTGTAATCTGTGGACTATCGGAGTGTTGATGAAACACTGATATTGCATCGTGATTGAATACAACAGTCACCATGCGCACTTACCTCCATGGGAGTAATGTCTCAAACAGTTTACTCTTTGATCGTTCCCTGGAAGACCAGTAGTAGTTTCCTATGCACATCTGGAGGCATTCTGTAATCTGTGGACTATCAGAGTGTTGATGAAACAAAGAAATTGCATCGGGATTGAATACAACAGTCACCTTGCGCACTTACCTCCATGGGAGTAATGTCTCAAACAGTCTACGCTTTGATCGTTCCCTGGAAGACCAGTAGTGGTTTCGATTCACATCTGGAGGCATTCTGTAATCTGTGGACCTTCAAAGTGTTGATGAAACACAGAAATTGCATCGGGATTGAATATGACAGTCACCATGCGCACCATCCTCCATGGGAGTAATGTCTCAAACAGTCTACGCTTTGATCGTTTCCTGGAAGTCCAGTAGCAGTTTCCGATGCACATCTGGAGGCATTCTGTAATCTATGGACTATCTGAGTGTTGATGAAACACAGAAATTGCATCGGGATTGAATACAACTGTCACCATGCGCACTTACCTCCATGGGAGTAATGTCTCAAACAGTCTACGATTTGATCGTTTCCTGGAAGACCAGTAGTAGTTTCCGATGGACATCTGGAGGCATTCCGTAATATGTGGACCTTCAAAGTGTTGATGAAACACAGAAAATGCATCGGGATTGAATATAACAGTCACCATGCGCACGTTCCTCCATGGGAGTAATGTCTCAAACAGTCTACGCTTTGATCGTTTCCTGGAAGTCCAGCAGCAGTTTCCGATGCAAATCTGGAGGCATTCTGTAATCTGTTTACTATCAGTGTGTAGTTGAAACACAGAAATTGCATCGGGATTGAATACAACAGTCACCATGCGGACTTTCCTCCATGGGAGTAATGTCTCAAACAGTCTAGGCTTAGATCGTTCCCTGGAAAACCAGTAGCAGTATCTGATGCACATCTGGGGGCATTCTGTAATCTGTGGACTATCACAGTGTTGATGAAACACAGAAATTGCATCCGGATTGAATACAACAGTCATCTTTCGCACTTTCCTCCATGGGAGTAATGTCTCAAACAGTCTACGCTTTGATCGTTCCCTGGAAGACCAGTGGTAGTTTCGATTCACATCTGGAGGCATTCTGTAATCTGTGGACCTTCAAAGTGTTGATGAAACACAGAAATTGCATCGCGAGTGAATACAACAGTCACCATGCGCACTTTCCTCCATGGGAGTAATGTCTCAAACAGTCTACGCTTTGATCGTTTCCTGGAAGTCCAGCAGCAGTTTCCGATGCAAATCTGGAGGCATTCTGTAATCTGTGGACTATCAGAGTGTTGATGAAACACAGAAATTGCATCGGGATTGCATACAAAAGTCACCATGCGCACTTACCTCCATGGGAGTAATGTCTCAAACAGTCTACGCTTTGATCGTTTCCTGGAAGACCAGTAGTAGTTTCCGATGCACATCTGAAGTCATTCTGTAATTTCTCGTACTATCAGAGTGTTGATGAAACCAAAATTGCATCGGGATTGAATACAACAGTCACCATGCCTACATTTCTCCATGGGAGTAATGTCTCAAACTGTCATCGCTTTGATCGTTCCCTGGAAGACCAGTAGTAGTTTCCGATCCACATCTGGAGGCATTCTGTAATCTGTGGACAATCCGAGTGTTGATGAAACACAGAAATTGCATCGGGATTGAATACAACAGACACCATGCGTACATTTCTCCATGGGAGTAATGTCTCAAACTGTCATCGCTTTCATCGTTCCCTGAAGACCAGTAGTAGTTTTCGATGCACATCTGGAGGTATTCTAATATCTGTGGACTATCAGAGTGTTGATGAAACACAGAAATTGCTTCGGGATTGAATACAACAGTCACCATGACCCCTTTCCTCCTTGGGAGTAATGTCTCAAACAGTCTACGCTTTGATCGTTCCCTGGAAGACCAGTAGTAGATTCGATTCACATCTGGAGACATTCTGTAATCTGTGGACATTCAAAGTGTTGATGAAACACAGAAATTGCATCGGGATTGAATACAACAGTCACCATCCGCATTTCCCTCCATGGGAGTAATGTCTCAAAGAGTCTACGCTTTGATCGTTCCCCGGAAGATCAGAAGTAGTTTCCTATGCACATCTGGAGGCATTCTGTAATCTGTTTACTATCAGAGTGATGTTGAAACACAGAAATTGCATCGGGATTGAGTACAACAGTCACCATGCGGACTTTCCTCCATGGGAGTAATGTCTCAAACAGTCTACGCTTTGATCGTTCCCTAGAAGACCAGTAGTAGTATCTGATGCACATCTGGGGGCATTCTGTAATCTGTGGACTATCACAGTGTTGATGAAACACAGAAATTGCATCGGGATTGAATACAACAGTCATCATTCGCTCTTTCCTCCATGGGAGTAATGTCTCAAACAGTCTACGCTTTGATCGTTCCCTGGAAGACCAGTAGTGGTTTCGATTCACATCTGGAGGCATTCTGTAATCTGTGGACCTTCAAAGTGTTGATGAAACACAGAAATTGCATCGGGATTGAATACAACAGTCACCATGCGCACCTTCCTCCATGGGAGTAATGTCTCAAACAGTCTACGCTTTGATCGTTTCCTGGAAGTCCAGTAGCAGTTTCCGATGCACATCTGGAGGAATTCTGTAATTTGTGGACTATATGAGTGTTGATGAAACACAGAAATTGCATCGGGATTGAATACAACAGTCACCATGCGCACTTACCTCCATGGGAGTAATGTCTCAAACAGTCTACGCTTTGATCGTTTCCTGGAAGACCAGTAGTAGTTTCCGATGCACATCTGGAGGCGTTCTGTAATCTGTGGTCTATCAGAGTGTTGATGAAATCCAGAAATTGCATCGGGATTGAATACAACAGTCACCATGCGGACTTTCCTCCATGGGAGTAAAGTCTCAAACAGTCTACGCTTTGATCGTTCCCTGGAAGACCAGTAGTAGTATCTGATGCACATATGGGGGCATTCTGTAATCTGTGGACTATCAGAGTGTTGATGAATCACAGAAATTGTATCGGGATTGAATACAACAGTCACCATTCGCACTTTCCTTCATGGGAGTAATGTCTCAAACAGTCTACGCTTTGATCGTTCCCTGGAAGACCAATAGTAGTTTCGATTCACATCTGGAGGCATTCTGTAATCTGTGGACTTTCAAAGTGTTGATGAAACACATAATTTGAATCGGGATTGAATACAACAATCACCATGCGCATTTCCCTCCATGGGAGTAATGTCTCAAACAGTCTACGCTTTGATCGTTCCCTGGAAGACCAGAAGTAGTTTCCGATGCACATCTGGACGCATTCTGTAATCTGTGGACTATCAGAGTGTTGATGAAACACAGAAATTGCATCCGGATTCAATACATCAGTCACCATGCGCACTTTCCTCCATGGGAGTAATGTCTCAAACAGTCTACGCTTTGATCGTTTCCTGGAAGTCCAGTAGCAGTTTCCGATGCACATCTGGAGGCATTCTGTAATCTGTGGACATCCGAGTGTTGATGAAACACAGAAATTGCATCGAGATTGAATACAACAGTCACCATGCGCACTTTCCTCCATGGGAATAATGGCTCAAACAGTCTACGCTTTGATCGTTCCCTGGAAGACCAGTAGTAGTTTCTGATGCACATTTGGCGGCATTCTGTAATCTGTGGACTATCATAGTGTTGATGAAACACAGAAATTGCATCGGGATTGAATACAACAGTCACCATCGGCACTTTCCTCCATGGGAGTTATGTCTCAAACAGTCTACGCTTTGATCGTTCCCTGCAAGACCAGTAGTAGTTTCCGATGCACTTCTGGAGGCATTCTGTAATCCTTGGACCTTCAAAGTGTTGATGAAACACAGAAATTGCCTGGTGATTGAATACAAAAGTCACCATGAGCACTTACCTCCATGGGAGTAATGTCTCAAACAGTCTACGCTTTGATCGTTTCCTGCAAGACCAGTAGAAGTTTCCGATGCACATCTGGAGGCATTCTGTAATCTGTGGACTATCAGAGTGTTGATGAAACACAGAAATTGCATCGGGATTGAATACAACAGTCACCATGCGCACCTTCCTCCATGGGAGTAATGTCTCAAACAGTCTACGCTTTGATCGTTTCCTGGAAGTCCAGTAGCAGTTTCCGATGCACATCTGGAGGAATTCTGTAATTTGTGGACTATATGAGTGTTGATGAAACACAGAAATTGCATCGGGATTGAATACAACAGTCACCATGCGCACTTACCTCCATGGGAGTAATGTCTCAAACAGTCTACGCTTTGATCGTTTCCTGGAAGACCAGTAGTAGTTTCCGATGCACATCTGGAGGCGTTCTGTAATCTGTGGTCTATCAGAGTGTTGATGAAATCCAGAAATTGCATCGGGATTGAATACAACAGTCTCCAGGCGCTATTTCCTCCATGGGAATAATGTCTCAGACAGTCTACGATTTAATCGTTCCCTGGAAGACCAGTAGTAGTTTCCGATGCACATCTTGAGGCATTCTGTAATCTGTGGACTATCTGAGTGTTGATGAAACACAGAAATTGGATCGGGATTGAACACAACAGTCACCATGCGCACTTTCCTCCATGGGAGTAATGTCTCAAACAGTCTAAGTTTTGATCGTTACCTGGAAGACCAGTAGTAGTTTCCGATGCACATCTGGAGGCATTCTGTAATCTGTGGACTATCAGAGTGTTGATGAAACGCGGAAATTACATCGGGATTGAATACAACAGTCACCATCGGCACTTTCCTCCATGGGAGTAATGTCTCAAACAGTCTACGCTTTGATCGTTCCCTGGAAGACCAGTAGTAGTTTCCGATGCTCATCTGGAGGCATTCCGTTATCTGTGGACTATCAGAGAGTTGATGCAACACAGAAATTGCATCGGAATTGAATACAACAGACACCATGCGCAGTTTCCACCATGGGAGTAATGTCTCAAACAGTCTACGCTTTGATCGTTTCCTGGAAGACCTGTAGTAGTTTCCAATGCACATCTGGAAGCATTCTGTAATCTGTGGACTATCAGAGTGTTGATGAAACACTGATATTGCATCGTGATTGAATACAACAGTCACCATGCGCACTTTCCTCCATGGAAGTAATGTCTCAAACAGTCTACGCTTTGATCGTTTCAAGCAAGACCAGTAGTAGTTTCCGATGCACATCTGGAGCCATTCTGTATTCTGTGGACAATCAGGGTGTTGATGAAACACAGTAATTGCATCGGGATTGAATATAACAGACACCATGCGCTCTTTCCTCCATGGGAATAATGTCTCAGACAGTCTACGCTTTAATCGTTCCCTGGAAGACCAGTAGTAGTTTCCGATGCACATCTTGAGGCATTCTGTAATCTGTGGACTATCTGAGTGTTGATGAAACACAGAAATTGGATCGGGATTGAACACAACAGTCACCATGCGCACTTTCCTCCATGGGAGTAATGTCTCAAACAGTCTAAGCTTTGATCGTTACCTGGAAGACCAGTAGTAGTTTCCGATGCACATCTGGAGGCATTCTCTAATCTGTGGACTATCAGAGTGTTGATGAAACGCAGAAATTACATCGGGATTGAATACAACAGTCACCATCGGCACTTTCCTCCATGGGAGTAATGTCTCAAACAGTCTACGCTTTGATCGTTCCCTGCAAGACCAGTAGTAGTTTCCGATGCACATCTGGAGGCATTCTGTAATCCTTGAACCTTCAAAGTGTTGATGAAACACAGAAATTACCTCTTGATTGTATACAACAGTCACCATGCGCACTTTCCTCCATGGAAGTAATGTCTCAAACAGTCTACGCTTTGATCGTTCTCTGGAAGACCAGTAGTAGTTTCCGATGCACATCTGGAGGCATTCCTTAATCTGTGGACTATCAGAGAGTTGATGCAACACAGAAATTGCATCGGGATTGAATACAACAGTCATCATGCGCAGTTTCCACCATGGGAGTAATGTCTCAAACAGTCTACGCTTTGATCGTTTCCTGGAAGACCTGTAGTAGTTTCCAATGCACATCTGGAAGCATTCTGTAATCTGTCGACTATCAGAGTGTTGATGAAACACTGATATTGCATCGTGATTGAATACAACAGTCACCATGCGCACTTACCTCCATGGGAGTAATGTCTCAAACAGTTTACTCTTTGATCGTTCCCTGGAAGACCAGTAGTAGTTTCCTATGCACATCTGGAGGTATTCTGTTATCTGTGGACTATCAGAGTGTTGATGAAACAAAGACATTGCATCGGGATTGAATACAACAGTCACCATGCGCACTTACCTCCATGGGAGTAATGTCTCAAACAGTCTACGTTTTGATCGTCCCTGGAAGACCAGTAGTAGTTTCCGATGCACATCTGGAGGCATTCTGTAATCGGTGGACTATCAGAGTGTTGATGAAACAAAGAAATTGCATCGGGATTGAATACAACAGTCACCAGGCGAGCACTTACCTCCATGGGAGTAATGTCTCAAACAGTCTACGCTTTGATCGTTTCCTGGAAGACCAGTAGTAGTTTCCGATGCACATCTGGAGGCATTCTGTAATCTGTGGACTATCAGAGTGTTGATGAAACCAAAATTGCATTGGATTGAATACAACAGTCACCATGCGCACTTTCCTCCATGGGAGTTATGTCTCAAACAGTCTACGCTTTGATCGTTCCCTGGAAGACCAGTAGTAGTTTCCGATGCACATCTGGAGGCTTTCTGCAAACTGTGGACTATCAGAGTGTTGATGAAACACAGTAATTGCATCGGGATTGAATACAACTGTCCCCATGCGCACTTTCCTCCATGGAAGTAATGTCTCAAACAGTCTACGCTTTGATCGTTTCAAGCAAGACCAGTAGTAATGTCCGATGCACATCTGGAGCCATTGTGTATTCTGTGGACTATCAGGGTGTTGATGAAACACAGTAATTGCATCGGGATTGAATACAACAGACACCATGCGCTCTTTCCTCCATGGGAATAATGTCTCAGACAGTCTACGCTTTAATCGTTCCCTGGAAGACCAGTAGTAGATTCCGATGCACATCTTGAGGCATTCTGTAATCTGTGGACTATCTGAGTGTTGATGAAACACAGAAATTGCATCGGGATTGAATACAACAGTCACCATGCGCACTTTCCTCCATGGGAGTAATGTCTCAAACAGTCTATGCTTTGATCGTTACCTGGAAGACCAGTAGTAGTTTCCGATGCACATCTGGAGGCATTCTGTAATCTGTGGACTATCAGAGTGTTGATGAAACGCAGAAATTAGATTTGGATTGAATACAACCGTCACCATCGGCACTTTCCTCCATGGGAGTAATGTCTCAAACAGTCTACGCTTTGATCGTTCCCTGGAAGACCAGTAGTAGTTTCCGATGCACATCTGGAGGCATTCTGTAATCTGTGGACTATCAGAGTGTTGATGAAACACAGAAATTGCAACGGGATTTAATACAACAGTCACCAGGCGTTATTTCCTCGATGGGAGTAATGTCTCAAACAGTCTACGCTTTGATCGTTTCCTGGAAGTCCAGTAGCAGTTTCCGATGCACATCTGGAGGCATTCTGTAATCTGTGGACCTTCAAACTGTTGATGAAACACAGAAATTGCATCTGGATTGAATACAACAGACACCATGCGCACTTTCCACCACGGGAGTAATGTCTCAAACAGTCTACCGTTTGATCATTCCCTGGAAGACCAGTAGTAGTTTCCGATGCACATCTGGAGGCATTCTGTAATCTGTAGACTATCAGAGTGTTGATGAAACACAGAAATTGCTTCGGAATTGAATACAACAGTCACCATGACCCCTTTCCTCCATGGCAGTAATGTCTCAAACAGTCTACGCTTTGATCGTTCCCTGGAAGACCAGTAGTAGTTTCGATTCACATCTGGAGGCATTCTGTAATCTGTGGACATTCAAAGTGTTGATGAAACACAGAAATTGCATCGGGATTGAATACAACAGTCACCATCCGCATTTCCCTCCATGGGAGTAATGTCTCAAAGAGTCTACGCTTTGATCGTTCCCTGGAAGATCAGAAGTAGTTTCCGATGCACATCTGGAGGCATTCTCTAATCTGTTTACTATCAGAGTGATGTTGAAACACAGAAATTGCATCGGGATTGAATACAACAGTCACCATGCGGACTTTCCTCAATGGGAGTAATGTCTCAAACAGTCTACGCTTTGATCGTTCCCTGGAAGACCAGTAGTAGTATCTGATGCACATCTGGGGGCATTCTGTAATCGGTGGACTATCAGAGTGTTGATGAAACAAAGAAATTGCATCGGGATTGAATACAACAGTCACCAGGCGAGCACTTACCTCCATGGGAGTAATGTCTCAAACAGTCTACGCTTTGATCGTTTCCTGGAAGACCAGTAGTAGTTTCCGATGCACATCTGGAGGCATTCTGTAATCTGTGGACTATCAGAGTGTTGATGAAACCAAAATTGCATTGGATTGAATACAACAGTCACCATGCGCACTTTCCTCCATGGGAGTAATGACTCAAACAGTCTACGCTTTGATCGTTCGCTGGAAGACCAGTAGTAGTTTCCGATGCACATCTGGAGCTTTCTGCAAACTGTGGACTATCAGAGTGTTGATGAAACACAGTAATTGCATCGGGATTGAATACAACTGTCCCCATGCGCACTTTCCTCCATGGAAGTAATGTCTCAAACAGTCTACGCTTTGATCGTTTCAAGCAAGACCAGTAGTAATGTCCGATGCACATCTGGAGCCATTGTGTATTCTGTGGACTATCAGGGTGTTGATGAAACACAGTAATTGCATCGGGATTGAATACAACAGACACCATGCGCTCTTTCCTCCATGGGAATAATGTCTCAGACAGTCTACGCTTTAATCGTTCCCTGGAAGACCAGTAGTAGATTCCGATGCACATCTTGAGGCATTCTGTAATCTGTGGACTGTCTGAGTGTTGATGAAACACAGAAATTGCATCGGGATTGAATACAACAGTCACCATGCGCACTTTCCTCCATGGGAGTAATGTCTCAAACAGTCTAAGCTTTGATCGTTACCTGGAAGACCAGTAGTAGTTTCCGATGCACATCTGGAGGCATTCTGTAATCTGTGGACTATCAGAGTGTTGATGAAACGCAGAAATTAGATTTGGATTGAATACAACCGTCACCATCGGCACTTTCCTCCATGGGAGTAATGTCTCAAACAGTCTACGCTTTGATCGTTCCCTGGAAGACCAGTAGTAGTTTCCGATGCACATCTGGAGGCATTCTGTAATCCTTGAACCTTCAAAGTGTTGATGTAACACAGAAATTACCTCTTGATTGAATACAACAGTCACCATGCGCACTTTCCTCCATGGAAGTAATGTCTCAAACAGTCTACGCTTTGATCGTTCCCTGGAAGACCAGTAGTAGTTTCTGATGCACATCTGGAGGCATTCCGTAATCTGTGGACTATCAGAGTGTTGATGAAACACAGAAATTGCAACGGGATTTAATACAACAGTCACCAGGCGTTATTTCCTCGATGGGAGTAATGTCTCAAACAGTCTACGCTTTGATCGTTTCCTGGAAGTCCAGTAGCAGTTTCCGATGCACATCTGGAGGCATTCTGTAATCTGTGGACCTTCAAACTGTTGATGAAACACAGAAATTGCATCTGGATTGAATACAACAGACACCATGTGCACTTTCCACCACGGGAGTAATGTCTCAAACAGTCTACCCTTTGATCATTCCCTGGAAGACCAGTAGTAGTTTCCGATGCACATCTGGAGGCATTCTGTAATCTGTAGACTATCAGAGTGTTGATGAAACACAGAAATTGCTTCGGAATTGAATACAACAGTCACCATGACCCCTTTCCTCCATGGCAGTAATGTCTCAAACAGTCTACGCTTTGATCGTTCCCTGGAAGACCAGTAGTAGTTTCGATTCACATCTGGAGGCATTCTGTAATCTGTGGACATTCAAAGTGTTGATGAAACACAGAAATTGCATCGGGATTGAATACAACAGTCACCATCCGCATTTCCCTCCATGGGAGTAATGTCTCAAAGAGTCTACGCTTTGATCGTTCCCTGGAAGATCAGAAGTAGTTTCCGATGCACATCTGGAGGCATTCTGTAATCTGTTTACTATCAGAGTGATGTTGAAACACAGAAATTGCATCGGGATTGAATACAACAGTCACCATGCGGACTTTCCTCAATGGGAGTAATGTCTCAAACAGTCTACGTTTTGATCGTTCCCTGGAAGACCAGTAGTAGTATCAGATGCATATCTGGGGGCATTCTGTAATCTGTGGACTATCACAGTGTTGGTGAAACACAGAAATTGCATCGGGATTGAATACAACAGTCATCATTCGCACTTTCCTCCATGGGAGTAATGTCTCAAACAGTCTACGCTTTGATCGTTCCCTGGAAGACCAGTAGTGGTTTCGATTCACATCTGGGGGCATTCTGTAATCTGTGGACCTTCAAAGTGTGGATGAAACACAGAAATTGCATCGGGATTTAATATAACAGTCACCATGCGCACCTTCCTCCATGGGAGTAATGTCTCAAACAGTCTACGCTTTGATCGTTTCCTGGAAGTCCAGTAGCAGTTTCCGATGCACATCTGGAGGCATTCTGTAATTTGTGGACTATATGAGTGTTGATGAAACACAGAAATTGCATCGGGATTGAATACAACAGTCACCATGCGCACTTACCTCCATGGGAGTAATGTCTCAAACAGTCTACGCTTTGATCGTTTCCTGGAAGACCAGTAGTAGTTTCCGATGCACATCTGGAGGCATTCTGTAATCTGCGGACTATCAGAGTGTTGATGAAATCCAGAAATTGCATCGGGATTGAATACAACAGTCACCATGCGGACTTTCCTCCATGGGAGTAAAGTCTCAAACAGTCTACGCTTTGATCGTTCCCTGGAAGACCAGTAGTAGTTTCCAATGCACATCTGGAGGCATTCTGTAATCTGTGGACATCCGAGTGTTGATGAAACACAGAAATTGCATCGGGATTGAATACAACAGTCACCATTCGCACTTACCTCCATGGGAGTAATGTCTCAAACAGTCTACGCTTTGATCGTTCCCTGGAAGACCAGTAGTAGTTTCCGATGCACATCTGGAGGCATTCTGTAATCTGCGGACTATCAGAGTGTTGATGAAACACAGTAATTGCATCGGGATTGAATACAACAGTCACCATGCACACTTTCCGCCATGGGAGTAATGTCTCAAAAAGTCTAAGCTTTGATCGTTCCCTGGAAAACCAGTAGTAGTTTCCGATGCACGTCTGAATTCATTCTGTAATCTGTGGACTATCAGAGTGTTGATGAGACATAGAAATTGCATCGGGATTGAATACAACAGTCTCCAGGCGCTATTTCCTCCATGGGAATAATGTCTCAGACAGTCTACGCTTTAATCGTTCCCTGGAAGACCAGTAGTAGTTTCCGATGCACATCTTGAGGCATTCTGTAATCTGTGGACTATCTGAGTGTTGATGAAACACAGAAATTGGATCGGGATTAAACACAACAGTCACCATGCGCACTTTCCTCCATGGGAGTAATGTCTCAAACAGTCTAAGCTTTGATCGTTACCTGGAAGACCAGTAGTAGTTTCCGATGCACATCTGGAGGCATTCTGTAATCTGTGGACTATCAGAGTGTTGATGAAACGCGGAAATTACATCGGGATTGAATACAACAGTCACCATCGGCACTTTCCTCCATGGGAGTAATGTCTCAAACAGTCTACGCTTTGATCGTTCCCTGCAAGACCAGTAGTAGTTTCCGATGCACATCTGGAGGCATTCTGTAATCCTTGAACCTTCAAAGTGTTGATGAAACACAGAAATTACCTCTTGATTGTATACAACAGTCACCATGCGCACTTTCCTCCATGGAAGTAATGTCTCAAACAGTCTACGCTTTGATCGTTCCCTGGAAGACCAGTAGTAGTTTCCGATGCTCATCTGGAGGCATTCCGTAATCTGTGGACTATCAGAGAGTTGATGCAACACGGAAATTGCATCGGAATTGAATACAACAGACACCATGCGCAGTTTCCACCATGGGAGTAATGTCTCAAAAAGTCTACGCTTTGATCGTTTCCTGGAAGACATGTAGTAGTTTCCAATGCACATCTGGAAGCATTCTGTAATCTGTGGACTATCAGAGTGTTGATGAAACACTGATATTGCATCGTGATTGAATACAACAGTCACCATGCGCACTTACCTCCATGGGAGTAATGTCTCAAACAGTCTACGCTTTGATCGTTCCCTGGAAGACCAGTAGTAGTTTCCTATGCACATCTGGAGGCATTCTGTAATCTGTGGACTATCAGAGTGTTGATGAAACAAAGAAATTGCATCGGGATTGAATACAACAGTCAGCATGCGCACTTTCCTCCATGGAAGTAATGTATCAAACAGTCTACGCTTTGATCGTATCAAGCAAGACAAGTAGTAGTTTCCGATGCACATCTGGAGCCATTCTGTATTCTGTGGACAATCAGGGTGTTGATGAAACACAGTAATTGCATCGGGATTGAATATAAGAGACACCATGCGCTCTTTCCTCCATTGGAATAATGTCTCAGACAGTCTACGCTTTAATCGTTCCCTGGAAGACCAGTAGTAGTTTCCGATGCACATCTTGAGGCATTCTGTAATCTGTGGACTATCTGAGTGTTGATGAAACACAGAAATTGGATCGGGATTGAACACAACAGTCACCATGCGCACTTTCCTCCATGGGAGTAATGTCTCAAACAGTCTAAGCTTTGAACGTTACCTGGAAGACCAGTAGTAGTTTCCGATGCACATCTGGAGGCATTCTGTAATCTGTGGACTATCAGAGTGTTGATGAAACGCAGAAATTACATCGGGATTGAATACAACAGTCACCATCGGCACTTTCCTCCATGGGAGTAATGTCTCAAACAGTCTACGCTTTGATCGTTCCCTGCAAGACCAGTAGTAGTTTCCGATGCACATCTGGAGGCATTCTGTAATCCTTGAACCTTCAAAGTGTTGATGAAACACAGAAATTACCTCTTGATTGTATACAACAGTCACCATGCGCACTTTCCTCCATGGAAATAATGTCTCAAACAGTCTACGCTTTGATCGTTCCCTGGAAGACCAGTAGTAGTTTCCGATGCACATCTGGAGGCATTCCGTAATCTGTGGACTATCAGAGAGTAGATGCAACACAGAAATTGCATCGGGATTGAATACAACAGTCACCATGCGCAGTTTCCACCATGGGAGTAATGTCTCAAACAGTCTACGCTTTGATCGTTTCCTGGAAGACCTGTAGTAGTTTCCAATGCACATCTGGAAGCATTCTGTAATCTGTGGACTATCAGAGTGTTGATGAAACACTGATATTGCATCGTGATTGAATACAACAGTCACCATGCGCACTTACCTCCATGGGAGTAATGTCTCAAACAGTTTACTCTTTGATCGTTCCCTGGAAGACCAGTAGTAGTTTCCTATGCACATCTGGAGGCATTCTGTAATCTGTGGACTATCAGAGTGTTGATGAAACAAAGAAATTGCATCGGGATTGAATACAACAGTCACCATGCGCACTTACCTCCATGGGAGTAATGTCTCAAACAGTCTACGTTTTGATCGTTTCCTGGAAGACCAGTAGTAGTTTCCGATGCACATCTGGAGGCATTCTGTAATCTGTGGACTATCAGAGTGTTGATGAAACAAAGAAATTGCATCGGGATTGAATACAACAGTCACCAGGCGAGCACTTACCTCCACGGGAGTAATGTCTCAAACAGTCTACGCTTTGATCGTTTCCTGGAAGACCAGTAGTAGTTTCCGATGCACATCTGGAGGCATTCTGTAATCTGTGGACTATCAGAGTGTTGATGAAACCAAAATTGCATTGGATTGAATACAACAGTCACCATGCGCACTTTCCTCCATGGGAGTAATGTCACAAACAGTCTACGCTTTGATCATTCCCTGGAAGACCAGTAGTAGTTTGCGATGCACATCTGGAGGCTTTCTGCAAACTGTGGACTATCAGAGTGTTGATGAAACACAGTAATTGCATCGGGATTGAATACAACTGTCCCCATGCGCACTTTCCTCCATGGAAGTAATGTCTCAAACAGTCTACGCTTTGATCGTTTCAAGCAAGACCAGTAGTAATGTCCGATGCACATCTGGAGCCATTGTGTATTCTGTGGACTATCAGGGTGTTGATGAAACACAGTAATTGCATCGGGATTGAATACAACAGACACCATGCGCTCTTTCCTCCATGGGAATAATGTCTCAGACAGTCTACGCTTTAATCGTTCCCTGGAAGACCAGTAGTAGATTCCGATGCACATCTTGAGGCATTCTGTAATCTGTGGACTATCTGAGTGTTGATGAAACACAGAAATTGCATCGGGATTGAATACAACAGTCACCATGCGCACTTTCCTCCATGGGAGTAATGTCTCAAACAGTCTAAGCTTTGATCGTTACCTGGAAGACCAGTAGTAGTTTCCGATGCACATCTGGAGGCATTCTGTAATCTGTGGACTATCAGAGTGTTGATGAAACGCAGAAATTAGATTTGGATTCAATACAACCGTCACCATCGGCACTTTCCTCCATGGGAGTAATGTCTCAAACAGTCTACGCTTTGATCGTTCCCTGCAAGACCAGTAGTAGTTTCCGATGCACATCTGGAGGCATTCTGTAATCCTTGAACCTTCAAAGTGTTGATGTAACACAGAAATTACCTCTTGATTGAATACAACAGTCACCATGCGCACTTTCCTCCATGGAAGTAATGTCTCAAACAGTCTACGCTTTGATCGTTCCCTGGAAGACCAGTAGTAGTTTCCGATGCACATCTGGAGGCATTCCGTAATCTGTGGACTATCAGAGTGTTGATGCAACACAGAAATTGCATCGGGATTGAATACAACAGTCACCATGCGCAGTTTCCGCCATGGGAGTAATGTCTCAAACAGTCTACGCTTTGATCGTTTCCTGGAAGACCTGTAGTAGTTTCCTATGCACATCTGGAGGCATTCTGTAATCTGTGGACTATCAGAGTGTTGATGAAACAAAGAAATTGCATCGGGATTGAATACAACAGTCACCATTCGCACTTACCTCCATGGGAGTAATGTCTCAAACAGTCTACGCTTTGATCGTTTCCTAGAAGACCAGTAGTAGTTTCCGATGCACATCTGGAGGCATTCTGCAATCTGTGGACTATCAGAGTGTTGATGAAACACAGAAATTGCATCGGGATTGAATACAACAGTCACCATGCGCACTTTCCGCCATGGGAGTAATGTCTCAAACAGTCTAAGCTTTGATCGTTCCCTGGAAAACCAGTAGTAGTTTCCGATGCACATCTGGAGGCATTCTGTAATCTGTGGACTATCAGAGTGTTGATGAAACACAGAAATTGCAACGGGATTTAATACAACAGTCACCAGGCGTTATTTCCTCGATGGGAGTAATGTCTCAAACAGTCTACGCTTTGATCGTTTCCTGGAAGTCCAGTAGCAGTTTCCGATGCACATCTGGAGGCATTCTGTAATCTGTGGACCTTCAAACTGTTGATGAAACACAGAAATTGCATCTGGATTGAATACAACAGTCACCATGCGCACTTTCCTCCATGGGAGTAATGTCTCAAACAGTCTACTCTTTGATCATTCCCTGGAAGACCAGTAGTAGTTTGCGATGCACATCAGGAGGCTTTCTGCAAACTGTGGACTATCAGAGTGTTGATGAAACACAGTAATTGCATCGGGATTGAATACAACTGTCCCCATGCGCACTTTCCTCCATGGAAGTAATGTCTCAAACAGTCTACGCTTTGATCGTTTCAAGCAAGACCAGTAGTAATGTCCGATGCACATCTGGAGCCATTGTGTATTCTGTGGACTATCAGGGTGTTGATGAAACACAGTAATTGCATCGGGATTGAATACAACAGACACCATGCGCTCTTTCCTCCATGGGAATAATGTCTCAGACAGTCTACGCTTTAATCGTTCCCTGGAAGACCAGTAGTAGATTCCGATGCACATCTTGAGGCATTCTGTAATCTGTGGACTATCTGAGTGTTGATGAAACACAGAAATTGCATCGGGATTGAATACAACAGTCACCATGCGCACTTTCCTCCATGGGAGTAATGTCTCAAACAGTCTAAGCTTTGATCGTTACCTGGAAGACCAGTAGTAGTTTCCGATGCACATCTGGAGGCATTCTGTAATCTGTGGACTATCAGAGTGTTGATGAAACGCAGAAATTAGATTTGGATTCAATACAACCGTCACCATCGGCACTTTCCTCCATGGGAGTAATGTCTCAAACAGTCTACGCTTTGATCGTTCCCTGCAAGACCAGTAGTAGTTTCCGATGCACATCTGGAGGCATTCTGTAATCCTTGAACCTTCAAAGTGTTGATGTAACACAGAAATTACCTCTTGATTGAATACAACAGTCACCATGCGCACTTTCCTCCATGGAAGTAATGTCTCAAACAGTCTACGCTTTGATCGTTCCCTGGAAGACCAGTAGTAGTTTCCGATGCACATCTGGAGGCATTCCGTAATCTGTGGACTATCAGAGTGTTGATGCAACACAGAAATTGCATCGGGATTGAATACAACAGTCACCATGCGCAGTTTCCGCCATGGGAGTAATGTCTCAAACAGTCTACGCTTTGATCGTTTCCTGGAAGACCTGTAGTAGTTTCCTATGCACATCTGGAGGCATTCTGTAATCTGTGGACTATCAGAGTGTTGATGAAACAAAGAAATTGCATCGGGATTGAATACAACAGTCACCATTCGCACTTACCTCCATGGGAGTAATGTCTCAAACAGTCTACGCTTTGATCGTTTCCTAGAAGACCAGTAGTAGTTTCCGATGCACATCTGGAGGCATTCTGCAATCTGTGGACTATCAGAGTGTTGATGAAACACAGAAATTGCATCGGGATTGAATACAACAGTCACCATGCGCACTTTCCGCCATGGGAGTAATGTCTCAAACAGTCTAAGCTTTGATCGTTCCCTGGAAAACCAGTAGTAGTTTCCGATGCACATCTGGAGGCATTCTGTAATCTGTGGACTATCAGAGTGTTGATGAAACACAGAAATTGCAACGGGATTTAATACAACAGTCACCAGGCGTTATTTCCTCGATGGGAGTAATGTCTCAAACAGTCTACGCTTTGATCGTTTCCTGGAAGTCCAGTAGCAGTTTCCGATGCACATCTGGAGGCATTCTGTAATCTGTGGACCTTCAAACTGTTGATGAAACACAGAAATTGCATCTGGATTGAATACAACAGACACCATGCGCACTTTCCACCACGGGAGTAATGTCTCAAACAGTCTACCCTTTGATCATTCCCTGGAAGACCAGTAGTAGTTTCCGATGCACATCTGGAGGCATTCTGTAATCTGTAGACTATCAGAGTGTTGATGAAACACAGAAATTGCTTCGGAATTGAATACAACAGTCACCATGACCCCTTTCCTCCATGGCAGTAATGTCTCAAACAGTCTACGCTTTGATCGTTCCCTGGAAGACCAGTAGTAGTATCTGATGCACATCTGGGGGCATTCTGTAATCTGTGGACTATCACAGTGTTGATGAAACACAGAAATTGCATCGGGATTGAATACAACAGTCATCATTCGCACTTTCCTCCATGGGAGTAATGTCTCAAACAGTCTACGCTTTGATCGTTCCCTGGAAGACCAGTAGTGGTTTCGATTCACATCTGGGGGCATTCTGTAATCTGTGGACCTTCAAAGTGTGGATGAAACACAGAAATTGCATCGGGATTGAAAATAACAGTCACCATGCGCACCTTCCTCCATGGGAGTAATGTCTCAAACAGTCTACGCTTTGATCGTTTCCTGGAAGTCCAGTAGCAGTTTCCGATGCACATCTGGAGGCATTCTGTAATTTGTGGACTATATGAGTGTTGATGAAACACAGAAATTGCATCGGGATTGAATACAACAGTCACCATGCGCACTTACCTCCATGGGAGTAATGTCTCAAACAGTCTACGCTTTGATCGTTTCCTGGAAGACCAGTAGTAGTTTCCGATGCACATCTGGAGGCATTCTGTAATCTGCGGACTATCAGAGTGTTGATGAAATCCAGAAATTGCATCGGGATTGAATACAACAGTCACCATGCGGACTTTCCTCCATGGGAGTAAAGTCTCAAACAGTATACGCTTTGATCGTTCCCTGGAAGACCAGTAGTAGTTTCCAATGCACATCTGGAGGCATTCTGTAATCTGTGGACATCCGAGTGTTGATGAAACACAGAAATTGCATCGGGATTGAATACAACAGTCACCATTCGCACTTACCTCCATGGGAGTAATGTCTCAAACAGTCTACGCTTTGATCGTTTCCTAGAAGACCAGTAGTAGTTTCCGATGCACATCTGGAGGCATTCTGTAATCTGTGGACTATCAGAGTGTTGATGAAACACAGAAATTGCATCGGGATTGAATACAACAGTCACCATGCGCACTCTGATAGTCCACAGATTACAGAATGCCTCCAGATGACCTGTAGTAGTTTCCTATGCACATCTGGAGGCATTCTGTAATCTGTGGACTATCAGAGTGTTGATGAAACAAAGAAATTGCATCGGGATTGAATACAACAGTCACCATTCGCACTTACCTCCATGGGAGTAATGTCTCAAACAGTCTACGCTTTGATCGTTTCCTAGAAGACCAGTAGTAGTTTCCGATGCACATCTGGAGGCATTCTGCAATCCGTGGACTATCAGAGTGTTGATGAAACACAGAAATTGCATCGGGATTGAATACAACAGTCACCATGCGCACATTCCGCCATAGGAGTAATGTCTCAAACAGTCTAAGCTTTGATCGTTCCCTGGAAAACCAGTAGTAGTTTCCGATGCACATCTGGAGGCATTCTGTAATCTGTGGACTATCAGAGTGTTGATGAAACACAGAAATTGCATCGGGATTGAATACAACAGTCACCATGCGCACTTACCTCCATGGGAGTAATGTCTCAAACAGTCTACGCTTTGATCGTTTCCTGGAAGACCAATAGTAGTTTCGATTCACATCTGGTGGCATTCTGTAATCTGTGGACTTTCAAAGTGTTGATGAAACACAAAATTTGAATCGGGATTGAATACAACAGTCACCATGCGCATTTCCCTCCATGGGAGTAATGTCTCAAACGGTCTACGCTTTGATCGTTCCCTGGAAGACCAGAAGTAGTTTCCGATGCACATCTGGACGCATTCTGTAATCTATGGACTATCAGAGTGTTGATGAAACACAGAAATTGCATCGGCATTGAATACAACAGTCACCATCGGCACTTTCCTCAATGGGAGTAATGTCTCAAACAGTCTACGCTTTGATCGTTCCCTGGAAGACCAGTAGTAGTTTCCAATGCACATCTGGAGGCATTCTGTAATCTGTGGACATCCGAGTGTTGATGAAACACAGAAATTGCATCGAGATTGAATACAACAGTACCATGCGCACTTTCCTCCATGGGAATAATGGCTCAAACAGTCTACGCTTTGATCGTTCCCTGGAAGACCAGTAGTAGTTTCTGATGCACATTTGGAGGCATTCTGTAATCTGTGGACTATCAGAGTGTTGATGAAACACAGAAATTGCATCGGGATTGAATACAACAGTCACCATCGGCACTTTCCTCCATATGAGTTATGTCTCAAACAGTCTACGCTTTGATCGTTCCCTGCAAGACCAGTAGTAGTTTCCGATGCACATCTGGAGGCATTCTGTAATCCTTGGACCTTCAAAGTGTTGATGAAACACAGAAATTGCCTCGTGATAGAATACAAAAGTCACCATGAGCACTTACCTCCATGGGAGTAATGTCTCAAACAGTCTACGCTTTGATCTTTTCCTGCAAGACCAGTAGTAGTTTCCGATGCACATCTGGAGGCATTCTGTAATCTGTGGACTATCAGAGTGTTGATGAAACACAGAAATTGCATCGGCATTGAATACAACAGTCACCATCGGCATTTTCCTCAATGGGAGTAATGTCTCAAACAGTCTACGCTTTGATCGTTCCCTGGAAGACCAGTAGCAGTTTCCGATGCACATCTGGAGGCATTCTGTAATCTGCGGACTATCAGAGTGTTGATGAAACACAGAAATTGCATCGGGATTGAATACAACAGTCACCATGCGCACTTACCTCCATGGGAGTAATGTCTCACACAGTCTACGCTTTGATCGTTTCCTGGAAGACCAGTAGTAGTTACCGATGCACATCTGGAGGCATTCTGTAATCTGTGGACTATCAGAGTGTTGATGAAATCCAGAAATTGCATCGGGATTGAATACAACAGTCACCATGCGGACTTTCCTCCATGGGAGTAAAGTCTCAAACAGTCTACGCTTTGATCGTTCCCTGGAAGACCAGTAGTAGTATCTGATGCACATATGGGGGCATTCTGTAATCTGTGGACTATCAGAGTGTTGATGAATCACAGAAATTGTATCGGGATTGAATACAACAGTCACCATTCGCACTTTCCTTCATGGGAGTAATGTCTCAAACAGTCTACGCTTTAATCGTTTCCTGGAAGACCAATAGTAGTTTCGATTCACATCTGGTGGCATTCTGTAATCTGTGGACTTTCAAAGTGTTGATGAAACACAAAATTTGAATCGGGATTGAATACAACAGTCACCATGCGCATTTCCCTCCATGGGAGTAATGTCTCAAACGGTCTACGCTTTGATCGTTCCCTGGAAGACCAGAAGTAGTTTCCGATGCACATCTGGACGCATTCTGTAATCTGTTGACTATCAGAGTGTTGATGAAACACAGAAATTGCATCCGGATTCAATACAACAGTCACCATGCGCATTTCCCTCCATGGGAGTAATGTCTCAAACGGTCTACGCTTTGATCGTTCCCTGGAAGACCAGAAGTAGTTTCCGATGCACATCTGGACGCATTCTGTAATCTATGGACTATCAGAGTGTTGATGAAACACAGAAATTGCATCGGCATTGAATACAACAGTCACCATCGGCACTTTCCTCAATGGGAGTAATGTCTCAAACAGTCTACGCTTTGATCGTTCCCTGGAAGACCAGTAGTAGTTTCCAATGCACATCTGGAGGCATTCTGTAATCTGTGGACATCCGAGTGTTGATGAAACACAGAAATTGCATCGAGATTGAATACAACAGTACCATGCGCACTTTCCTCCATGGGAATAATGGCTCAAACAGTCTACGCTTTGATCGTTCCCTGGAAGACCAGTAGTAGTTTCTGATGCACATTTGGAGGCATTCTGTAATCTGTGGACTATCAGAGTGTTGATGAAACACAGAAATTGCATCGGGATTGAATACAACAGTCACCATCGGCACTTTCCTCCATATGAGTTATGTCTCAAACAGTCTACGCTTTGATCGTTCCCTGCAAGACCAGTAGTAGTTTCCGATGCACATCTGGAGGCATTCTGTAATCCTTGGACCTTCAAAGTGTTGATGAAACACAGAAATTGCCTCGTGATAGAATACAAAAGTCACCATGAGCACTTACCTCCATGGGAGTAATGTCTCAAACAGTCTACGCTTTGATCTTTTCCTGCAAGACCAGTAGTAGTTTCCGATGCACATCTGGAGGCATTCTGTAATCTGTGGACTATCAGAGTGTTGATGAAACACAGAAATTGCATCGGCATTGAATACAACAGTCGCCATCGGCACTTTCCTCAATGGGAGTAATGTCTCAAACAGTCTACGCTTTGATCGTTCCCTGGAAGACCAGTAGCAGTTTCCGATGCACATCTGGAGGCATTCTGTAATCTGCGGACTATCAGAGTGTTGATGAAACACAGAAATTGCATCGGGATTGAATACAACAGTCACCATGCGCACTTACCTCCATGGGAGTAATGTCTCAAAGAGTCTACGCTTTGATCGTTTCCTGGAAGACCAGTAGTAGTTACCGATGCACATCTGGAGGCATTCTGTAATCTGTGGACTATCAGAGTGTTGATGAAATCCAGAAATTGTATCGGGATTGAATACAACAGTCACCATGCGGACTTTCCTCCATGGGAGTAAAGTCTCAAACAGTCTACGCTTTGATCGTTCCCTGGAAGACCAGTAGTAGTATCTGATGCACATATGGGGGCATTCTGTAATCTGTGGACTATCAGAGTGTTGATGAATCACAGAAATTGTATCGGGATTGAATACAACAGTCACCATTCGCACTTTCCTTCATGGGAGTAATGTCTCAAACAGTCTACGCTTTAATCGTTTCCTGGAAGACCAATAGTAGTTTCGATTCACATCTGGTGGCATTCTGTAATCTGTGGACTTTCAAAGTGTTGATGAAACACAAAATTTGAATCGGGATTGAATACAACAGTCACCATGCGCATTTCCCTCCATGGGAGTAATGTCTCAAACGGTCTACGCTTTGATCGTTCCCTGGAAGACCAGAAGTAGTTTCCGATGCACATCTGGACGCATTCTGTAATCTGTTGACTATCAGAGTGTTGATGAAACACAGAAATTGCATCCGGATTCAATACAACAGTCACCATGCGCACTTTCCTCCATGGGAGTAATGTCTCAAACAGTCTACGCTTTGATCGTTCCCTGCAAGACCAGTAGTAGTTTCCGATGCACATCTGGAGGCATTCTGTAATCTGTGGACTATCAGAGTGTTGATGAAACACAGAAATTGCATCGGCATTGAATACAACAGTCACCATCGGCACTTTCCTCAATGGGAGTAATGTCTCAAACAGTCTACGCTTTGATCGTTCCCTGGAAGACCAGTAGTAGTTTCCGATGCACATCTGGAGGCATTCTGTAATCTGCGGACTATCAGAGGGTTGATGAATCACAGAAATTGTATCGGGATTGAATACAACAGTCACCATTCGCACTTTCCTTCATGGGAGTAATGTCTCAAACAGTCTACGCTTTGATCGTTTCCTGGAAGACCAATAGTAGTTTCGATTCACATCTGGAGGCATTCTGTAATCTTTGGACTTTCAAAGTGTTGATGAAACACAAAATTTGAATCGGGATTGAATACAACAGTCACCATGCGCATTTCCCTCCATGGGAGTAATGTCTCAAACGGTCTACGCTTTGATCGTTCCCTGGAAGACCAGAAGTAGTTTCCGATGCACATCTGGACGCATTCTGTAATCTGTGGACTATCAGAGTGTTGATGAAACACAGAAATTGCATCGGCATTGAATACAACAGTCACCATCGGCACTTTCCTCAATGGGAGTAATGTCTCAAACAGTCTACGCTTTGATCGTTCCATGAAAGACCAGTAGTAGTTTCCAATGCACATCTGGAGGCATTCTGTAATCTGTGGACATCCGAGTGTTGATGAAACACAGAAATTGTATCGAGATTGAATACAACAGTCACCATGCGCACTTTCCTCCATGGGAATAATGGCTCAAACAGTCTACGCTTTGATCGTTCCCTGGAAGATTATTAGTAGTTTCTGATGCACATTTGGAGGCATTCTGTATTCTGTGGACTATCAGAGTGTTGATGAAACACAGAAATTGCATCGGGATTGAATACAACAGTCACCATCGGCACTTTCCTCCATGGGAGTTATGTCTCAAACAGTCTACGCTTTGATCGTTCCCTGCAAGACCAGTAGTAGTTTAAGATGCACATCTGGAGGCATTCTGTAATCCTTGGACCTTCAAAGTGTTGATGAAACACAGAAATTGCCTCTTGATTGAATACAACAGTCACCATGGGCACTTACCTCCATGGGAGTAATGTCTCATAAAGTCTACGCTTTGATCTTTTCCTGCAAGACCAGTAGTAGTTTCCGATGCACATCTGGAGGCATTCTGTAATCTGTGGACTATCAGAGTGTTGATGAAACACAGAAATTGCATCGGGATTGAATGCAACATTCACCATCGGCACTTCCCTCAATGGGAGTAATGTCTCAAACAGTCTACGCTTTGATCGTTCCCTGGAAGACCAGTAGTAGTTTCCGATGCACATCTGGAGGCATTCTGTAATCTGCGGACTATCAGAGTGTTGATGAAACACAGTAATTGCATCGGGATTGAATACAACCGTCACCATGCACACTTTCCGCCATGGGAGTAATGTCTCAAACAGTCTACGCTTTGATCGTTCCCTGGAAGACCAGTAGTAGTTTCCGATGCACATCTGGAGGCATTCTGTAATCTGTGGACTATCAGAGTGTTGATGAAACACAGAAATTGCATCGGGATTAAATACAACAGTCACCATGCGCACTTTCCGCCATGGGAGTAATGTCTCAAAAAGTCTAAGTTTTGATCGTTCCCTGGAAAACCAGTAGTAGTTTCCGATGCACATCTGAATTCACTCTGTAATCTGTGGACTATCAGAGTGTTGATGAAACACAGAAATTGCATCGAGATTGAATACAACAGTCACCATCGGCACTTTCCTCCATGGGAGTTATGTCTCAAACAGTCTACGCTTTGATCGTTCCCTGCAAGACCAGTAGTAGTTTCCGATACACATCTGGAGGCATTCTGTAATTTTTGGACCTTCAAAGTGTTGATGAAACACAGAAATTGCATCGGGATTGAATACAACAGTCACCATGCGGACTTTCCTCCATGGGAGTAAAGTCTCAAACAGTCTACGCTTTGATCGTTCCCTGGAAGACCAGTAGTATTATCTGATGCACATATGGGGGCATTCTGTAATCTGTGGACTATCAGAGTGTTGATGAATCACAGAAATTGTATCGGGATTGAATACAACAGTCACCATTCGCACTTTCCTTCATGGGAGTAATGTCTCAAACAGTCTACGCTTTGATCGTTTCCTGGAAGACCAATAGTAGTTTCGATTCACATCTGGAGGCATTCTGTAATCTGTGGACTATCAGAGTGTTGATGAAACACAGAAATTGCAACGGGATTTAAAACAACAGTCACCAGGCGTTATTTCCTCGATGGGAGTAATGTCTCAAACAGTCTACGCTTTGATCGTTTCCTGGAAGTCCAGTAGCAGTTTCCGATGCACATCTGGAGGCATTCTGTAATCTGTGGACCTTCAAACTGTTGATGAAACACAGAAATTGCATCTGGATTGAATACAACAGACACCATGCGCACTTTCCACCACGGGAGTAATGTCTCAAACAGTCTACCCTTTGATCATTCCCTGGAAGACCAGTAGTAGTTTCCGATGCACATCTGGAGGCATTCTGTAATCTGTAAACTATCAGAGTGTTGATGAAACACAGAAATTGCTTCGGAATTGAATACAACAGTCACCATGACCCCTTTCCTCCATGGCAGTAATGTCTCAAACAGTCTACGCTTTGATCGTTCCCTGGAAGACCAGTAGTAGTATCTGATGCACATCTGGGGGCATTCTGTAATCTGTGGACTATCACAGTGTTGATGAAACACAGAAATTGCATCGGGATTGAATACAACAGTCATCATTCGCACTTTCCTCCATGGGAGTAATGTCTCAAACAGTCTACGCTTTGATCGTTCCCTGGAAGACCAGTAGTGGTTTCGATTCACATCTGGGGGCATTCTGTAATCTGTGGACCTTCAAAGTGTGGATGAAACACAGAAATTGCATCGGGATTGAATATAACAGTCACCATGCGCACCTTCCTCCATGGGAGTAATGTCTCAAACAGTCTACGCTTTGATCGTTTCCTGGAAGTCCAGTAGCAGTTTCCGATGCACATCTGGAGGCATTCTGTAATTTGTGGACTATATGAGTGTTGATGAAACACAGAAATTGCATCGGGATTGAATACAACAGTCACCATGCGCACTTACCTCCATGGGAGTAATGTCTCAAACAGTCTACGCTTTGATCGTTTCCTGGAAGACCAGTAGTAGTTTCCGATGCACATCTGGAGGCATTCTGTAATCTGCGGACTATCAGAGTGTTGATGAAATCCAGAAATTGCATCGGGATTGAATACAACAGTCACCATGCGGACTTTCCTCCATGGGAGTAAAGTCTCAAACAGTCTACGCTTTGATCGTTCCCTGGAAGACCAGTAGTAGTTTCCAATGCACATCTGGAGGCATTCTGTAATCTGTGGACATCCGAGTGTTGATGAAACACAGAAATTGCATCGGGATTGAATACAACAGTCACCATTCGCACTTACCTCCATGGGAGTAATGTCTCAAACAGTCTACGCTTTGATCGTTTCCTAGAAGACCAGTAGTAGTTTCCGATGCACATCTGGAGGCATTCTGTAATCTGTGGACTATCAGAGTGTTGATGAAACACAGAAATTGCATCGGGATTGAATACAACAGTCACCATGCGCACTCTGATAGTCCACAGATTACAGAATGCCTCCAGATGACCTGTAGTAGTTTCCTATGCACATCTGGAGGCATTCTGTAATCTGTGGACTATCAGAGTGTTGATGAAACAAAGAAATTGCATCGGGATTGAATACAACAGTCACCATTCGCACTTACCTCCATGGGAGTAATGTCTCAAACAGTCTACGCTTTGATCGTTTCCTAGAAGACCAGTAGTAGTTTCCGATGCACATCTGGAGGCATTCTGCAATCCGTGGACTATCAGAGTGTTGATGAAACACAGAAATTGCATCGGGATTGAATACAACAGTCACCATGCGCACTCTGATAGTCCACAGATTACAGAATGCCTCCAGATGACCTGTAGTAGTTTCCTATGCACATCTGGAGGCATTCTGTAATCTGTGGACTATCAGAGTGTTGATGAAACAAAGAAATTGCATCGGGATTGAATACAACAGTCACCATTCGCACTTACCTCCATGGGAGTAATGTCTCAAACAGTCTACGCTTTGATCGTTTCCTAGAAGACCAGTAGTAGTTTCCGATGCACATCTGGAGGCATTCTGCAATCCGTGGACTATCAGAGTGTTGATGAAACACAGAAATTGCATCGGGATTGAATACAACAGTCACCATGCGCACTTACCTCCATGGGAGTAATGTCTCAAACAGTCTACGCTTTGATCGTTTCCTGGAAGACCAGTAGTAGTTTCCGATGCACATCTGGAGGCATTCTGTAATCTGTGGACTATCAGAGTGTTGATGAAATCCAGAAATTTCATCGGGATTGAATACAACAGTCACCATGCGGACTTTCCTCCATTGGAGTAAAGTCTCAAACAGTCTACGCTTTGATCGTTCCCTGGAAGACCAGTAGTAGTATCTGATGCACATATGGGGGCATTCTGTAATCTGTGGACTATCAGAGTGTTGATGAATCACAGAAATTGTATCGGGATTCAATACAACAGTCACCATTCGCACTTTCCTTCATGGGAGTAATGTCTCAAACAGTCTACGCTTTGATCGTTTCCTGGAAGACCAATAGTAGTTTCGATTCACATCTGGTGGCATTCTGTAATCTGTGGACTTTCAAAGTGTTGATAAAACACAAAATTTGAATCGGGATTGAATACAACAGTCACCATGCGCATTTCCCTCCATGGGAGTAATGTCTCAAACGGTCTACGCTTTGATCGTTCCCTGGAAGACCAGAAGTAGTTTCCGATGCACATCTGGACGCATTCTGTAATCTGTGGACTATCAGAGTGTTGATGAAACACAGAAATTGCATCGGCATTGAATACAACAGTCACCATCGGCACTTTCCTCAATGGGAGTAATGTCTCAAACAGTCTACGCTTTGATCGTTCCCTGGAAGACCAGTAGTAGTTTCCAATGCACATCTGGAGGCATTCTGTAATCTGTGGACATCCGAGTGTTGATGAAACACAGAAATTGCATCGAGATTGAATACAACAGTACCATGCGCACTTTCCTCCATGGGAATAATGGCTCAAACAGTCTACGCTTTGATCGTTCCCTGGAAGACCAGTAGTAGTTTCTGATGCACATTTGGAGGCATTCTGTAATCTGTGGACTATCAGAGTGTTGATGAAACACAGAAATTGCATCGGGATTGAATACAACAGTCACCATCGGCACTTTCCTCCATATGAGTTATGTCTCAAACAGTCTACGCTTTGATCGTTCCCTGCAAGACCAGTAGTAGTTTCCGATGCACATCTGGAGGCATTCTGTAATCCTTGGACCTTCAAAGTGTTGATGAAACACAGAAATTGCCTCGTGATAGAATACAAAAGTCACCATGAGCACTTACCTCCATGGGAGTAATGTCTCAAACAGTCTACGCTTTGATCTTTTCCTGCAAGACCAGTAGTAGTTTCCGATGCACATCTGGAGGCATTCTGTAATCTGTGGACTATCAGAGTGTTGATGAAACACAGAAATTGCATCGGCATTGAATACAACAGTCACCATCGGCACTTTCCTCAATGGGAGTAATGTCTCAAACAGTCTACGCTTTGATCGTTCCCTGGAAGACCAGTAGCAGTTTCCGATGCACATCTGGAGGCATTCTGTAATCTGCGGACTATCAGAGTGTTGATGAAACACAGAAATTGCATCGGGATTGAATACAACAGTCACCATGCGCACTTACCTCCATGGGAGTAATGTCTCAAACAGTCTACGCTTTGATCGTTTCCTGGAAGACCAGTAGTAGTTACCGATGCACATCTGGAGGCATTCTGTAATCTGTGGACTATCAGAGTGTTGATGAAATCCAGAAATTGCATCGGGATTGAATACAACAGTCACCATGCGGACTTTCCTCCATGGGAGTAAAGTCTCAAACAGTCTACGCTTTGATCGTTCCCTGGAAGACCAGTAGTAGTATCTGATGCACATATGGGGGCATTCTGTAATCTGTGGACTATCAGAGTGTTGATGAATCACAGAAATTGTATCGGGATTGAATACAACAGTCACCATTCGCACTTTCCTTCATGGGAGTAATGTCTCAAACAGTCTACGCTTTAATCGTTTCCTGGAAGACCAATAGTAGTTTCGATTCACATCTGGTGGCATTCTGTAAACTGTGGACTTTCAAAGTGTTGATGAAACACAAAATTTGAATCGGGATTGAATACAACAGTCACCATGCGCATTTCCCTCCATGGGAGTAATGTCTCAAACGGTCTACGCTTTGATCGTTCCCTGGAAGACCAGAAGTAGTTTCCGATGCACATCTGGACGCATTCTGTAATCTGTTGACTATCAGAGTGTTGATGAAACACAGAAATTGCATCCGGATTCAATACAACAGTCACCATGCGCACTTTCCTCCATGGGAGTAATGTCTCAAACAGTCTACGCTTTGATCGTTCCGTGCAAGACCAGTAGTAGTTTCCGATGCACATCTGGAGGCATTCTGTAATCTGTGGACTATCAGAGTGTTGATGAAACACAGAAATTGCATCGGCATTGAATACAACAGTCACCATCGGCACTTTCCTCAATGGGAGTAATGTCTCAAACAGTCTACGCTTTGATCGTTCCCTGGAAGACCAGTAGTAGTTTCCGATGCACATCTGGAGGCATTCTGTAATCTGCGGACTATCAGAGTGTTGATGAATCACAGAAATTGTATCGGGATTGAATACAACAGTCACCATTCGCACTTTCCTTCATGGGAGTAATGTCTCAAACAGTCTACGCTTTGATCGTTTCCTGGAAGACCAATAGTAGTTTCGATTCACATCTGGAGGCATTCTGTAATCTTTGGACTTTCAAAGTGTTGATGAAACACAAAATTTGAATCGGAATTGAATACAACAGTCACCATGCGCATTTCCCTCCATGGGAGTAATGTCTCAAACGGTCTTCGCTTTGATCGTTCCCTGGAAGACCAGAAGTAGTTTCCGATGCACATCTGGACGCATTCTGTAATCTGTGGACTATCAGAGTGTTGATGAAACACAGAAATTGCATCGGCATTGAATACAACAGTCACCATCGGCACTTTCCTCAATGGGAGTAATGTCTCAAACAGTCTACGCTTTGATCGTTCCATGAAAGACCAGTAGTAGTTTCCAATGCACATCTGGAGGCATTCTGTAATCTGTGGACATCCGAGTGTTGATGAAACACAGAAATTGCATCGAGATTGAATACAACAGTCACCATGCGCACTTTCCTCCATGGGAATAATGGCTCAAACAGTCTACGCTTTGATCGTTCCCTGGAAGATTATTAGTAGTTTCTGATGCACATTTGGAGGCATTCTGTAATCTGTGGACTATCAGAGTGTTGATGAGACACAGAAATTGCATCGGGATTGAATACAACAGTCACCATCGGCACTTTCCTCCATGGGAGTTATGTCTCAAACAGTCTACGCTTTGATCGTTCCCTGCAAGACCAGTAGTAGTTTCCGATGCACATCTGGAGGCATTCTGTAATCCTTGGACCTTCAAAGTGTTGATGAAACACAGAAATTGCCTCGTGATTGAATACAACAGTCACCATGAGCACTTACCTCCATGGGAGTAATGTCTCATAAAGTCTACGCTTTGATCTTTTCCTGCAAGACCAGTAGTAGTTTCCGATGCACATCTGGAGGCATTCTGTAATCTGTGGACTATCAGAGTGTTGATGAAACACAGAAATTGCATCGGGATTGAATGCAACATTCACCATCGGCACTTTCCTCAATGGGAGTAATGTCTCAAACAGTCTACGCTTTGATCGTTCCCTGGAAGACCAGTAGTAGTTTCCGATGCACATCTGGAGGCATTCTGTAATCTGCGGACTATCAGAGTGTTGATGAAACACAGTAATTGCATCGGGATTGAATACAACCGTCACCATGCACACTTTCCGCCATGGGAGTAATGTCTCAAACAGTCTACGCTTTGATCGTTCCCTGGAAGACCAGTAGTAGTTTCCGATGCACATCTGGAGGCATTCTGTAATCTGTGGACTATCAGAGTGTTGATGAAACACAGAAATTGCATCGGGATTAAATACAACAGTCACCATGCGCACTTTCCGCCATGGGAGTAATGTCTCAAAAAGTCTAAGCTTTGATCGTTCCCTGGAAAACCAGTAGTAGTTTCCGATGCACATCTGAATTCATTCTGTAATCTGTGGACTATCAGAGTGTTGATGAAACACAGAAATTGCATCGGGATTGAATACAACAGTCACCATCGGCACTTTCCTCCATGGGAGTTATGTCTCAAACAGTCTACGCTTTGATCGTTCCCTGCAAGACCAGTAGTAGTTTCCGATACACATCTGGAGGCATTCTGTAATTTTTGGACCTTCAAAGTGTTGATGAAACACAGAAATTGCATCGGAATTGAATACAACAGTCACCATGCGAACTTTCCTCCATGGGAGTAAAGTCTCAAACAGTCTACGCTTTGATCGTTCCCTGGAAGACCAGTAGTATTATCTGATGCACATATGGGGGCATTCTGTAATCTGTGGACTATCAGAGTGTTGATGAATCACAGAAATTGTATCGGGATTGAATACAACAGTCACCATTCGCACTTTCCTTCATGGGAGTAATGTCTCAAACAGTCTACGCTTTGATCGTTTCCTGGAAGACCAATAGTAGTTTCGATTCACATCTGGAGGCATTCTGTAATCTGTGGACTTTCAAAGTGTTGATGAAACACATAATTTGAATCGGGATTGAATACAACAGTCACCATGCGCATTTCCCTCCATGGGAGTAATGTCTCAAACGGTCTACGCTTTGATCGTTCCCTGGAAGACCAGAAGTAGTTTCCGATGCACATCTGGTCGCATTCTGTAATCTGTGGACTATCAGAGTGTTGATGAAACACAGAAATTGCATCCGGATTCAATACAACAGTCACCATGCGCACTTCCCTCCATGGGAGTAATGTCTCAAACAGTCTACGCTTTGATCGTTTCCTGGAAGTCCAGTAGCAGTTTCCGATGCACATCTGGAGGCATTCTGTAATCTGTGGACTATCTGAGTTTTGACGAAACACAGAAATTGCATCGGGATTGAATACAACAGTCACCATCGGCACTTTCCTCAATGGGAGTAATGTCTCAAACAGTCTACGCTTTGATCGTTCCATGGAAGACCAGTAGTAGTTTCCAATGCACATCTGGAGGCATTCTGTAATCTGTGGACATCCGAGTGTTGATGAAACACAGAAATTGCATCGAGATTGAATACAACAGTCACCATGCGCACTTTCCTCCATGGGAATAATGGCTCAAACAGTCTACGCATTAATCGTTCCCTGGAAGACCAGTAGTAGTTTCTGATGCACATTTGGAGGCATTCTGTAATCTGTGGACTATCAGAGTGTTGATGAAACACAGAAATTGCATCGGGATTGAATACAACAGTCACCATCGGCACTTTCCTCCATGGGAGTTATGTCTCAAACAGTCTACGCTTTGATCGTTCCCTGCAAGACCAGTAGTAGTTTCCGATGCACATCTGGAGGCATTCTGTAATCCTTGGACCTTCAAAGTGTTGATGAAACACAGAAATTGCCTCGTGATTGAATACAACAGTCACCATGAGCACTTACCTCCATGGGAGTAATGTCTCAAACAGTTTACGCTTTGATCTTTTCCTGCAAGACCAGTAGTAGTTTCCGATGCACATCTGGAGGCATTCTGTAATCTGTGGACTATCAGAGTGTTGATGAAACACAGAAATTGCATCGGGATTGAATACAACAGTCACCATCGGCACATTCCTTAATGGGAGTAATGTCTCAAACAGTCTACGCTTTGATCGTTCCCTGGAAGACCAGTAGTAGTTTCCGATGCACATCTTTAGGCATTCTGTAATCTGTGGACTATCAGAGTGTTGATGAAACACAGAAATTGCATCGGGATTGAATACAACAGTCACCATGCGCACTTTCCGCCATGGGAGTAATGTCTCAAAAAGTCTAAGCTTTAATCGTTCCCTGGAAAACCAGTAGTAGTTTCCGATGCACATCTGAATTCATTCTGTAATCTGTGGACTATCAGAGTGTTGATGAGACATAGAAATTGCATCGGGATTGAATACAACAGTCTCCAGGCGCTATTTCCTCCATGGGAGTAATGTCTCAAACAGTCTACGCTTTCATCGTTTACTGGAAATCCAGTAGCAGTTTCCGATGCACATCTGGAGGCATTCTGTAATCTGATAACTATCAGAGTGTTTATGAAACCAAAATTGCATCGGATTGAATACAACAGTCAGCATGCGCACTTTCCTCCATGGAAGTAATGTCTCAAACAGTCTACGCTTTGATCGTTTCAAGCAAGACCAGTAGTAGTTTCCGATGCACATCTGGAGCCATTCTGTATTCTGTGGACAATCAGCGTGTTGATGAAACACAGTAATTGCATCGGGATTGAATACAACAGTCACCATCGGCACTTTCCTCCATGGGAGTTATGTCTCAAACAGTCTACGCTTTGATCGTTCCCTGCAAGACCAGTAGTAGTTTCCGATGCACATCTGGAGGCATTCTGTAATCCTTGGACCTTCAAAGTGTTGATGAAACACAGAAATTGCCTCGTGATTGAATACAACAGTCACCATGAGCACTTACCTCCATGGGAGTTATGTCTCAAACAGTCTACGCTTTGATCTTTTCCCGCAAGAGCAGTAGTTGTTTCCGATGCACATCTGGAGGCGTTCTGTAATCTGTGGACTATCTGAGTGTTGATGAAACACAGAAATTGCATCGGGATTGAATACAACAGTCACCATGCACACTTTCCGCCATGGGAGTAATGTCTCAAACAGTCTACGCTTTGATCGTTCCCTGGAAGACCAGTAGTAGTTTCCGATGCACATCTGGAGGCATTCTGTAATCTGTGGACTATCAGAGTGTTGATGAAACACAGAAATTGCATCGGGATTGAATACAACAGTCACCATGCGCACTTTCCGCCATGGGAGTAATGTCTCAAAAGGTCTAAGCTTTGATCGTTCCCTGAAAAACCAGTAGTAGTTTCCGATGCACATCTGAATTCATTCTGTAATCTGTGGACTATCAGAGTGTTGATGAAACACAGAAATTGCATCGGGATTGAATACAACAGTCACCATCGGCACTTTCCTCCATGGGAGTTATGTCTCAAACAGTCTACGCTTTGATCGTTCCCTGCAAGACCAGTAGTAGTTTCCGATGCACATCTGGAGGCATTCTGTAATCCTTGGACCTTCAAAGTGTTGATGAAACACAGAAATTGCCTCGTGATTGAATACAACATTCACCATGAGCACTTACCTCCATGGGAGTAATGTCTCAAACAGTCTACGCTTTGATCTTTTCCTGCAAGACCAGTAGTAGTTTCTGATGCACATCTGGAGTCATTCTGTAATCTGTGGACTATCAGAGTGTTCATGAAAGACAGAAATTGCATCGGAATTGAATACAACTGTCACCATCGGCACATTCCTCAATGGGAGTAATGTCTCAAACAGTCTACGCTTTGATCGTTCCCTGGAAGACCAGTAGTAGTTTCCGATGCACATCTGGAGGTATTCTGTAATCTGCGGACTATCAGAGTGTTGATGAAACACAGAAATTGCGTCGTGATTGAATACAACAGTCACCATGCGCACTTACCTCCATGGGAGCAATGTCTCAAACAATCTACGCTTTGATCGTTTCCTGGAAGACCAGTAGTAGTTTCCGATGCACATCTGGAGGCATTCTGTAATCTGTGGACTATCAGAGTGTTGATGAAATCCAGAAATTGCATCGGGATTGAATACAACAGTCACCATGACCCCTTTCCTCCATGGGAGTACAGTCTCAAACAGTCTACGCTTTGATCGTTCCCTGGAAGACCAGTAGTAGTTTCTGATACACATTTGGAGGCATTCTGTAATCTGTGGACTATCAGAGTGTTGATGAAACACAGAAATTGCATCGGGATTGAATACAACAGTCACCATCGGCACTTTCCTCCATGGGAGTTATGTCTCAAACAGTCTACGCTTTGATCGTTCCCTGCAAGACCAGTAGTAGTTTCCGATGCACATCTGGAGGCATTGTGTAATCCTTGGACCTTCAAAGTGTTGATGAAACACAGAAATTGCCTCGTGATTGAATACAACAGTCACCATGAGCACTTACCTCCATGGGAGTAATGTCTCAAACAGTCTACGATTTGATCTTTTCCTGCAAGACCAGTAGTAGTTTCCGATGCACATCTGGAGGCATTCTGTAATCTGTGGACTATCAGAGTGTTGATGAAACACAGAAATTGCATCGGGATTGAATACAACAGTCACCATCGGCACTTTCCTCAATGGGAGTAATGTCTCAAACAGTCTACTCTTTGATCGTTCCCTGGAAGACCAGTAGTAGTTTCCGATGCACATCTGGAGGCATTCTGTAATCTGCGGACTATCAGAGTGTTGATGAAACACAGTAATTGCATCGGGATTGAATACAACAGTCACCACGCACACTTTCCGCCATGGGAGTAATGTCTCAAACAGTCTACGCTTTGATCGTTCCCTGGAAGACCAGTAGTAGTTTCCGATGCACATCTGGAGGCATTCTGTAATCTGTGGACTATCAGAGTGTTGATGAAACACAGAAATTGCATCGGGATTGAATACAACAGTCACCATGCGCACTTTCCGCCATGGGAGTAATGTCTCAAAAAGTCTAAGCTTTGATCGTTCCCTGGAAAACCAGTAGTAGTTTCCGATGCACATCTGAATTCATTCTGTAATCTGTGGACCATCAGAGTGTTGATGAGACATAGAAATTGCATCGGGATTGAATACAACAGTCTCCAGGCGCTATTTCCTCCATGGGAGTAATGTCTCAAATAGTCTACGCTTTCATCGTTTACTGGAAGTCCAGTAGCAGTTTCCGATGCACATCTGGAGGCTTTCTGTAATCTGATAACTATCAGAGTGTTTATGAAACCAAAATTGCATCGGATTGAATACAACAGTCAGCATGCGCACTTTCCTCCATGGAAGTAATGTCTCAAACAGTCTACGCTTTGATCGTTTCAAGCAAGACCAGTAGTAGTTTCCGATGCACATCTGGAGCCATTCTGTATTCTGTGGACAATCAGGGTGTTGATGAAACACAGTAATTGCATCGGGATTGAATACAACAGACACCATGCGCTCTTTATTCCATGGGAATAATGTCTCAGACAGTCTACGCTTTAATTGTTCCCTGGAAGACCAGTAGTAGTTTCCGATGCACATCTGGAGGCATTCTGTAATCTGTGCACTATCAGAGTATTGATGAAACGCAGAAATTACATCGGGATTGAATACAACAGTCACCATGCGCAGTCTCCACCATGGGAGTAATGTCTCAAACAGTCTACGCTTTGATCGTTTCCTGGAAGACCTGTAGTAGTTTCCGATGCACATCTGGAAGCATTCTGTAATCTGTGGACTATCAGAGTGTTGATGAAACACTGATATTGCATTGTGATTGAATACAACAGTCACCATGCGCACTTACCTCCATGGGAGTAATGTCTCAAACAGTTTACTCTTTGATCGTTCCCTGGAAGACCAGTAGTAGTTTCCTATGCACATCTGGAGGCATTCTGTAATCTGTGGACTATCAGAGTGTTGATGAAACAAAGAAATTGCATCGGGATTGAATACAACAGTCACCATGCGCACTTACCTCCATGGGAGTAATGTCTCAAACAGTCTACGCTTTGATCGTTTCCTGGAAGACCAGTAGTAGTTTCCGATGCACATCTGGAGGCATTCTGTAATCTGTGGACTATCAGAGTGTTGATGAAACACAGAAATTGCATCGGGATTGAATACAACAGTCACCAGGCGAGCACTTAACTCCATGGGAGTAATGTCTCAAACAGTCTACGCTTTGATCGTTTCCTGGAAGACCAGTAGTAGTTTCCGATGCACATCTGGATGCATTCTGTAATCTGTGGACTATCAGAGTGTTGATGAAACACAGTAATTGCATCGGGATTGAATACAAAAGTCACCATGCGCACGTTCCTCCGTGGGAGTAATGTCTCAGACAGACTACGCTTTGATCGTTCCCTGGAAGACCAGTAGTAGTTTCCGATGCACATCTGGAGGCTTTCTGCAAACTGTGGACTATCAGAGTGTTGATGAAACACAGTAATTGCATCGGGATTGAATACAACAGTCCCCATGCGCACTTTCCTCCATGGAAGTAATGTCTCAAACTGTCTACGCATTGATCGTTTCAAGCAAGACCAGTAGTAGTTTCCGATGCACATGTGGAGCCATTGTGTATTCTGTGGACCATCAGGGTGTTGATGAAACACAGTAGTTGCATCGGGATTGAATACAACAGACACCATGCGCTCTTTCCTCCATGGGAATAATGTCTCAGACAGTCTACGCTTTAATCGTTCCCTGGAAGACCAGTAGTAGTTTCCGATGCACATCTTGAGGCATTCTGTAATCTGTGGACTATCTGAGTGTTGATGAAACACAGAAATTGCATCGGGATTGAATACAACAGTCACCATGCGCACTTTCCTCCATGGGAGTAATGTCGCAAACGTTCTAAGCTTTGATCGTTACCTGGAAGACCAGTAGTAGTTTCCGATGCACATCTGGAGGCATTCTGTAATCTGTGGACTATCAGAGTGTTGATGAAACGCAGAAATTAGATTTGGATTGAATACAACCGTCACCATCGGCACTTTCCTCCATGGGAGTAATGTCTCAAACAGTCTACGCTTTAATCGTTCCCTGCAAGACCAGTAGTCGTTTCCGATGCACATCTGGAGGCATTCTGTAATCCTTGAACCTTCAAAGTGTTGATGAAACACACAAATTACCTCTTGATTGAATACAACAGTCACCATGCGCACTTTCCTCCATGGAAGTAATGTCTCAAACAGTCTACGCTTTGATCGTTCCCTGGAAGACCAGTAGTAGTTTCCGATGCACATCTGGAGGCATTCCGTAATCTGTGGACTATCAGAGTGTTTACGCAACACAGAAATTGCATCGGGATTGAATACAACAGTCACCATGCGCAGTTTCCACCATGGGAGTAATGTCTCAAATACTCTACGCTTTGATCGTTTCCTGGAAGACCTGTAGTAGTTTCCTATGCACATCTGGAGGCATTCTGTAATCTGTGGACTATCAGAGTGTTGATGAAACAAAGACATTGCATCGGGATTGAATACAACAGTCACCATTCGCACTTACCTCCATGGGAGTAATGTCTCAAACAGTGTACGCTTTGATCGTTTCCTGGAAGCCCAGTAGTAGTTTCCGATGCACATCTGGAGGCATTCTGTAATCTGTGGACTATCAGAGTGTTGATGAAACACAGAAATTGCATCGGGATTGAATACAACAGTCACCATGCGCACTTTCCGCCATGGGAGTAATGTCTCAAACAGTCTAAGCTATGATCGTTCCCTGGAAAACCAGTAGTAGTTTCCGATGCACATCTGGAGGCATTCTGTAATCTGTGGACTATCAGAGTGTTGATGAAACACAGAAATTGCAACGGGATTGAATACAACAGTCACCAGGCGTTATTTCCTCGATGGGAGTAATGTCTCAAACAGTCTACGCTTTGATCGTTTCCTGGAAGTCCAGTAGCAGTTTCCGATGCACATCTGGAGGCATTCTGTAATCTGTGGACCTTCAAAGTGTTGATGAAACACAGAAATTGCATCTGGATTGAATACAACAGACACCATGCGCACTTTCAACAACGGGAGTAATGTCTAAAACAGTCTACCCTTTGATCATTCCCTGGAAGACCAGTAGTAGTTTCCGATGCACATCTGGAATCATTCTGTAATCTGTAGACTATCAGAGAGTTGATGAAACACAGTAATTGCATCGGGGTTAAATACAACATTCCCCATGCGCACTTTCCTCCATGGGAGTAATGTCTCAAACAGTCTACGCTTTGATCGTTCGCTGGAAAACCTGTAGTAGTTTCCGATGCACATCTGGAGGCATTCTGTAATCTGCGGACTATCAGAGTTTTGATGAAACACTGTAGTTGCATCGGGATTGAATACAACAGTCACCATATGCACTTTCCGCCATGGGAGTAATGTCTCAAACAGTCTACGCTTTGATCGTTCCCTGGAAGACCAGTAGTAGTTTCCGATGCACATCTGGAGGCATTCTGTAATCCTTGAACCTTCAAAGTGTTGATGAAACACAGAAATTACCTCTTGATTGTATACAACAGTCACCATGCGCACTTTCCTCCATGGAAGTAATGTCTCAAACAGTCTACGCTTTGATCGTTCCCTGGAAGACCAGTAGTAGTTTCCGATGCACATCTGGAGGCATTCCGTAATCTGTGGACTATCAGAGAGTTGATGCAACACAGAAATTGCATCGGGATTGAATACAACAGTCACCATGCGCACTTTCCACCATGGGAGTAATGTCGCAAACAGTCTAAGCTTTGATCGTTGCCTGGAAGACCAGTAGTAGTTTCCGATGCACATCTGGAGGCATTCTGTAATCTGTGGACTATCAGAGTGTTGATGAACGCAGAAATTAGATTTGGATTGAATACAACCGTCACCATCGGCACTTTCCTCCATGGGAGCAATGTCTCAAACAGTCTACGCTTTAATCGTTCCCTGCAAGACCAGTAGTCGTTTCCGATGCACATCTGGAGGCATTCTGTAATCCTTGAACCTTCAAAGTGTTGATGAAACACAGAAACTACCTCTTGATTGAATACAACAGTCACCAAGCGCACTTTCCTCCATGGAAGTAATGTCTCAAACAGTCTACGCTTTGATCGTTCCCTGGAAGACCAGTAGTAGTTTCCGATGCACATCTGGAGGCATTCCGTAATCTGTGGACTATCAGAGTGTTTATGCAACACAGAAATTGCATCGGGATTGAATACAACAGTCACCATGCGCAGTTTCCACCATGGGAGTAATGTCTCAGACAGTCTACGCTTTGATCGTCCCTGGAAGACCAGTAGTAGTTTCCGATGCACATCTGGAGGCATTCTGTAATCTGTAGACTATCAGAGTGTTCATGAAACTCAGAAATTGCATGGGGATTGAATACAACATTCACCATGCGCACTTTCCTCCATGGGAGTAATGTCTCAAACAGTCTACGCTTTGATCGTTCGCTGGAAAACCTGTAGTAGTTTCCGATGCACATCTGGAGGCATTCTGCAATCTGCGGACTATCAGAGTTTTGATGAAACACTGTAATTGCATCGGGATTGAATACAACAGTCACCATATGCACTTTCCGCCATGGGAGTAATGTCTCAAACAGTCTACGCTTTGATCGTTCCCTGGAAGACCAGTAGTAGTTTCCGATGCACATCTGGAGGCATTCTGTAATCCTTGAACCTTCAAAGTGTTGATGAAACACAGAAATTACCTCTTGATTGTATACAACTGTCACCATGCGCACTTTCCTCCATGGAAGTAATGTCTCAAACAGTCTACGCTTTGATCGTTCCCTGGAAGACCAGTAGTAGTTTCCGATGCACATCTGGAGGCATTCCGTAATCTGTGGACTATCAGAGAGTTGATGCAACACAGAAATTGCATCGGGATTGAATACAACAGTCACCATGCGCAGTTTCCACCATGGGAGTAATGTCTCAAACAGTCTACGCTTTGATCGTTTCCTGGAAGACCTGTAGTAGTTTCCGATGCACATCTGGAAGCATTCTGTAATCTGTGGACTATCAGAGTGTTGATGAAACACTGATATTGCATCGGGATTGAATACAACAGTCACCATGCGCACTTACCTCCATGGGAGTAATGACTCAAACAGTCTACGCTTTGATCGTTTCCTGGAAGACCAGTAGTAGTTTCCGATGCACATCTGGAGGCATTCTGTAATCTGTGGACTATCAGAGTGTTGATGAAACACAGAAATTGCATCGGGATTGAATACAACAGTCACCTGGCGAGCACTTACCTCCATGGGAGTAATGTCTCAAACAGTCTACGCTTTGATCGTTTCCTGGAAGACCAGTAGTAGTTTCCGATGCACATCTGGAGGCATTCTGTAATCTGTGGACTATCAGAGTGTTGATGAAACCAAAATTGCATCGGATTGAATACAACAGTCACCATGCGCACTTTCCTCCATGGGAGTAATGTCTCAAACAGTCTACGCTTTGATCGTTCCCTGGAAGACCAGTAGTAGTTTCCGATGCACATCTGGAGGCTTTCTGCAAACTGTGGACTATCAGAGTGTTGATGAAACACAGTAATTGCATCGGGATTGAATACAACAGTCCCCATGCGCACTTTCCTCCATGGAAGTAATGTCTCAAACTGTCTACGCTTTGATCGTTTCAAGCAAGACCAGTAGTAGTTTCCGATGCACATCTGGAGCCATTGTGTATTCTGTGGACTATCAGGGTGTTGATGAAACACAGTAATTGCATCGGGATTGAATACAACAGACACCATGGGCTCTTACCTCCATGGGAATAATGTCTCAGACAGTCTACGCTTTAATCGTTCCCTGGAAGACCAGTAGTAGTTTCCGATGCACATCTTGAGGCATTCTGTAATCTGTGGACTATCTGAGTGTTGATAAAACACAGAAATTGCATCGGGATTGAATACAACAGTCACCATGCGCACTTTCCTCCATGGGAGTAATGTCGTAAACAGTCTAAGCTTTGATCGTTACCTGGAAGACCAGTAGTAGTTTCCGATGCACATCTGGAGGCATTCTGTAATCTGTGGACTATCAGAGTGTTGATGAAACGCAGAAATTAGATTTGGATTGAATACAACCGTCATCATCGGCACTTTCCACCATGGGAGTAATGTCTCAAACAGTCTACGCTTCAATCGTTCCCTGGAAGACCAGCAGTAGTTTCCGATGCACATCTGGAGGCATTCTGTAATCCTTGAACCTTCAAAGTGTTGATGAAACACAGAAATTACCTCTTGATTGAATACAACAGTCACCGTGCGCACTTTCCTCCATGGGAGTAATGTCGCAAACAGTCTAAGCTTTGATCGTTACCTGGAAGACCAGTAGTAGTTTCCGATGCACATCTGGAGGCATTCTGTAATCTGTGGACTATCAGAGTGTTGATGAAACACAGTAATTGCATCGGGATTAAATACAACATTCCCCATGCGCACTTTCCTCCATGGGAGGAATGTCTCAGACAGTCTACGCTTTGATCGTCCCTGGAAGACCAGTAGTAGTTTCCGATGCACATCTGGAGGCATTCTGTAATCTGCGGACTATCAGAGTTTTGATGAAACACTGTAATTGCATCGGGATTGAATACAACAGTCATCATATGCACTTTCCGCCATGGGAGTAATGTCTCAAACAGTCTACGCTTTGATCGTTCCCTGGAACACCAGTAGTAGTTTCCGATGCACATCTGGAGGCATTCTGTAATCTGTGGACTATCAGAGTGTTGATGAAACACAGAAATTGCATCGGGATTGAATACAACAGTCACCATGCGCACTTTCCGCCATGGGAGTAAGGTCTCAAACCGTCTATGCTTTGATCCTTCCCTGGAAAACCAATAGTAGTTTCCGATGCACATCTGAAGGCATTCTGTAATCTCTGGAATATTAAAGTGTTGATGAAACACAGAAATTGCATCGGGATTGAATACAACAGTCACCAGGCGCTATTTCCTCCATGGGAGTTATGTCTCAAACAGTCTACGCTTAGATCGTTTCCTGGAAGACCAGTAGTAGTTTACGATGCACATCTGGAGTCATTCTGAAATCTGTGGACTATCAGAGTGTTGATGAAACACAGAAATTGCTTCGGGATTGAATACAACAATCACCATGCGCACTTTCCTCCACGGGAGTAATGTCTCAAACAGTCTACCTTTTGATCATTCCCTGGAAGACCAGTAGTAGTTTCCGATGCACATCTGGAGGCACTCTGTAATCTGTGGACTATCAGAGTGTTGATGAAACCCAGAAATTGCATCGGGATTCAATACAACAGTCACCATGCGCACTTTCCTCCATGGGAGTAATGCATCAAACAGTCTACGGTTTGATCGTTTCCTAGATCTCCAGTAGTAGTTTCCGATGCACATCTGGAGGCATTCCGTAATCTATGGACTATCAGAGTGTTTATGCAACACAGAAATTGCATCGGGATTGAATACAACAGTCACCATGCGCAGTTTCCACCATGGGAGTAATGTTTTAAACAGTCTACGCTTTGATCGTTTCCTGGAAGACCTGTAGTAGTTTCCTATGCACATCTGGAGGCATTCTGTATTCTGTGGACTATCAGAGTGTTGATGAAACAAAGAAATTGCATCGGGATTGAATACAACAGTCACCGTTCGCACTTACCTCCGTGGGAGTAATGTCTCAAACAGTGTACGCTTTGATCGTTTCCTGGAAGACCAGTAGTAGTTTCCGATGCACATCTGGAGGCATTCTGTAATCTGTGGACTATCAGAGTGTTGATGAAACACAGAAATTGCATCGGGATTGAATACAACAGTCACCATGCGCACTTTCCGCCATGGGAGTAATGTCTCAAACAGTCTAAGCTTTGATCGTTCCCTGGAAAACCAGTAGTAGTTTCCGATGCACATCTGGAGGCATTCTGTAATCTGTGGACTATCAGAGTGTTGATGAAACACAGAAATAGCAACGGGATTGAATACAACAGTCACCAGGCGTTATTTCCTCGATGGGAGTTATGTCTCAAACAGTCTACGCTTTGATCGTTCCCTGGAAGACCAGTAGTAGTTTCCGATGCACATCTGGAGGCATTCTGTAATCTGTGGACTATCAGAGTGTTGATGAAACACAGTAATTGCATCGGGATTAAATACAACATTCCCCATGCGCACTTTCCTCCATGGGAGGAATGTCTCAGACAGTCTACGCTTTGATCGTCCCTGGAAGACCAGTAGTAGTTTCCGATGCACATCTGGAAGCATTCTGTAATCTGTAGACTATCAGAGTGTTCATGATACTCAGAAATTGCATGGGTATTGAATACAACAATCACCATGCGCACTTTCCTCCACGGGAGTAATGGCTCAAACAGTCTAAGATTTGATCGTTCCCTGGAAGACCAGTAGTCGTTTCCGATGCACATCTGGAGGCATTCTGTAATCTGTGGACTGTCAGAGTCTTGATGAAACACAGAAATTGCATCGGGATTGAATACAACAGTCACCATGCGCACTTTCCTCCATGGGAGTAATGCATCAAACAGTCTACGGTTTGATCGTTTTCTAGATCTCCAGTAGTAGTTTCCGATGCACATCTGGAGGCATTCCGTAATCTGTGGACTATCAGAGTGTTGATGAAACACAGATATTGCATCGGGATTGAATACAACAGCCACCATGCGCACTTTCCGCCATGGGAGTAATGTCTCAAACAGTCTAAGATTTGATCGTTAGCTGGAAAACCAATAGTAGTTTCCGATGCACATCTGAAGGCATTCTGTAATCTGTGGAATATCAAATTGTTGATGAAACACAGAAATTGCATCGGCATTGAATACAACAGTCACCATGCGCACTTTCCTCCATGGGAGTAATGTCTCAGACAGTCTAGGATTTGATCGTTCCCTGGAAGACCAGTAGTCGTTTCCGATGCACATCTGGAGGCATTCTGTAATCTGTGGACTGTCAGAGTCTTGATGAAACACAGAAATTGCATCGGGATTGAATACAACAGTCACCATGCGCACTTTCCTCCATGGGAGTAATGGCTCAAACAGTCTACGCTTTGACCGTTCCCTGGAAGACCAGTAGTAGTTTCCGATGCACATCTGGAGGCATTCTGTAATCTATGGACTATCCGAGTGTTGATGAAACACAGAAATTGCATCGGGATTGAATACAACAGTCACCATCGGCACTTTCCTCCATGGGAATAATGTCTCAAACAGTCTACGATTTGATCGCTCACTGCAAGACCAGTAGTAGTTTCCGATGCACATCTGGAGGCATTCTGTAATCCTTGGACATTCAAAGTGTTGATGAAACACAGAAATTGCATCGGGATTGAATACAACAGTCACCATGCGCACTTTCATCCATGGAAGTAATGTCTCAAACTGTCTACGCTTTGATCGGTCCCTGGAAGACCAATAGTAGTTTCCGATGCACATCTGAAGGCATTCTGTAATCTGTGGAATATCAAATTGTTGATGAAACACTGATATTGCATCGGGATTGAATACAACAGTCACCATGCGCACTTACCTCCATGGGAGTAATGTCTGAAACAGTTTACTCTTTGATCGTTCCCTGGAAGACCAGTAGTAGTTTCCGATGCACATCTGGAGGCATTCTGTAATCTGCGGACAATCAGAGTTTTGATGAAACACTGTAATTCCATCGGGATTCAATACAACAGTCACCATATGCACTTTCCGCCATGGGAGTAATGTCTCAAACAGTCTACGCTTTGATCGTTCCCTGGAAGACCAGTAGTAGTTTCCGATGCACATCTGGAGGCATTCTGTAATCTGTGGACTATCAGAGTGTTGATGAAACACAGAAATTGCATCGGGATTTAATACAACAGTCACCATGCGCACTTTCCGCCATGGGAGTAAGGTCTCAAACAGTCTATGCTTTGATCCTTCCCTGGAAAACCAATAGTAGTTTCCGATGCACATCTGAAGGCATTCTGTAATCTCTGGAATATTAAAGTGTTGATGAAACACAGAAATTGCATCGGGATTGAATACAACAGTCACCAGGCGCTATTTCCTCCATGGGAGTAATGTCTCAAACAGTCTACGCTTTGATCGTTTCCTGGAAGACCAGTAGTAGTTTACGATGCACATCTGGAGGCATTCTGTAATCTGTGGACTATCAGAGTGTTGATGAAACACAGATATTGCATCGGGATTGAATACAACAATCACCATGCGTACTTTCCTCCACGGGAGTAATGTCTCAAATAGTCTACCTTTTGATCATTCCCTGGAAGACCAGTAGTACTTTCCGATGCACATCTGGAGGCATTCTGTAATCTGTGGACTATCAGAGTGTTGATGAAACACAGAAATTGCATCGGGATTCAATACAACAGTCACAATGCGCACTTTCCTCCATGGGAGTAATGCACCTAACAGTCTACGGTTTGATCGTTTCCTGGAACTCCAGTAGTAGTTTCCGATGCACATCTGGAGGCATTCTGTAATCTGTGGACTATCAGATTGTTGATGAAACACAGAAAATGCATCGGGATTGAATACTACAGTCACGAGGCGCTATTTCCTCCATGGTAGTAATGTCTCAAACGGTTTACGCTTTGATCGTTTCCTGGAACTCCAGTAGCAGTATCCGATGCACATCTGGAGCCATTCTGTAATCTGTGGACTATCAGAGTGGTGATGAAACACAGTAATTGCATCGGGATTGAATACAACAGACACCATGCGCACTTTCCTCCATGGGAGTAATGTCTCAGACAGTCTACGCTTTGGTCGTTCCCTGGAAGACCAGTAGTCGTTTCCGATGCACATCTGGTGGCATTCTGTAATCTGTGGACTGTCAGAGTCTTGATGAAACACAGACATTATATCGGGATTGAACACAACAGTCACCATGCACACTTTCCTCCATGGGAGTAATGGCTCAAACAGTCTACGCTTTGATCGTTCCCTGGAAGACCAGTAGTAGTTTCCGATGCACATCTGGAGGCATTCTGTAATCCTTGGACATTCAAAGTGTTGATGAAACACAGAAATTGCATCGGGATTGAATACAACAGTCACCATGCGCACTTTCATCCATGGAAGTAATGTCTCAAACTGTCTACGCTTTGATCGTTCCCTGGAAGACCAGTAGTAGTTTCCGATGCACATCTGGAGGCATTCTGTATTCTGTGGACTATCAGAGTGTTGATGAAACACTGATATTGCATCGGGATTGAATACAACAGTCACCATGCGCACTTACCTCCATGGGAGTAATGTCTGAAACAGTTTACACTTTGATCGTTCCCTGAAAGACCAGTAGTAGTTTCCGATGCACATCTGGAGGCATTCTGTAATCTGTGGACTATCAGAGTGTTGATGAAACAAAGAAATTGCATCGGGATTGAATACAACAGTCACCATGCGCACTTTCATCCATGGAAGTAATGTCTCAAACTGTCTACGCTTTGATCGGTCCCTGGAAGACCA